>NC_133032.1:5722812-6367500 GCF_048771995.1 Taeniopygia guttata | reverse complement strand
AAATTCAGTTTTTCTCCACTTGGTTTTTATGTACCTGATACAACTTAAAATGGTGTCATTCAAAGTGTCAGGAAAGTCTGAAAAGCTAATTTATTACCAAGATGACATATGAAGGTCTTTATACTGTGGCACCATTCTGATGATTTTATATAAAGTAATCACTATTTAAGATACAGCAGGAATGAATTTAATGAGTCTGAGAGAGGTCTGTGAGCTAGTGAATAGCAGAATTTTTGTTAGAGATGCCCTAGGTGTGCGGGATTGCTCTGATCTAGCCAGTATGTGCAGTCATAATTGAAATCTGACATTCTCTTTACCAAAGTAAAATATTCTGGTTCAGTCACCCCCGGTATTCCAAGTGGAATGATGCTGATTTTTGCATCCTAGCTTTAATATGTGAATTCTAGAGAAGGTCATGAAATTCTTTACAGAAGTTTGCATGATAGCGATAAAGAGTACAAAAAGGATATTTGAATGGAAGATGCTGTTCTATATCAGTTTTGCTATAGATTCCACCTGCTTACTGTTCTTCTCAGTTCATGCCTGTGGAGGATACAGTGGTATGTATCAATGTTTTTTACACCCAGATGTTGAATGCAATGTAGGAAGTCTTTATTTGACATTTATGCTCATATGCCTAACTACAGTCACTTAAATTATATTTTAATTATTTTGAATTATATTTTGAATTATCTGAGTTCCAGAAATTAACTTGCATCTTTTTTGCTGTTGCCTGGTGTTGGAAATATTGAGTATGTCTTTCTATTGTACAGGCACCTTGAAGGATTTTTCACATCAGTTCCCTCGTGCTAATTATGACCAAGACAATGCTGTCCCTTTATCTACTTCCAGAAACATTTTCAAACCAATTTCATTGTCTATCTTTTCTAGTCCAGAAGCACCACCTCCACCTGAGCCTGCATGGGAAGAAAAACAGACCAGTGTTATCCACCTGGCCGGGGAAGACTTCAGGGAGTCCTTGAAAAAGAAGAAGCACACCCTTGTCATGTTCTATGCACCATGTGAGTAAATAACCTCTCTATGAGGATGAATTTTATAAGCCTTACATTTACTGTGAAATCCTGAATGAATTCCCTTGCTGTCCACAAACTCTTAAGGGTAAAGAACTGATTCTGAATATAAGTGCATGGGAACATCATTGGCACCATCATTTGTATCTTTATAAATGGAAACAAAATAGTATATAATGGTTATATTATTTAATGCAGGCACCAAAGCAGGCAGCAATACAAAACCAAAGCAGATTTATTTTCCTCTGCTGCATTTTATGGTCCATATAACAAAATGTGATCCTTTATAGTAGTACAGTGGACATGGAGAGCCTGATTCATTAATGCAGCACCTCAGTAGTGAAATCAATATAGTAGTGTGGGAAGGATCAGTCCACGAGGTGGAGAACAGATTTTGATGGAATAAATTTTGTCTGTAATAAATCTGCATTTAAGTCTCCACTGGGACTAGGGACATGGCTTCCTCCTCTCAGATTGTTTTGCATGCATCACATAATCACTTTGTTTTTGAAGCTACTGAGAATATTTCTAGAGAAGTTTAGAATCAGGCCTTTTATAAATAAGGTGAATGAGAGGGACCTCTTCTGTTTTCTGTGCTGTCCCAGAGACAGGCAGACTAGGTACAAGTTCTTAGCTTTTGAGGGGTTTATCAAAGGGAGAAGATAATCCAGGCATTTAATATTAAATACTATTAACGTGCCTTTATGGCACCATGACTCAACCCCCCCATATGCAAAAAAAAATTCTTCTATATCACATGGCCAGCAATTAATGGATAACCTTCAGATAAACAGTTAACAAATTGTTCCCATTAAATCAAAGGTATTTTCCATAAAGAGAGGAAAAGATCCTTAATGTTTAATCAAGCAGCCCCTTATTTTGCTTTTCTGTTAGGGAATTAAACATTAATGCTTTGGGGCTCATATGAAGGGATGTGGGAGAAAGCAGGGGTGCAGTGCAGGGGGGAGATTTCTGTAAGGTTGTAAAAGAAAATGGAAGGGACGTAATCCCTTTTCCAGTCCAGTTCCCACCACCTATTGACTAAAAATTGCCCATGTGCCAAGAATTTCTGATTCATGGACCTCAGCTGGTTAAGAGCAAATTGTAATTTTAAAATCAAATTATTGTCCATGAAATGGTAAGATTTAGGAGTTCACTGTCTTTTGAATTCTCTTTACCCGATTAGTGACTTTCTGCATAAGAGGGATTTATTTCACTTTTGGTTTTTAGCTGCATCTTTTTAAGACAGTGAGATCCTTGATCCTTTTTAAAGCCACATTTAAAGCAAAGTCTCTATGTGTGATGTGTATGCAGCACCCAGGGTTGAAAGCATGAGGGAACTTGCCTGATGGGCTAATTTTTTGCTGTTTGACCTCCACCCTTACTTGAGGTGGGGTGAGTAAAGATCAGCCTGTGCCTTTCTGTATGAGCAGGCTGTAAAAACAAGGCTTGCATGATATAAAACTGTTGGGGTCCTTCAAGGCTGCACTTCAGACACATTTTTGCACTGTTTTTGACACAGTGCTGCAGAAGACCACCTATATACAGGACAAAGAGGTGTTAACTGGAGCCCCATCTGGCCTTCCTGTGACTCCTGAGACAGCGTTGCTGTTGTGGTGTCAGTACGTGGGTCATGCACAATTTCTGATTTGTCAGATTTGTTCTCTAAATGTGGACGTGTCTGTGAGCAAAGCACAAAGCACTTTGCTGGGTGCAGGGGAAAGTACCAGATGAGTATTTTAAATCTCCCATTTTCTATTAAATGAACATAAATGCAGTAGAATAATTACAATGATTCAAATCACTATATTTTTTCAGCTTTTGTGCAGTGATAATGTGCTTTCTGTTAAACTTTATAGATTAGCTTTTGTTTACCATCTTGAGATCTCTTGAAGCTTACATTGCCAATTAATCTTAACTTGCTTATTTTAGTGCAGGAGGAACACTGCTAAAATTTCAAGGTCCCATTACCTCAAATAATTTTCTTTTTCTATTCAAATCCACATCTTGGGTCAGGGCAGACTCACAGTATGCTATTCCATTCACTTGTGACTCTGTGGCAGTATTTGTTACACTTACACATATGCTGAGATATTTTAGGATTGGGGGGGGGTGTATACATGCATATATAAAGTATGTTTATATATAAATATTTATGCTAAGAAATGTATCTCTCATCTGTCATTAGAATTTAAAGCAGAAAGTTGAGTATTCTGACCTTTGTCAAGCTTTCAGCTAGAGTGACAAACCTTTAGGCAAAGGCCACAGATATATATCTTAGATGCAAATTAAAATGAGATCTGGCTTTCCTGTGGCAGCTTCCAGCCCAAATTACTTAATATGTATAGGAGAGCCACCAATCTGCTGCTGTGCTGATAACTCAGGGCTGAGCAGGGCTTTAATGGTACTGAGCAGTGCTTCACAGTGATTTAACTCTGGAGGAGAAGACTGCTACATCCACATGGAAAAGATAGGGAGCTCATTACTCTGTCTCCTGGAATGTGGGTGAAGCATAAACGTAAAGGTTATTCCTCATGCCTGTGGAATATTTTAAGGACGAAGAATCAGAATCAAGGCTCTGGAAATTACTGGGGGAAAAATTCCACTCCTGTGGACTTGACACCACAGAGATCTTGATTTCACATTCCCTTTCCTGCAAGGCAGCATCTGTGTGTGCTGCAATGACTGATTTGGGGCAGGAGGCAGGAATAGGGGCAGGTTCCCAATACTGACTTGGGAACAGGGAAAAGTGCCTGCTGCAGAAAACCCAGTACTACTTGTTCCAATAATGACCTAGGACCAGATCTTCATCCAGATGTCCTTTGAGTAGGTCTGTACCATGCCACACAGGCTGGAGTGTGGGCTGGCATGTGTTAGAGCTACTCTAGGTCCTAGGACCTGGGGCAGGCTGCTGGCATCTGTGCTGCACAGCACCTGTCCCAGCTCTTCTCTGGAACCCTCGTGCAGCTCTTGTGAAGATGTAATTGTCATCCCACTCACGTACCTTTTAAGTTCAAAATGTCTAAAATAAGAGGAAGCTAATGGTACCATCTACAGAAGGGAAGCATGAAGCCTCAGGTGTGTGTGGGGACTGCTGTGAGAGGTTGGAGGAGTATTTGAAAGGAGTAGGATTAATGCACCAGCATTTGAGAAGCTTTTGGGGAACGTTTATAGAATTTGTGTCTGTATTTTTTTCCATAATACAGTCCTTGGACTACTGGATTCCATCAGCTTCAGGTTTACTTTGATAACTGCTTGGCTTTGTCAAGAAATGGGCAGAGGAGACAACTAGTTGGAGTATGGTTTGGTGTGCACATGGAGCCTGGTACATGGATGATCAGGATTTGGGGGCTACAGACTGTGTTGGGAAGTGAGCCAAATGGACGAGAGCAGATAGACTGCAGTGCTGAGCCAGCCAGGGTCAGGAGGGCAGTGGCTGCAGGTCTGGGCCCTACACCCAGAGCTTGGTTCAACACTTGCAGCACTAAAGTGAGGTGTCCTGGGCCGACCCCTTTGCATCGGTGCCTCTTCTGGGATCAGCGCCCTGACTTTTCTTTCTTATTTTTCTTATGTCCTCCCTGTTCATATAGCTTATCTGGGTGTATTTTATCTGCATTTTTACTTTTATGTGTTCTCTCCACTCCGTTATTCCAGATAATTGAGATTTGACTTTGACAATGCATTAAATTTTAACCTCCTACTACTGTAGCACTGAAAACTGCAAAATAGAAGCAGTTGGTTGTGATTAGTTGTCAGAATCACAAAGGGTAACAAAAGTTCCAGTAAATAATGTCTTTGTGGTTGGAGATGTTTTTGCTGCATTACTCAAACAAATTAAGGGGGAAAAAAGAATGATTGAAGCTAGGTGAGACTCTTTTCTGCAGTGCCCAGGGACAGAACAAGAGGCAAAGGGCTCAAATTGAAACACAGGAAAGTTTTCATAACCATTTAGAGGAAGTGGTGGTTTTTTTACTGTGGTTGTGGTTGAATACTTGAACAAGTTGACCCAAGAGGCTCCATCCTTGGAGATATTCAAAACCCAGCTGGAGACAGTGCTGGGCAACTTGCTGTAGTTGACCCTGTTTTGAGTGAGGGAGTTAGACTAAATGACCTTCAGAAGTTCCTTCCAACACAGCAATGCTGTATTTCTAGGAATAGTTATACTGGAGTTTAAGATACACAGTGGGATTTTATTTGGTTTGGGCTTTGGTTTTGTTGATTGTAGTTTGTTTTTCCCTTTCGCATCCAGTTCTGATTTTCTCTAAACAGGAAAGGCTTAATAACACCCCTTGCTAATTCTTGCGCAGAAACAGAAAATGTCCACTTTTGAGTTACAAGAATGTCATTTTTTGGTTGAGATTGCTGCTTCCAAAGAGACTACAAATGAATCAACTGTGTCAGAAAGGAATGATATATGATAGGCCAGTCATTAACAGGTCCAAATGATGGTGGGGAGGGCACTCTGTTTTTAGATCAGTCACTTTAAATGGCAGGAGTCAGCACTTATCAAATTCATTCAGTTTCTACTTTTAGTGTCAAAGCATGAGTTAATAAGCACTTTTAAAAAATAAAGACTTTCAGCAGCAATGGGAAGTAGTTGAGGGAAAGTTCTTCTTTTTAATGGTTCGTAAGGGGGGCAGTTGCCAATGTTATTGACTTGCAAATAGCCCCAAATTGTGGGACTCAACAGGGTTCGCAGAATGGATATTTTTAATAAATGCTTTGCTTGGAGCTGATTTCCGGTTCTTGTTCAGCAGTGGAACTTTCACTTCACTAGAAGTTAATTTCATCAGCTGGAAGAAGTTTTTTTCTGATGAAGTCTGACCCACAAGAGTACCAAGAGAACACCCAGAAGTAAACCATCCTGAGGATGGTTTTCATGAAGTATTTTTGAATGGAGCAAGTGGCTGTACTTCTGCAAGAGAATGTGCAGATAGAGACATCAGCTTCTTTGGTTCTTCACTTAAACTTTTTTGTAGGGTTTTTCTTTCAGGGCTGGAAGAAGTGAATAAAGGTGTCTAATCTGTTGCATCTGATAAAGTCCCAGAAGACTGTAGGATGTTTTTGGAGCCGTTAAAAGGCTGTGTGTTGATCAGAGGTGTGTGGGAGATAGTACCTGGGTATTGTTCTGATGTAAAACAAAGATAGTAAAGCAGGAATATTGACATTGCTGCTGTCAGCTCCTGGCGACCATTAAGAAGGAAGTGGGAAATCAGGTAGAACTTTGCTAAGCAGTAAGAAATCAGACAGGGATCTGACTAAATGAGTTGTGCCCATCCCTATGGGTTTCATGAGGAGCCCATAAAATGCTGAGGCCTAAGCAAACCTGCATTCATTTTACCCACAAAGTTTGTTCAAGATTTTAATTACTCTGTATCCTGGTCTGCTCCACCTCTCTGTTTTCACAACAAAAACAGTTTGGTTTCTTCTGTCCAAGTCATGCATCAAGGAATATCCACTGACAAAAAGCACTTGGCTGAGAGTCCTTGCCAGAGTGGGTCACACTGTGGGCACAGAGGGTGCTCATGGCTTTTAGCTGTTAATGCTGTCAGCCAGGAGGGCAGTGTGTTCCTCCTGCCCTGGGACCCAAGCTGCCATCCAAAACCTGTTCTGAAGGAAGCAGTAGTGTTTCCTTTACATCCTTCCTATTTTTTGGAGCAAGCTTGGCCCAAACTGGTTGCACCATATCTCAGCCTTTGCACAGGCAGTTTTGGGGAGTTGATGCTGTGTTTTGGTTAAGCTGCACTGCTTTAGGAATGCATGGCAAATTCTATTGGCTGTGAGGCCTCAGCCTGTGGCTGCTGGGCCTGAGATGAGCAGTCTGGGTCACTGCTGGGTCACTCAACAGACTTGGGTGACATGGTTCTGTATGCAGTATGCACAGAGGGGAGAACATACATGACAATTGAGTTATGAGTTCAGATGTGCAGAGCAAAGCAGCAGCACAGATGCATTTAGTGTCCCACCGTGGCCTCAGATTGGCTCCCACCAAGAGGTTTTCCTGTCACTTGCAAGCACATCTTGTTAAGTTTTTATTAGGAGGCCGTATCAAAGAGCCTGAACAAAATGTGCGTGTTTGTAAATGAAGCTTAAGATATCAAAAAATTATTAAAAACATGCTTAACAGAAAGAATCCTTTTCAAACCAAAAGCCCTTGCAGGAAGGATTTTCTGGTTGTTGACTGAGGCAGAGGCGAGGTCTGAACCCTCTGATAATGAGGCTTTAAGTCCTGTGTGGGCTGGCACTGCAGAATTTTGATGTTAGCTCTGCCACTAACTGCTTTCTCTCCTGCATCAGTGATGCTCTTGTTTCAGGTGCATTACCTGAAATGTGTGTTCTTTTGGTGTAAATGATGCTGATGCCACAGAGCCCTTTAACAGGCTGGGTTTGATAAAGGATGAATTGATAGAGTGGTCCCTGCAATCAGAACTGCTCTTAGTCCCAGTGTTTGTGCCGAGGAGAATGCTTAGTGCCAAGAGAACGGTTTGAGCTGCACTTCCCCAGACTCTGCATAACTGACACAAAGTGCTCACAGCGGCTGTGGTGGAGTGGTGACAGTAAACTAAAATTTGTTGAGGTGATCCAGTTCCTCTTGTTTTGTAACCCTAAGATGTTACAGCTGCTTGATTTGGTGTGCAGAATATTGCCTGTGTATAAACAGCTCCAGCTTGGGAGAAGGGAAGAGGGGGGAAGTGCATATTCTTGCCCCATGAAATTCTCTCTTCACAGACACACGGCTGTGTTGGTGCAGTGTCACCATGGGTACATTAGGAGATTATGAATATACCACCCATCCTTATGCACTGTCACGAAATCCATTTCCAATAAGACAAATGCTTTTTTTGGTGATGTGTAACATTGTCTTGACAGGAGCTGCTTTTAAGCATCAGTGCAGTTGAAATTCCAGTGCTCTGCTGGCTGTTGCTAACTCAGTAGTGTGTCTTCTATTAGTGGTGTCCACTGGTATATCAAACAAAATTATTTCATTTGCTCTATAACTGTGTTTGCAGTTAACCACGGCTGATGCTGGCTTGGTTAACTGCTGCTGCCAACTTGGTTAACTGCTGCTGCAGTTCAATTTACTAATATCTTGTGTCTTAGAGATATGATTATTCTATGGTGTCAGGTCATCAAGTGAGCATTGGGTGCAGATATGCAGTAAAAAACCCTCCAGTTCTCTACTGGTTAAACAAAGTGAATTAACCTTTCACTTAGATCTCCAAATGCCTTTCTCAAATCTGCCTGTGGATTCAATAACTCCTGCAGCCACACAAATTGCATTGGTTTAAGCAGTATACCCTTTTTCAGCTCTTATCTGTGCAATTACTGTCTGTGGCCTGTCTTTCCTTGATTGACCAAGTAATATTCTGGTTTTAATTCTAGTTAATCGCTTGGAACTCTTGAAGTGGAAACAGGCTTTGCTTGACTCTGTGGTGTACAAGCTCCCGGGCTGGCTTTGATAGCTGTGCAGAGTTGCTGCTTGCAACTTGCTTAGAATTGCAGTAATTTAAAAGCCAGTAACAGAGGGCACTATCTACCCCTGTTATTTAAACCGTGATGATTTCAAGCAGAGATGGGGAATTGGAAAGTCATTCTCTGCTCTGCACTTTGCACACTGAGGGCTCCATCCTGCCACGTGCTGAGCCCTCTGGGGCCCTGATGGTTTCACAGCTGAGCAAATGGAGTCAGCACCTTGCAGCCTGGCTCCCTGTCAGGCAGGATTGTGAACCCTGCAAGTCACTTAACCTCTTCCTGACTCTGTTTAACCTTGGATGTAATGACAGAGGGGGATAATCATGCCTGTCTCTCTTAGGGGCAATTTGAAGCATAATTAATTGATATTAGTTAAAGCATTTGAGATCACCCGTTGAGAGGTACTAAAGGAAGCCGGGGGCTGAGGGGGGAGCAGAGCCCTTTCTCATGCTGAGCATACAGCACAAACAGCAGAAATGCCACGGTCTCACAAATCACTGGGCTTTCAGATCTCCTCTAAGGAGTTGGCCAGGACTTTGTTATGAAAGTACCGACAGTTTAAGTTAGTGTATTTAATATGAAAGCAGTCTACATTAAAATGTGTGCATGTTTAAACTCTCTACTTAAAAAAACCTCATGTAAAATATATGCACACCACTTTGTTACTTTATTTCTCAAGATTTTATTGCATAAGAGATGCTAAAAGCATGCACGGCAACAGCACGGGTAGGGTTATAAATCATTGTGCATTACTGATGGGCAGAAGGTATAAGGTAGTGCTTTCTGAAGTCAAAATGCCCAGTCTGTGCTGCTGTAGGGTTCTAGTTGGGATGCTCAGGTTGGGGTTGGCAGGGCTGTCGTCCTTGCCTGACCCATGAGCAGTGCTGGCCTCCTGCAGCTCCGGCCACTTGGAGATGGTGACACGAGGACAGCCAGACCATGTCACTGCTGTAGCAGTCTCAGCTCAGCGATGCAAGGCAAGGAGAGCTGTCTTTTGATCAGGTAAAGAGCCACTGTGTGATTTTCTCTTTTAGAAAACTATTTCCTTTCAGACTAAAAATCACTAGTGATGGGGAATGTGAATTTCCATCTAAATTTCACTGGCTTCAGCACGCAACCAGCTCTGGAGCTTACTCAGACTTTGGCACCCAGTTTGAATAGCTAGTGATAATGAAATTTAGAGACTGACTTTTCTCGATTTCTATCACTTCTTAATATTTGGATTTAAGCTGTTGACACACTGAGCTTCCTGACTCCCTTTGCCATGAAACACGTCTTTCAGTTCTGTTGTTTTTCTTATGGGTTTTTTGAACCCCCTCCAGTTTGAACTTACTGGTGATTTGTGGGCCCAGAGCTGCAAACAGCACTTCAGAGGTGCCAGGCATCTGAACTCCACATCTGCCTACTATTTTAATTTATATATTCTGTGAAATACATTTTGACAACTCCATTATTTTCTTTCAAAGCTATATGGCTAGCATTGTTAGGATTTCTTGTGCTCCTAATACATTTAAAGCCCCTTATATACTTAAAACATCATTATTACCTCTGCTGACTGTAGGTATTGCTTTGATGTCCATTTGCTTCCTTTATCTATTTTGTACAAATTGTTAGCTTTTGATTTATATTCATTAAAAAACAGCTTCACCTTTCTTCCATGTGCTATGCTAATACAGCTTTCAGTCTTCTAAGGAAACTGAATTAACCTTGTACTGTTCAGCTGTAGAGAGGTTATATTATATCACTGGGCTTTGTAGTTTCAAATTAAACAAAGCATGAAGTAACTTAACTTAAAGGATGTTTTTTCATATTTAAACAAGTAGAAACCTGTGTTTTTGGAAAGAGGACTTGATTTCTTTAGGCAGTTCTGCACATTTGCCACAATTTTATTTTAAATGTAATGAGGTGACTGTTGTACAACAGGGTGCATCTGTTTCATGCACTACTCTTGAGACATCTTTAGAATTGCCATCTGGTCCTAATATCTTTGTACACTGAAGTTTTAAGAATCTCTTAAGTTTTACTTTTGACTCACTATCATCTCCAAACAATTCATTGATTAAAAAAAATAAGCCCTGTTCAATGGAAAATTCTCCATTTGAATATGATAAAGACATGTAGGTTACTGACTAGGTTGTTTCGTTGCTTTGAAACCCTCTTTGCATCCCTTCTGCATCCCATGGGATCTTGCAATTATGGAAAATGTTTTCACAGGATATTATTATGTCTGAAAATTTATCAAATTGCTACCACATCATATCAATTTAGTGTCATTCTTACTATACCTGAAAAATGGGTTTCTATTATCTTTTCCTGAGTCTCCTTTTTGTTTAAAAACCAAAAAATGATGTGAGCATGTGATGTGAGCACATAGTTAAGTTTTTCTATTATCCCATGTGCTATCTTTGTTTTACATCATGTAACAAATGTGTTGTGGCATCATTTTGGAAATCGCATCCAGCTCAACCCTGCAATTCTTCTTCACAGTCCTCAAAGCAGTGTTTCCACAAGAGTGAAGTTCCAGCCCCTTTCTGTGCCCAAACAGTGCTGGCTCCTTGGTCTTTCCTCAAAGATACCCTGAGAAGGTGCTGTGCCTTGAGGTTATTCCTACTATCACTAAATCCCGTCCATGGAAAACAAGCTGGGTTATATATTTTCCATCACTTCATCTCCCTAAAGACCCACTAGCTTTCCTTTAAATGCCTCTCTAATTAGAGGAGATTTAATCAGACTCCCTCTCCCCTCAGTGATAATGGCTCTGAGTGAAGCCTGCTTACTTGCTTGCTCGATTTCCCTCATCTGCTGTTCATCAGCCATTCCTCTTGAACTTTTCCCACAGAAACCATATTTCTCATATACTGGCTCAGTCGAGAACTCCTTGGTTTTCAAGGTGAGGAGTGTGATGGTGCCTGCTGTGACTGTACCACATCTCCTACCAACTTTTACAACATGAATGGTGGAGAAAAACCTTGTAGAAAATACTGGGGTTGTGTACATTTTTAAATTTGTAGTACAAGGACAAAGAGAACTTAAGAACTCCTCAGCTGCAGGTGTTTTGGACCTGTGATTTGAGCAGGCAGCCCTTGTGCCCCAACAGGTCAGGGGGAGCAGATGCCACCATGGACTGTATGGGGGATCCTCCAGAGAGCCAAATTCTGAGCACAGAGCTGAGTGCCTGACTAGAGCTCTGTTAAAGCTGTATTGTTTGCTGATTGTGAACAGGGAATGGCCTCAGCACAGGCTATTGCACGTGCCTGAGATGGCAAGTTCTCTTGTTTTCCTACCAGGTGATGCAACTGTGTTTCTGCAGTAGGAAATGGAGTTATCTTGAGATGTGCAGGAGCGATTAGAGGTTTTCAGTGCCAGTACTGGGATCCTGTGGAAAGGCTGGATGTTTCAGGAGCAGATTTTTTTCACATTTCTCAAGTCAGGTACAGGAAATTACTGTTAAGTTCACATCTGCTCTTAACCCTGTTGAGATCAAATTTGACACTGTTGTAAAAATGAAAAAAGAAAATTGTTAAAGCAAAGCCCTGCATCTGTGTTAGAAGGCTCTGCTCCCAGAAGTGCTGCTTTTCAGTGCTGCTCAGTTAAAACTCCACTTTCTTGTCCTTTCAGGAAGTCTGTGTGCTTACCATAGGATCCAAATTATTAAACTAAAATGAATTTTCCAACTTGTTTAGTCCGTAGTGACTGAGAAGGGGCAGGACCTTTTGGTTCTTGACACTTTACCCACACCTTCATATGCCACCGGTTTAATCTCTTTGCATTGCAGCCCATCTGAAAATTCCTTTGTAAGGAGGCTGCACACTTCCTATCCTCATGTACTGTTCTCAGTACATTTCCTTTCCTTGCACTTTCGAATCTAGAAGATAGTGTTAACACTTAAAATAAACGTGTGATAGAGGGTGTGAAGAGGGAATGGGGAGAACAAGTTTTCCGTCTGTCAAAATGAAGACATCAACCTCTGCTTTTATTTTTTTTGGCATGTGTGCTTTAAATAGAATGACTGGGTTGGGTGACTTCCAAGTGTTTGCTGCATTTGGCAACCCTTCTAAGTTGTAACAGATGAAGTTCTGCTGTTCCATATGATGTGCTCCTTCCCCCTTTTTCAGTGACTCCTTGAAACTCCTTGGGAATTCAGTGTAGCATTCACATCTGTTCCGTGGATGGATGTCCAAGGCTAACAAAATGCCTACTGGACTTGGAGGCAGCTCTGCCAAAAGCCATATGGTTGTGTTTTAGTTTTGTGAGCACAGTGCAGTAAAGAAAGGAGGCTGGGCCAAAGGAGAAGTGAAGGGAGGAGGGATGGAGCTTCAGATGGGAAAATGAAGGTAAATTCTCTTGATTTGGTTTTGGATTTGGTATTTTTGTGTAGAAAAATATGCTTGTTATTTTTGTCCTCATTTTCTTGTGGAATGCGGCTCATGAAGAGCTCTTACCTGCTACAACTTCTCTAGGGCTTTGAGAGGCCTTACTGTCCTGAAATATCTTTTATTGAGGGTTTGCAAGATGTTCTTTGGTGAAACCTAAATTTCAAGCTCAAGATCATAAGCAAAAAAGGGAACCTAAAGGCTTAAGTTTTTAAGAACCTTTATGTTTTAGTGTAACAGTTAGAAGTGCTTTCCAGAAAAACTGCAGCATGTAGTTAAGACCAAGTGTTCCTGTTTTAGAGGTGCCTGATTTTTATCCATTTTTTGTTTCTGAAATTCTTTTTAGATGTTGTCACCGGTTCTGATTTATTTGTGTAGAACAGGGTTAACAAGTCAACCGAGGCAATCCCCCCCCCATCCCCAACAGTACAGGAAATTATCCAAGATTTGTTAAGAGGCAGGCTTGACCTGCAGGCTCTTCGGTATCAGGCAGACAAGCCAGACAAGTGCTAAGAGAGAAAATGGGTCACCAAAGTGGGCTGATGGACATGGGAGCAGCCTGAAACCCTAGCCTCCTCCTCCTCTTCTTTCTTCTTTTCTTCCTCCTCCTCCTTTTCTTTCATGACCATTTTCTTCCAGGCAAATGCTGAACAATTCAACAAAGTTAATAGTTTGCAAGCTGTAGAACACTGCACTGTCTCCCACTGAGACACAGCTGCCATCGTGCTGCATAAAGAGTTTGAAGCCATTAAGGTGAATTTACAGGAGTGCCTCAGTTTCCCAGGAAACATCCCCTTGACTTTCTGGTATTCTTAGCTACTGCATAGACTCTCGGTGTATTTACACAGGCGTGTCACTGCAGTGCTTTCAGAATCCTATTCTGGAAAAAGAAATGCTCTAAAATTCAAAGCAGTGCATGTAAGCCTGGAATGATATTTTGGTGAAGCTGGAAGGGGTGTTCAGCTTTTCCTTTGTGGAAAGGGGTGTGCAGTGTTTATGCACAGATACTATTTTTCGTGTCAGCTGAAAGATGAGTGTAGCTTAGGAGGGTGGCTGCAAGTCTCCTAAGAGGGCGTTTGTTCAATCCTGATTTTAAAGTAACACAGACACTTGTTCATCACGTACAATACTGGCAAACAACAGTAGCATAAGCTGTAATTGGTGCTTGTGAGCAACTCATTTGTGATTTTTCTATTTCTGCCCAGAAATAATAATAAGATGAACTACTTTACCAGCATTACACAGGCTTGACTGACTTTTCCAATGTACATCTAAGCAAAAAATAGTGTCTTGAGTCTTTGCTTGGAATCAGCCTCTGTGCTGTGTTTGAAAAAAAAAGTAATTTATTACACATATGCATTTCAAAGCCTTACTTAGTATAGTAATGATGTTTTGAGAGGAGTTTATATTATTTATAGACAATAATTTGTAGATATTGCTTCTGAATTAAGAGCACTCATATCTGAACCTTGAATCAAGAGAACAGTTCTAATTTTCCTTCTGTGACTTCTGAAGTGTTTGAGTCAAATCAGTGTAAGCAAGGGATTAGCTGGTCTTTTGTTCAGTGCTGCAGTGGTACAAAGAAGTATCAGCCCATCTCCCATACAAAGCTCTTGGCTTCCTGTGTTCAGTGTCTGTAAAACTCTTTAGAGATTGCCCAGTTGTGGTGAACTGCAGGAAGGTCTCCAGGAGGGCCAGCAGCACTCATCCTAACCTGGGACTGGGCATCTGCCCTCCATCCATGAAAGATGTCTGGCCTATTGGACTTGCTTCTCTTCCCCTCCCTTATGTTCCCAATGGCTTGGCTTTAACACAGGCCATTTGCAAATACTTAAAAATGCTCCCAGCAATTTCCTTTCCAACTTCCAGCCTCCTTTTGTTCCCAGCTGTGCTGTCTTTATTCCCATGCTCAAATGTATCTGTGGCAACAGCAGTGATAACCTACCTGGCAATACCAGGAGGTACAGAGCAGGGCAATGGTCTGTCTGTGGCGGGTGATCTGGAAGTGCCCTTAGGGGACTGGTGATGGAGAAAAGTCCTCTGCACTCTGGCCCCTCTTATGGGATGTCTTGTAACTGTAAACGTACACCTAAACTCCTTGAAGTCACAGGGATCTTCAATATGTGCTTACTCTCATGTAGCTGACACATGTTTTGTCCTGCTCGTTCCAGAACTGTGGAGCTCCTGTTTAGAATGATTTTTAATTAAAATTTTCCACTGACTCACCTTGTCGCTTGAGTTTGTCCCACTATCTTTCATACAACTAAAGTTTATGATGTCTTTTTCTTCCTGTGTCAAACAGGGTGTCCTCACTGTAAAAATGCCATTCCACATTTCACAACTGCTGCTGAAGTCTTTAAAGAAGATCGCAAGGTAACTTGCTCTTAATTTTTTCTGTGATATTTAAGAAAGTTTTCCATAATTTGTACTTTATAGGCTTAGTTTATTGGTAAGTTAATAGGTTTGTGGATAAAATTGCTGTTACACTGAAAGAAATGTATCTGCATCATAGGGGTTTTATCTTTTATGGTCAAATTGAGTTCTACTGTTCTGTTTTCCCTAATTTGCTGTCTTTTATGTTTAAGTCTTTGCATAAGTGTTATTTTCTATGAAACACACTTCTTTCTCATTGAGGGATTAAATAAAGATAATTCATATAATCTCCATTCCCCTTCAACTTTTACCAGCTGTTGGGGTGCATGTAGAGAAATCACAAGTTGTGTTATAGTCCTGAGGACTTCAGTCACATGACTAACTAATCTTTGCTTGCATAACACAAAATACAATATATTTCTGTAAATTGGCTGACTTCAGCCCAGGATGCTCTTCTAGGACCCTGATGCTTCAGCCTTGAAAATGTATCCAATGGCTGAATCACACTGGGTAATTTCCTTGCATCAGCTGAACCACTTTTGCACTGAACACATGGAGATCTAGGATTAAAAAAAACCCAAAAAACACTTGAGCCCCTGGATTTAACCAGATAACTAGCTAGGAACCTGTTTGATATCTTTCAGTGAACCATATTTCATTCTGATCTCTGAATTTGTTCCACCTGCACAATTGCTTTGTGTTTAGGTGTGGCAAGAAAAAGATTTGGTAATTTAATATGGAAATTGCTCTCTACACCTTCCTCAGGAGGGGAAACAGAGCGGGAGATGTAGAGCTCTTCTCCCTGGAATCCAGTGACAGGACATGTGGGAATAATTCAAAGCTGTGCCAGGGCAGGTTCTTCTGTAGGAGACACTTCTTCACCAAGAGGGTTATCAGTTCCTGGAACAAGCTTCCTTAGAGAGGTAATTAATGCCCCAAGCCTGTCAGTGTTTAAGGGACATTTGGACAACATCTTACCAACAGGCTTTAACTTTTGGTCAGCTCTGAATTCGTCAGGCAGCTGGAGTAGATAATCCTTGTAGGTCCCATCCAGCTGAAATAATTTATCCTATTCTATGTTCTAAATGAAGAGGTGATTTTGTAACAGTTGTACTCCATAACAGAAGAATTTTTGTAATTTTTTTCTTTTCCTCTCATCTGTTCTGTAACTCACAGAGAATGCATCAGATTGACAAGAAACAAATCATTCATGTATCACTGACTGCATAAATTAGGAGTCCATCACTTCTGCCCTCTGGCACGCAGAGGATTCATAGGCATGCAGCTTTTAGTTCTCATACTGCTGTAAATTAGTTTGCTCAGATGCCTTTTGGTTACTTCTTTGTTTCCAAGTTCTCTGAGAAAGTATCCTTGTTTTCCCACTTTTCTGGTAGTTCCAAATGAAGCCTCTCTTTCCGAAACTCATTAAAATTTCAGTCAGAGGAAGTGAAACAAATGTTCCAAACAATGTGAAACTTGCTTATTAGAGCCTCAGGATGTATTAACAAGCAAACTGAATCATGCCACAGTGAGTTGGACAGGGTGATGGTGGGAAATGCAGGCCTGGGAAGTTTTTCCTTCAGACTGCAGTGATTGACAGCTGCAACTCTTGACTTCAGTTTAAGGCTGAAGTGGGGAAATATAAAATGTAATGAGTTGGAACAGGAGAGCCAGTAGGGAGTATTAAGGCTGGTACAGTTTTAAAGAGGTGTGTGCAGTTAGGGAGAATGGTGTTATTCCACCCCAATGACTTATGAAAGTGCCAGGGATTGATTATTTTGGGAGCCCCTATTTAACTGTGTACAGCTATAACCTGCCAAGGTGCTTCCTGCTGCCAGTTTGGGCCATTGTGGAAAAGAAAACAAACCTGTTTTAGACTTTAGAAGGGCACATTGCTGTTCCCAGAAGCAGCACAGGTCATATTCCCATGTTTCAAATTGGACTGAACCTTCAAACTAATTTGTAGTTGTGTAGGGTTTCAAACTTAGGTAAAATCACTGCTTAAGAGAAAGGAAGTATTTATTATTTCAAAAACAGGGCAAGATAACTAATTTTCATTTTAAGTAGTAAATTCTTTTCACTACTTTGTTTCTATAGTAGTGTCCTTTTTTTTTTGCTGGAGAAAGGTTTTTCACTTAACAGAGTATTTTTGCATTTAAACTGTATCTTCTTTCTTAAAAGAAGGGTCTTTTAATTAAACATTTAATCTTGCAGAAGCCAAAGAACAATCAAAAACATTCTAGCCTTGAATTGGTTATAGATGGTATCTTAAAAGGTATCCTTTGGGAGACTTTGAGTCTTTACACTGGAATTTTGAAGATGAGCAGAGCTTGAAGCTGTTAAATACGTGTCTTGGTTTTGGTGCTGAAGCCCCCCTCCCCCGAGGCTGTGTGTAATGCTCTGTACTTTTTCATCATCTGCACTGCTGGAGTTGGAGTTTAAAAATGCACAGCTTGGAACATTGGCCCCAAATGTCAGCTCTCATTGGCCACATCAGTGCTGGTGGTTTTAGCCAGAATCCCCAGCCTGCTCTCTGGCCTGGGGCAATCCTGTGGCTGCTGCAAACACGGCTCAGGCTGAGACCCACAAACCAGAGCCTCCAGTTTTCCCATCTTCCTGGAGAAATTCAGTGCCAGTAGGACCAGATCAGTGGAGAGCCTACTCCAGGTGGTGAGCATATTGTTTCAGTTATTTAAAAGGAAAAAAAGGCGGGGAAAAAAAAAGCCATCTGGAGCATTCTTAGTTTGGGGCGCTGTGGCCTTAGCATACAGCTGCCAGAGGAAAGCCCATGGCCAGTGCCCCAGAGCTCAAGTTCTGGCAGTGACCAGTGAGCATCAGAAAATGCAAATGTGAGGGTTGTCACTTAGCTGAACAGATTGAAGAGCAGGAAGGCATGTTCAGCAACTGCTCCACAGTCTCTCTTCAAAACTAAATCTTTAAAAAAATCTGCATTCTGCCTTTTGGCTGATCTCAAAGCTCAGCTTGAAAGAACTGATTTGTGGTGTTCCAGTTTGGATTTGCTGAAGGAAAGCTCTTGACTCTTCAAGGCCTCTCAG
The DNA here is from genome assembly GCF_048771995.1 of Taeniopygia guttata. Taxonomy (NCBI): domain Eukaryota; kingdom Metazoa; phylum Chordata; class Aves; order Passeriformes; family Estrildidae; genus Taeniopygia; species Taeniopygia guttata. The sequence continues at coordinate 6,349,194 of NC_133032.1, read as the reverse complement.
TAACAAATCTCTGGCAGTCCTGCAAAAGGGCTGCTCTTTGACCAATCTTCCCATTTTCACAGGAGACTGTTCCTGTACAAATGCATTGACCCAAATCAAAGCACCACAGCTGGGTTCTAGTGAGTTCCCACAGAAACAGCTGTGGCAGCAATTGCTGGAAAGGGTGCAGCAAATGGGGTGAGCTCGGGTGTCAGCAGTGAAACTGGTGGGTCCCCAATGTGTATTCTGAATCACAGTTTAAAATTATTATACCAACCAAATGACTGTACAGAGTTATCCAAATGAGATATTTTAGCTTGGCAAGGAATTTGATCCCTGTTTGCTTAAAAAGCATGTGCTGAATTTCTTTTTAATTAGACTCATTAAATATGATGATGTTAGCACTGTACATCACATTGTTCTAATGGATGTCCCCTTTGCAAATAGCCCTGCTTTGAGAACAGCTGATAACTGCACCTCCTCTAATGATGCCATGCCACATCAGGGCAGCTAATGATGAATCCCTCATTTGTAAGGCCTTTCACTTCAAGACAGTAGCTGAATTGCAGCAAGCTTTAGAAGGCCAGTCCCTAACTGCTCTTAGGATCCAGAACAGGTGATACAAATAGAAACCTATGGAGTAATCATAGGGAAGAATGCACATCTGTCTTACTTATAGGTGCTTTTAAGACATTTAGCAACAACCGACTTTTTTACTAGTAATCAGGTAATTGTCATCTGGAATTGATTCTACTTTTTAAATGTTGTTTGAAAGCATTTATTTCCATGCTGAAACTTTGTTTTTACTTTTTTTAAGCTTATCAAATATCATTCTTCTCTCAAATCAATATTCAGTTAGCTGTTCACTTCAATTTTCATAATAAAAGTCAATATTAGCTCTAGCAGAGATTTATTTTCTTGAATCAATAAACCAGTGTGTGGCAGTACATATTTTAACAGGAGAGCAGCTAGGATTGCAGGGGGTTATTTTTACTATATCATCATGTGGTGACTGGGAGGCAAACTGTTAAAAAGAAAGCTTTAAGAACAGAAAGGAGGAGTTTCCTGGAGGGTCACCCATCTGCTGGAACCATTGAATGTAACTGTGTTTCTTACCTGTAAGATCCCTCTAGATCATAATTCTATTGGAAGGGAACTGTGATTTCTGATGTATGATTGGATTATACTACCAGTATACTACCAGTACTTTTTTCTTCCAACACTTAGTAACCAAATAAGGCATCACCCTTCTGTTACAGTTGGGGCACCTGGAGATCAGTGGTCGTATTTTTGGCATAGCTCCACTTCTACTGAAGCACCTAAATTAAAAGTTCTGGGTTTTGCAACAGCTCAGCTTTTGTGATCAGTCCTCTTCACCTGAAAAACATGCCATGCTCTGTTTTCTCAGAGCTCTTCAGAGCTGCTCATACACTGCTCACAGTCTGTTGCCACGCTGAGTTAAGTTTGCAGCTCTGTAGTTAAGCTCCCAGTTTTTTGGTAGGACCATGAAACATTGTGGGATTTCTTTTTCAAGTAAAGGTGTTCTCGAGTCCCAGATGTTTCCAGACTCATATTAACCTATCCTGACTATGGAGAAATGCATACTTATTTGGTGAGTTGTTGCTGTTGTTATCATTATTGTGCATTACTGTACATACTCACCTGATACTGTTAATTATTCTAAGATGCATACCAGTTGTGAGGAACTACTTGTAAAATTAAGAAAGTTGGATGTGCTCCAAGAAGCTTCTTTTGGCGTCCACAATCTCTGATTGATTATCTTTTCATTTGATAACATTTCTATTCCTGCTACAGCTACTGAACAGGCTGTGGTGATAGACCTGAACAGCATTGGCTCTGGAGGAAGGACTTGTATATAATGATGTATTGTCAATATCTAATGCAGCAGAGCTTTGGGTTATAGAGAATCCATAATCTCATGGAGTTTTGTGCATATTGCAGATATAGCACTTAGAGCTTTTTCTCCCTGAAATGCTTTTTTTCAGTGGATTTCCCCTTCTGGTTAGAGGAAAGCTCAAGAAATTAAATTTTATCCCTAACAATCAAAATCTCCCTAAAATAAATCTTGCCTTTTGAAAGCTGTTTCACTGGATTTTTCCATAATGGACATACACAGACATCAATGTTAGACCAGTGTTAGCAGAGTTTCTTTCTCTCACATATTTTTAGAGGGTTTTTCCTTCTTGATGAGAGGGATTTTGTGAGACATGATGCCAAGTGTCTTGGCTCTTGGACACCTACTGCAGATGTCATATGCTTAATATGTTTGCAGTTTCTGGTTGAATAAACTTAGTAGATTTGCAGGTCAAAGCAGGTAGGTCTTGCTAACCTGTCTCTCCAGTGTGTAACTTGGTGGTGGTTCAGTAGGAGGATCAGTTCTGAGGGGAATATTCTCCAGAAGTCTTTAACCACATTTTGAGAGAGCTTTTTTGGGTTGTTATTTTTCCTGACTCAGTTTCCTTCTTTAGTGAAGCAGAAAAGCTGACTGTTGCTAAGAGGGTTGAGAATGAGGGGAAGCTTTCTCTACAGTGTATCACTGCTCACTTGAGCCAGGATTCTGCATCTTTTTACATGCAGCCTTTCAGCAGAGCCACGCAGGCATTCACTCTGGTAGGACACATTTCTATCAGCAATGCAGTAATTATTCAGTCCATGAAAACACGAACAGAAAGAAGCAAAGGGCATCAGTGCTGTTTGCTGAAATTCTGGTGTGTCTCAGAGTTCAGCTGTCTGGAGTTGATGGAATGGAGATGAGAACTGGTCCTCAGTCCCGAAGTGTGTTTTGCTACAAGTGTTTTCCAGCATCACTTTTCTCCTCTCTCAGCGCACTATATTTGATCTTCCGCTGTGAGACAGGCAAGACAATTAGGACTGTGCGATGCTATGATAATGAGTGCACAGAGATGGTAGCAACCTCTATATTTAGGCTGCCTTAACATTTCCACTCTAAAGTAATCACTCAAGCTCTCCTAAGTACTCTTACTCAGCCACTGTTGGCAGCAGGCATTGAATGCAGCCTCAGATACAGTCTTGGGAATTAGATGTTCCTCTATGAAATTTTGCTCACGTCTGTATGAGTTAAAGGCTTTTGAAAATTGCCGTTCCTCTTCCCTCCCTGGCTGTAAAAATAACCTAATGTGTGTGTTCTGAATCTGGGCTCAAAATGGTGGTTGCAGTGGTGAAGCTGTGTGGGAGCTAGCATTAGGAGCATTGGAGAGGGGACAGACCATGAACACATCCCCCAGCTGCCATTCCAGATGTGCCATTAGAGCTGTTGGATTAGACACAGCACTGGGCTCACTGGCTGCTGTGGACAGACTTAGACTGGGATCTTTGTGTGCACAGCTAAAGCACAGATGGGCCAGCTTAGGTTTCCATGTGCTGTAGAGGAGAGCTGTGTCTCAAGGACACTACTGAGTGTTTTGTCAGAAGCCGCCTCTTTAATATCCATCAGTCATCTCTTCTGAGGCAACAGGTGAAGATGTTCTGAATGAGGTTAACTGTGGTTTATAGCATTGCATTCCTGCACTGCACCCTCTCCTCACTGGGGGCTGTTCTCACAAAAGCCATTTGTAAATGAAATTAGACGCTTTGCTCCAGCCAGGACCAGTTTTGATATTTCCAGAGGTACAGATAAAGAGAGTTTATTTTCCTTCTTCCCTTTTCCTTCCAGTGTACTGAAAACTAATTTTCTTAATCTCCAAGACACTGAGAACAGATGGGTCATCAGTCACAACAGTTTGATGTCTCAAACCAGCTACTAAGATCTGGATGAGCACACGCATACTTTCCCCTTTTTCTGTCTGTAATCTCTCCCTGTGTGATATTTAGAGCAGTGAGAAAAAAGATTAATTTATTTATTCTTCTGGTTTTTAGGAAATTGGGACTTCTAGTATTCTTTTTATTTCATGCTGTGTCATGAAATAAAAGTTTGTCTCCATTCTAAGCTTTTCTTTACACAGAAGTAGCCAACACAGCTCTAAATTTTGGCTGGCTGCTGAGGTCAAAGAGGCAGAAATACTTAGATGAAACTCTTTTACGGTTTATTATTCCTAATCTTTCATTTAAATTGGCCCTTAACGCGTAGGAGTCTTTGTGTTTTACAAAATAAAAAAAAAAAAACGATCATACATGTTTTTTACAGTTTTCAAGAATCCTGGTTCTGTAGGAGACTTATTAATGTTTAAAATCAGAAACCAGGGATTTAAGGTAAGAATACTGTTCACTTTATCTAGTACTTTCCATTTGAAGACAGACCAAGCGAGATCATACTGAGTATTGGTCTTGTCAGGCTTTCAAATCCAAAACAAAACAAGCAAATTAACTGAAGTTGGCTTTGCCAATCTCTTTAATTACTACTAGGATAATGAGATCAGGTTTTCCCATTTTGACAGTGTCACCATGACGCAGGAGGGCTTTGTAGAATATTAAGTGATCTTTTAATTATGGAAGAACAGTTCAACCGCAACCCTAAAGTCATGCAAGCAAAAGGTCTTTTGATCAGCTGTTTGAAGGAGGCTTGTGGAACGGAAATATCAAATCAGGATGTGTCTGCTATGAAATTAGCACTTGATAAATTGTAACCCACAAAAAAGTTGCAAAAAGTCATTCCTCTAATTTGTTTGGTTTCTTTACACAGGTTGTACTTGAAGGTGCTTGCCCTTCAGCAGGGCCTGGCTCATGCTGTGAAGGCAGAGCTTATGTGAGCAGCCTGCATTCAGAGCCTGAACTGCTGCTCACAGGAACAGGGGTGAAATGACAGCACAGGGCTCAGTTGCTTTGAGTAGAAGCCTATGAATTACATTTTGTCTCAGCATCAGAACTGTTAAGGGCAGCCCCTCTTCAATACTTCATAGAGTCAGGACTTGAATGTTCGGAGCTGCTGCTCTGGGGCTGTGAGGCTGTGTTTCTTCACCCTGCCTGTGTGGGAGCAGGCAGGGACTGAGGGTGTTGCTCCACTGTCAGTAGGCTGAAAGTGTGGCAGCTCTTTCCTGTTCAGGGTTTGTCTGTGTGACAGTAGCATCTAGAGGTTTAAAAAGGAATTAAAGCCCACTTTGCTAATGGCTGCATATAATGTACAGTCCTGGAAGAAGACAGGAAAGGAAATACAAACCCAGGCTGAGACTGTAAGCAAGAAACCTTTTTCTATATGTGCAGTGCTTGGCAGAGGATGCTCTGGCTTCTCACCCATCCCCTTGGAAGAACTGCATGGAGTTAAGAAAAGCTATTTGGAGTAGAAATTACTAATCTGTGAATAGGCTGCATAAGTGACCAGCCATGTTTGGAAACTTTTCTGAGCATTAGCAATGCCACAGGAGCAAGGTTGGATTAGGTGGGTTGTTACCATCACCAAATCCACTCTCACTGTTCATCACTTAAAACCAAAGGGGAGGAAAAATATTGCAGCATGACTGAGCTGTGACCACTGTGCCTGGATTTGGTTTTATTAATCCAGCCTGTGGATTTCCTGTTTGGAGTCTAACACAGAGCTCAGTGGGAAGGCTGCGGAGGTGATTTTCTGCTCTGTGAGTTGAACATGCCATGCAGCTGCACAGGCCAGGTGATGACCATCCTCTGCTCTCCCTCCACACCTAAGCCCTTACAGAAGCCGTTGCATGTTTGGCAGAAGACTTGGGTCTCTGTCACTGCTAAGGCTAAGCTGCAGCAGCATCACCATGGAATGGGTTCTTGCTTTGTTCTCTCCTGCCTCAGTGTGATCTCTTGTGTTTCAGATCGCCTACGCTGCAGTGGATTGTGCCAAAGGACAGAATCATGACCTGTGTAAGCAGGAGGGGGTTGATGGTTACCCCACCTTCAACTATTACAACTACGGGAAATTTGTGGAAAAATATACTGGAGATCGAGGGGTAAGTGAAAGCAAGAGTCATCACCTGGTACAGGGAACAAAGCCTCCTCTGCCTGTCCTACCTTGCAAATGAAAACTGCAGAGTGAATTTTTACCATGCCTCTGTTGCTGTCTTACATGGATGAATCATAATGTACCACACCCCTGTACATCTCTGCATTAGGAACACTCTTGGTCTATTTTTAGGAGCATGAGAAGAGGAAAAAGGATTAGATTTGGTAATATGCTTTGTATATTTTATTCTTTAAGCTGAAGTCTGTGATTGAATTTGGACTGAGAGAAAGGGAAGGGTTTGTTGCATGTGCTGCTGGCAGAAATGGCAGAAAATACAGTGCTTAGCTCCTGTCAGTTCTGGATCTCATGGACACTGCAAACGTGTTACAGATCCACCAGGCTGCCAAATGGTGACAGACCATTGGTTTTATAGCCAGGACAAAGCTGTCCTTTGGAGACTAGAGGAAAGTAAATATCTCATTTGCCCTGAATCAGATTCACTCCTGGCACTCAGGATGGGAAGACAAATTGTGCCATCTACCCCTGGGCTGAAGTTTCATTCTTTTGTCCTGCTGTGGCCAGCTAATTATATGCCATGAGTGCAAGAAATGGGGGCAGAAATGGCATAATGCCTTCAGTGGTTGTAAAGTGCCTGAAAATAAGGAAGCAATTCAATTATTTGTGGGCCGCCTTTGTCGTAACCTCCTAGAGGGAGGTTACTCCTCAGCAGCCATTGATTGCCTGGGGTCTGCAAGAAAAACTTGGGGTCTTTGAGCCATGCAGTGGTTTTGAAAAAAGATTCTTGCCTGAAAGTTATTGCTGCTGTTAGGCCTCAGAAAATTATATAGAAGCATGAATTATAAAGCCAGGTTTTGAGGTTCTGTGTTAGTCTTGGGGAAATCTTCATGGAGCTTTGCCTCACAGTTTTCTTCAGCATACTTGGACTCCAGTAATTACCATTTCATGGTGCTGATCCAGCCGTTGTTATGGATACTGTGTTTAGTTCCAATTCTGGATCTTTTCTTAAAAGTAGAGATTGGTGCAGTAGCCAACAATTGAAGTAAGATTTCAGCTGCAGTTTTTGCATTTCTAACCCATTCTTAGAGAAACAATATATGAAAGGAAGGCTCTGTGGCGGCTGATAAAAAGAATTTATATCCAATACAGGAGTGCTCTGAGGCCACAGAAGTTAGGAGATATTTATCCATATGCTGGAAAGTGGACTAACAAATCCCCTGACAAATATGCAGCCAACCCTTTCTTGGGTAAAAATTACCCAACAGGAACATCCTGGTTTCTCTGCTGATGGCTGCTCTCTTCCCCTTCCACCTCTCTGGGGACCCTATGGTCTTCTGCTTGTGCAGCACTGAATTGGGGTTTGTTATCTCTTACCATGGTAATGCTGGAGGCAGTGCTTTAGCACAGTGCCTGTCATGGGGGCTGCTGATTGCCAGATGTCTCCAGGTGACAAACAGCTGAAGCTTGTCAAATCATTTATTTTCAGTGGAAGAACAGTGAATAGTTCTAGAAAAGCTTTTCATTGTTCAGCCTTCTAAAAGTTTACCAGCCTTGTGGTTTGTTTAGAGTTTATTTTGTTTTGTTGTTCCACAACATTCTTTTAAGTCTTTAACTTCTGTTAGTCGCTCTCTACCTTTGGTATTTTCCCTTTTCATCACCAGTTTTGAATGGTGTGCCCTGTGATTGTTTAAATGCAAAAATGGTCAGATTGGGTAGGGGCAGTGTCATTTGCCCAGAAAACTTCAATGTTGGGGTACCAGTACACAGTGTATTCCAGCACCCATCTGAACCTTCTGTAATGCCTGAGCACTATGTTCACAGCTTTCCTTGGAAAAGGAAACTGGTGGCATTCAACAGCCTTAAATCATAAGTTGTTGAAATACAGAGGTTGGCATCTAGACAACCAAGTTTGAAATTTTTTATAATAATTTCAATAGTAACTTGAAAAAAAAATGTGATTTCAATCATTGGAATGTTTGGAGAAGGAGAAAAATTGTGATCAAAACTATTAGATGATGAGTGGCAAATGTGTATATAGTCAACAAACAATCCAGTAACTGCTTTTAAAATGACACAAATAGCATACAAAAGCAGCTTGAAAATGTCTTCTGAGTGTTCTCAACAAAAAGGCATCAACAGCAGTTCTAGTGACAGATTTTACCTTGTTCTATGAGTTTTAGGGACTTTTTCTCTGTGTCCCATCTCTTCACAGTTTGACATATGGGATGTGCATGGATGTTTTCCCCTTGCAGTGGAGCAGCACTGGACTAGAGTATGGCACAATGAGGCAGTGCAGAAGCAGTAACTGTAGTAGTTTCTATTCTGCCCTGGGGTACAGAGAGTAAACAACTGCTCCTTAGTTTATATTCTGCTGGGATACAGAAGCTCAAAGTGTTCTTGATGCATTGTTTTGCTTTGTTGGTAAAAATATGACCCATATTTTTCTTCCTTCAAAACCAGGAGTCTGGATTCACCACTTTCATGCGAACCCTGAGAGAAAGAGATCATGAAAGAGTAGGAAAGAAGAAGGATGAATTGTAGTTTCTGCCTCAAAAGAAGCTTTCCGCTGCACTGTGAATGGTTCCAGGTCTTTTGTTGATGCACCTGAGACTTCACATATTCTCAAGACAGAGACTTTTTTTTTATAAACAGCCATGGCCATTTTGTACAATTTTGAAATAAAATGAAACCACTTGATTTTTAAAAGGAAAATAAATTAGAATGTTGCCATAATGTTTTAAAGAAAACTTAGCATTTTCTCTCATGTTGGGAGACTATGCCCACTGACACTCCTATGCAATATTTTTGTAGTCTGTAGTGTGTCTGTAGGTGATGTTGTTTGTTAGGGTGAAATTTTTGTTCTGGTATTGCAGTACATGTGAAAAACAAAGGAGAGGGACTTGGTTTGGGTTTGTTTTGTTATGTTTTGTTAAAATCAGTGCAGGAAGATGGGATTTATAAGACACAGATTTATTCAAATGAAGTTTTTCCTTCTTGTGACATACGTATGTGTTCTTGACTGAGATTTGGGGGAACAATTTTAAGGTGCTCAGGGATAAATAAGGTATCTGAGTTAATGAAGACATTAACATTGACCAGTCCAGATCTGTTATTTTCATTTAAACCTCTCTGGTCTTTAAATCAGAATTGTTTACATACATTTGTAAAATGTATTGAGTGAACTAAGCCACACATTAAAAATTAGCAGAGCATGGGTGAAATCAGATTACACCCTCCTTCTCTGGCATCTGTACTGTCAGTGTATCTGTAAGTTATGGCAGGAATGACTCTCTTACAGGGGTATGTGGTTATTCTTATAGGGTACAGAGTTTCCCTTCAAGTTATGATTGGGTCATAGCAAATATGTGTTGTAAAGTGTTATGTTCAACTGTTTTGAGAAATGCATATTACTTCTGGTAATGCAGTAATTGTGTGTATTACCTGTTTACATTCCAAAAGTTATCTGCATTTGTAGGAGGGATTTTTCCTTTTTGCTCCTTAAGGAGTTGCACAATCAATCTCTCTCTGACAGTCACCACTGTAAAACCTGTATCAGCAGCAGCTGAAATGTGTTACATTTTTGATGCTTAAGCAAAAAAAGTTCATCTGGAGGTACTTCTGTCTTTGCAGGGGGGGAGAGGGAGGGGCAGGAAGTTGTGATTCACTTTGAACTAAAAATAAATTTTAAAAAGGACAAGTATTTTTATCATTAATCAGCCATGTACAGCTTCTTCCCCACTGGGTGAAGGACCACAGCTGGTGGTGGCTTAGGAAGAGCCGGCGCATGCAGGATGAGTTCCCCCTGCCCGTGGCCCTGGGAGTGCTGGGCAGCAGTGCAGGGCTGTGCTGGGTGAGGGTCAGACCCTCTGCCCTGGCACCCAGGGGCACAAACAGCTGCTCACAGCAGAGAGCTGTGACCTGGGTCTGAAACGTTCCTCCTGCTCCTCAGTCTCATTTCCTTCTAGTTGGGATCTGCAGGCTGTGCTGAGGGGCTGTTCAGGAGGTGAATGGCATCTTGCCTCCTTCCTGGGTGTTTTTTCCTTCTCTCTCTTGCCCAATTAATGGCACTGTGTGTTTGGCACCGTTAAGCTGCTGAAGCCATTAGTGAGTTTTGTGGAATACCAGTAGCCTGATTGGCCTTGTATGGTGGCCAGCTTGTTAACCATGACATCAATTGGAATGGCCATGGAGCTGTGCCAAGTATCTTCTCATATTAGGCACCTGATGAGCCTCTTCACCCAAAAAAATCTGCTGCCTGATAGTACATAATATCATAGTAAAAAAGTAGCTTAATTTATGAAGATTCTTACTCTGGGTTTTTTTTTCCTTTCAATTAGCACAGTTACTTATGTTGTGTATAGCACTTTTGCAGAAGATCATGATAATTCTTTATTTCAAGCTATCCTCACATAAGTAGGAGGCACGCCATCCTGCATTTAGGAAACAATATGTATTGACTCAATTTGATCTCAAACAGGAATTCTTCTGCTTTTAACAAACTATCAAATATGATCAGTCCAGAACTTGCTGCCTCTTTTGATCTCAAAGTAAAGCAGCAGGCACTAACGAAATACACCCTCCAGAAAATGTTGAGCGTCTCCGTGCATAGGCTGTGCCTATGTTTGTGCTAATTGGTAAGAAATGTAGACTTTTTCAAAAATAAGAAAGAAAAAAATGATAGCTTGCCAATGGTGACTTCACTAGCCGGGATCTTTCTGAATTATATGCTTTAGTAAATGTTTAGGATAAGACAATTGCACACTGTGCTTCAGACCAGTAATTCCTTACAGCTGGTTACACCATAATAAAATTAGGAATTCTCATTTTTCCCTTCAGTCTTTTGTCAGTTACTTCTTGGACTTGGGCATTCATTTTTTCTTGGCTAACGAAAAAATGTGTTGTGCATGTGTTAATGCACAAATATAAAATATTTTAGAATAATTTACCTTCTGTTACAGGGTCATGACTCATCTGGTTTATGGTTTTTGAAAAATACAGTTTTGAACATCATAAATGATTGCATCAAATGGCTGACAAAAGCCTTAGTTACTGTGAACTAGAGTGTACCAGGAGCTCAGAGTTTTGCTTTCAAGCCTTTTTAATTAGTAGGCCAGGTCAGGATATCAGTCAGAGTGTTTTAGTTCAGTTGCCTCCGGTAAAGCGAAAGTTGGTGTTTATATTTGCTAGTGAAGTCAGTTTATGTTTATATTCACATCAGTTACGTTGAAATTGAAATATGTTGTTCTTTTTTACAAACTGTGAATGAAAAATATATGTAAGAGCTCTTATTTTCTGTATTTAAATGGTTGGTCATTTCCCACATTCAGACTTCCATCCTGTCGCAGTAGATGCGTAGCCCAGGCGTTCATAATCACACAGGAATTTCTGCCATGGTTAAAAGTGAGTAATCTGGGCTTTCAAGTCATGAATCATTTATCAGCAAGAAACTTAATTGCTGATAACAAATGGTTTGCAGTGAATCAGAGATTCTGCTCTTGCAATTATGAGTTTGGTCTTTCAGTCTTTTTAAGGTGTGATTCAAAGGTCTTGGACATCTGCTACATAGTTAACCCTAAACAGATTAAATCTTGTCGAGGAAGGGTAAAAAGCATACACAGCAGAGAGGCTGAGCCAGAATTGTGCATCATTTTGTTCCCCAGTGTTAGCTTAAACAAGATATAAATAGCCCACAGGGCTGTGTTAGTCCTGCTGTGTGGTTGGACCAAGAGATGAAGGGCAGCAGGGCCAAGCATTTTGTGCATACTGGAAGTTGGAGGGGAAATGGTTTTCCCATCTAATGAAAGAGCCTGAGATGCTGGATTTGTTTCATCCATCAAAAGGAGGGGAAAGGAGGGAAAAGTTCCCAGGAGAGTGAATGCTCTGGGATATACCAAACACAAGTTGGGAGTCCCAAGATGAGCATAAGCTCCTATCCCAGCCCCTGTGACCTCAGAAGATGATTTGGCTCTGTTGAAATCCATCTATCTCTGACCCAGTGACTGTGTCCTCATTTGTTCAAACCAGAGCAACTCCTCCAAGAGAGACTGAAAGACACTTGCTTTCCAACCTGAGTCAAGAAAAGCAGCCTAACAAATCTCCATTACCTCTTTCCTCCCCCTGTAAAATTGCATTTTGGATCTGACAGTCACGTTGACCCCCAAGCCCCTCCTAAATAGTTGCAGTTGGGTGAAAAAGCCTTGGGAATTTTTCTAAACTCCCACAGACCAAATTAGGTCCCCAGATTTTGCTAACTTAAAATCTTTCTGATAGGCATCAGCAAAGACAGATTGATATTACTGGTGAAAAAAGATTAGAGAGGTAAGGTCTATGTTCTTGCAACATTTAATTTGGGAGTAAAAAAGCAGATAAAATTCCCATCATGAGTAAGCTCTAAGAGAATGCTTCAGAGAGCCTTGTTTCAGATGGAATTGCTTTATGGGTGATTTTGATTTTAGAGGCAAACTGCTTTTCAAAAGAAAAGTCAAGACTTGGTGATATAGTCTACAGATGTTTGGTCTGTTTGCCTTTTAAAAAATAAAAATCAAAATCACTCTCCATATTCCTGATAGTGCTATATTCCAATAAAGAAATGTTGCCTACATGGATTTCCTAGAATAACACTGAACCCCTGCCAAATGCATTTTACAAACTATGAAACAAGCTATTTGCTCCAAATGACACTGACACTTGGGGGAGTGGGGACTGCTGCCCACGTGCACATCTTTTCAATTTAATAGCTTGCTCTGGTGTGATTGGGTCTGTAATGGAACACTGAGACTGCAGGGGTAAATTCTGAAAACTGGGAGGTGGGGGGGAAATCAGCTCTTATCAGCAGGTGTTGAGCACTGTAGCCAAACGCTGGCATTTCCTTTGCCTTTGGCAGCCCAGCATCCCTGAGCGTTCATGGCTCTGCAGGAACCACAGGAGTGTAGCCCTTTGGCTAATCCGGTTGTGTACATTACTGCTGTGTGCTGGAACTGATTGGAAACCAGAATTTTTCCCATTAGTTTCTTTGACTGGTCATAAGAAGATGCTGTGTTTTCTCTGCATATCCTGCTTTTATTTACAGAGTGAAGAAGGAGGATACCTGGGTGTCTACAGAGGAAATGAAGCCAAATGCCATTTTTTCTGCTGGCAGCCAGGATTCCTGGGGACTGACCATTGCTGCTGAAATACTTCCTGCAAAGCATTGTCGACTGGCTTGGCTTTTGCAAGGTTTTGGAAGGTACTGTGTGATGCAATATTGCAAAAAAAATCTCAGTATTCAAGGCAGCAATTTCCAACTTCCGAGGAGTTAAGGTGAAGTGTAAACTCTGTTCATCAGCCCAGCGTAGCTGGTTTTGAGACAGAAAAAAAAGATGGTCTGTTAGCCCAAAATTTAGGAAATCACAGATCTAATGTGGGCCCATGGGATGTCTGGGTGTTTCCACACACCTGCCCTAGTGCTTGGTTGGTAAGATTCCTGCCCCTGGAAGTCACGTCCTCCTGCCCAGAGCACTCACACTGCTGCAGGGAGACAGTGCTCCTTAAGGAACAGTTATTCTGTGTTTGCTTAGAAAGCATAATAGTGCTAATTATTCTCATTAGCTTTGAGCCACTAATAAATTATCTTTCCTATTGCTCTTCCATCACTCAGTAATGAGAACCATTTAGCCAGATTTTGCAGATACTGCTTGCTCCCTCTCTACAGCATGATTCCCTGCAAGCATTCATCATAGGAAAAGAGCTACGTGAACAAAATCTTTTCAAATTAGTCTCTGGTGCCCCAGTTAAGTGGGTGTCTACATCGCAGGCATGCAGAAGAGCCTTCTTCATTAATATGTGCAATTCTGTGCGAGCTGATTAGCTCTTGCAGCTCATTTGATAGCAAATGTGTAAATCCGTCACACTCTAAATGCCAAATATGTGCACAGCTAAATTATGGAGAAGTAAGAAACTGCAAGAGTTGGGAGTCTTTATTTGGAAAAAGAGGTCCTTATCCCATGCATTAAATTGGAGCTCTGGGTTTATCTAGAGCATTTGTCACTTCTCTGCTTTGTCATTTTACTGCTGGCAAAAGGAATAATTCTTCATGTCGTGTTGCTGGTCCTTTCAGGATGTGTGGGTGTTTAATTTGGTGCCCAACATTTGTAACAGACATCTGGTATCCAGCCTGAGTTCCCAGAAGACAATAGTCACAGCACAATGCCATCTTCCTTGTGCAGGACAGGAAACCAAACTAATCAGTTACAACTATGTATTATTAATAATGCAGTTACCATCACTTCTCTTGTTCTTTTTTGTTTGCAAAAATCTCATTAAGAAAAGGAAGGAGATGAAGTTGGTTTTTTTGACATCCATGTGTTTTAGGCAGGGCAATGCTGCACAGTGTAATTAATACTGTGGTGTATCTGCCAGCACAAGGGAAGCACTAAAGAGTGTCACCTGTCAGCACGGAGGGGTTGGTCTGTTGCTGCAATACAAGTGTAGCCTTGAGGGCTCCTAATTTATGCATGTTTTTCCTCCTTTCCATGCCAAGCAGCTGCAGAGCCAGCCCAGCCTCAGGGCCTGGACACACCAGCTCAGGGCAGCCAAGCACCCTCTGTTTTATTTTCTCTCAGCACGAAGAAAAATCACAGTGTGAACCTGGCCTGACCTCCAACATATTTTGGCATTACCTTCTGGGCATACAGGCTGGGAGGAAAAAGCTTCCCACTTCCCCAAAGTTCTGGCGTGGGAAGCTGTATTTCTCCAAGCTGAGCATAAACTCTCCAGAGAGCATTTTGTAGGAAAATGTGAAGCACAGTAAGGGATCTCTGATCTGTAGCCACCAGGTTGATGGTAAGGGGATGCTTTTTACTGTAACCCACCCCACAAGCATGGGATAGGATAAGCACATCCAACATTTCCTACTGCATCCCCAAATGTACTGAGACCTCTCCAAGGATGTTAGGGTTTGCTTGCCAAGAAGACAGCTCTGTGTTGGTCTCCCCTGCAGTGGGGCAATATGGATGAGAGGCTCTTTCTTTTCCCTTTTCACAGAGGGACAAGCATCCTTTAAGGCAGATTTTCCCTGATCCAGTGGGAGATGAATGGGGCCGCAGGAGAGCTGCTGCAGAAATGCAGCGATGCTGCATAATGCTGCCTGGTTCCATGCAATTCCCTTTGGACTCTGGGCTCCACCACACCTTCCACCTGCAGTACACCACAAAAGCATTGTCACTGCTCACCTTAAACTTAACTCTCTGCCAAAGCTTTTCTTAGGCAAAAGAGCAGCACAAGAGGAGGGACTGCAGAAGTCAAAGAAGCAGAATTCACCATGGGATAAAGTCATGTCTCTCTGGCAAGGTACTGTAGTATGAGGTGCATTAGATATATTTTGGATGGATGCATAATCCTAATTGTTGTGTATTGTTTGTGTTGTAGTCCCAAGATTCAAGTCCTCATTATTCTAGATGCTGTACAAATATATAAGAGTCTGTCATGCATGGAAAGGCTTTTATTATGTAAATAGTCAGGTTGGGAAAAAAGAAGTAGTGTTATCTCTGTTTTACAGATGAGGCAGTGAGACAGAAAAAAACCCCAACAAAGCATTTTGCCCAAGGACACACAAAGTCTGTGGGTCAGCAGTGGACTTGAAATTCAAGTCTTGATTTCATTTCTTACTAGCTGTTCTTTCCATTTGTGTACTGCCCACAACATAATTAAAATTAAGCACAAAGAAGACAACACTCTGTGCAATTTGTCGCTATCTGAAACAATCATCCAGCACCTCTCAGCCAAATCCTCCCCAACTCTTCTCTGTTTCTTCAAAACCTGTATTTCTGCCACGGCCAACGCCTGTGATCACCATACAAGTCACTATACATGTTGTCCTCTGATTTTCTGCAACATGTATCAGTTAACTATAAAGCTGTTCAGTAAAAGACCTTGTTGTATGTGGGGGCTGTGTTTCAGTTGGACCAGCCTGCCAAATTTGTATTCCAATTCTTGTAAAAAGTGATACTAACACTATTTAGAACAAAAAAAAGACTGCATATACATTTTTGCTGGGAATATAGAGTCAACCAATCTATAACTGCTGCTCAACACTACCTGCTAGTCAAAATTGTATATTGCTTTAAATAACTAATCTATACCAAAGACAAATAAAACATGGATTTTTCACTGAAAAAGTACAATATATTTTGTTTTGTAATATTTTATGTCAGGCTTTTGGAAATAATGTGGGAGGAGAGCATTGTAAAAGTAGTGACAGTCACTGGAAAACAGAATAAAATGGAATGGGTATTTACCAAGGCTAGATAATATCAAACTAATTTGATAGGTTTATTTGATAGAGTAATTAATTAACTAGACAAAGAGGGAAATGTGGCTGTGGACCTGAATAAAATAGCTGATGAGGAGCTATATTATAAATTTATAAATATAAATTTATATCTCCTGCATGAAGAAGTCTGAGATTTATAGAGGAACTGCAAGACAGACACAGTGTTGGAAGATGAGAAGCTGAACTGTATTGAAAGGGAATTATTCAGAGCTTCTAAATGATAAATCTTAAGACTGATTGTTATTATTTTCATCAGTGACCTATTTGGAAAACAGTGGTGTGTGACCATAAAAATACAGTGAAGTTAGGAGGTATCATCAGTGTAGAGAAAGTTCAGAATATCACACAGCAAGAGCTGGATATCTTGCAAAAGCAAAGCCACAGAAGTAGTAAGGGAGGTAGCAGCAGACAAAATTCTGCAGGAAACCTCCAATGACACTGAAAGATGTCCTTTTTCAGTACAGCATGGGCATGGAAAATGCAACTGAAATTCTAAAATGCAGTAGGAGACACATTTCTAGCAAAGCAAGGGAAGTATGAACATCCTTGAATAAGACCCTGGTAAGATTTTGTTTGGAATAAAACACATTATTCTGACTGTTTCAAAGCAAGCTGTGTTCCTAATGAAATGGGTACAGGAAAGGGCTGCTAAGAGAACACTGGAGAACCTTTCACGAAAGGACAGGGCGCACAGGGGGCTTGTTCAGCCCAGCATCTGAAGAGTGAGATGTGGTTTGACTGCTTTCTGTAAACACATCAGGTAGGGGGAATATTAAGGGTAGAGCATCTGCGTGTGTGAGCAAGTAGGTATAAATTGGCCATGAATAATTTAGACTATCAATTAGGTGTTCTTCATCCACCTGCATAGTGAGGGTATAAAAGTTAAAGGGATGAAACCATACCTAGCTTTTCGTGAAGCTTGCAACATGTATTAAATGGACCATGTGATCCAGTTGCCTACCTGGGGACTGGATTTGATAATCCAGAAAGTCCTGCCCATCCCGTGTCTCAGTGGGTTTCTATATTACAGTGAGCCACCACCTCCATCTTACAATGTTATTAGATATTACAGTACCTATAATCCCTTCAGTCCTAAGAAACCTTTCTATCCTTCTGAATTAAATTTCAAATAGAATAACCTAACTGTGGATTACAGCGCCATATGTGTTTTCTTTCTTACTCAATAAATTTGTTGTGGTGATTATCGTAAACAAAGACAAATTTCATTAGGGAGTAAGAATTATTTTAATATAAATTATAGTGTTTATGGCAAAACTGTACTGACAAATAATGATTTTTTTATTTATTGTAATTGTTCAAATGGCTCCGAATGAAATTTTTGGCCTCATGAAGTGATCAGCTTGGAATGACTTTCCCTTCTATGAAAATATTTAAATACAAACAAAGTCTGCCAATGTGTTCAATTACAGTCATGCAGGGAACTAAAGGGATTATGTGTACTAGGAGTATATTCATGTGGCTTTCAGATCAGCTGCTTCTACCAGAAAGGGAATAAAGTAAGCAGAAAACCCCAAAGAGAGCCCATCACTGTTGGAATGGCTTGGGATGTGATCATCAGAAAAGCTCACTCGTGTTATTTCCATAAACCCATAACACTTATGGCCCTGCAAATAAAAATACATTAACAACACGTTGCTTTTCAAACTAATTGAGATGCAGTGTGAAGATTACTTTTCAGAAATAGGATGTTCTTTATGCAGGAGATCATACTGGGCCCTGCTGCAACAAGAGCCATTGGGACAATATTGTATTTTGTTCCAACAGCTGCATTTATTGCCAGTGAGAGACTTTCTGTGACATTACGAGGTTGCTTCAGTCTTGCAAAGCCCTTGAGCATTAAATACTAGTGCTCCAGGGAAGAAACTTTTGGGCCCAGCACAGGGCCTTAAGACTGAATCAGCAGAGGAGGTTTTTAAAAAAGAGAAGCAAGGAAATAAACTGCATAATCTGCTGATGATTTTTATGACCTTGCTCACACTTCTGCTGATGCTGTGTTAGCAAGAACAGTTCATTGCAGTGAGCATAATCCTTGCTCTTGCGATTATGGACACAGGTTTCTCTAAAACCTCTGAAATCAAATGCAGTTTTTTAGAGTGCAAAATTGTTAGAAAGTCATGGGCTTTTAGCTAGTGCCATGATTTCAGCAGCCTGATTCGGAGTGCAAAGGCCTCGTGATGAAGCTGGGCTGCACTCCACTTGAATGCACTAATTCAACATACCTGTTTTTTCCTGGGAATTGACATTACTATCCAAGAAACAGGAAGCATATTAATGGTTGTTAGTCTGGTTAAAGCCTCAGCTTGAATAATACCTCCAGCTTCAAGCACCAAACTTTAAGAAAGATATAAGGGAAAAAAATGGTACAGAGAAAGGAGCAATAGAATGAGAAACGTGTAGTAAACAGAAAAGCATTTTCTTTTGCAAAAAACCCTGAGTATAAATTTTCCTTTCAGAACCTTTTGTGTTGCTCCTGTGACTCCAGCACTGATGAACACAACTACTGCCAGCTCCTCAGGCTGGTGTTTTTCCTTGGGGAAACCTGATTTTAAAGTCATGTTTAAATCCAGTGGACAGAGCCTAAAGGTTTGTCTTCCCTACCTTAAGTCATCCAAAGCCAAGGTGCATAAATGCAGCTGGACATGTCTGCTCCCTGCAGTGACTGAGGAGAAATAGCAACAAAGAGCTTCTTCACAGAGGGCAATTTCCAGATCACTGAACATCGGTGAGGTAAATCCTGTCCTAACTCATCTCCAAGCATTTTGCTGCTAGGCTTTGCTTTCAGCTGGCTGATGACACACTCGGCAAGTGATGGCTTCTCTGTTTTGCTCATGTACAGGCCCCTCATTGGCATTTCTGCGGGGTCTGGCACCATGGGCACTCCTTTGTCACCCATCCTTCCCATCACGCTCTCCCTTCAACCTCTGACACCATCCACACCTCTCTGTCTCCTCATCTCTCCTCCTCATTCTGAAACACCTCATTCCTCCACTATGGCTTCCCTTTGCACTGACTGGATTTACTTCTTAGGAATGTTTTATCTCTGGCTGCAGCTTTCACTAATGCATTCACTGCACGCTGCCCCTCTGACATTGTTTTACTGCTTCCGTGTCTTAGGGGAGTCAATGGGACAAGGAAAAGACGCAATTTAAAGTGTAACTGGCTTGTTAGCCATGCAAATTCTTGAATAACAGATATGATTTAAGTTCACCAGGAGAGCTGGGAGGGTTGGAGTTGTAACCCCATTTCTGACTCTGCCACTACCTCCCTCAAGTGGCCTTGTGTGATTTATTTAACCTCTTGGGGCCAGGTTCACCTGAAAATAAAGAATAATGTCGGTTTTTCCCCTAGGAGTCTTAACTAATAGATGTGTATACAATACTTGAAATCCTGTTTATGTAAATGAAGAATGCTTATCTTTTTTCTTTAAAACATTTACAAAAGGTTAAGAGAATTTTAGGGTTGAAAGATAAACAGTTCAGAAGAAGTAGAAAAATTAAAATTGCACATGTATGCACTTATCACAAACCTTTAGACAGCTTCTAATTAAGTAATCACTAGTTCTCTGCATTATAGTAGATGCTATCATAAGCTGTTAAACTGTGCAGCAGCTTGTAATACTGTGCACTCTGTTTATACAGGATAAGGACTCTCTGGAAATTATTCAGATTAATGTATCATCTTCTGAACATGTGCTTTACTTCTGCATAGTCAGTCAGGATTGAGATGTTCCCATGCTCCACTCTAGAAAAGCCTGACTGGGAACAGTTTTTTCCTGACAGGCCAAGATACTGACTTGCAGATGCCAAGTTGTATATTCAAACATGCAGATGTTCCATCCCTTGCAAGGCTTTAGCAAGACCCGTTCATGGTGCACATCCTTGGCAGTTCCTGCCAACAGTCAGCTTGCAGTGAGAGAAGGATGCCCAGGAAAGACTCTCATCACTTTTTCTTGAGCTTTTATGTTCACAGAAAAACAACCTCATCAAGCAGGTGACTCTCCTGCTGTTGCCCCTCTGCTCACCTGTTCCTTCCTTCCCCTCCCACATCTCCATGCCAGCCCCATCTTCTGACTCCCCTCTTCACCACTTTCCTGTCTCGAGTCTGCTCTAGAAACTATTTTTCCCTTTTTGCCAGTTTCCTCCTCTGTTACTCAGCCCCAGAGTTAATCTGGTATCCCTTGCTTTGGTCTTGCTTGACTCGGGGAGTTCGAGCCCTTGGCTTGGCTGAGCTTTGCTTGAAGACAGAGAAGAAAGCCTGGAGGCTGAAAGGGTGCAATTAATCTCCAGCAATAGCAATTTACTCCTCGTTCTAAGATCCAAGAGATCGTTTTTCCTCACTTGGATCACTGGAATATGGAGTGAAGCAATGCCCCTCTGGTATCCAGGGGTGCCCTAGGAATCCGCATAAAATTGCTCGGAGAAGGAAGAGTTGAGGTTGGAGGGCACTGATTTTCTCCAACACCATCTTCCTGATAGCCTTGCTCCTGAGTAGGGCTCAGCAGAGCCTGAGAGTCCAGAGTGTGAGGTGTGTTACCTCTGTCCCAACACTGCTGTGCTACAGGCACTTGGATAGTGAAGTAGTAACAGATGGAAGGAGAAATTAAAAGGCGTTAGCGAGGAAATGAACTGCTTTCATTTCAGATTTGAGCCAACAGACTAAAACAGTGTGATTTGGTATGAAAACAGTGAAGTCAAAGAGTGATACAGTGAGAAAATTATCCTTGTATCAGTAAAAAAAAAAAAAATTAAAGTAGGAACCTCACTCTAGGGTTACTAATGAGTTTTGCAAAGTTTCACTTTTGTATTGTAATTTATTGCTGAAACATGCCCAGTTGATTTCTTGGGAAATGAGTGAGATTAGCCTAGCATCTGGTCTCATCTCAGTGCACTTTTGCTGGTGGCTATTCTGTCCCTATCACACAGGTGCCAGCAGCCACCCTCACTGCCCCAGCAGAGGACCCGAACACACCTGGTTATCCACACAGTGGCAGGCACATGCCAAGGGCTGTGTGATCCATTAAACCTGGCGGGCACCAGCCAGCCGCTGTCAGAAGTTATTCCATGGGAGAACGCAAAGAGCACAGCTCCTAAAGCTGAGCTGTGCTGACACCAGAGCGAATTGTCCCGGAGGAGAGAGGCTCGGGGCTCACGTACCGCTGCCGGCAGCTCCCTGGGACGGGCGGGGTCGGGCTCTGCGCCCAGGGCACAGGACAGGAGGAGAATCGCAGGATGCACCAGGGGAGGCTTAGATGGCTCACTAGGAAGCCATTTCTTCACAGTGGGTAGTTTGGCACTGGACTGAGCTGCCCAGGGAAGCCGTGGAGTCACCATCCTTGGAGGTGTTTAAATAAAGACTGGGCGTGCACTCGGTGCCCTGGGCTGGTTGACAGGATAGTGTCGAGTCATAGGTTGGTCCCGATGATCCCGGAGATATTTTCCAACCTGACTGATTCTGTGATAAATTCAGCCTCAGACGAGGCTGTGCCAGACAGCGCTGCAGTGCTCGGCTGCTGCCGCCCGGGCGGTGAGACACACCCACGGCCGCGATCCTGGTCCGGGAGTCCGGCCCGGGAGTCCGGCTGTGGCATCCCCGCCAGGCAAGGGCGGCTCCCCTCGGCACAGAGCGGCCCGGGGTCGGGGCGGCCGCCCGGGGCTGCCAGCGGGGCCCGGAGCGCCTCAGGGCGGCCCCGCCCCGCCCCGCACCGCGCGGGGGCGCTGCGGCGCGCGGCCGTGTCCGCTCCCACAATGCCCGGCGGGACCCGCGCGCCGCCGCCGCCCCGCTGCCAGGTACGGCTCGCGCCGCCCGCGCGGAGCCCGAGCCCTGAGGGCCGCGGGCGGGGCCGCCGCGCTTCCCCTCGCTGCCTTCTCCTCGCTCCCTTCTCCTCGCTTCTCCTCGCTCCTCCTCCCTTCTCCTCGCTCCCTTCCCCTCGCTCCCTTCCCCTTCCGCCTCTGCCCGCCCCGGGCCCGGCCGGCTGCGTTCGCGCCTCAGTCGCCGTCTCGGGGGGCGGGAGGCAGCCAGGGCCGCTCGGTAGCAGGAGCCCGCTGTGCGCAGGGGTCCAGCCGCCCTTCAGGCTCTGCCGGAGGTTGTGTGAAGTTTGTGAGCTGAAGCGGTGCGGATCCGCCCGAGTCAGTGCCCGCTGAGTCAGCGCTGCTGCTGCGGCCGCTGATGGCCTTGTCGGAGCTGCCACGTAAGTAGGTGCTAGGTGAAAGGGTCACGCTCCCAAACTCTGGGATGCAAATTCTTCCCTTCCCTTAGCTTGTCAGAATTGTTTTGGCGTTAGGAGGAATTTCTTCAGAAGGGGTGATTATATATTGGATTGGGATCCCAGGAGGTCGTGCAGTCACTGTGCCTGGAGCCACCTGTTAAGGAAAGACTGGACGTGGCACTCGGTAGTGGTGTCCAGTCACAGGCTGGACTCGAAGATCTCAGGTGTTTTCCAACCTCATTGATTCTGTGAATCTTGATTCTGCCTCTGAGATCTCTTTCCCCCTGGCTTTATGGAAAGGATTATATTGGCTGGTGATTTAGGATTATTCCCTTGTCTTATCATACCCGATGATGTCAAAATAGCTTTATTTGTTGTGTCCTTCTGTAGTGCTCCAGTTTGTGACGTGAATTTCTGAAGTATTATATAGTGTGAAAAAATTAAGCTCCTTCCTGTGTAATGCAGCTGTCACAACCCTCAGAAGTGGGGACAATAAATTGTCCAACAGTATTAGGTATGTGGTTTATGTAAGCACAGAAGTTTTATCTGTATTCTGTGTTAGACAGGAGTGCAGCTTGCATACACTTCCCAGTTTTATATATTATGGAAAGGTTTTATGAGAGGCAGACATCCCAATAAGAAATGCGGTGATTAAATTGGCCGAAGGTTATCAGGTGCAGGAGGGTAAGTTGGCCATTACACTCGATCTGGTCAGAATTTTGAGAAAGCTAGAGTTTTTTTTAAGCGAAGTATCCTGAGCAAATCATAGTCACAAGTCACTTTCAAACACTTGTTAAAAGTGTTACAAGACTATGTCAGATACATTTAAAACAATTAACTGTCAGATCACAAGTTAGATGATGATGAATTTGTTACAAAAGGCTGGAATGCTCCAGTTTCTGTTTTCAGTGTTTCTAAGACTTCTCTAGATGCTGTGGATTAGGTACCATCGTAACACTGAAATAAACAACATGATAATTGAATATGGCTTAAAAAAACCAAGTACAGTGAAACAGGCTCTGATTTCTGTCACCTGAGGTTTCTTGTTCCTGGGAGAAATGAAACCAGGCACATGTGCTGATTGCTAGTTCTGAACCAGTGGATGCTGACATGTGCAGGAGGAATTGGACAGCTCTTGGGAAGGTGCAGTGACAGAGGAATAGCCACCCTGCTGCCTCTTACCTGTCTGTGGCCAGCTTTCTCCATGCTCCTCTTTTCCATGAGTCCTCTCATTTGTGGGGAGGGCTGTGAAAGGGAAATCAACAACAATGGGGCAGAAGTAAATACTAGCTAAGGGGAACAAGAATGGTGCAAGCGTGGAGTGCTGCTTCTGTGATGTACTTTCACTGTTGGTGTTTGTGTGGGGGTCAGAATCCCTCTGAGCAAAAGGTTGTGACTTGCTTTTATTACCCCAGGTAGTTTTTCTGTGAACTTTTCCAGTTGCCTCTTAAATTCACATAACACTGTAGCATGAACAGCAGCCTGTGACAAGGGGCTCCACTGGGTGGTGACAAGTTTTGGACCCTCTGTGATACCTGTGAGCCAAACAGCTGCTGGTTGGATATGGTATTCCACAGTTCTGTCACGGAATGAGACAGTGAACCCAATCTGTTCATTTCCTTGCACCTATAAGAGATTCATAGACCATTTGTAGTGAAAGTGCAGTCTTTTGTCATCTTCAGGTGGTTGAGGGATACAGAATTTTTGGAGGAAAATGTATGAAATTTGTAACAATTTGGTGAATTACTTAATGCAGCTTTGAATAGATGTTTCAAAAAAACATTTAGAGGTAACTCTAAAAGCATATTTATCTTTCTTCAGTCTCTAAATATGTAAGTGCATATCAAATTTACCACTTAGCTCCTTGTGTAATGTAAAGCTGTATGGTTTTGAGAGCTGGATAAAGTAGTTTTAGTAAACTTTTTCTTTGTTAATACATTTTCAGGTAAGGCTGCATCTGTTACACTATGTGTATTATACATCTCTTGACATACATATGATCTTCCAGCCAAAGTAGTTTTCTTTTACTAGCTTTGGTTTTTAGATAGCTTTCTGATTCTGCTGTTAGGAGGCTGAGAAAAAAGTTCTTCTTTTCACTGGGTGGGTTTTTAAGATGATGGTAACAAAACCTAACTGGTGTTAAGATCTTCAGCTCAGCACAATTTCTACCTTGTGTGATTTTGTCATATATGAAGAGAATTGGCAGGTTTCAGCAGAGGCTTATCTTCTGTTATAGAGCCTGTTTTTCTCTGAATTTAAGTGGGAGTCTCAAAGAAAGTTGTGTTCAAGATTTATGCAAATATTTATTTACATACAGAATACACATAAAAATTGAAAGAATACCTCTGCAAATGTCTTTATAATTTGCTTTGTCTGTGCATACACGCTGTTGTTAGTGGTATTTATGTTCTTTGTTTTCAGTTGTAGGAGCAAAGCAACTATGATGAGATTGAACATTGAAAATATTAATGCTTTGGAAATAGAGCTGGGGTTGTGCTGTGTTTCGTTCCTGAAGTGTTCTGAGCAGAGGAGATGATGGATTAATCAAATGTAGTGGATGAAGGGAATGATGGGGTTCAGAGTCAAAGGTTGTGTAAACCTCAGTTACTCCTGTGCTGTACAGATGGATAACGTGTTTTCCCATTTTACATGCCTCAAGTGATGGGACTTCCTGAACTTCACTTAACACAGAAACATTTTAATATCTCTTACTATTCTAGTTTTGTTTTTATTTGATTATCTTTTGAGTAACCTCCCTTGGCTATGTTCAGGCCTTTCCAATATGTAGGGCCTCACAAAAAAGAGCTGAAGTATGTTGTTACCCAGTAAATATATTTATTAACTTTTTTGTTTGTTCTTATCTCATCAGACAGCTCAACATGAACTTTAACCATCGAGATAATTTAAAAAGTGAAGAGAATAATATCTTTTCTTCTGTGAGCTGGCTGCGGGATTCTGGGTTTCTGTTGCAGTGCAGTCCCATTCACTGCCTTTTCCTGAAACAGGACATGGAGCTGCGTTCCTTTCTTCATGTTAGGTGCTAAGTAAGTTATTTCTTTCTTCAGGGGAAATGCAGATCCATGAAATTACATTTTGTGCAAGTAAGTTAATGAAGTGGTATTTAAACTTTGCATCACTGCTCTTTCGTTTGTATTGATACAGCTCCCAAAAGTCCCTGTCAGGATTGAGTTCTGAGTGGTAGAGATAGTTATTGGCTGAGAACATTTACAGTTCAAAGCTCCTCTACAGTTTTGTCGTGCTCTTGAGCTGCTTGGTTATCTCCTTGGTTGTATGGTTAGCAGCATAGTTAAGAAAATGAATCCATGTGCATTCCATGTGAATTGTCCTTCTGGGAACACATGCATGAACTCAGATATAGGTAAAAGTTTCTAGAACTGTGGGTTTTGTTTCTTGAATGCTTCATGCCAGCAAGCTGATCCTAGAGGAAGTCCTGGAGTTGGGGTTTTCTGGTTTTGTGTCCAGCTGATGGAAGCACTTTGTTCAGGAGGGGATACTCCAGTGAAGTGCTGAAATAACAAGTGCACCTGATAAAAGCCCCAAGGTGTTCAGCAGACTGCAGTCAACAGTCCTGCTTCTGTTACAGCTTTGGGGAGAGTCTGATGTGCTGTGCAAGTAAAATACGAGGGTATTAATTTGGAATTTATTCAGCTAATCTGATATATCTCAAAGGATGTTGAAGTTTGACTGCTGATGAAGCTGAATTTATTAACCTGAAAGTGACAACACATGTTTAGCACTTATGTTGTTACATGTCTCTCTCTGAGGAGTTAATTACATTGAAAAGCCTGAATATTGTTGATTAATCATTAAGTTTCCTGATGGATATAAAATCTTTGGGAAGTGGGAAATAGAGAAGATGAGAGTTCAGGTAAAAATAGCTATTTCCTCTCTTCTATGAAGAGGTAGTGTCTTTTTGGGGGAAATTTGGATTTCTGACTTGTGAGAATGCAGTCATTCAGCTGCTGAGGCTTGTAAAGCACCCTTAATATCATAGTTTGAAAGGTGCTGTAAACATGTCAGTATCACACACAAAAGCATATTTCAGCTGTATCCAGAAATATGTTTCCTCTTGCAGTTTGTGACTGTATGGGACTTGAGTAGCATCATCTGAGGGTGGCAAAAATATTTTTTTGTAGTGTCTGAAGTGATAGGTGTAGTATATGGTAGGAGTCTGCAGAGCAGTGTTAAGAGCTGAGGAAGTGTTTGCTTTTGGCTTCATATAAATTCTAGCAGTTCGCCCACTTGTAGGAGAAGAAATTTGTGTACTGATGCTTAGTAGATAAGTAATGCTTTTAATACTTGTCTTGCTAAACTTTTGAATGTTTTGATTTAATGTAAGGTTTGAAGAACTGTTTTGAGGCTCATGTAGATTAGTAGGTCCTGTTCAATTAAGACTCTAGTCTGAGTTACAGTTGAAAATCGTAACTATCCCAGTTTAGGCCTGAACCCACTGTACAGCTTGAGAAGTTTAATTCATCACAGTTGGCTCTGTTGTCTCTGCTTTCACTTTAATTCTGATTCCTCCTGATTTGTGTTTTGTTGCAGGTTGTTGTTAACTCTGTTGGCAATGTCTATGATTTTATCTGCCTCTGTGGTCCGTGTGAGGGATGGACTCCCACTTTCTGCATCTACTGATTATGACCAGAGCATGGGAATGCAGGAATGTAGAAAATATTTTAAAATGCTCTCTAAAAAACTTTCTCAGCTTCCTGATAGATGTACTCTGAAAACTGGACAGTATAATATAAAGTAAGGCATCTCCTTTAAGTATTTGCAACATCTAGATTGTGTCTCTCTGTAAGTGAAAAAGTTAACTGTGCAGCTTAATCAAACTTAGATTAATTATTGGCACTTTTTATGTATCAAGAAATTTAAAACCTGAGAAATTGTACAAAGATTTGAACCTATTCAGACTTTCCTTAAAGTTCCTTTATAATGGCACAGTCATAAAACAACATCATGGGAAGAGTGGCTTTACACTGAATGAAAGGATAGGTTTGGATTAGATATTTAGAAGAAATTATTTATTGTTTATAGTTCACTTGCATTTTAACTGACCTAAATTCTGGTTCTAATTTGGATATTTTAAATGAGGTGAGTAATTTCATCTTAACCCCTAGTTAACCATGTAGAAGTTACAGTGGTGGAACATGTACCACCTGAATGATCCTAGAATGTGCCAAGATCTTTCCATCTCTTACAGGGGTATGTGAGTTTCCAGTATTTCTTGGATTAAAGCCCAGGATGGGCTAAATTGCTTTGGTTTCTTTACAGGCTAACTAACTGATTAGCTTAAAACAAACTTTTAAGAATAAACTATAAGGCTTAATCAGGGTAGATTTTACTGCTTTTGTCTTTGATTGCTTTTAATACTGTTAGTTATCCAGCAAGATTTTAAAGAAATTTGAATGCTACAATGAAAACCAAAACTCTAATTAGTTCCCTAAATGCAACAGAATATGTATATTGCAAACTATCCTTTTATTATTTCATATTTGCCATCTCTGATTGTCCTTGCAACTATCTTTGGAGAATTATTAATTCTGCACTCTAGAGAATAGTTACATTTCTTCCCATTTTCTGGAAAGAGCCAGCAGCCATCCCCCAGATCTGAAGATAAGGTTTTGCATTTTTGGGCTGCTCCAGATCACATATTGTACATTTGAGATGAGTGAAAAGCTGTTATGGGATGAATCTGCTGTGTTTCTGCATCCTAAAAGCTTTTTTATTTTCTGTTTCACCAGTGTGTGTATATGTATGCACACACACATAGATAGCTATATACCTATACATGTAAAACAGCTTCTCATATGATTGTACAATGTGGTGTTCAAGTAAAACATTCCCTAAAAGTAATTTGTTTTTCTTCTAGAATACTGTTGGGCTTTTCAGTAAACATTTATTCCTTTGCTACCCCAGATAATTTTTTGTTTTTGTGGTTACAAATATGAGATCAGACTAGAAAAGCAGTAAATTCACTGAATTTAGATTTGAAATTTTGGATATGTTTTCTCAATTCTAGCTTTATAAGTTCTTTGGGAGTGAGCTATATGATGTTGTGCACCGAAAATTATCCCAATGTCCTGGCTTTCTGTTTCCTGGATGAGCTTCAGAAGGAGTTCATCACTACCTACAATATGATGAAGACGAATACTGCTATCAGACCATACTGTTTTATAGAGTTTGGTAAGGATTTGCCTTTTCCCCCCCTTCATTCTCATACTATGACAAAAGAGAATTTAAATAGGTACAACTTCATGCACACAAAAAAAGTCCAAAGCAGTTTATAGCTCTGTTTCAGGTGGATTTAGAATCTGATTTAACTGCTGTTAGAGTCAATGAAGAAATACTTCTGGGACATTAAATTAGGCTACTAGAGTTTTATCCAAACTTACTTCTGTTCATTCCAGTAGGTTTTGGTTTAAGCCTTGTGTGAGCAGCTCTGTAGTTCATCTTCTGGTAGTAATACCAGGAGTTATTTGACTTCATACCTGTTGAAATACTTAACCTGGGAAGTCATTGAGCTTCATAAATTTCTCAAGTAAAAGATTGCAGTTTCATGTTAGCTCTTAGCTGTGCTACCTCTTGTTCAGTACATGAAAGGGAGAAATGTTTACTTCTCTTACAATGTAGTGGAGCATTAATCTTCAGACTCCAAATGCAACTCACCTCATATATACCAGATAACAGTTGTTATGAATTCCATTAGTTTATGTTGCTTTAATACTATATATTAGAAATTACTGTAATCAGATATTCTTATGAAACACATTGGAGCAAAGAGAGCTGCAGTTTTAGAAACACGGGGGAAGATACTCCAGTTGGTTAATTCCTGTCTATAATTCAGTCAGTTAATGACAATTTCTGTGTGACATTACTGTCCTCCTTGTGAAGATTTCTATGAACACTTTTATTTTCCCACAACATAATTTTTTGATAAGGATATTTACTAAACT
This sequence comes from Taeniopygia guttata, assembly GCF_048771995.1. NCBI lineage: Eukaryota > Metazoa > Chordata > Aves > Passeriformes > Estrildidae > Taeniopygia > Taeniopygia guttata. The sequence continues at coordinate 6,319,804 of NC_133032.1, read as the reverse complement.
AACAGAAAAGCTAGGATAAGTGCAGTAAATCCATTGTATTAGAAATGCTTTCAGTCTCGTGCAATGAAAAGTCATTCGTTTATTCAGCTATTACATACTTAGATTTTTGGAGCTTAATTTTTTTAACTGCAGAAGTAAATAACCCATGATGTGTTAGGCACAAAACAGAAACAGCATTAAAAACCCAAGATATATACAAATATTTCAAACAATATATTTCAGTTTGTGAACTGAAAAGCTGCATGGTCTTGGATGATGTAATTACAAAGTTCATAGAAAATACCTTTTTATTTTAAATTTTGCACAGATAATTTCATTCAGAGGACCAAACAGAGATACAACAACACACGTTCTTTGTCAACAAAGATGAATCTTGCTGATATGCAGACTGAAATCAAACTGAGACCACCGTATCAAATTTCTGTGTCAGAACTTGGTTCAGCCAATGGCTTTTCTCATATACCTGTGGGGGAGTATAAGGGTACTGGTAAGATAGCTGCAGGTAAGTTCCAGACTTCTGTTGTTGTATCCTTAAATGAGACAGATGCAGCAAAATTAATTTATTTTCTTTAAAATAAAAAGCCTTTTTCATGTTTCTAAAACATAAAGCTGGTGTGACCTTATGCATATTTTAGCTGAGGTGTCTGTTTTGTCTCTTGCTCCAAATGTTCACCTTCTCGAGGCACTCAGAGCAAGAAATGGCTCTGTTCAATAGACCGCTTTATTGAAGGAAAAAAACCCCTGTAAATGAAGATGAGCACTTAACAAGAATATTATTTTTATTTTTTGATTTTTTTAAGATTTCTGAAATTTTTTGATATTTCTGCCCAGTAATACTCGTTGTTGACATAACCTGAGAACAGTGTCAGGAGTTAGAGCAGCTGGAGGGAGAAGCATCTCTTCAGGAAGCCTTTGCAATGGTGAAAATCCAAAGAGCTGTGCTGGCTAAAAGATGCGCTCTCTAAAATGAGTGCCTTATGTACAATGTTAAAACATGCCTTAAGTACAATGTTAAAAAATGCAATTTTGTATAAAACTGCCAAATTCATTTAAGTAGTCATTAATTTTTTTAAACTTTAATTTACGTAGGAGGTACATGTGGAACAGTGGGGTTGAACTGGGTTAAAGGTTTGTGCTATTAAGTGAATCCTCTGAATGGGTTTGAGTCCCATCTTCAGATGTTTCCCAGCAGGACAGAAACAAAATGCCAGATCCTTGCACTGAGACATGGGCTCCACATGTGATACTGACATCATCCAATTCCAGTCCTCCAAGTTTAGTAAAGTAAAATCATAAATAGAATGAAAGGAAGTGTTGATTTTAATTAGTTAATATATTTTCCTTTTTTTTCCAAAAGTACCTAAGTTTATAAATTATCCTGAGCAGGCCCACACTGATGCTGTGCACTTTACAGTGGCAGGGTGCAATCATAAATCATAGAATTACAACTGTAAATCTAAACACCTCCTACAATGTTGTAATAAACGAGATTTTGCATGTATATATTAATAGGATCTTTTTGCCAGTATATTATCCTTATTATGTACTTACTCATGAGGATTACTCTAGAAGATTGAAAACTGCTTTCTATGGAAGATGAAAACCAAACAAAACCAGTAGGGTGCCCTATTTGTACTCTGGGGCCCTGATTCTGAGAATTCCAGGTGCTATGAGACAATGTAGAAATAGCTTACAATCTCTGTATTTGCAATTTAACACTATTGGAGTTAGAGTTAGGAAAATTATTAAAGGGAAAGTGTGAAGGTGTTTAAATGGTTTAAAAGAGTGGAATCATCTAAGCTGCACTGTGCATACCTTTGTCATCTTTTTACATGTGTGGGCTCTTTTTAAAGGTATGTAATGCTGTGATACCACTCTTTGCCACCTTTAATTCTTACATTGTTGCTTACTCCTAATGTTCTTGTGTAATCTTGCTTTGTGGAAAGGGTTGTGGAGGCAGAAGGGGCAGCTGGTTAACTATGAAAATTGGAAAAAGCAATAAGCATGAGAGAACTCAGGTTGTGTCCAAATTGGCTGCTTTTTAAAACTTGTCCATGTAGTGGGAGATGGGGTTTTTATTACTTTTTTGAGTAAGAGTGTTGGAAGGTAATATAGTCCTATATTAAAAAACATAGGGACCATTTCCCTTTTAACTAAAAAAGAAGATTCAACAATAATTGGCAGGTGTTCGTCTATTTTTTTTACTTACCTCTCCACAATTTCTTACAGAAGAAATCCTGTTGTCCCCTTTTCTTTCCATGTCATTTTTTTTCTGTTTCTCTTTCAGTTACTTTTAACTTTCTTCTTCCTCTGAGTTCCATAGATCTCTGTTCAGTTATCCACTTCCTTCCTCGAGCTGCTGTAGAAACTCACTATCAAAGGGCTGTACATTATGAGAAGCTGGCACTTTGCTACTTCTTCAGCTCTTCACATTTTAGATGCTATTGAATAACAGTGTCTTTTTTAGAAAGTCTGCTAATGGTTTTGTAGTTCTTTACATTCATCACTTCTCTCCACCCTTGAAAAGAACTTTCTCTGGATGTTTGCTGCCCACTCAGTTGGCTGGACTTCCAAGTTTCTCCTTTGCACTAAGGACAGAGCAAAAAGATTCTCACAAAAAGATGTTTTGCCTAGTGGAATTTCCTGAATATGCTGTACTGTTAAAAAGCAGGACTTTCTGGAGTGAGCTGTGTTAAATGAAGTTGGAGAGCATCCAGAGGTGGGAAGTTAGGTGGATGCAAATCTTGTTTCGTTGTGCAGAATGGCAGAGTTGGAGGCATTCGCTCTCGCTTGCTCCCGCTGTAACTGGGTGTGTAACAGGGTGAGGAGCCCAGGCCTGCTGTGCTGGCAGTGCTTGCAGTAGCAGCCCTCTCCCTCAGAGTTGTGCAGTGCAGTGAGGAATAGGGGAAATTCTGCATGTGGGAAGCATAAAGAGTGCAGATTATGGATGGAATCTTCCTGCACAGGTACATGTAGGTGTTGGCAGGCATTAGAAATAAGGTCACAACATGCTGATATGTAATGTTTCAGGTTAGGATAAAATTACTGTTTTCTGAGCTCTTTTTCAGTGAAGAAACAGTTGTCAGATCAAAGTTATTTTTTGCTTGATGGCATACTCCACGCTTTTGTGGGGTTTTTTTTACGTTTTAGTTTTAAATAAACTTTCTTACAAGTAATGTAGTTTCTCATACCATGTAAATTTCCTGAATTTTTATGTAAATATCAACATTAAATTCAGAATTTGTGCTTTATTTGAACTGAGACATTTTGATATGGCACTTAGTAATATTTCTAGGATTGATGGGTGTACCAATTTGAAGTCAATTGCCCTTTACTCTGCCTTCTCTGACATTCCTTCTTCTTCTTTGGTTTTGCCTTCATCTCTTTGTATATAAATGATTCTTGTTGCTTTGATTGCAACACTAAAATTTTTTAAGCCTTAGAGAGTTTAATGACATTAGTAATGGTACATAATATCCTTTATTTTTTTTTCATATTTTAACAAGATAAGTTACTATTTTATGAACCTTCATAGACTTTGTTGATTTAGCTGACCAGACTCTTCACTTTTCCCCCCATAGTTCTCAAAGAGGTGTTTTAAATGCAGTTTTCTCACACAATGATTTTAAGTTGCCCAATACATGGGGAAAAGGAAGATTTTCTGGAGAGTTGCAAGTGGAGAGCAGTGAACTAATTTTATCCAGCAGTTAATGGAATGGAATTACCATTGGCTAAAAACAGTCATATACACCCTCAGCTTTTTTCCACTCTCTAAATGAGATGGTTCAAAAAAAGCCAAAAAAAACCAACCAGTTGGGAGTCATTGAAAAAGAGTGGTTTGGTATGCAAATAGCACATGTAGCATATCTAACCTTAACTGAGTGATTGCTGGGAGTAATGTACCCTACAGTTAGAAAAGCAGTGAGCTCTCAAAGTTAAACATGGGTTATGCTTTTGTTTAAAAAAACAGCCCAACTGATTATACACTATTAAATTCAGCAGAAATTAATTAACTGAACTCATGCTATATATTTTTTTGTTATTGTACACTCTTAATTAGACAGCCCTGCCTGCTTATCAATGTGAAATAGCTTTTGTTGGGGCTTTTTTAGGTTCTGTAACTTCATAAACTGTTTGAAAAACCTTTTCCCTGCATCTGTGCAATACAAACAACTGGGATTGACACCCCCTCTCTATTAATGTTACAGTTCATTAACCTCATTGTTCACATCTTCACACTTGGTTAATTTGAACGGAATGATTTGAGTACAGCTCAGTAGTTCCATTGTTATCCCAGTGTCGCCCAGACTGTTAAGAGTTTTGCATTGTTTTTTTCACATTTGCTTTCTGTTATTCATTATGCAAAGGGACAGTAATGAGGAACATACATAACTGTTACATATTTGTCACCCTAGATAAGCTTGAAAGAGTGGGTGTGCATGGAAAGAGTGTTTTAATGTGTTTTACTTGTAAGAGGCTAAGCACAATCTGGAAGGTCCATATAAGATTGTGGTGTAGATGCCAGCTGAGTTTCAGAGCTGTCCCTTCATGTGTGTCTTTGGTAGCACACACTGTGTTTTTAAGGAAGGGGACTATGATAGCTTTGCTTCAGTGTTCTGTTCAGCAAACAAGCAAAATCAGTCTCAATATCTCACTAATGCATTGGTGTTAAAGAAGAGTGGAGGTTGTGACAGAAGCTCTTAAGTATGTGACTTATTAGCTGGTTACTAATTATGGACATATTTCAATAGCAAGTACATCTTTTACTTTTGATTTCCTGGCATGTTTGAGCAGCCACCAATACCATACTGAATAAATGGAACTTATGGAGATAAAGAGTAAATATAACAAGGCCATTACATATGTGGACTGGAGGATAGTTTACTTTTTGCTAAACTTTGTGCTGAAACATTTATAATGTTTTGTCTTTTTAGAAAACAGAAATAACATTTTCTGGTTTGCTTCAGTGATCTCTTGAGCTAGAAACCACTAACAAATGAGATTATTATTTTATTGAATTTCTGGAGGCATTGCTTTGACCTTTGATATCTTCTTTTGATCTGCTTTGCAGCTCCTCATCAACGTCTGGAACCTGTGACTCTGCCAGGGATTGTCTCATTTGTGCTTAATCTGTTATGTGGAGCTTTGAACTTAATCCGTGGCTTCCATGCCATAGAAAGCCTTCTCCAGGTATTGTACATGTTTATGAATTTAGAAGGTATGCATCATAGCAACCACAGTTTTCGTTTTAGGAGACTCTGTATGAGCTGAGTTGTGCCAGTTTATTTCAAAAGTACTGTTTGTGAGGTTAGGTCTCTGTTACAAAACCTGTATTGTTTGTGATCTTGCATCCTCCTTGAGTGTGCTGCCTCATTCATCGAGGCTGTGAGTGTCAACGGCAGTGGAAGGTGGGTGGCCAACTCCTTCCCTGGTACCTTGGTATTAGTGAGGATATGAACATAATGTTCTGTTTTCTATATTTATGCCAGGGTATGAGGCATTTAATTTCTGTAGATGCTATTTAAAAACACTTGAGTGAAATGAATAACAGCTTTGAAGATCTGGGCAGTTTTTTTTGAAGAGTACACAGAGCGGGAATCTTTAAACAGCTTTTGTAAAGTCGTTTCTTTGAGAACTTTTGTAGTTTTTTATTTGTATTTAATAAACCTGATTTCTCATTGTGTATTGAAAGGATTAGTGTCAGAAAGTTGTCAAGTAATTTCTTCTCAGCTCCCTTCACCAAACAACCTCCCTCAAACCCATTTTTTTTTCTGTAAAATCTCTCCTATGACCCTCCCTGTAGCCTTTCAGTTTCTATTCCATTTCTTATGCTGGTTGTATTCCCACAAGTGCTACAGTGTCACTAATAATGGTTTGTGCTTTCAAGCAATTCAGGTGAATATGCTGGTAGTACTTGGCAGGCATGCCCAGAATGTTCATGTGTGTTGCCACAAAAAAAAAAAAAAAAGACCTCCTTACAATTTTTAATGGCTGTTATTGTGGTGATAGATATAGAAACTAAAAACCCCACGGAAGTTTTCTGAGAGAACATGGTAATCCTCTTGCTTGGCTGGTAGGTATTTTTATTTTAAACATATCTGGACTTCATAGAGTCATTTAGGTTGGAAAAGACCTGAGTCCAACCATAACCTAGCACTGCCAAGTTCACTAAACCATGTTCCAAAGTACCACATCTACAAGGCTTTTAAATTCCTCCAGGGGTGATGACTCAACCACTTCCCTGGGCAGCTTGACAGCCCCTTCAGTGACGAAATTTTTCCCCTGCTGCAACACGAGGCCATTTCCTCTCATCTTACCCACTGTTACCTGGGAGAAGAGCCCAGCTGCCACCTTGCTACAGTTTAGTTTCAGGTAGTGGCAGAGAGCAGTAAGTTCTCTCCCAAGCCTCCTCTTCTCCAGGCCAAACAGCCCCAGTGTCCTCAGCTGTTCCTTGTAAGTCTTGGTCTCTAGGCCTTTCAGCAGCCAACTGCAATTTTTTTGATACCTAATGGATTTTTTTTTTATAGGGCAATAAGGTAAAGAAGAATATCTGTATTCCAGTTATCTTGCACAGTACATATATGCACAGATTGAATAAACAGTACTGTTGAGTCTCAGCATTTTGGGAAGACTAGTGGATAGATGAGCAAGATTAATGGAAATATTTTATGCTAGGTCCTTCTTTCTGAGTTGTCTTTGGTTTGTTTTTTAAAGAATGACCAAGTGAACCTGCATCGCTATCTCTAATTAGGTTTTTCTGTGTTATGCACAATTCTCTCAGTTTATAAATAGGAATGATTTTAAAGTATGCTGTAGTACAAATAGTACTGAACAGATTTGTCAGTTAGTATGATGTTGCTAAATCTTACTTTGTTACCTTTCTGCAGCTGATTTTTAAAAAAGAACACAAATGTTAGATTAGTCTATTTAAGTGATGACAGGACATCCAGTTAATTTTATTCTCTATGTTAGTGTATCTGGGGGTAATAGATTTCAGTACAGATGGAAGATAATTTTCATTTCTGACAAATGAGGCACGCTAAAAATACATTAAAAGTTCTCTTAATTTATTTTATTATGGAAAAATCCACAAGGTTTAGGGAGAAGTAATCCAAAACACAATTAATGGAATGAGTTTTGAGAAGTCATTCAGAAGCGTGTCTCTGAATTACTGTTGGCTTTGTAATTAGTGGTTTTATTTGGGTGTTAATAAAATTGTGTTACAGTCTGTAACTGTACTCCACCAAATGTGCAGTGGCACTGGGGCAAAGACTTGCAGACTGGGTAGAAGTTACTGACTGTGGATGTAATTTTTGTGTGCAAACATGTGAAGTTTTTCCTGGTCAGCACAGGACATGGAAGTGCTTCACACTGAACATACTCTCAGCAGACACAAGTTGTTCTTGTGGATGGGCCACCATCTTCTCAGGTCATATTTGCTCTCAAGGACAAACATTTGCATGAGTGCCCATCGTTTTACTAGGAAGGTGTTTGGTGGGTGCAGATGTTTGCTAGAAATGCAGTTAGAATAGTCATTTAACATGGAGATTTACTCTGCTCAGCTCTGTAGGAGCTATAACAACCTGTTTGAGTAAGTTAAAGGGTTTGTTTTGTTTTCTAAACACATAGTAGAAAAATCTGTCACTTCAAGTAAACTTTTCCATCTTTCCTTCAAGAGAACCCTATTTTCCGAGTCTCTCTGATAAATTCCTGTGCTGCTGTTAGCTGTCACTGCCTTCGTTATTCTCTGTGCAGAGTTTTACCCCACCCTAGTGGCCAGTTTGGGTCCTTTCCTGTTACCTCGTTTCCATTTTGTGAAACCTTAGGAAGGCACAATTCTATGAAGTTGCTATTAAAGGTGGTTACCAGTGTTTAGACTTGAATTTTCAAAGGCATCTGGAGAAGGTAAATAATACAGTGTTAGAGCTGGACATCTTTAAAGCTTTTGAAAATCTTGGCAAGAGTTGTTTGTTGTGAATGAACATTTTGGTCAGACTCCAGATCATGACTTTTTTTGTAGGCATATCAGTAAGTACTGATTAGTCCTAATTGTTAGTTTAGTGTGGTAAAGGAATTGCCTTAAATCCCTGCGTGAAACTATTTTAACATGCAATAATTCATAGCTTTCATACTGTAAATGGCTGGTATTTCACTTGTTTTATTGTAAAACATGGCTTTTTCCTTTATTCTTGCAGAATGAAGGTGAAGATTTCAGCTATGTTATTGCATTTTTTCTTGGAACCGCAGCCTGTTTGTACCAGGTGTGTTTTTCTGTTTGCCTAATTCACTAGAGTTTAGAAACATTACCCGGTCATACATAAGTTTCATCATGTTTTCTTAAATGTCACAGATACTTGAATAGGGTGATTAAAAAAATATTTTCTGCTCTATTTTTTTTTTATTAATTATAAACTATCACATAGTAGTAGATTGATACAAAAAGCTTCTGTTTGCTGGCATTTTCTCTCCAGCTGGATGATTAAGACATTTAATTAAGACAATTATCTCTAAAGTCACAAGCAGTGGAGGTTATATTATTTTTTTGAAATAATAGTTTCATAGTTCAAGTAGACTTAACCATCTGAATAAACAACTAACTGCTTTGTCCCTTTGGGCAGATTTGAAGTAAATACCATAATACCTAAGCACTGCACCCCAGAATTTTCCTCACTTGGTACTTTAATGTGCATTTCCTTCCTTTTCAAAGCTTGTGGCCACTTTTCATTGTTTTTCTTCCTGGCACTTCTTGCTTTTCTTCACTGTCAGTTTTCCATTTCTGCATCTGAATTTGACTTTGCTTTATAATTTATAGCAAAGTGCCCACTGGCATCTGTCATTCAGTGACACTGCTGTTACATTAACCTATGTTTATGTCTCTCATGCTCAGTTGCTATTATTATAATTACTTTGACTTTTAATCTTAGACTTGTGGAGTATGCACAAGTTTCTGTTTCTGTGGGCCATTGTTTAGTACTGTGTCAGACAGTAATCTAAGAAAATGCCTTTCTTTCAGTCTTTTTTTTTTCCAGGTTATCTGTAATCTTCATTCTCTACAATTTATCTCTAGCAAAATGTCCCAATGCGACTTGTATTCTCCAACACTTGTTGTCTTTCCATCAACTTCTGCCTTAAATAATTTAGATTGGTGTTAATTTTCCATGCCAACAGTCTGATAGTCTGTTCCATATCAGATAATGTAGAGCTCCTCCGTTCTCTTTTTGTATAAAAAAATACACTTTTGCCCCTCCTGTCCCCAACTGGAAACCTTATTCTTCATGAAGTATTCATGTCTGTCCGTTGAGATATCTTTCCTCCTCTGTTTGCCTTGAACAGAGCTGTAAAGAAAGTCTGAAAGAAAGACTCCATGTAACTTGGAATGTAGGCTTTTAGTTAATATTCAAAATAGATCTGTTGAAACTCTGTTTCCCACCCTCTGCTATAATTTCTGTAATATGTGATTGGTTAGTTTTCAGAATTGAGGGGTGTTGGTTCTCTGGCATGTTCTGAGGTTTATTGGCTACAGTTAAGAGCTCAGGACATTAATTCCCTGTGTTGTATGACAGCACATTTTACTGACATTCACCCACCAGACATCCCTCATGCTGTATTGTCTTGTTCAGTTAATAACAACACAGCAGTGTGTCTCTAGTTCCCAAAAAATATTTATAACTCAGATGTGTAGGTAAATGAGCAGGACTTAAGTATAATATGATGGTTTAGACTCACTGACATGTCTAGTGTAGCTTCATAGTTTCTAGTATTTTATAAAGAAGAAAAAGTAACAACTGCCTCAGTTGTACCAGAAGTGCAAAGTGTCAGAAGCTGAGCCTTCAGTCATCTCTGAACATTCATTAAAAAAAACCCACCAAAATCTTCTCTGAAGTAGCACAGAGAAGCCTCTCCATAAAAGCATGCTCAGTATAACACTTGCATGATAACACTTCCCTTTAGTAGTAGAAAAACAACCCTCAGGAGTTTCATAACAGTACTTGTTACAGTAAGCTGTTAAAGCTGCATTGTTCTGGCCTTTTGACTGTTTTTGGCCTTTTCATCTGTTCTGTACGGTGCACATTCAGTAGTTCAGAGTTAGACCAATGAAAGATCCACTTCAGAATTCATTTAAGACAGTTCTTCAGTAAAATTCAGTCATGTGACATCATGTTATAGTAACATTTTTAAACTACTCTTTTCAAGCCTTTATTAATCATCTTGATGAAGCATATCCTGGCTCTTATTTTAATCTTGGAAGCAGTCACACTTGTTCATACATTGTCAGTGGAAGTGACAACACTAGGAAATTATCTGAATTCTTACTGCTGAGATACCAGTACCAGCTAATTGCTCTTTTAGCTATGATTTGTGAAGTTGTCAGCACAAGCAGGTTGCATTTACTCTGCTCAAAATGGCCAAGCAGGTTCAGAACACATCTCTCTAGATTCTGAAACATGCAGGTTATTCATCTCCAGTTTTACTTTGCTTTGGAAGAAGGACATACAAATCTTACTGATAATGCCAGTGCTCTTCGCTCTGACAATATTTAGATATCCAGACACTACAAGTAGCTGTGCTGCTCTCAGCCACATTTGCAGTGGAAACACATGCTTTATAACAAAGTGGTAGAGTTCAAATAGAATATAAAGTAACCTCAATAAATTGTATTGTTCAGTTGTGCTTTTTTGAGGAACATGAAAAATGAAAAGAAAATTGAGTTTTTTTGACTGATAAAACATGGCAAATGCCTAGGAAGAACAGAAATGACACTTAGATAATCTGATGATGGATGCTGTTAAATCTGTGTGACCATAGTTATAAATCCACTGGGAACAGGTTTGGAATAGAAAGTAAGCATAAGTACTATTGTTATCTACCTTAAAGCTCGGAAAAAAACTTCCTTCAGCAAAAATTACCTGAATCCAGGGAAGGGGTAAAGGAATTTTTTGATTTTATAGCAGTTAAGGGAGTAGTTCAAACAATAGAAGAAATAAAAATAATGTCTGGGTAAAAGCTGTGTCCTTTTAGAGATGAAAACTGAGACAAAAGACTTGAACAGCTTTCAAGTTACAGGAGGAAGAGGGCTGAGTAGGGAACTGTGGGCAGTCCTGACAGACTGTGTTCCACCACAGTGTGCAGAACATTGACTAAAATGTGGTAGAATTACACAACAGCAGTTGTGTCTGTCTCTCTCCAAATGTGAAGCAGCTGGAGCAGGGCAGGGGGTGTGTACCTCTACATCTCCTAGGAAACCCTCAGCATCACCCTGGCAGGACACTGGGACACGTCTGGGGGGTTGCCTTGTGCTGAGCTCTGGGGCCCTGGTATTGTGCCTGTCCTTCCCACTGCTTTCCTGAAGACTTCTCTTGTTCTTTCTCCTCTGCTTGAGTAGAACAGGGTTTTTTTTGACCAGAGGTTGCCAGGAACATCCACTAACTTTAGTCATAGGCCACTTATTGCAGTCTGTAATTAATTACTATGAATGAATTGTTCTCAGGTTTAATGCAATGCAAATGAAACTTTGTATTGATATCAGGTACTGTTCATCCTTCTATGACTGCTGAATTGATACTGTTCTTCCATGTTTGATTCAGACTGTTCTTGGTTTGGGCTGTAATTTTTCAATGACCAGATGGTTTTTCTTCAGAAGTTACTTGCCATGAGGTAACCTGATTTCTTTTTTATTTCCTGACAGTGTTACCTGTTTGTGTACTACACAGGCTGGAGGAATGCCAAGTCCTTCCTGACTTTTGGGCTGATCTGCCTGTGTAACATGTACCTGTATGAGCTGCGCAACCTCTGGCAGCTCTTCTTCCATGTGACTGTGGGAGCCTTTTCCACCTTACAGATCCGACTGCGACAGCTGCAGGGAAAGTCCCCCGATTACAACGTCTGACAAGTCCTGGAACATTGAGACCAGGTCTTGTTCCAGTAGTTACTCTCAGGAATGTAAAGCTGTTCTCCAAAAGAAGAAGCTGTCTGAATGGGGCTTTTTTTTTTTTTTTTTCTTTTTTTTAAATAAATCAATGTAAGATGCCCGTAGGCATTCTACGCTTGGGGGTTGAACCTTTTTTAAATTATTTTTTTATTTTCTTGAAAAGGACAAAAAAGAATATGGGACTAGAGGAGGAAAGTGAAGTATATCCATGCAGTGAAATGTATGTAGAATATGACTGGTGGCATAAAAAAGCTTAATTCATAAATTTATGGAGATAATCTGATGTGGAATTATCTGATGGTCTCTCAAGATCACATTATCTAATGGTAATGTGGAAGCACATTTTTACATTAATGGAGGAATGTGTAGAGTATGTTCTGCATATCGTGCAAACTTTTCACTTCCAAGTCAGTTTTGCCTTTGTGAGGCAGTAGGGAATAGGGTAAATAAGTAATAATAATGCTATTGCATATTAGCAAATAGATGTGGCATATGTAAGATACTAAACTTTTGAATGTTTTATTTCACATTGACATATATGTGAATGTTTTCTTAATTAAAATGTAACCTGGAAACTCAGTTTCTAGGGATCGGCTTCACCCGTGGTGCTTTGTCTTGTGCTGCAAGTTCTTTAATGTATTTTCATTTATGATTTTCTTTTAATTATTCTTTGAAGTTGGTTTATGTAGATAGGGTTTATTTTTTGTAATTATTCAAAAAGTTCTGCTACTAACCAGGATTCTTTCACACTTCATGTGTTTGGACTCTGGAAGGGTTGAAAGAGAACAGATTGGTGAGTAAATGGAGTGACTTGTACTTGTTGGAATGCTGTTCTTTTTATATGTTCTTCCTTATTTTCAGAAATGGATGAATAATTAGCTCAAACCTGAGACAGACATCTGGTGACAGGAAAATAATAAATCTGTCTGATTAGCTTAAACAAGAAATACAGGGATTGTGTTGATTCTTTGGGATTTATGGGTTGGGTATTTTTGTGCTGGGATAAAACCTCTGTGATCTAGTTAAGAGAACGTTTGTATGCTCCTGAAGCTGGTGAATCAACCAGCAAACTCCAGCCAACCATAGAGCACCACCATCACTTACACTGGAGTCTTATTTTTATATGACAGTTATTTATGATGTTTTATAATGTACAAATAGATGTAAGTTTTTATCTACAAGTTGTAATCAAGCCCTAATGGCAGAGAGGTTGCAATGCCCTTGTGTTGCTGGATCTGAGAACTGGCAGAACTTTGCTGTGAAATGTTGGCCCAGGCAAATGTTCTTGGGCTTTTCATACCAAAACGTTATGTTTTTAAATAAGTTATTTAGTGCAGATTTTATGACCAAGAAAAAAGGAGATGGGTATCTTCTTTTTAGATAGATGGAGTATGAGTTAAGAAAATTGTGGATAATACAACCAAGAAGAATTAGAGAATGAAACTGCAGTGGGAAGTGGTTTCACTCCCCACTGAGAGACAGGGAAGAAGAAGGTGTTTATGAACATGAGCAGCAAACAGCCCTTAGTACCAAGAAATGCTTGTAGTAGCATCCAGTGCACCATTCTGAAAAGGTGAAGAGCAGTCCTTTACCATTTAAAATCAGTGATTAAAAAATAGAGGTGTATTATGTTTTAAGTATAAAACCAGGCTTTATTTTGCTTAGAGTGTCTAGAAGAACCCTTATACCTGTCTTTTGACCTCCATTTATAGGCAGGGAAGCTACTATGAATGCCTTAAGTATTGCTTAGATTTTAACTCAGGTTGTTCTGCACATACAAAATTTTTTGTTGCATCATTTCTTTGGTTTATATGCTGGCAGAGAATTTTGTTTTCTCTGAGGCACTGTACTTTCCTACTATTCCCAAAGATCCATTTTTAAGGAATGAAAACTTTCTTTGTCATGGCATCTGGAGCCATTATTCCATTCCAGTTATGCTGGCATTAAACTAATTGCTGATTAGCAGGTATAATAAACAAATGCAACTGCCAGTGTAACAGAAGACAGTTGGGGGTTTGTTTGCCTGTTTTTATAGCACTGATAAAAATCCCATTTCACAATGAAAAGTTAATGAGTGTGACTGTTCTTCATTATGTGGTATTACTAGGTGCTAAAAACATGGCTGCTTAGCATGTTTGAGTTTGTAATATTAGAACTTGCTGTCATCTTGGTGTGAGATCAGAACCAAGATACAGCAGGCCAGGTTGGAGGTGAAAATTTATTGGAAATTCCCAGCATTTCCTATTTGCTTCCACAAACTCAACACTCAGACAGGGGCTTCCCTGCTGATTTTACCAGGAACTTGAGTTACCAGACTTAGGAAGATGAATTTAGGAAAGCTGATTACTCTCTTGAACAACAGGCTTTACTTTAGTGTAAAGTGTGAAGTGCAGATGGCCATTTGTGGTTGCTTGATTGTTCTGTGGGATTTAGTAGAAGCAGAGCTCATTTTGTGCTGTATTTATAAAGAAAGACCTCCTGAAGGTTGGAATGTGTTCATCCAACACCCATAATAGAATGTTTATCTTTCAGTAAGATGTCACTGTATTTGCTTTCAGGAAGGAATGACCAAAGGCTTGCTTGACTTACAAAGGTAGGTGTATAATGCCATTTCCAGTAGATGGCAATAGTTATTTGAATCTGAAATTCTTTGTTAAAAGATCTCTGGGGCCAGCTGCTTACAGAGAAGCTGAGTGCAGCTGCTGTCCCCTGGAGCTTTTTATTGGAATGCCAGTGCTGCCCCAGCCGCCCCTCTGGGCTCCCAGCTGGCACCCCTGCCCCTTTCCCAGGGGACAGGGCTGGCCCCAGCAGTGCAGCCACCTCCCCTGCCCTGCAGGCAAGTGCCAGGGCAGAGCAGGGCAGGCAGGGACTGAGAGGTGCTCAGGGACAGAAAATACGTAACTCTGCTTTTTACAGGAGACTATCTGGCGCCCACATGGCAGGAAAATGTTGCCGCTCCTGCCCCCTATCCAGCCTGAAATTAAATTTTCTCAGTCCTCCTCCACCTCCCCAGAGCCTACTTGCTCCTTCAGTTGCAAGGATGAAGTGGGTCAAGAGCAAGGAAACTTGAGTTTTCTCAGCTTTAAAGCAGCTGATCTGCCCTTTTCCCAGCAGCATCCTAAACTTGCTCTCTCTGACAACTCCTAAACTTCAGTCTGGAAGCGATGGTGCCCTGAGGAGCTGTTGAAAACCTTAAGAGAATGAAAATATTTGCCTCTGGACATACTTCTTGGCCAGGTATTGGTGTCTGTGGATGTTGTGTAACACATAAACAGCCAGGCTGGAGATACTTGCAGTGGAGGACACACATCTAAGAAATTCAGTGTGTCTCAAATGGATTATCTTATTAAGTGCAGGCAGATACTTGATGTAGCCAGATCTCTGTTGGGGAGAAGTGGCTAAACACCTTAAAACTCATCAAAATGCTTTTTGGGTGGGAAAAAGATGCATTTGGGGAAAGCTATGCAGCCAGTCTGTATACAGTAATTGAAATGAGAGGGCACAGCATTGGAGACTCCTGCCTTCCCTCCCTGGGGGAATACCCTTCTCCAGATAGTTTAAAAAAGCTGCTTACATCAGGCAATGTCCTAAATTGCTGTATGATTATTTAGGAGAGCACAGAAAGTATTAAATAATTCTCAGCCAATTTTCATGAAGACTGATACCTTAAATACTTCATAGCTTTTTGTTCCTGCAGCTGTGTTCTCAGTACACTCATAAAGTCCCTCCTAACCTATAACAGATTGTAGGACATTTGATTTTCAGCTGCCTGTGTAATGTCTTCTCAACTAAAAGAAGTCAGCTGGAAGCTGCAGGGTTTTGTTTCTCAGCCCTACCTGAGGCTCCTGTTAATTGGTACAGTCACGTGTAGTGTTTACTTTTACATGTAAAGATTGAAAATGTTGCACTGGCAGCAGTGTCCTTGAGAGGACAAGTACTGAGGTGCCTGGGGAATCCTTTGGCAAAGGTGATGTGCTTTTGCAAATACAAAGTCTTTGTTTTAAACACACAAATTTAAGCTGTTCAGTTATGCCAGTGTATTTTGTCAGCTGCTTTGAGACTGATTCCAGGGGCAGTTGGGAGCACAAGAAGCACCCAGGGGATGTTTGCTGGGTAGCCAAGCCCTTGGGGCTCCATAACGGGGCAGTGCAAAGGACCAGGGCATCCATCAGTGCCAGACGAGACCTGGGTGTTCCTATTTGCAAATCCAGCATCTCCTACACAACTTAAGTCTCATCCCACCAGCCAGCTGCAGCTAAAATAAAACAGAGACTCATTACCAGTGAAACAGTGTTTAATATAGTTAAATTACTTAAATAGATTTCAATTTCCATGGGAAATCATAACTGTATCCATTTTTGCAAGATCCAGAGTAAAGAGTGTGTGAATACCCCTTGAAATGATCATGACACACTGTCAACAATCACAGCTAGAGATACTGGGGACTTGAAATTTCATTGACAACACAACTTCATAAGGTGAATCAAAAGTTAAGAAGACTGCTGACTTTTGAAAGCAGAAAGCAAACCTAAAATCAAGTGTATGGCATGAAGGAAATGAAACTCAGTGAGGGACAAAGGGGATGGAAGGTGGAGGAGGGGAGAAAGGCATAACACCGTGATGCAACTTAGTTTATTTTGCAAACCAGGAAAGATGTAAAGGAGCAAAAGTATAGTACAAGGGCAGACTTGGCAGTTTTACAGAAGTCAATATACTATACTTTTCAGAGATGTTTCCTAGTGGAAGGGAGAAGGAAAGGGGAGATGCCATTTAAGCTCATGTTTAAATGGCTTAATGCTTGGGTCATGCTTAGCAATAGAGCAAATTAATTAAGACAGGTTTATGGATTTTCACTTATTCTCATTGTGGAGTAGGAAAAAGAAATTGCCACCACCATAGTGCAATCATTATGCTGTGAGTACTACAATAATTCTGCCCTGAGAAGAGTGGAAAAGAAGTTTATTAAATGTCAAAAGATTGGAGTAATTTTTAATGCTAGCCAAATTCAATATCAAAACTTTCCCCTCATAGAATATAAAAAATATAGCTTTTTTAAAATAATTTCCTTTTTTTAATAAAATATCAAGGGATTTTTCTTTCATAGTTAGAAAAGGTACATAAATGATAACAGTGAACTATTCAGAACACCCCCCCCCCCTTACTAGTGATAAAGATGCCCAACACAGTATCAATGGCACTATTTTAAGGTCGACCACCTCATATACACACTTGCCATCATAATCTTTTTTGAAGATCACCTAATTCCTGAAAATTGAAAAATCTGTAAATCAGTTTAAATAAGTGCTTACTACAGGAAAGTAAACTCAATTCTGCAGCACATAGTTCCTTGTAATGTCACATGGCAGTTACAATGTCAGACAACTCTCAGATCAGCAGGATTCTATTAAGACCATCTATAAAAAACAATTTTTTAAAAATGAAAGTTCAAATGAGCTTTTTTTCCTTTTCTCATAAGAGCTCCTGTTAAGGGTTAGAAGATTTGGTTAGAGCTCTTTCTGACATGTTTGATACCGTCTCGGTAGCTAAAACTCTTAAAGGTCCTGTTTCCATTGGGAAGCCGCCACCCTCCTCTGGAACGCCACACGGAACAATTCTGTGACTACTGCGGGTTTTTCCTCTTCTTTGGGGTTGTAGATTTTTCTGGATTTTCATTTTAAAATGCATCTGATTCAGCCTGGAAACTCACCTGTTTGTTGTTGGTTGATTGTATAGTGATGATCTGAAAACTGCCAAGTCTGTGTTCAGAGTATTACACAGAAAAAAATTACACAGAAGTCTACAGGTTATATACACCTCCCCCCACACCTTGGTGTGGACAGCCTGCCTTCTAATTTATATATAATTTACAAAATATAGAATTTGGTATATCTGTTAGATCTCCATGTTTTCAATATTACAAAATAAAAAATACAAAAAAACCCACAACAAATTTCAGGGGAGTTCCCCCCACAAAGTGTCTCTTGTTTACATCTAGTCTTTCCCATGTAAACTGATAGATACCAAAGAAGAGCACAGACGACTTTTTAATAAATATGGTTGTAGAGCCATCTTCCTTTATCCTGATCTTCCCCTTCATCAGGTGTGCCAGCCCCACTCAGTAGAGCAGTCATTTAGCCATGGAGAAGAAGGAAAAAGAGGGGGCAAGGCTATAATGTCTTTTCACACTAAAACATTACCAATGCCCTTCTAAAAGGCCTTTTGTGTGCTGCAACAGTGGGTGTCAGTTTTGAAAGCCCATTCAAAACAGCTAATAAAAGCACAGTGGTACACTTCAAATAGCTGGCAGTATGGGATGGAAACATTATGGGAGTGCAAATCCATTCCAAAATAATGCTTTGTAGTGAATCATACATTCCTTCAACCAAGTAAATGTTGTGTTGCGTCAATAAATACTTAAATAGCTTCTTATGCCATCCTGTGGTAGCAGCCTTTTTAAAAATGCCGAATTCATGTCTTATCTGTGAACTTTGTAGTGCACATCTTTGGTCAGCTTAGCACTCAGCCAGGAACAACTCCAAGGTGGTTTCTTTCTCTTGCTTGATGGGTGGCCAAAGAATTTGCTGATACCAGCTCTAAAGTCATGGGGTGAAATTACAACTGCGCTGCATGTTCATTCTTCTCCTATTCACAATCCTGGGTAATGCAAAATCCATCTTTGTGTGGTGCTGCAGTCGGTGCTAACTAATTGGAGGCCCTTCATTTAGAAAGTAGGTGGTCATTTCTCCTTTGCCTTTGACCTTTATGACCCCTCGATACTCCAGCTGGTAGTTGTTGGCTGCTAAAACCTGGTACATGTCCGTGGTTACCTGCAAAATAAACAAGAGTAAACAGGTGCTTGCCTTGTCTTCCACACAGTCTTTCCATCTGCTTTTGGAGTAATCCATGGACAAAATAAAGTAGGATCAACTTGTTTTGTTTCTAAGTCAATCAATGTTTGCACATTCAATCACTGACTGAAAGTTTGGCACAAGTTGCTGAACAAACACAACCATTAGGCCCTGAGAAGGTACAGATGTCACACACAGTTCACAACTGGGGGAAAACTGCATTTTCCAAGGAGGTCACTGGATAAAGTGTAATAAATTAGTCACATTTTTTAAAACACAAGTCAGTTCAGTCTACTCAGATGCATTCATTGTATCACTGGAGTAAGCAGTAGAAAAACAGTCAAACTTACTAAAATAGCCTCAGAAATTACCTAGAAATTACACAGTGGATGTACAGCTTAGGAGTCGGGTTTTTTATGAAGGAGAAGGTAGTAGGCAATGGGAGAGAACTGATCGAATGGAATACTCTAGCCAGCATCCAAATTGTCTCTGCAGATGTCAGTCAAAAATAATTACTTGTGCTGCAGAACAACAGAAGTTTAAAGACCAGATTTCCTGAGGTATTTATTTATTACAATGTAATTTCTCACGCTTTTCCAGGTGGCTTTACAGACCATCTCAAGAGTGATGTATAAATACCGATCCAGTTAACTGACAGGCAAGGAAACAGCGTGGCTGCCCCTCTTGGGCTTTACATCAGCTCCTCTATTTTTATAACCCTTCAGTGTTTTCCCAAGGAATGGCATTCTGTTACTGTGGACATTGGCTCAGCAAAAGCAGGACACTGGAAATGAATCACTCACTGGAAAGGTCACATCTGAAGGCCAAGATGTGTGATTATCAGACAGGTCCCATTAACCCCTTAAACAATACCCTTTCTCTGTTGTGTATCCCCATCCTGCTGATGCCTGGACCCTTGCTGGCCTCACTCCACACATGGCACAGTGAGCAGCAAAGTGAATTACAGAAATACGTGGCTGAATCAGGCCCTTGGAAAATGAAACAAACACCTCACACAGCTGAGCAGCACATGTGAGCAGGGTTCAGGCAGGACTGTGCTCATGCCAGTGAGGCACACGGGGAAGGAAGCTCAGCTCAGCACTTCCACCCAGAACTAAAGTGCAAGTTTCTAAACAAAGGTTGCAATGTTGGTCATGACTAAAAGACAAAACTTGCTGGTACCACCAGCATTCCCTAAGTGGCTTTTCCTTCAGTTCTGTGTAGGTAAATGTATGGAATAAATGAATAAAATGAAACCAAAATGTCAATTCTAATTAAGTTTCAAAATGTGTAAGTGACACAGGGCTGGCAGTGTAAGTTTTCCAGGGACTGCCTTACCTGAATCCTGTCAGGCACTCCTGTGCTGTCCATTCTGCTGGCTACATTCACTGTGTTGCCCCAGATGTCGTACTGGGGTTTGCGGGCTCCTATCACCCCAGCTACGACAGGACCAATATTGAGGCCTGGAAGGAGAGGAAAAACATGCTCAGATCCATTTGCTTGAGGCAGGTTATTTTTCAATAAAAACCCATTCTGAGGCTCACTGGTTCTAGCTGTGCTAACCCCAGCATGTAAAGCTATGGCCAAGCTATGGGAGAGAAATGTTAAAATAGAATTTGGCTTCTTTGATCCATTATGCCCAAACGACTTGCAGCTCAGGCTGGGTCTGCTCAATCCAGAGCTATTTCCAGTGCCAGATAATGGCATAAAGTTTCTTTGCCACCTGGCTAACAAGCAAACTGCTCACTTGAAGTCAGCACATACCTGCTGCTATGCTGAGGGTCTGCAAGGCAGCAGCCCAGAGCTTTCCAGAACAAACATCACACCTGACATATTCCAATTTCTTCCTTCTTTCCTGTTGCTTTTTATTCCCTGAGTTGAAAGACAATTTAATGTCCAAGCATAGGGGCAAAATGAGCCCAAGGTCAACCACCATGTAAGACCATGCTGTGGTAGGAGCTACACTGCTTCTAATTCCCTAGGGAGCTTCAGTGATGCTGCTATAACCTAAGAAACTACTGTGATGTTTCATAGAGGCCGAAGTGGTCACTAGCCACCAGACAATCAACATCGCTGTACAGCTAATGTAACGTCTGTGGTTTTTACTGTCCATAAAATCCCCACCTCAGAATGACCACTACCTACATGGAATCCCTGAGCATAAGGACATTACCTATCTTCATCTGGAAGTTGTTGAATGAATGCTCATTAATGTATTTCATTTGGTCCATTAACCTCATGGCAAAATCCGCCAGAGCTTTGATGTGTGTCTTGCCTTCCTTGTCGTAGGTAGAGTCGTTGAGGCCTGAGGCAGCCATGTACGTGCTGCCAATGGTCTTGATCTTCTCCAGCTGCCGGAATTGGTCTTCACTTATTATCTGTGTCACAAGAGCAAAAGAAGCAAATAAACCTTGACAAACACGCAGATGCTGGTAATGTCCATGCCACGTGTCCCTCCTTGCTGCAAGTTTTACAAAGTAGTGGGCAGAGCCAGGAAGACAGAGGAAGAAAGGGGATTAGATATTCAAAGGAGTGACAAGGATTTCTGTGCGGGAAAAAAATAAAACTGAAGACTCCTAGAGTAAGGAGAAATTAACCATGGATTCAATAAACCACCCTCCTTCAGGAGCTCAGCAAAGCCCAACTAAACTCCTGCATTCAGCTCACTTTGTTCACCCAGATTTTCTGTGACTTACTTCATCAAAATCAGCAATGATCTCATTGAGCAGCCTCAGACACTCCACCCCTTCATTGTTGGCTTCCAGCTCCACGTAGAACTCCGAGAAGTTGCTTATGGAGGCGAACATGACAGCCACGCACTCGCAGGACTGGTAGTACAGTTCATCGTTGCGCCGCTCCTGTGCCAAGAAATGGGCAGCCACGTCCTTGGGCAGAATGTTGTGGAGGAGGCGTCTGTTGTAGGCCTGCAGCTCCTCCATCTCCTCCTTCTCCTCGGTGGCCTAGTGTAGGGGGAGACACAGTGATGCACTTACTCTTTTGGTAGCTGCTCTGGGGAGGGGAAAAAAAGCTGAAAATTAACTTGAAGTGAGGGCAGAAATAGAACGGGGGAAACGGCAAAGGAGAGCAGAGCCAGAGAGATGCAGAAACTTGTGTTTTGCAGTGGAAAATGTTCCATCTCTTTATGCACACATGTATGGAAAAGCAGGCAGACAATAATGCCAGCATCCAGCATTGTATTTCTGAGCCCTGAACTGGTTAACCACTCAGCTCACTCCTTCCATTGTTTTACCATTTATAAATGAGGATTACAATGTTTATCTGCTTCCCAAGGAGCTTTAATTAATTGCTGCTTCCTCAGTGGCTTGTACTCAAACCACAAAGACCTATAATTAGAATGATGTCCTGCCACCCAGAAGGTAGAAAATCTAAATAAAACCTGCAGTGCTGCAGCCCCCAGCCATGAGTGCTGGCCAGAGCCCAGGCCTGTCCTGCTTGCTTGGGAATCATACAGGGACCCAACATCACTCATAGGCACAAGCAGTGAAAACATTAACAGTGAACCCAGGGACAGGAGCACAGTGTGGCATTATCCACAGTGTGTTGGTTACCCAGTACTGCTGCCTGGGGGCTAATGAAGCTGGACATTGAGCCAGTTCCCACTGCTTAACAGGAAATTGAATGAAAATGCAAATGTGAATCTTTCACACCCTTGAACACAGCAAACTAAAGCTTACTGAACTCTGGGAAACAATTGAGCACTGAATATGAGCTTCCTATATTTATACATTGTGTTACATTACATGTTCCTGCAGCAGTAACAGCTCAGTTGTCCAAATTCATTAATCTCAACCTTCAGACCTGTAACCCTTTACCATGGGGACCATCCAAGGTGCATTTACAAGGAGAAAAAGGGCTGAATAACTGGGATGAGATGCAAAGAGTATGCAAAGTACCAAAGAAGAGCAGAGCATTATTAGTATGCCCAGTTATAAGCCAGATTCAGATTAAATTCAAAGACACTTTATCACACTTCTCAACTCGACAGTGAAGAGCTCAGTTATTTCATATTAATGCCAAAGACCACGTGTGATCCTCCCACAGCCAACATCCACTAACCTGAAGTTTCCAGAGGAAATCAAGCCTTGCAGTGGATTCCACTTGCTGGGCATGCAAGTACAGTGCCAGGACAAAGACAGTGATGATGACAGGGGTCACAATCTTCAGCGCGACTCGCGTTGTCACCGGGGGGCTGCAGCCAAGGAAAGAGCACAACTTCCCAGTTCCTGGAAGAACACGGCCTCGCCACGCCCCACACTTCCCATTTCAAGGCTAACCAGCCTCTCAGGCTTTTTTTTTTTTTTTCTTTCCCCTCAAAGCCTGTGTTGGTAAAGGGACAAACCTTTACAAAAAGCTGGAGACTGGCTCACGGGTGCCAGTTTCTAAAGGAGGACTTGGAAAAGTAATCCAACTCCTTGGGA
This sequence comes from Taeniopygia guttata, assembly GCF_048771995.1. Taxonomy (NCBI): domain Eukaryota; kingdom Metazoa; phylum Chordata; class Aves; order Passeriformes; family Estrildidae; genus Taeniopygia; species Taeniopygia guttata. The sequence continues at coordinate 6,296,588 of NC_133032.1, read as the reverse complement.
AGGGTTGTCATTGATATAAAGGGCACTCTTCAGAGAATGGCCATACATGCTAAGGGTAGCAACACTGAAACGCTGACAGCTCCTCAGACTGTGCTCATCCTGTGTTCTGCACTAGCTTCCCCAGGCTTCTGTCTGGAACTGCTCTAGCTTATGGCTTCTCTAATTAGTCAGTCTTAATGGGCTTTGTCCTGTAAGTGCTCTGTAAGCTGAAAATAGCACTAAGGTACATTCACACCTCCTCTGAGGTGTGAAGCAGGCAAATAAAAACTATTAAATATGAATTACGGATTTATACAATATGAAAATATTTTGATAAAACCTTTAAATTGTATTACAAATGAGCCCTGAGCTGACATAAGTCCCACAGGAAAGAGGATGCTCTGAGAGTAGCTGTACATACAAAAGGGCAACATTCAGTCCACTCAGGACATCTGCACTGTGTTGTACCAGCTCACAGCAATACACAAACACCAGACACTGCTGGTGAGTCAATGTGCTGCTATTGCACCTTGTGAACAGAAAATACCTGCCAACAAAAACCTATAAAATATTTCATGCTGAAGTGACTCACCATGAGGATGTATCATTTGCAGACACGCTGAAAAAAAAGCACAAACACAAGGTCAGTGGAGTGTTTGGCTCCCTGCAGCTCCAGCCCGTCTGCACATCACTGCACAGCAGCTCTGCAGTGCGGCACCTCTGACACTGTGTGGGGCTACAGCTCTTTTGAAGCAGAAAACTACTAAAAGATGGGAGGGGGAGGAGAAAACAGGCTTCTGAGCTACACTCAAAACTCCAGAGTGATAGTGTGACATGGTTAATGTGGGTAAAATATCAAAGAAGCATTAAGAGTGAGAGAATAATTTGGGATTTTAATGTCAGTGTGGGATGCTTGGCAAATGCCTGTGCATCGATCACTACTTCATTAGGTCAGACTACAAAATTTGACCTAAGGAAGAAAGCTTTGGGCTTATTTATCTTGTAAGGAATAGCTCTTTCCTTCTCCTTTTACTGTGGCATGGAGATATGTTTAATTCCTTCAACTCAATCCTGCTCCCTTCTTCTGCTCATTCCTCAGTGCCAGCTTGTGCCCAGCTCTGGGTACCACACACACGGGCACTGAAGAAAACCCTTTAGCACATTCCTGTTACTAGTGACAGTTCTGCAAAGTACCCACGTGTATCAGAGCTGCTGCGGGAGATGGAAGGTGTGCTTTTTGACACCGAAAGCACAGAACAGAGCTGTCTGAGCTCCTGATTGATTGCTTAATGCTGCTGGCTTTGTTCTCCAGTGTGGGTGGAGTATTAGGTGGCTGAGAACCATGCACAAGCATCTTTTAGAACACTATTTAAATGGAAGGAAAGCGATCAGTGCTTAAATTACTGTAGTGTCATTGATGCCATTAGAACTTTGCAGGATACAAATGTGATATAAGCCTGAGAATGTGACAGCTCTCTAGAGAGCTTCAGGTCACAGTTTTATGGGGTTGGAGGGACCCTTGCTACACAATCAGACATATAAATAATCAAAATCAAAATAGGCAAGGGTACCTAACTGAGCATAACATCAAAAAATAAAACCATAGTGACTCTCTAACCTTGTTTGTTCCAAGATATTTTCTGCAGTTCTGAGCATGGAATTTCTTCAGAGATGGATTTTGCAACCCACTGTTGTCTTGCACACAATCTATTGCATGGGTCTTGGCTAGCTCCAGCACTGAACATGTGTGCTTGGACACAGACTTGGTTTGGAAAGCCTGGGGACTCCCACATGAAAGGCTGGATCTAGCTGGAGACACTTCCTACATGGAGTATGATTCCCCTGATTCCCTAAATCACCACCTGGCCAAGGATGACTGACTGCCCTCCCTTATCACTCTCTCTTATGATGGGACCTGACCCTTAGTACTGAGGCTGCAGCTCACTGTGGGTTATTCTTCTCTAAATGAAGTGCAGAAACCCCAATATTTACAATAACTCTCTGGGTAAGTGAAGATGCCCAGTGCAAGCAGTACGGGTATTACATTGGTAGGTTGTTCCCCCATGGAACAGACATCTCCAGTAGCAGATGGTTCTTTAATTACTGGAAGGGAACACTGAGAGAAGCTTGCTAGCTACACTCCTGCTCAAGTGAAGTGCACATTTTTAGCAGGAAAGGCAGTTCATTTTAGAGACAGCTCCCATAGGACCAGAGCATCTTACTTTTCCCAGCCACAGTTGCAAGGACAGACAGCTGGAACAGAAATGATGGCTTTGATGAACAAATCACAGGCAAAGCTCTCTGGGCTTCCCTGTGCAGGAACTCAGTTTAGAAGATCACATTGGCCCATCACATTTTTAAACCAATGCATTAGTTTTATCTTCTGCAGAGGAAAAAGGTACCACGGTAGCCCTGCGCATGCAGTCACACTCCATGTGTCACACGCTGGCGTGGCTGCAGCCAGGTCTAGCAACTCCCAACGTGCTGTAATCAGCCTTTCAGCTGCCTGCATGCTGGGCTGGTTTGTACACAGAAGTGTGAAGTGACATCTGCATCACTTCTAATTAGTCAGAGTACCATGGTGTTGCAGAGCAGACACTAATTATGTAGCTATAATGGACATCCAATTAAAGTAGTATGAGGTCATGGTGGCTTTTCTGGTTTTTTAGTATCAGCTGGACAATAAGGTCCATCTCTGAACTCTGTGCTACATGCTGAGCTCCCATCTCACACAAATGGCCTTCCAGACACTGGGGCAATAAATAGCCATCCAAGGAGAAATCTGGACAAAGCAAAGTGTCCTGTACTCCACTGGAATAGAGTTAAATTTCTTCCTAGCTGGTGTGTTTTGGATTAAGTATGAGAATGATGTTGATAACATGCTGATGTATTAGTTGTTGCTAAGAAGGGTTTTTAATAAGTCAAGGACTTTTCATCTCCTCAACAGCCCCAGTGAGCAGGCTGGAGGGACACAAGTGCTGGGAGGACACATCCAGGACAGCTGACCCCACCTGGCCAAAGGAATATTCCATACCACATGGCATCATGCTCAGTATGGGAACTGGGGGGAAATCTGGCCTGGGGCTGCTGCTCAGGAACTGGCTGGGCATTGGTTGGCAAGTGGTGAGCAACTGTATTGTGCATCACTTGTTTTGTCTATTCTAATTAAATTATTATTATTGTTACTATTATTAGTTTCTCTCTTTTCTGTCCCTTTAAACTGACTTTATCTCAACCCATGAGTTTTCTCACTTCCCCTTCCAACTCTCTCCCCCATCCCAGCACAGGGCAGTGAGTGAGTGGCTGTGTGGGGCTGAGCTGCAGCTGGGGCTGAACCACCACACAAATCCCATTTAGTGAGAGATAATACAGCATCATAGAAAGCTATTTCTGGGAAAACATGCTAACCTTCTCCACTTTATTACTGACTTTATTACTGACATTCTGATTGTGAAGTGATGTAAATTACACTTCCAAGTGCTGTAATTTCACTTAGTGCTTGAATTACAGGAATGAAATTATATTTGAGATATAAAATGCTTCTATTTCACTAATTGTGTTAGAAAATGCTAAATAACTTCTGCTGATGGAACAAATAATATCTGAAAAAAAGGAAGAAAACCTCATTCTCCCTATACCTCCCCACAGAAAGCTCCACGGGGTTTCCTACCTAATTTCACTCAATTGAGTTAACAAAATAATTTAAGTGATTACTGCCAACGGTAGCAAAAGCTACACTTCCATTAACTGGCAATGCCAGCAAAAGCTGTATGTCCATTAATTATTACTGGGCACACGGGAATGCTGAAATCATGGAATAGCCATGCGAAGGAGAGGAGTAACCAAATGCATCAGGCTTGAAGGGCTGATGGTTAATGGCCATCCTGAAATCTGGGCAACTACAGAAGGTGTTTCATAACACACTGGGAAGGGCCATGGGTATCTTCTCAAACACCCTCCTGTCCAAGGCAGGAACAACCACAGCTATCAGCCTTGACAAATAGTCCACCTAAACTGGCATAATTGATTCACTCATATTTAAGTACAATTGTTGCCTACAGAGGGGAATCATCAAAACAAGGAGTTAACACAACAGAGAAATTCCCAATGAGAAAAAAAACTCCTGGAGGAGGACAGGCTTGTGGATGTGCCAAACTTCCCTCCCTGGTGTGGGGACCTGCAGGAGATGGGGAACCATGACAAGCCAGCTTTTCTAAGTAACTGTCCATTCCCACTGAGCCCAGACCCTTGTGCTGGGAATTCTGCTGAGCCCAGCTGTGATACTGGCTTTTCAGACAAGGACATGTGTCCTGGAAGCAACTGGAATCAACTGGCCAAACATCAAGCACCACCACTCCACCACCCCAAGCTGGGTTTGATATATTGTGGTGGCTCACATCACATCCCTGAGCGAGCTCAAGTTTGTTGGGGGATTTTTTTTTCTTGTTTGAGAAATGACATTTCTATATTGGGAGTGTAATACCAGAATTAAGAATGACTAACTACACTCCCCATTTCTGAAAAAAAAGGAAATACAGATCCACTCTGATTCCAGTTATATTCTGTTATTAATAGACAGTTCATTAGTCAAGTCCCACATTAAAAGGATGTTAAAGAGAATTGTATTCTCCTACTCTTCAGAGGCAGAGCACAGCATGCACTTCCCTAGCTTGCACCACAGCCTTGGCACTCCCATCCACCTAATGTCACACTGGAATCACTGTGTGAAAGAAATCAGATGAAGATTTCAGAAGTGAAAGGCACTTACTAGGTGTTGGCAGTAACCAGGAGATCTGCATTGTCAAAAAGGTTGACTCCTGGCACTTCCACAATGAGAACATATATAAATTCAATGATTAACATAAGGATCAATTTTCCAATACAGCTGATCTGAAGGAACACAGAGCAGGCCAGGAGACTCAATAAGACACTGTAGGTAAAGTACTGTATAAAGACAAAAATGGGAAAAAGAAAAAGAAGAGAGATGAATGTCAGCTGGATAAATCAAAACTGAAAACAAAGGAAATTAAGACAGGGATAGAAAGGGATTGGTAGTTGTGTAGTTGAGCTGACCAAACATATAAACCTGGTGCTACCTGTGGAATTCTCCCACTTTACAGAAGTTTGAACTGAATGGATGAAGAGGAGAACTGTAGCCTTTTTCTCTAAGCATTATATGCTTTACTCTCAAGAGGCACAGGCCTCACAGCTGGACACCCAAGGCTGTGAAGCAGCTTTTCCCTGAACACAGTTATTACCAGTTCTGCTGGATTAAGTCGTGCTTAAAGGTCAAATTCTAGGCTCAAATTTGCATATCTGTACAACACATTGCCAAGGGTATTGGCAATTCACACTCCTGGCCAGATGCCCACCTGAGAACAATGGGGAAGCACTGTCCCCTCTAATGTCACACACTGGCTCCATCAGCAAGGTACAGGCTGCACAAACGCCCCCATGCCCACCCCATGATAATTCGTCCAGGCAGCAGCTGCAGAGCTGCACATGTGTGGCTGTGCAGCACCTCTGGCACACCTGGGTGGTGCAGCAGCAGCAGCTCCTGCCAGGCTGGGAGCTGAGTGTTCAGCGTGCCAGTGCTTCCCAGTGTGACTACAGACTGTGGGTGACATTTATGGCTCCTGGGAAAGACAGCAGGGATGCAAAATGAAGAGAGGCATGTTATCCAGCTCACCACCTTCCTGCTATCAAATCTGTGAAGATTTAAGCTTCCACTCTGTCTGGACAGGCCTATTTCTGGCAAAAACCCCATATCATATGCCTGAAGCAATCCATCCTTTCAGTTGAAAGCAAGCCCTAGTTGAAGTAGAAATATGCTTATGTTCTGAGTTCATTTATTAATAGTCTGATATATTAAATTAGAGAAAATAACTTGTACAGCTTGTACTTGACTCCTCAGTCTTGACTGAGGGGTAGCATTCCATTGTCTCCTGTGTGGACACTGGGAACAACAGTAGAAACACGTGTAGCAGATCCAACATGTGCCTTGCAGAGTGCAGGTGAGGGACTCCTTGCTTCTTAGCCCACTGAACAAAAGGACCTGGCTAAAGGCTGCCAGAACAACTTCAGTATGTAAAATGGTTATTCCTCATTGCTTAAAATTCCTCTCTGTCCTGGGCCAGCAGGGCCACCACAGAAATTCATGGTGGGCACAGACTGTTCCTAGATCTCTGCTGTGCCAGATTCTGCTCCTGGGTCTTTCTGCAGAAAGCCTCTGCACACTAAAGCCTCTGCAAGGTTAAAAGTTGCAGTAATGGTGGTCTCAGAAACCTCATTGAATCACTTAGGGACCATATTCCTGTTAAATTGAAAGAAAATGTGTTCAGTAGGATACCAGGACCTTCAGTAGCACCTTGGACATCTGGATGGTAACAGATCCACCATAAATCTGTCAGGCCCCATAAACCCAGATGACCTTGACATAAATTCTACCTCCATCCTAGACAGAGTTGTTTTTCCTTTTCAGTTTCCAGTAAACAACACATGTAACAGCCATGACCTAAAAAACTCGGAGAAAGGTCTTGAAAAAAAGAGATTTTTAAATTTTTTTTTAATAAGGTATTCTACCAATGTGAAAAATATATTTGGGCTGGTTTGGGTTGTGGGTTTGGATGGGGTTTTTTTCCCATTAGAAGCATTTTAGTTTTTCTAAACGAGATGTCCTGAAGACACAGGAATTGTATTGCAAATTGAAGCAGATCACTGTCTGGGCTGCTGACCTGTCTGAGGCCAGACCTACCATACCTTGGTAAAGAATATATAAGCCAAGTTTTTCATCAGTATATAAAACAATGGAAGGAAATATCAAATCTATAACTAGACACTGATTTTCAGAGAACTGATTTTTAGGTAAAACTGAGCACCCACAAACTCCTTTGAAATTACTTGCAGTTCTGCATGCCATTAAGGACCTCATGGAGAGGGACATTTCCCTTGCTATGGGCAGGATCCAATTATTTTAAAAGCTGACTAATTATTCAGCCCTGAAGGAACTTAAACATTAATGTGGATTCATGATAATAACTTCAGACACTTAAGTCTGCATGTAGTAGCATGTGTCAATCCTGGTAATGTCAGTCAAGAACAACCTTGCTTTCCTCAGAATCACTGAGATTTATAACACAGGTCTGAGCCTTTTTCCAGACCGACCTCTGAAACCCATTTTTTCCAAGCAATACCTCTGGAAAGTTGCAGCTGGGCAAAGGACTGTCACAGAACCCCTGCAAGGTGCCCAGGCTGTAGTTGGAAGTCAGGTTGCTGATAAGGCATATGTCCACCCGGTCAGGAGTGATGTTGTATTCAGCAGCCATGCAGCTGGCAAGATCCACAGTGCTGCACATGAACTGGAAAACAAAGATGGTATTAGCACCACAGCATAGATAAAGAGAAGAAAACAGGATAGTTTATATCATTTTAAAAACCCCTTGGAAATGTCTGTAGCAATGTGCAAAATATGCAACATGAAATCATCAGCTTATGTTTTATTGCACGTGCAGTAGCAATGCTTTTTCTCCCCTAAAATATTAATTAACAAAATCCATACCCCAGAGAGCAGCTCATCTCTCTTTGGGCCCAAACTCAGCAGTGGTGTTTAAATCACAGCCAGACCACCTCAGTCCCAAAAGTGCAGCTCAAAGCAGAGTCATCACCATGCCCATGAGCTGATCTCTGCACTTGGAGCAGGAGGCAGCATCGTGCAGGGCTGGCACCAAGCCCAGGGAACACTTATGTCCCACTCAGTATGGTGGGAGTTAAATAACACATCAGCCTCGTGCCAGCCCTTCCTGCAGGGATAAACGTCAGGTGGGCTCCTGTACTTGGAGCAGAAGCATTTAAAGAATCACAAAAGGACCTGGGCACAGAACAGTGCCAGGCATATAATGGGCTCTAGGGATGGAGCTGTTGGGCTCCCACTTCTTTTCTGTGCCCAAAAAAGCAAAGGGCACCAACCTCAGATGCTGTCAGTCCTAGGCAGGATCATGTTAATTCAGTGGTTTTAAGGATCACAATGCTGCAGAGCACCAATAAGAAAACAATGCAGAACTGAAAGGATCAAAAGGAAATAATGGACATACCATGTTGACAAAGGCAGACAGAAAAACCAGGATAATGGCAAAGACTCCAACTAAGGTACTATTGGTCCTAGACTGTACAATCTTCTTAGAAAGAGTCTGGAGAGGAACTGGGAAAAGCTGCATGAGAGAAAAAAAAATCAAACAGACACATAAAATCCTTGTTTGTTTTACAGATGACAGCCTGCATTTGAGCTGCCTGCATCCTTCAGTGTGGGTCTGTGTGGATGCTGCACAGGGGCTGGAGGATGGTGATGGGGGATGGCAGCTCTGGGACAAGGGCAAGCAGAGATGTGTCTGCCTCATGGCAGCAGGCCCAGCTGGCTCTGCAAATCTACTTAGCCCTTCCTAATGGGAGTGATGGCTCCCGAGCCCAGATAGCATGGCTTGCAGGGCTGTGCTCATCCTGTCGTGAGAAGCAAACCACAAGCCATCTGTAACTGAAATAGCCAGGAGCTTGAGCCTGGAAATTACTGGAGCAAAAATCTAAAAAGGCAGAAATGAAAGTACACGTCATGCCCCTTTGATCACCACGGCGTATCGTAGGACTCTCTGGTGCCACTTCAGACACAGACTGTCAAACGTCCCAGGCCAGCTCTGGGCTGTGTCAGACCCTCTGCAGAGATCAGCTGCCCAGGCTGGGCTTTGGCACTCATGGTGATAAAAATACCCACGGCTGAGGGCAAGCAGGGAGCCCGAGTGGCCCAGTGACTCCCTGCTGGCAGGGCCAGGAGCTCCCTGCTGATGGCGACTGACTGCAGGTGCTGCATCCATCCAGATGGAAGCAGCTGTGTGTCACAGCAGAGGCTGACCCTGCCCTTCCCAGCCTGGGGCACCCCTGGCACCCCTGAGGCCTCCCTGCACTGCCGTGGCTGCAAGAGTGCCAGGAGACAGCCAAGCAACCCTGTCCCTTCATGTGCCACCGCTGTGCCAGCGGGAGCACAGGGCTGGAGCAGGAATGCCAGGAAACCCTCGTGCACCTATGTCCTCCCACGGTGCCCTGCCCCTCCACACCACCATGCCAGGGCAGAGGGGCTCTGCCCAGCACTACCAAAGCCTTTTCCAGAGCCCAGCTCTCCCTCCCCTTACCCTCTGCACAAATAACCAAGCCACTAGAGAGTATTTTTAGAGACACAAAGAAACAGCAGCACAGCGCCACGGCACTGCAATTTAACTATGACTAATGTTTCTATTAAAAGTCTTGCTTTTCCCTTTTATCCTTCACTCTTACATCTTCGGATATGCAACATTTTGTCAGTGCTGTGCTTCCCACACACCAGCCCTGCAGTGTAATTACCGAATGCTGGAGCGGCCAAGGCGCTGATTAGCTGGTGACTTTTTACAGAGGCAGGGAGAGGTTGTGGCAAGAGTTTTGAAAGGGTTGATTTCACCTGCTACCAGCACATGCTCCAGGTGAAAGGAGAGGACAAGGCTCCGTGGGGGACTGGAGAAAAGGGGAAAGCGGGGTTGTAACTTATTTGCACTGAATGAGGATTGATTGAAATACACTGAAAGCTTATGCAATCCTTCAGGCTCAGTAGCAGCCACTATAAAACAAAGGAAAACAACTTTCTCTCACAAATAATCCCTGATGACATAGAAATCCTTAGCTTTGTAGATAAGCCACGAACCAAAATATCTCTTTGCCCTACCATGTCCAGCTGCTTCCACACAGATGTCAGCTAGCAGATCCCTACCAGAAGAGGGTTATGGAAAATCCAGTGGGGCTTCCCTCTGCTCTAGCCCCTATAGGATTTGGAAGGAGGAGGATCTGTACTGCATTTAGACAGTTTTCTCACTAGATTAGAGCAGGACAGGGTTTCCTGCCATCTCTTTGTTTAGGCCTCAAGGCCAAGCTCCACAGAGGTATTCAGGGATCTAACCTCCATTTGTAATCTCTGGGAAATCAGGCACCTAAATAAAACTTTGGCGTTTTTTGTTGTGGATCTTGGCTCAAGCCCCTGCTGCCAACAATCCCCCAAAAACCTGACTTTGAACCAAGCCTGAGATATCAAGCAAAGCGATCAGTGGAAGACACTTAAATTCTAATGAAAACATGTTTTCTTTGTATTAATCTTGGTTCTCATTACTTTGCAAACTAGGAAAAATTTAGGTCAGTAAACAACTACAGCTGGAAAAAGTCCTGAAGAAGAAAGAAATGCCAAAACCCATAGGAGGTTAGGGCTGCAGTTGAGAGTGAAACAATAGAGTCATGCCAAGCATCTGAGGCACCTCTGCCTCATGAACACTCGTGAGGGCCCTGTCACGTAAGTCACGCTCTCCCCATTTCACAGAGGCAGGTGGAGACCAGGAACACTGCAGCTTGAATGACCTCTATGATAGACATGGGGAGCCTGTCTCAGGTCTGACAATTCCGCTCCATTCGTGCAGTGCTTCTTCCATAAAAACATCCACAGGCCAGGGGTATAGCACAAAAGTAGAAAAAAAGAAAAGAAGATGACTTTCCATCCCATTTTCGAAAAAACAAAAATAAGACCTCTTCTGTCCTTGTAAAAGAAGCAGAATACCAGGACATTACAGGACAGCGAAAATCCAAGCAGCACTGCTGGTTGGCCCATTGGCTTGTACTGTCCAAAGTGACACTGAAATCCTGCCTGAGGGGAGAAAAGGGATCTGATGAAATGTCAACTCCCAGATTGCATCTGCACTACTGAGAAGGGGCTGAGAGAAAGGATGTGATCCATTTGGGCAGCTGAGATCCATGTTTGGGGAGCCACACAAGTGTGAGCACTCATTAGCACTCTTGAAATTCCCATGTAAAGAAAAGTAACAACAATGGGAAAAAAGAAAATTGGATTGTCCAGTTGATTCCAATTCACTCTGAACTGAAATGTGTAAGTGCAGGTGAAGAAAAGGCACTGCTGTGCAGGTGAAAGTAGAGGTTTAAAAAGTGATCCAACAAGTAGTATGTCACACTGAAAATAATCCATAACCTCCAGTCATTTGCATGACAAAATTAGTCTAAATAAAGCCAATTCTTCGGAACAACAGCTGATGTAGGACAGAAGAGAAATGTTTCTTCTTTTTTTCTTCTTAACATCTATTGTGGGTATGGAAAACTGCTTAGATAATTGCTGTTATGTTGTAAGATGAGGTCTTTAAGGTCTGATTTTTCAATTTGTAATAAAAGCCTTTGAGTCATTTTGGAGTACATTAAGATGCTTCTGCAGTAAAAGACAACATCTCCAGGCAACTTGATGTTGCAAGTCCATTTCTGTAACTTATTTCACAGTGATTTATTAGTCTATTAAATAAAGTACAGATTTCAGAGAGTTTTATTTTCCTGATTGAGACAAAAACCCCAAATGCTTTAGGAGCATCTAGGCCAGATTTTGGAGGCAAAGAATGTGATATGCAAGCTACACCTATGTAGAGCTATAGAAAAGCTTATTTTCTCATAAAGGATAACTTGAAATTTTTCTCCTGTGTTCTCCTAGAAACATGCAAGAAGTTGAATTCCACACAGCAGTGTAGTTACCAGAAGTTAAAGGATTTTAAGAAAAAAACCCACAAACTTGATAAGTTAGTAGCAAAACAGATGTCTGTCAGCAGAGTATTTGAGAAGGGACCCTGGTTCCCATGACCTTAGACTCTGCTGGGAAGGGACACCACCTCACAGTGGCCAAGACTTCATGGAGCATCAAAGCAAAGAACTGGAACTCTCTTGTTTATTACAGCTGAAGAAACTTGGAAAGCCAAGCTGGCTGTGCTGGCAAGTTCCAGGATCAACTTCTAGTCCGTGGAGAATTTTATAGTGGAAGATAATAATGACAGCAAAAGAAAATAAAACATGATCAAGCTGTTCAGAAAGAGCCTGCTGGCCACTGTCAAAGCCAGAGTTAGAGAGGCCAAAACAGGGAGGGGAAATTTCACATGAAAGCTGGAAAGAGGAAGAAAAAAGAGACACTTAGTATGTAACAGCACAGCAAACAGGCAAAAGTTATGCTTATGCTGATGTCCTGGGGTGGACACCTGCTTTCCAACTTTGTGTGGAATGAACCACTGGTATTTAAAATACATACTCTCTTCTCCCACATCTGAGTGTGTAAAAAGCAGAAAATGTTGACATCCCTGTCTTCAGGGATTTCATCAGAAGGATCTGTAAAACTGCCTTCCTTCTGCAGGTGTGTAAAAGTGTTTCCTGGAGCAATGTGGAGTACAGAAATATAGTAACACCTCTTATCCAAGGGCTGGGTAAACCCATTGCTTAAAAATCAAAGACTTCAAGATGTTGTTCTGGATGACAGAAGTGGGCTGCAGCTATTAGGAGCTGCTGCCATCAGACATGGAGCTGACAAGCTAGAAGTACTTGTTCCCTAAACAAGCCATCTTACAATCAGGTGTTGTCAGCAGGGCTAATTTGGAGCACTAAGAAGGGGTAATCAAAAAGGAACTGGAGCTAGAAGGCCCAATATTTTCAATATTTGCAATCTCTGCACAGAAGTCACACTGGATGTTATACATGAGTATATTGTGGGGATGAAAACTCACTGCTGGAAATGTCAGGGGCTTCAGAGAATCCCATTAAATTCTGATGTCATTCTGAATTCCGTCTGATGTCTTGTACATCCAGAGCCTATGCAATGAGGCAAAGCCAGCCTAGAAACAGTTGGAGGCACCACTGAACAGAGCTTTTCTACAGGAATTTGGAAGATCAAGACACAGAAAGCAAGAATGAGATCTTCCTACTATCCCAGGGACTGAAAGGTCCTGTGTGCCTTTTAAATTAATCAGTAATTAATATCAGTAATAATTTTAACCAAAAAGCCCAAAGCATAACCAGAGGATTTGAATGATGGCAGAAGAATTGAGTGCTGCTGTCAGTATGTGGAAGTGGCCTGTAAATGCCACTGGGTGACAAACAGCTCTGAGCCTTGGAATCTGGCTGGTGGCAAGAGAGGCAGCTCAGCTGCTCCAGAGCTCCAGGCCTGCCCAGCTCTCATCCCAGCAGAACCAGTGACTTGGGGTGGCCCTGCTTGGCTGGCAGAGTGCTGGGATGGTGCTGCCAGAGACCTGCAGCGTGAGGAGGCAGCACAGCTCGGCACCAAATTCCCAAGTTCACTGTGGCTGTGACCAAAATCTTGTCACGCTGGTGGTTAATTAACTGCTAATGACATTAACTGCTGATACCAGTTTACAAATGGATGACTTTCAGTAGCATCCTCAAGTACAACCAGGCATCCATGGGTACCATTTCCCAGCTCAAGAAACCCAAGCCTTCCTACCAGAGGTGTTGTTTCTGACTCTGCTTCTGATTGCTGGTAAACAAGCAAGACCAATGGGATGCTGCACTTACAAACTAGGCTCCCTTTAGCATTGTCATAAGGCCAAAGGAAACCCTATGAGTGAGTAGTTAACTTCAAATAGAAGTTGAAGCTTCTGTCACTGGGAACACTCTGCAGCTCTTATTATACGAGAAGGCAAAGCTTAATTTCCAAATCTAACTTTAAAAAAAAAATCAAAAAGACATGTAAGGTGCAAGTCTGTCAAGAGCACCCACATTCAACTGTTGAAAATGGCACAGAGAAGATAATTAAAGTGAGACAAATCATCTGCTTGACATTATCCATTATCCCACTGCTTCTTCTGCTAGAAACATAATGCTACTGAGCTATTTTATTCCAGGCACTGAGGAACAAAGCTGAGCTTGGGCTAAGGAACCTGAATCTGAGCGTGTTCCATGTTCAGACACTTGTAGACTAGAAGGATCCCTAAACCTGAAACACATCGATGTTTTTAACAGAAACACCCTTGAGTGAAATGGATGAGGACAGCACCCTTCCCACAGTGCTCACTGCCAATTTACCACAGGCTGACAAGAAGAATTAATATGTTTTTGGACTTCACACAAAGTATTGCTTTTCTGATCAGAGCCAGCTACAAGAAATATCCCAGTGACTGTTGGAAGCTCTGTACACTCATGTGAGAAAGGCTGATAAAATCCTATATGTTTATGGCTTTTACTTCCCTCCAGGACATTTTTCCTTGATGATATTCTGCTTCTGATTATCTGCCTACCCAAACACGCATATGCAGCAGGGGCCAGTACACAGGCAACTCTGCAGGAAGTTTACAGGGAGGAAATGAATGGTCAGGGTTTGGTCCCACATTGGAAAATGTTCTCTTCTTATATCAATATGAGAGTGTCTGCAGGGGAGTTAATAGACATGCAGATCCACAGAGTGATTACTTCTTGCTGAGCTACAGAGATGCCAACCCTAACATCTGTTTGCAATTCATTCTGCCTTATCAAAGGCTTTTTCTGTAACCCTTATCACACAGTGTGGAAAGGATGGCTAACAAAACACACTCTGTTAGCTGAAGAAGCAGATTGCTGATCTGGTTATCTTAGGCAGAGGACTACAAAGAAACCACAGTACTCACCTTCACACAGGAGTAAATGACTGAAACAAACACCACTGTGGTCAGGATCAGGAAACAGGTCAGGTAAAAACCCAGCATAAATGTAGAGCTGAAACCAAGGAGAGGTTTGGTTGGTTTTGCTTTGGTTTTTAAAAGCACACTGTATAGAATAGCTACAGCTCTGCTCTCCAGCACACATTTGTACCAGCTATGGCACACTGCACAGGATTTCCAATTAGGATAGCCATAGGAGACACAAGGTGCCTTGAATACCAACAGATACTCTGGCCTATTTAGAATTATTCAGGCAGGCTGCAGAAGAGAGAATGCTGCATCTTTTACAGCAATCACCTTCCTGCTGGGGTGACAGAGGTGGGACTGAAAAACATTTTGTGCACTAGAGGAGGTGAGAAAACAACTTGTTGTGGCAGGTCAGCCTCCAGCTGGCTGTGGGCAGGGCACCCCTGGGAAGGAAGGCAGGCTGAGTGCTGAAGTGCAGCTGGGTGGGAATAATCTCAGTGGGAATCACATCCTGTCTTGCACAGGGAATGTCTGTGCAGCACCACTCTCTGTGCTCTGTCTCGTGCATGGGATGTGAGCAATGACAGCATAAGGATAGTCAGGGGTAACAGCCTTGTCTTGGCCAGCTTGAGAGGCTCCTGCTCCTCCCAAGTTTGAAGTACAAAGAGGATTCCAGGGCCAACTTTGTACTGTGAATTTTCATCTGCTTTCCTCACAAAGATATTCAACACCAATTTCCCAGTGATTGGTCTTAGTGTGACAGGATGGGCTCCCCCCCAGGAGTCAGCCTTGTTCATAATGTAAAGGAAGTATCGTTGCAATGTGACATTGAGGGCAACACACCAAAGCCAGCTGGTCTCTGTGTTCTCTCATGACTACTAAGATAATTGTACTTGCTAATTCTATGTTTGAGCCTTTTTCGAAATTCCTTAAAGTAATTCCTCTTTATCATAATAAATTGACACTGCCATTCTGTCTATTTGCAAATTCAGATTCCACAGTGTGTCTTTCATGGAGCTCTGATGGTGACACATGTGCACCTGTGGTTTCAGCTGGTGTTCAATAAAAGACCAAAGCTATGCAACTGAAATATAAGGAAAAACAAAGCAAAAGGTGAAGGGAAGTGTATCTGACCTACAGTTAAAATATAGGATTTCATTTACTCTTGAACCAAATCACCTTTCAGACAGGCCAGGGTGACTAAGGACACTTCAGAACTTGCAAAAAAAACCCCAAAACAACAAAACAAACAAACAAAAAAACCCCCAAATAAACAACCACTGTCCTTATAGGCAGCATGGAAGGAGACTGAACAGCACAACATTTACACCACACTCCCATAAGGGATTGGCTCCTGCATAATACAAAGGAGGCAGCCATATGGTTGCCACACAAGAGAAATTGTCAAGTTGTCATTTAAATGTTAAACTGGGTTTTATGGAGACAGCATAGTGGCTGCCTGCTTAGGGAGTTTGATGAGAGACACAAGGCTGGTAGAGGGCCTCTGCAGGTGTGAAGTTGTGACAGCAATATTTAGAAGCCCAAAGTGTAAGCCCCTGTTAAATTAGTTACTCTCAGAGAACATTTCTGGATGTAATTAACATTGTACAAATTGCTGGAATTATCTAGTTCAAATTTTGAGCCTCTTTCAGCTTCACTTGCAGTTTCCCCAAGCAGACCTGTCTGTTTACATAGTGCATTTGTCCTGATGTTATTTTGCTGATTCAATCCTTCTGTGAGCACTTGTGCCTGGGAGAGTGAACAACAAACATCAGACTACGTGTTATTTCTGTGACCTTCTGAAAACTACAAACCAATCTCCACTCCAAAAAGATCTGTGGTGGGAACAGATGTAGAAAACAGTTGTAATGGCATAAAATAGGGATGGAGCTCTCTTTAGGGACAATTTTTTGTCTTCTTGTAAAGAAGATAAATTTGGAGCATTTTCAGAGCTTCTGTGATCTTCAGTTTAAAAATGACTAACACCAAATTTACTTCCAACACAGCATTGCTCAGTGAATGGTGTATTATTGCTACTAAACCAGAGCATAGGAAATACCCACATGCTTTAATTTTAAGTGACCTTTAAAGAACTCTTTGAGAAGAAGTCTAATTTCTGCAAAGCTCACTGCTGGAAAAGGTTTAGTGTGTGCCTTACAGACAAAGCTGCAGACCACTGCAGTGGGCCAAGAGCACTGTGCCCCACAGCCCCGAGGAGCTTATTTCACTCTTACTGGGAAAAGAAATGACTGCAACCCTTAAGCCTGGAGAGAGCCACAGGCTCAGACATGTGCAGCTCAACCTCTCTCTACCTCTCCTGTTGGCCCAGCTGCTCTGAGCCCAGAAGAACAAATGTATGAGAGATTACCCTCATTTGCTGAGCAGATCCTGAGACCTCAGTGCTCTGAGCAATGAGGCTGTGATGAGTTTTCACCTCCCTGTCCCAATGTGTTTAGATAAGAGGGCAGCCCAGCCTTGTGCTGTGAGTGTGTGCTATGCCTTGATAGGCAATCCTTCCCACTCAGTGATATTTGTTTTCCACAGGCTTATAAATGTGCTGAACCAAATTTTGTAAGACGGAGGTAAATTATAAGAGAAATCACTTTGGGAAAACAGAAATCCTCTCATGCTAGTGAGGAGATTTTAATCTGTACTAGAAATGGGTGAAAACAATAAGCACTATGCATCACTCAAACATGAATTATTTAAGAATTTTTCTCTACCCCTTGGAGTTCTGAATTTTCAAGGAAAAAACAAATAAAAGTAAGCTGGAATAGAGGAGGGGAGCAGAAGGGAGCAAAGGGATCAAAGGGTACTCACTGTGGCACTATTATGATTTGAACAAAGCAGATGAAGAGGAAGACTAGGGAGGCACAAGCCACATAGGCTCCAAACCTGTCATCCACCTGCTTGGAGTACTGCAAAAAAACACAGTTATTATGTTAGTGGGAAGTTTGGCTGGCTGCTTTCTATCCACAAAACTTCTTACTTGGTTTTTGTCTATGTCCTTGGAAAGCAGTGCTGGTAGGAAACAACATTCTAAACTCCCCTTCTCCCCAGGCAATCTGTAAGGGCTTGAACAGCCCCAAAGGCCAGAGAAGAAATCCACAGAGCTGGGTGAAGAGAGGATTCACCACTGCCCCTTGCACGAGAAGAACAGAGATGGATTAACTGGGACCAAGATTCTAGGTCACTGTCATCAGACCTAACTTCTTGCATGGGAAGTTTCCTCCAAGGGGACAAATGCTGCTAATGAAAACACCTTGCATTTCGTGCAGATGACTTGACTTGCTCTAATGGCAGTGCAAGGCTGCTGTGATTTTCACACAGTCACTCCTTCCAACTTCTTGTCAACATATCAGCCACGTGGGAGCTGCACCCGATTCCTAATGATGCTTTATTTAGCTTGAAGCTCAGTTCTCAGCACAGACCATATCAGTGTTTGAACCACAAAATAAAAGGTGCTCTGAACAGGTGAGCTGCTAATTTCCCTGGCAGTTTTCAGCTATAAATTGAAGAGGAGGAGTGGGGGGAAATTACATGCTCGAGCTTTTATCCAGTCCCACACTGATTCATTGAACAGCTGTAAATCCTGAAAAGCTCTGGTTTTGTAATAGGTCGTCATTCTTGTCAAGGAAAGACTGTTTCTAAATAAAACTATAAAATAATTAGTGCAAACTTATTATGAAATGTTTTCCATGGAATAATGAGTTTAACCCAAAGACCACTCAAACATTCTAAAGATATGTGTTTGAATAAAAAAATGAAAGAAAAAAGGATTACTTTCTTTGTGCAATTAAACCCACCATTTATTATGGTATCTTTAATAATGTCATCCAGGTACCTCTAGACTTAGACTTGAAAATTTAACTTTGCAGCCATCTAAAACTGATAGTCTCTACTATATAGTCAGGGAAATGATCTTTGCCTGACAGCAATACCTGAAACCAAATCAGGAAGAAATCAACTGCTCATGAGCTTTAGGTCTGTTACTTCCCTTTCTCACATTTGTGGGATAGAGAACTTAAAATGGGCTCCCAAAAATATCCAAAGTGCAGATTGCATCCCAATGAGCCTGAATAGTACCTGGGGCTCTCTGGGGGGACAAAGGGCAGGGAAAAGTTCCTCCAGAGGTGTTTCAGAGCTTAGGTAGGCTGACATGGGTTTCTCCAGTGATTTGAAGGATATAAGAGGTGACTGCAATCTTGGTTTGGAGTCTCAAAGTCAGAGAAACAATGTGGTTTATTCTGGATTCCCTTTACTGCTTATCACTGCATATTCATGTATGCCTGATAGAAATGGCTTTGTTTTCCTGGCCAGTGTTCCCTTCAGATAACTGATTTTTTTAGGACAAGTTATATTAAAGGTTTCCATGAAGAAGCATGGATTTTTCAAGGTTACTACCCCACCTCTAGCATCCAAACCACAGCTTAAACCCTAGATATAAAAGCCTGGCCTTCTGCAGGAGAATTAAAACTCCTAACAAGCCTGCCTGCTGCACTGCAATGGTTTTTGGACAGCATTACCTTCTTCTCCAAGTCAGGCTCCCTGAATGTTAAGAGGAATTTGCGCACGTGCTCGGAGCGCAACCGATCGATGCTTCTGGCGTCGATGGCCCGGCCCAGGAACTCATCCACTTCATCCTCTGGGTTCATACTCTCCTGGGTGCTCCTGGGGATGGCATGAAAAGGGAGCATAAAAGCACAAGATAATTTCTGCCTCTGCACCATGTGTTACTGCAGTGTGTAATGAGCTGGAGGTTAATGGCATTTTGCCTATGACAGCTTCAGCTGGGAAAGGGACTGGGAGCAGAGAGGGGAGAGGTATCAGCTCTAGAGCTCACTGCCAGTCCCAAGTCATTATTACAAGGCTTCTATTTATTTGCCCTTTTTCTATCTACATCTGTGTCCTTGCACTCAGGTCTCATTTCCACCCCTCATTATCTAAAACCAGTGGGTAGCCTCCTTCCCCTTGTCCTCTGACTTATTTTTCCCTGCACTGCTGTAGTGTTGTAGCTGTTAGTGTCTGCACTGAAAAAAATTATTTATGCATCCAGTCATATTTCTTGCTTTCTAATAACAATTTCTGTAAATATTACTATGAAAATTTACAAACTTCAAATATTGTCCCTTTTTGAGAAAAAAATTGTTTACAGAACAAACATTTGGGGAAAAAAATGTGGCCTGACTCCCCTTCACACAGTTACTTATGAGTATAAAGTATAAAAACAGAAAGAAAAATATGTTTACAAGGTTTTTACAAGATCTGTTTACAAGATTTTCCTTTACTTAAGGAAAGGTTAGAAAAGAAAAAAGGCAACAGAAGAAAAAAATACAAATTAGATTCTGCTTTCTAAATATGTGGAACAAGATTATAATCTTTAGTGTCACTGTTTTTCTGAATTTCTGCTATGGCTTCAGCAAAATGAAGCTGATTTTCAAAAACTGTTGATAAAAAATAACACTGTAAACTTAATTGTCCTGAGGCATTTTGCACTGAGGATCAGGAAACCTGAGGCACCTCCCCAACTTCTAGTTATTTTTAAAACTAACAGTATTTTAATGACTTGATGCTGTCACTTTAATGGCCTGCCCTCAGACGAGCTATAGGCAGAAATTATAAGCTGATCCTGAAGTGTTGTTTTTCTGCTTGCATGACTGCCCAGGTTGTCCCCAGGGTTTGCCAAGAGTTATCCACTGAAATATGCCCCTCCCTTGCACTGGGGTATATTCCAGCAGACAACTATTTCTGTGTGCAAACCCCACGGTGGCACAGCAGCTTTTGGCTCCTGCTGTGTGAGGAAAATCCTGGGGTCTGACATGCACGATGAAAAGCTGCTCTGCTTTATTTCCCTGGTTTCATTTGTACTGCACCAGAGCACACAATGCACTCTGTGTTGCAGCCAGCAGGCTCCCACAGGTAAGGCTGTGCTGGAAAGCAGCTCACAAACCAGAATGTGACTCTGTTTTAAAAGTTAAAGGTCCCTTTCCAAAAGGAGGGCTCTTTCAAAGCTTTCTGCAAAACTGGATCAGATTTTAAGAAGCCCTCTGTACCTCAACTCTTCTGTGCATCTCTTGGCAAGAAAAAATAAATCAGCTCCATCTGCTCATTTCCATTCTACCACTCCTTGACCCACCCAGCAAGCTGAATGTGTCTGCACCTCAGCTGGGTCATGACAGCACACCAGTGGCATCTATTCAGTGGCCATATAGCAGTTACCAGCCTAGTTTGTCTCAAGGTATAATCTCTATTTTAGCCAACCTTTGTATTTCAGATGAGCTGGGGGAAAGAGGTTTTTTATTTTTGGGCTCTAGAAGTTATTTAGTTCCTAGAAATTAATATAATCAGCTTTGAAAATAAAAGTGGTTTTTCCCCTACAAGGTCAGGACATTCAATTTACTTCCTCAGAGGAAGGACATCTGCTTAAGCATTCAAGGGGGTGCTGCTACTTTGCATTCAGTCCTTGCAACGTCTTCTGGGCTCATAAAAATGAGCAAGGAAATCATTAGGCTTTGTATTTACAGAATGTCTTCCAAGGTCCTGTGAGTTATGTACACACTTGGGCCACTCACACTTCCCCACTCCCACCACGCACGCAGACGCGATGCGTTTTCTGCTGGAACTGAAGCAGAGGAGGCAGCTCAGCATCTTGGCAAAGAGCAGCCAAATTTTCAGTTCCAGCCTCAAAACACCACTCAGGAGGATGCAAAGAGAAGAACCTGCCTGCTTGGTGTCTACCTCAGCTGCCTGCAGGTGTGTAATAGGTTTTTTCACTGCTCAGGGTGTTTCTAATACGGCAGTAATCTCTAAAGTTGCAGGCTGTGTAGAAATGTCCCTGCTGGTTTTAAACTGCCTTGCTGGGACATTGGCAGTGGGCAGCCACCCTCACACAGCCTGCAGGGAAACTCAGTCACCTCGCACAGCCTGAGCTGTTCAGGTGACTTTCACAGTCCATTGTACCCAAGGTAAATTACAGTACAGCAAGTTTGGGTACATTTGCATAAATGTAATTTTAAATTGGCATACAAAAGTTCCCGGTGCTCAGGAGTGCCCTGGAGGCAGTGCCTGTAAGTCGGAGCTGAGTTACTGCCATAGATTAATGAAATTCATATGTCAAAATGTCTTTTGATATATTGATAGCATGGTTGAGGGGGAAGGGAATGAGGATTTCAGGCTGCCATGAAACTTCCAAAAACACATCCTAAAAGCAGTGCTGAGATTTTTTCAAATGTAGCCAATGGAAAATTGTGTCAAGGGACAGGAACAGCACAAACAAGAGCTTGTAGCAACTTTTTCACTCTGCTTGCAAATGTGAACGCTACCAATTAGAGATGTTTGCTTCAGAGTGGTCCAAAAATGTACTGCTGATTTAATTACTTTCTGCCAATGCAGAGTGTGACCACTGCCAAAACTACATGTATGCCATAATTTTAAATGCTTCATGCTTAAGTTGAGTAACTAAACCTGCACTCATGCACATAAGGTTTCGTCCTGTTCTCAGGGATGTGTGCTGCCCACGTCTTCCTTTGCTGCCAGATGAAAGCTTTGACCCTCAGTATTTCTGCACATGAAGGAACTGCCTTAGTATTTGACATGGTTTAGGTATCTAATTTCAACCATTCTCACCATGAACATACTCCGCTAGAGATTTATTTTTGCCAAATCTTTGTACCAGAGTTAAACAGATTTCTGGATAAACAGAATCAGGGCAAGTAATAGCTTTTTCTGGTACTGAACAGAAATGTAAAGATCCTGAAATCTGTATAATAAGCTGGCACCACACAAAGACAGCTCAGCTATTGGCTGTAACAGCCCAAGGAACCGTTCAAACCATATGACGGAGAACTATCCTATATAGGGAGCTGCTCCCCAGCTGTTGGGTGACTGCTGTGGACCAGCATTGAGGAAGCTGATTTTTGTGTTTTCTTGCAGAAACTATGAGGAAAAATACGATTTCATGAGGGTTGCTGAAAATTTCTGTATTCATATGAATCATTTTGTTGTAATCTGTTAACTCTTTTCTGCCCAAAGCATATCTAACATCAACAGAATTTCCCAGCATCCATGGATAAAACAGGAAACAGTGAACAGGAAACAGTGGGACCAGAGAAACATCCCATGTTACGAAAATCCAGTTTGCAGGGAAGGGCAAGGGAAGGAGAGAATAACTCTTAATATTGCCATGTTCAAACTTATCACTTTCCTTTTCCTTTTAGGCAGCTGCTCTAAGTGCTCAGCCATAATGTGAATTTTCCCACAGCTGGATGCCTGGAGCTCACACAAGCATTGACCTGTCCCAGCTCACAGGAATCCACTCAGCCCTGACCAGCAGCATGAGAAACATGACAAAGAGCAACAGCAACATATTTTAGGCATCAGTCTCCTCTACTGCTGCTTAACTCGCTCAAAGCAAGCTTATAATTATTGTCATCCAGCTGGACAGAATTTGAAATTATTCTAAACACCTTTAATAATGGAAATGCTTTTGTTATGTCCAGTTGTAGAATTTAAAAAGTGAATGTATTTGGATTTTTTCCTCCAAAGGCATTTTTTTCAAAATACCACTCTCATTAAATTGTTTTAACCATTTCTCTAAACTTCTCTAGGGAAAAAAATGAAAATGTTGGTAAAATTTGGCTATATTTTAGAGCATGAAAATTCAAATTTACTTTTTCAGACAAGCTATCATTTCTGAGTTGATTTTTATATGTAGAAATAAGCAATATGCAAAAATGAGTAATATAAAATATATACAAATAAACTCAGAAACTATACAGGCATTTCAATACATACATAAACCTTTCTTATTGGAGATGTCCAACACTTACATATACTTTAGAGGAAGATTTTGTCTTGGGTTATTTTCAAAGAGTGGAGATTATTTGGGGCAAGGGGAAGTGCAGTGAAAGCATTTTAATTATAAAAGCAACTTAGAGCCACCAAACAAATAAATGTTTTGAGGGCAGTGGCTGTTCTGAATGCACATCAGTCAATCCTGTGCCTTCAACTGGCTGTCCCTCCAGGACAAACCTCTGGGGAGTCCAAGCATTATTTCTGGCTTCCGGGCATCAATTTTTGTCCTTTTTTAATATGAGAAAAAAAATCCCAAACGTGTAAACACAACAGTGTATGACAAAAGTAAATTTGCTTACTTGTCCTTGGGGTCCTCGAAACCCTGAAAGAAAGGAAAAGGGCACAAGGGTGAGCAAACAGGCTGACCTTGAGAACACAAAGCATCCCGGGAACGGCATTTCACAGGGGACTTTTCAGGGCAATCATTTGTTAGGTGTGGATGGACAGCTTTTCCCACCCACAACAATATTTTGTGCAGCCCTGCCAGCGGGCAGACAGAGCAGCTTTGGAAAAAAACACTCCTTCAGATATAAATTCATGGAAGTGCAGATAAAGGAAATGTTTCAGCTGACTGCTGGCACACTTTATTTCAGATACCTTCTTTTTAGCAGTCACCATTACAAATGATACAATGGAAATTGTACTGATACTATAACTGAGGATGTATTTTACTTGAAACAAAACTCAACCTCTGTATTAAGCAAGGCTTCATTTCTTTATGCCATGGTTCAGCTAAGGGCGATGGATGCATTTTGGTTTTCATCTCTCCCAGGGGTCTCCCTGCTCCTCCCCTTATCACATGCACACACAGAACATGTTTTCTTGAATAAGATTACAGGAAGTATTTATAATATTTGCAATAGCCCACATAGTCACAATTCTTTCAGGACTGCCTGAATTGATTAAGTATTTATGACTCATCCATGGTTTTAATGGCTATAAGGCCTTCGATAAAATTTTATATGGAGGCATAAGTTCATTGTTTAGCATTAACATACCCAACAGACCAAATTACATCAAAATTGCCATTTTGCATGGGCTGAAACAAAATGTGCCCTCTGACATTTTGGCTTAAATTTAACTGTAGTCAAGAAAAATTGTATATTTGACAAGTAGGGTCAAATACTCAAGCACAGAGTTTGTACCCTGTGTTCCAAAACATAAAACAAATGTAGCTGGGAGATATTAAGAATTGCTTTTGTTTTTCTCCCAGAGACCTCAGGCCAAAACTGCTCAGGGCACGTGAGGATATTCCAGCTGCTGGACCTGCAGCAGCAACCATTCTGGGGGCAGCACACTGAGATCCATCCTGACTGTGGAAAATCAAACATCTATGGGCAAAAGTCTTCCCACAGTTGCCTTGTCCAAAACCATCAGAAACAACAACATTGACCAGATACTAAATGAGAACAGATTTTGTCCTTGCAGTGAGTTAGCAATGTGGCCACATGGCAGAAGGAAAGCCAACACACCAGCTTTGCCAGAGGGAAAAAGTGAGGTCTGTCACTCAGGTCAGCAGCCAGGACTGTGATTCACTGAGAGAGCAACTCCCAGTTTTACATACTCTGTTTCAGACTAAAACCACACTCCTTAACAGAAACTGCCACTTCAACTTAACCCATTGGAAATTCACATCAAGGAATTCTCTCAGTCCCATGTCACAACCATCAGCAGATTCAATGGGAAGAGGGAAATAATAATGTTCATTCAAAGTTAGGATGTCCAGTTCTCCAAGCAAAAAAAAAAAAAAATTACTTTCTGATTTCATGTTAAAGAATGATTATTCAACTTTTTGTTGTGTGGTTTTTTCCTTCTTCTTTGCCTAATTATTTTACAGTTGTCAGAAATATCTGTTTTATTTATTTATTTATCCTCTAAGTAATCCTACAACACTGTGCCAAAATGAAAGCTCACTGATTAATCATGGAGACAAAATGCTCACTAATTTGTCTGGTGTCATAGTCAGTTAGGCTGGGAAAAAAAAAAATCATCTGAACATGAATAGCTCCCAGCCAAGAAATAAGCAGAGGGAAGGGATGAGAAAACAGCCAGTACTTTATTAGATAGACATCAAGGTCACATTTTCAAGCTTAGCCAGTTGGGAACTGGATGACTGACTGCAGTGGGAGAGTCCCCTAAAATGGTCTGATTTTCACAACCAGCTGCGAAACCATCCATCCCACTGAATTCCTCAAACTAAACACAGATCTCACTCCTGCCTTCGAGATGCACAAGTGTGAGGACACAGGCTGACCAGGTCAAGTTACTAGAACACCTCAGCAAGCACATCCTCAAAAAATTCCCAATTTTTCAAGTGTGGAATAATATTTAACTGGCCATTTATAGGGGTGAACACTTAACCCACATGGAGTTTGATTCTGCCCTGCTTCTCTCCCTCAGCAAAACTGTTACAAGGAAAGTTTCTAAAATAAAAGATAATTAATTGATCTAGCTTTTCAATTTACAATACTAAATTGTGCTTGAAATTCTGGAAATTATTCTTGCTGGTAAGTCAAATTAAATTGGTGCTTCAAAATTAAAGACCAAAAAAATACATATTTCAAGTAAAGCAGAAAAGAAAAAGACTATCACATATTCCTTCCTGGATCTTGATTTATCAAGGCTAAATATTTAAGAGTGACTTGAACTTTAATTAGAGAGAATCAGATGAAAATTAAATGTTGTAGGAACCTGTTTAAGTTAAGCAAATTAAATGATTCACTTCAAATGTTCCCATTTCATACTGAAGATCCTTCAAGCAAAATTGCCAAAAATGGAATTGTTATAGAGAAAGGTCTGTGGGATTATTTTAGGAAAAAAATCCTTAAACACAGCTTCTTAAAACCTGGTCATTTATTACAGGATATCTCTTATTTGCACAGGAAGACTCTGCCAGGATATAGAACAAATACACCTCTAGGATCTGACTGTGACCAGAGATTTTCCTCCCTCTCCTCTGAAGCATCCATGTTCCAGTCACTCACCAAGAAGCCTTTCAGGCAGAGGAGGCAATCAGCTGCTCAGGGTGATGCTGCCCCTGCTTTGGGTTGGGAGGGAAATTTCCCCCTGGATTTTGGTTGATGTGCTCTCACCTCCTCCAGTCTTGTGGGCATGCTCGGTTCATTGAAAACTCTGCACTTCAAATTATTTCCTTCCCCTTGCACAAGGCTTGAGCACTAATGACATATTGGTCTTTTTTTACTCTCCACAGCTGGCAAATAGTTTAGTATCTCCAGGAGTCAGACGTTTTGCTCCAGTTAAAGCCCTTGGCTCAGAGTAAGGCTGCTCCCATCAATTGCAATGGTCTGTGTTATACACAGGATAAACACACAACCAAGCCTGCAGGAATAGGGTCTAGATGGATTTTTCTTCATTCCTACTCATAATATGTTAGCCAAACATCCAAATTCAAGAGAAAGACAAGGGGCTAAAGGCACCAGCACCTCTCATGTCATCCACAGGAGGTTGGACAGCTGGGCTGGGTCTGGGCTCAGCCTGTTCGGGTACTACTGCACAGAGATACATCAAAATTGGCATTTCTGCACAAACATATACAGAAGTCTGAACTCTCCAGAGGGGGGAAAAAAAAAAAAAATAAGGTGCCTGTCATTTAGGAGAGGGGGTTTAAAGGTTAGGAAGAGAAACAACTAATTCCTGGAGTTAAGAATATGAATCCCCTCTAAACTGCTTATGGATTTGTACCCAGCAGGCTGAAACAATACCAGTGGTTTTCTAGAGAGCTATGACGAAAAGGTTGGGAATTGTTGGGAATTGTTGGGAATTGTTGAAAATGACAAAAGTGATGATGGCTACAAGAATCGGACAAATAGGAGTTCACAGGAGTTCAAGAATAGCACCATAATCATGATGATAAAGTAGCCCTTGTTCAGGCCAAAATTCTTTTTCTCTAGAAGGGACCATAAGGCATGAGATAAGTCTCATCACAGAACTAATGGACTGCTGCACATAGAACCTCATGCAAATTTTATTCAATTTCATTTTAAATATCCCTGATACTGGTGTTTTTCTCATTCCCCCAGGACCCTGTATTACTCTGCCATCATTGCAAAGGTAATAGCATTTAATAATTGCTCTGAGACTAAGACAGTCCTCTCTTTGACTTCAGGAACAACCCAAATTCAGCTGAATCAACTCCTTTAAAGGCTCTACTCTTTTGTCTTTTCTACAGGAGATTATTAAAAAAGCCTTATTGTTTTATGGCAGGTCAGGTGACTCAGAATCTACGCTGACATCCTCAGTGGGAGTAGATGTGCAGGAGGAAGAAAAGAGGGAATGGTGTATTACTGCATCTGTCCCTATGGCCCCTAAGGCTTACTACTTTATGGGGGATATTTCATGAATATCTATTGTGCTAAAAGCTCATATGACTGCCATCTCTCTGCTTGACTTCTAAATTAACTAAGCCCTTTTCTTTGAAGATTAAAAATGATTCCTTAAATAGAATGACAAAGTGTTTGTCAAAGACATGACAAGCTGATTGCTACACCATAACACTTCAAATCAAGAACGATTAGAAATAATAATTCTAACTTCAAGAACATTGGCTGTAATTATTAACATATCGTAAATATGCAAAGAAAAGTGGAATAGATTTTATATGCTTTTAACTTTTCATTTAATTCCAAAAATAAGACAGTAGAGGGGCTGATGAGCTTCATGACCTTCTTAATGGCAATGTGTGGGAAGCATAAATTCTACCCTTAAAAACTTCGTTCTCAACTCCAGCAAAGATCTTAAGAACAAAAATAAGAAAGAAAGTAATTTTTCTTGCCCTGTTTTCATCCCAAGAACAAAGTCAAAATAGACCTTACATGATGTTAAAGCAGAAATCATAATAACTTTGGGCTTAGGGATAAAATGAGCTTTGCAAGAGTTAAGGCCAACTTGCAGAGGTGCTTCCCAGAGACAGTGACCATGGAAAACAGAAAGAGAGAGTGACAGGCTGAGAGTAGATGTTGTTAAAAGCAAACCTGTTTTGGCTCTACCACAAAACTAATTATTCACATCTATTTTCAGCACTGTTGTCCCTTCTGCTTTGTCCCTGTGGTCAAAAAGACAAGGCTATGAAGATAGATGCTGTCAGGTGTAAATGCAGAAGCAAAACTGAAGGACTTCAAAGCACTCAAGCCAAAAATAACACAATTTCTGTTTCCAGAGTCCAGAAAGAATAAAGCCTGATAGGAAGGATATTTAACAAGCATCTAAGTGCAGAACAACAGACTGTCAGAAAACCAGTTTATGAAACAGATTAAATGATAGTGTGTCTGCTATAACTGGAACACAGACTAATGAGGTCTGAAAAGGAAAGCTGAAGTGCTCCTTTTCTGCAGCCCACCCCACTTGATAAAAAGACTTCCATTCCACGGCACTGGTACAGATGGTGAAACCCTCTGCTTTCTCCAACTCAAAATGATTCTGTAGACAGTCCTCAGCTAGCAGACCAGACCTGGCCAATGCCGTGAATTAATCTGGGCCATCAGATTTAAATCTATAGATCACAAGAGGTTACTTTGCTTGAAATAGGCTTTCTTAACCTCACTTTTAATTAACTTCTGGCTCTGGACTCACACCTCTGAAAAGTGCATGTTGCACACAGTTTTCTGTGAACTCTGAATCCAAATTTCTCCAGTCCAAAGGTCACATTTTCAAGTGAAATGGTTTCTGCTTCTGTGCCTTATTTGTGACCAGTTTTTAGAACTTGCAAAGCAGACATAAAAATAAGCAGTCCTAGAAATGCTCTGAATCAGTTCCTGGCTCCATAATCTCTGCCCTTCCATGTCTACTCTCCAAACCATGATAAACACGACAAACTTCTCCAGAAACTACTGTCAGCCTTCCAATCAGATGCAGACAGACTGGATCCAAGCCTAACCAGCCTTAATTTAAATTGCCCACTGCTGCTGGCCAGCGCTGCTCACCATCTCTGAAGCCCAGACCCAAACCTGCTGACCTGCAGCCTTTTGACATTAAGGCAAATGTCAGCATTGCCTTACTGCCTGCTTGAGGAAGCTTTGGAAATCATTCTGGGAAGAGCCACAAATCCATCTGTGCAATGCTTCCATGAACATCAGAGCAAGTGTTTCTGTGAATAAAAGGGATTTTTATCATTATTTCTGCAGGCTAAATTTAGTCCCAATCAAAACCAGTCTGACACATTTCAGTACTGTCTCAATCCAAATGACCTTTCCCATATGAGTAAAATTTATTCTAGAAAAGGGTACTGAATGGTGGAAAAATTCAGTGCAAGGCTTCCAAGCAAATATCAAACTCTGTCTAGGTTTCTTAATAGCAGCTGCAGATCTGCTGTTGCATTGATTAGTTCTTTAAAAGAGGGATCCTTATCCTCTTTTAAAGAAGTAATCAAGGAAGATTGCAAGTCCTGATCAACTAGAATAAAAGGCTAGCAGATGAGGATACAAAACACTGTAAAGCCTCTGAGAATTTGGGCACTGTACATTGTCCTTCCACTCATTTATATGAGATCCCATGGATCATGCGAATCAGGCAAACCCTTTTTCCAGGTGAGCACCAAAACAGTTACACAGCATAACTGCTGGATGGGATTCCTCCTCCTGCTGTTTGAGAGCTATTAAAACCAAACTGGCTCTATAAAACCCAGACTAGATGAACAATTTCCTCCCAGACCTATACCAATATGGGGAGATTACAGCAGAAAGGATTTTGAGAATTTCCCCCTGCTTGATTACGAGTTAGATTACTACAATAGCAGTGAAAAAATAGTGGGTCAAATTCTGCTCCACTGGGGGCCCCTGTCCAGCTCTGCTGATGTCAGGGTTGCAATTACCAGATTTAGCAGATGATTGCTGAAAAAGAGGATAATGATGACCGGCAGTTAAATGAAACCTTTCGAAGGAGGGTGAACCCTCAGTACCTAATTCATGGACTTAAATCCAATTCTCTTTGACAGAGCTGACTGAGGAAAACTTCTCCTATGGAGCTTTTATTTTCAATTTTAATTGTTTCTGATATTTAAGAGGTAGAATTGGCACAGAACCAGCTATGGCATCTGTTCCACTGAGGCACCTGTTCCCCAGTTTTGATTTCCAAGTAACAAGATCTATTGTAAGGGCAACTCGGAGACATAAAGAGAGGAAACGAGCTGTATTTACAATGCAAAATGCAAAGAACTGTTTGATTTAGAACAGGAGGAACAGGACAAATAATTATTTTATCATTGAATGACCCTGCTGGTAGATGAGTGTTGTTTCATTAGAAAACAAACATCAAGCAATCAAATAACATGTAGAAGGATGTGCAGAGCTCTGAGTAGCACCACAAGGAATCAGGCAGTACCTACCTGAAAGAGCTTGCTTTCTTTATCATGCCAGCCATATCCAGGATCCACTTTAATAACCTTGTCTCACATCTTTAACATCTGTGTGCACTAATATTTCCTACACATATATAATCTCTATTTCATTTTATGTCAGTGTTTTACTTTGTAACAAACATCAACTTCAGACACAATTTCACTGCAAATTAAATGGTCCATTAGCTGTACTCAGACTCATGACAGAAGCATGGTCAGACTGAAACCAGCATTGCAATCTTCAGGGCTTCCTCCTTCTGTTCCTAAACTTCCTAATGTTAAACATTTTTAGCAGCTGCAAAATGAAAGGAAATCTGCCAGGTATCTACATGGCACTCAGTAATCCCATTAGCTACTCTGCTCATATTTGATTGTAATAACTCAGAGGTACCTGCTTCTGAAGCAAACCTTCCCCAAAGCATGCACCAGTGAAACAAGCTAAGCTGTCATAGCAGCCAGTGTCAAACAAGGAGGATGGCTGCATGGCAGCCTTGAGATCCAGCAGCAGGACTGCCTACAGATGATTAGAACTCATGACACAAGTAATGCCTTTTTTTTTGGAAGCCAGACAGAATCAGGCTATGTCAAGTCTAAGACCTCAGAAAAGTCCATCATATTCTAGGCAGCACTCCTGATGTGAGAATGTCAACATGGTACCGTTGTAGAGGGAATTGAAGGGACATTTTGTGACATAATGTCTAACATGAAAAGTTTTGGATGCCCCTTCCCTGGAATTGTTTAAGGCCAGATTGGATGGAGCTCTGAGAAAGTTGTCTAGGGAGAGGTGTCCTTGTCTACAGCCAGGGGGTTGAATGGGATGATTTTTAATGTCGCTTTCAGCCCAGGCCACCCCTGATTAATAAAACCTCAGGATGAGTGCTGGGTTCAGTGAGGGCACTCTCTCTCACCAGTGAAATGGCAAGTGCTCAGTGGGAGCCAGAACAACCACGGGGCTGGAAAGCACCAACTGGGGCACAAACTTGATGAGGGAATCAGAGCTGTGCAGAGACATGGTAATCATCTTCAACCACAGAGAAGATAATTCTAAAGGAGAGGAAATTAAACTGTCTTCTATCTATTGTGAATAGCTCATGCAGCACCATGGTTTCAAACTGAAGTGAGGACATGTGAAGTAAAACATAAAGAAAAATCATAAAGCTGTTGAAGAGAATGCCCAGCAAGACTTTCCATCCTTTCAGGTCTTTAAACAAGGGCTAGACAAGTATCTGTAAGTAATGCTGGGGGTATAGCTGGCTCCTGTACAAAGGGGGGAGATAGATGGCATGAAGCTCCATGCAGCCTAGATCAGAAACTTTTTAAAATCTTTACATGTATCTCATATTATTCATATATTATTTATTCCCTATACATTCTCCTAAAAGATTCATTTTAACTTTATTTTTTCAATATTTGCAAAGGATTTTGTGAAGCCACTCCAGACTTAAAATAATTAGAAATTTTTCAGGAAAATCAGGAATTTCGCAAGCTTCTTATACAGCTGTTTCCTTGTATCTAAGTTTTTTTCTTAACTTAGACTTTCCTTTCAGCAAACTAGTATGATCATTTTTAAACCTGCCCTTTACAGTCATGGAGAATGATTTATCATTATTTTTTGTCCTTATAAACGTTCCTGTATTTGAAGACTTTTATTTCTAATCAGTCTTCTCCTTTATAGGTTACAGCAAATACAATATTACTACACTTTCAGAGGACACACTGTTGAAATTCTGCTGATTTGTAATTTTGTCCAATAGATTATCTCTAATTCATCCACATCTCCTAAATTATTGTAATCCCAAACTGGATGTGTTTTTCTGGATACAAACTTAATAATGTTGAGCAGAGTAAAAAATGCAAGAAAAGAATTTGTCATCTAGAACAGGTCTGTAATTTTGGAAAGTATCAACATTTCCCTTTTTATTGCTGTTTACAACAAACCTCTTTCAGTTTAGAGTCAACTACAATCCCCAAATTGGTTTTTCTTTAATAGCAGTTTTGTTTTGCTGATGAAAACTGAGACATGAGTATTATTTCCAGGAGTCTAAAATTCATCAATATTTATAAAAGCACTCTAAAATATATACTGGGAAAAGCAAGTATTTCTCAGCGGTATATAAATATTGTTATAGCTATAAATATACCTGTACTCTCAAATGCTTTTAAGTCCACTTATTTCTGACCCTCTTGCAATTACAAACTGGACTAGAGAAACAGTGGGGAGGACAAGGCTGTGTATGGAGACTGGGGGCAATGAACAGCACAAACGTCTCCATTCCCAGAGAGATACCATCACTGGTGCTGGACTGTTTGCTTGTGTTTAGGAAAGAAGACAAGCTGTAAAAAGCAATAAAAATAGAAAGCAGCTCTGCTGTTGTGCCAGGCTGTGGCTCTGCTCCTGCTCTGTGTACAGCCACAAGCTGCTCCTGCGCAGGCTCCCCTGGCTGTGGGGCAGCCCTCGAGCTGCGCTGTGCCCCCGGCCCCTGCAGCGCCCTGGGCTCCGGCAGCAGGGCTCCAGCAGGGGCTGCCAGCCCAGGGCAGGGCTCCAGCAGGGACTGCCAGCCCAAGGCAGGGCTCCAGCAGGGGCTGCCAGCCCAGGGCAGGGCTCCAGCAGGGGCTGCCAGCCCAGGGCAGGGCTCCAGCAGGGGCTGCCAGCCCAGGGCAGGGCTCTTGGCCCTCCCAGGGCATTTGGGTCTGCCCTTCCTCTGACATTTACCAGTCTGCTCAGGGCTGTGCCTCCTGCACCAGCTCATGGAGGTCAGCATCGGCAGCTGCAACACTGAGGTCTCTAGGCTGCTGCCTCCCTGGAGGCTCTGCAGGGCAAGGAAGACCACTGCTAAGCAATGGGAAGGGAAAATGAAAGATTTCTGATGGTCTGGAGAGAAGACCAGTGCACAAGGAAAGTGCTGGATAGGATGAGCTGACACAGTTGCAACCCCCTGATGCAGGCCCCAGTTGGCCAGGGTAGGAGTAGGAAAGTGTCCCCTCTTTTCCAGGACATTTTAGATTACCACCACATGAACACATGCAGGATAATTTATCTTATTCATATGTGCAAGTGTCTGGAAAAACTCCTGTGTGCACAAGGGAAAAACTTCAACTAGAAACATGGTGGAAAATCTGCTGGACCTGGTGCAGGTTAAGGTCCAAGCCAAGCATGGAGAGCAGCAGGGACCAAAGGCCTCCCCATGCACTGCCCACGCTGCCATGCCACACAAACCCCACCAGCTGCACTGCTGATGTGCCCAGACATGGAGCACATGGAAAGGGTGTGACAAAAGAGGAGGAGGATGAGGAGGAAAAAAGGAATAGAGGGCTACATTTGATGCTAATGCATCTCCTCTCAGACTACTGCTAATATAGCCTAAGAATAGAGACAGCTACCAGAGCCAGCATTCACTGGAAAGAAAAATGGCCAAAATAATTCTGTTTACTATTAAATATAACAGTGCCTTCCCAAAAATGCAATTCAGGGAACTTTAATATTCTCTTTCAGGGAATTGTAAGTAGAGCCAAAAAAAAAACTGCTTCTATTTTTTTTTCTGAAAATATGGTTGTCTTTAAGATGCAAAATGTTTTACATTTGTGATAAAACCCAGTGCCCTTCATAACCATTTGCATTATTTCCTGCACACAAATATATTCATATCTACACATTAATAAAATGGAACTGCACATCATTGCAATATTACCTGGCTCCTGCCTGAGGACTATCTCACAATTCCCCTTATAAATACCTGTTTTGAAATGACAGAGCTAAGGAGCCCCAGGTCTTGAAGAAAAAGGCAATGCTGCATTGCCCACCTTTGGCATAATACTTTGACTAATCCAAGCTTCCATGTTCACAGCTTCCAAGAAGAAAGACTATGTATAACAACATGCAAAAGGTCTGGGGAAAGGTGAGTGATGTGGAACAAAGAGCACATTTTCAGGAGGTTTGAGAGCTGGTGCTGCTTACCAAGATCAATGACATGTCATCCCAGAGGAGCACAGATAAAAGCCTCTGTAGTTCTGCTCCCCTTCTATCTCTCTGCATTTTGTATTTCTGAGCAGGCAGTTTGCAGCCAGCATGCACGCTGCATGCATTAAGCACATACAGCCTACATGTAACACAGTGTTACAGATTACAAAGCACTGTGCAAAGCTGGGTGGTACAAAAAAATGCATATTTAAATTAGAAGTTAACACAGAGAGACTTGAGACAGGAGATGGAGAAATTGGTCCTGTGTTTTAATAATTAAAATGTCCATCCAGCAGCTATTAAAGTGGGAGACCATGGGGAGCATGTTTGCATTTTCACTAATGCCTCTCAAACATAATAGGTCTGTAAATCTATAAACAACAGATTAAAAAAACAGTCCATAAGAACAACAAAAAGTCTAGCTGAAAATAATACACGTGAATCAGGTTTCAGTTGGTTTTCAAGAAACAGCCGGATGCATACAACATCAGCATCTCAAAAGAGAGTTAATACAAAAGGCAGATTGAGTAAAAGAGACTTTCTGAGCTACTGAATTTTCAAGAAGGTAAATAGCATTACAGGGAAGGCTCAAGATAAGGAAAAAAAAAAATAAGTCTTTCCTCCTACAAGTGAGGGGCAGTGAAGTTTTTAGGACTCAGCTTGGTATTTCAATAAATAATTATGTTTTTCCAACTGAACAACCAGCTAGACACTGCAAACTGTAATTAACACCAAGAAGCATAATACCATTTGGCATGCATACACCTTGTTTCTGAACAGGAGGCTTCAAGAACCCCTTAAAAGCTATTCAAAGAAACTTATAATTATAATTATGTGCTAGTGTGATTAGTCTCTTCTAATAATGTCATGCCTAATGAGCACACCCTATTGAAAAGCCCACATAAAAAATGCACAGTTCCACTGATCTGTATGCTCATGTCAGAAGCCTGCATTTGGAGATCTGAGAAATGAAAGAAACATTACTATTACTAAGAAATTTGGCTTAGCACTGTAAAATAATATTAAGATTGAATAATATTAGCTCCAACTACTAATAAATGTGGCATCATTCCCCCTTAAAAGTACCATATGCAGTTTCTTATAGCTATGCCCAAAATTTTAAACTGTGGGATTGTATCTCATGTTTATAAATTTTTAAAAATATGTAAAGGCTTTGGTGACCTGGAGCAGAACTTTGGCTATAGACAACAAAGCAAGTAAAAAATAGACACTTTTGACTGTGCATGAAGGGTCAAAACAGCATAAATAAGGTTACAGAACAATCTGATTATGTATGCAATTACAGAGGTGCTAAATATTTCGATTAGTATTAAAAGCAGCCACTATAATATAAACTATCTTCTTAATCTTTCTTGCAGAAAACAAAGATATCATCTACACCTTTTATGTAAAATGAGCCATAAAAGCCCTCTCAGTGCAACTGAATTGGTAATTAGCACTTGTTCATTTTACTTTAGAAAGACTGTGAAAGGTACAAGAAAGAAATGAAGATGCCTGCTACCTTAGGCCAATGAATCCATGTACTCAAGTATGTATTTTCCAGGATTAAACATGGCAGTGACATCCCCGGGGCCCCTCGAGCACACAGAGAGGGGAACAGCACCTGCCTGTGACAATGCAAGCCAGAAACTTCTGCAGGTACTGAGCTAATGGAAATGTGTACCAGATGCCTCTTGAATGCCTGGGTTATGGAGCAGCTTTTGCAGATAATCACGTCTTCTCACACAGCCTGGATGAGTGTTCAGAATGTGGGACAAGTCAGACAAAAGAGCCTTCTTTGTGCCATTCAGCCTCCATCTCTCTCTCAAACAACCCTGTGCCTCATCTCACAATCACTCACCTCCAGATGTACCGATAATTGTTATTTCTGGAGTCAAAGTCAAATTTTTCACCCCCTTTTGGAAAACGCCCTCGGGGGCTGTAAAAACCTTCAGACAAAGCAGGAGGGATACATCACACCATATTAAGAAGAAAATAAATTGATGTCCATAAAGCAAGGCATTACCATTCTCTTCATCTCCTTGGAGACCTGGTGGCCCCCGAGGTGGTTGTAGAAGGGCCGGTCAACGCCCCAGTGTGGCGGGTTATGGCTGATGGAATTGGCACGCTGGCGGTTCATCTTGGCTATCGTGGCTTTCTCATCTTTCTGGAATACAAACCAGAGAGAAATGCATAATACATTTTCAAACATTTTCACAACAGTCATTTTCCAAGCATCTCTCCCTTCTGAGCTCTCACTCCAAAAGCTGGCTTTGCACCTTGAACTCTATGAAGCAGTCACTGATCAGAAGCAGTCCCAGTCATTGTCTCTTTCTCTTATTTTTAGAACACTTACTCTAAGTGGTGCCCATCATTTTATTCGTTTACTTGTTCTGAACAACCACCATAACCTGTGTAAACATGGGGAGCATTTAAAAATGGAGACATCCATTTTCTTTATTAGCAAATTGAATCAAACTGAACACTTTCAGATATAAAATTGCAGCTCCAAGCTGAGATACTACACAGAGGGTCCTCAAAAATCAAAGTAACAGTTACATCTAGAAGAGAAATGACAGACAATGTGATTTGGTTGAAGAACAGGAGCTTTGAAGCTCCTTGAAGCTATGGGAATACAAGGACACCTTTCTCCATAGGCACAAGCAAATAATTTTCCACACTTGCAAGAGCATATTCCCAGATATGTTAAAGAAAGCATGTAAATCTTGCACACTGTGCTCATATTAAGGGTAATGAAACTGCAGAGTGTGACAAAATGGTCTTCCCAACTAATGCTACCTTCCAATTTGACATTGACACTAATTTTCCTGAAGTTTGGACAAGGTCTTTGATTTTGTTATCAAGGCTTTGCCTCTTGGCTGCAATGGGAACTTACTGTGAGGTTAGCACAGGATCTGTCAGACAGGTTTCATTCCAGCTCAGTGCCAATTTCAAGAGCACAGAAGTGCAACATGAAACTAGGCTCAACAACGGGCAGATTAGTTCCTTATTTTGAATATAGTCTCTAGCCAAAAAGACAGGCAGGTTTCCACATGGAATGTGTTCTGTGGACAGAAGTCCCTCTAGCAAGGGCTGCACTGCAGACTGGCTCAGGGAGGATTGGGTGATTTACCTGTACTGACTCAGAAGGCAGAGGGGTGGCAATTACTTGCTTAAAACAAGACAAACTCCGGAGAGATTGAAAATGCAGAAGGTATAGCTTGTTGTTCATTACTTGAGAGATTAAACTTTTGAAAGAGAATTTCTGCTTCAATGATATAAAGAGAAGAAAACAGACTTAACAGTTAATTTTTGATTTCCAGACAAATGAGTTATTTTAAAAGAAAGCCTCCATTGCTTTCAGCTGTAGAATTTTAGTTCAAGTGTTATTTGACAATACAAGTAGGTCTACTGCTTTTCTTGCCTGGAGTCTGCATTCCATATCTATTTATTTTGATTCCCCACTATTCAGGGTAACTTGTACATCTCAGGAGTTTGCAAAATACCTGGTGTTATCTCCATGGTAACCACAGAGTTAAATGTCAAGTGCTATGCTGCCTTAAATTAGGATTTTTAAAAGGAAATTTTAAAAGGCTTGATGAAATTCAGTGCTGGAGAAAGCTGCCTGATTGACAAGCATGGGAAATCATCTTCTCTCTCCTTGCAAGGAAGAGACAGCTACAATGACAACATTTCCCCCGAGACCACAGCTCACCACATGGGCACCAAACATTGTAGAGCACGTGGGGCTGCAGCTTCATGGCCATGGGCTGGGGACATGGGGCCACCTGTGACAGGAGCCCTGTGCCCCACTGCCAACTGGCCCCATGACAGCTGGCATCCTGCAGCTCCAGGGTGCCAGCAAAGACCTTCACCCAGCCAGGGTGACAAGTGTAGGTACACGAGGAAACCCTGTGGGAGCGGCATGACTGTCGGGAGAGCCATAGGTGCTCCCACATGGATGCCCCCAGGACAGCAAGTGCCTCCCACATCACCTCTTCCCCTCATTGAACCCACCACTGGTTCATCTGCAAAACCTGAAAATTCCAGCACTTGGCACCAGCTGAGTTTCACATGAGTAACCATGACAGAGCCACTGGATAACCTCCAGGAGACCCATCTTTTAAATATTTCTAAAAATACATTAATGTGATGAAATCTTGATGTCCAGATTTGAGTTGGTTTGAGGTCTTGTTTTTTAAGACTTGTTGCTCTTTATACTCTTTGCCATAATTTGTAATACGTTCTTGTGGCTTTTTTCACTTATGCAATCTTTTTCATAGTTATGCTTCTTTTATGATGTGATGCCAGAAAGCTGCTAGGAAATACAGTTTCATTATCTCCAAGCAAATAGATATTGTTTTTCAATAACAGAAGTGACACTGTCAATCCATTTTATTCCAACTAACGGGAGGGTTTTCAACCAAATGGAATTAAAAAACCCAGATGTTGAAACTAGGCTGGGGACCCATAAAAGCAAAGCTATTTGGTTATTTTACAAATGCCTTTACATCAACAGATGGTAAAAATGTTATTCAGCAGGTTTTTGCCCCATGAGTTAGTAAATTTGGTTAGAATTTGAGAGAAGCTTTAATGCCAAAGTCCATGAAGACATACTACCCCTCTCAGCCCATGAGTGATCTTCATACCTGCTGCAAGTGCTAGTGAGTCTGAAGGACTGCTTGATGAATTTGAAGGAAATTAATGACCTCATACATATTTATGGCACATCTGGATCGAGGTAAGAACAGGAAAATTGGTAAACATGTAATTCTGAGATTGTTTCTAACCATGAGGTCAGGCACCATAAATTTTCCATGGCTTCATGAACTCTGGCATTATTTCCCCCCCACCTCTTGTAGGAAGTTTCCACTGGATTGTGGATGATCTTTCAGCAATATTTCCAATCAGATTAAAACACAAGCACAGTGCACTTCTGCTTTTCCACGTTACATAATGTGCTACTATATCATCTTGAATAATAGGACTTTACTGTTAACATCAACACTTATTAAAGAAAAAATAAAACCTGTTGCTTTAAAAACCTTGAGATAATTTATTTTCTGCAAAATCACTTGTTCAGTGGGTGATGAAAATAACAAACTCTTAAAATGGAGCATTAGATGGGTCACAGTTCCTCTGTGGAAATTTATGAGGATGCCTCCTCTGTTTCTTCCTGGCTAAGAGACAGCATAAGGACAATGTGCACACAAGGCTGCCTAAGGCATAACAAGACTGGAAAAGAAGAAAAAAGAAAGACAAGTGGTGATACCTTTCAATCCTACTCATTACAGGTACTACCAACAAGAACAGAAGGTGCAAAATTTCTGATAGCAATGAGTTTTTCAGATATTAGGTGGCTAAACTCCAGAAAGCTGTTGTGGGAACTTTTCAAATCTGGACTCACAAAGAGACTGTAAATCTGATTCCCAGGGGTTTTATTGTGTTCCCACCACACCACCAGTTCCCACACACTGAGCTACAGTAATGCTACAGCAAAACTGCAGAAAGAGCTGGGGTTTCCTTGTACTTACCAATTGAATCAAGAATGCCTCTTATTTCTTTAGTGTGTGTTTGATAGGATTTTCCAACACATTGATCACTATCAGTGCAACAGTGAAATCTGATTATGGATTGACCCAATCAGATTTAGCTACATATAATTTAAATTTTCTTGAAGTCCTTCTGACATGTGCATGATGTTCCTGGTAGTGTTACATGCTCTAAACCACTGCCTTCATAAATCTACATAAGTGGAACCCTGCTGAGCTCTGATTAAATGTGCTAAATTGAGGAATCATCACATTAGATTGATTGTGTTTTAGGAGAGTCACATGCTCAACATTTAAAGGACCATTTTGTTTCCTCAGCTGGACAGAATTCCAGGGTGCTATTTGGGAAAGAATGAGGATTGTTTTTCTAAGAGTTACAGCCAAAGTTTTGTTGAGCTGTTTTAAGGCCACCATCAACAATCCTTTCTGAAACTGGTGTGTACCTGCTATTGTTAAAAGAAACACCCAAGTGTAATCAATTGAAAGACATTAGAAAAAATAAACATTTTTTTCCCTTTGCAGACTTTGTGCACTCAGCACAGTTGTTTGGTCAGCAGTACTGCTCATCTGTTGCAGGCACATTTTGTTTCTTCTCGTGTCCAAAGCAAAGCATTCCCCTAGATTTGTGACAATGTTGAGGATGATAAAGCCAGCTGTAAAACTATGTGCTGTTAAAATCTAATTCCCCTCAAGGTCTTTTTCCCACTCCTCCAAACACACACTTTTCCACCCTTCTCAGAGTAAAGCTCTGAAGTGCTGGGAAGAGTAGGTGTGATGGTTCTGCAAAGTAGTGCAGCACCTGATCTCAGAGAAGAGCACAAAGCGAGCAACAACCACTGAGTGACACACTCCTGTACAGACACCAGAAACTTGGGCAGCACAAGCACTGCGAGTAAGTAAATGGAGTCTTGTAAGAATATCAGAGAAGTGATAAGATAGCAATAATGACTGGGACAACTGTATTGAATAAGATTCAGAAGGGCAGATATAAAAGTTGTGAAGGTGGAGGACCAGAGAAAAACAATATGAATGCTACAGTCTGCAGGGTAAGCTGAAAACCATGGATAAAACAAAACCACTCTGTAGAAGGGTAAAGAAATTGTTCTGCAGGCCATTGCAATGCCTAGGGGTTAAGTTTGGGAATCACTAAAATTTGGGCAACAGTTTTAGTAATTCTAGCTGATAAATTCCTGTTTATCTAGAAATACAGACTTTTGGGCAAAGAATGAAGCCAGTAAGGAAGAAAGGCATATATCTCCTTGGAGAATTCCTGTATTTCTACCATGCTAATGTATTAAGTCCATTAGAAACACACATCCAAATGACTGTGAAAATTAATTGGTTAAGAATCAAAGTTACCCTGTGCAAATCACCCTATACCATGTGAGGATAACAGAAACTTACAGTTTTTCATTATGGTAGAACAAAGGAGCAGATTGTTTTTTTCCAGGTAATCACTACTACAGTAGAGGCAAAAGGGAAGAAGGCTCATAAGCATAAGGTTATAAATGGAAAACATTGAATTATAGAGTCATTTAGAATGCATTTAAGATCATTAAATACAGTACTGCCAAGTCCCACAAAACCATGTCTGGAAGCAAAACTTGAAGTGTGATGTGCTGAAGACAGAAAGAGACAACCTCCATTCCAGATCTGTGGAAAACTGCCAAATTCCCTGTCAGTTCTGGTAAGATATTTTTAATAACTATTTAGTCAGTGATCATGACACAGAGCTTGTAGAGCAGCAAATGCTGGGTTTGGATTAACAGCCTTGAATTCCAAGTTTTTCTAAAGAGTAAAAAAATGCAGCAGCTCTCACTGGCTTTGTTTCTTCCATAGAGCCGTTGACAGAGTGCTGTGTCGGAGAGTAAGGGCTAAGACAGATGGGGAATATGAAGCTGGGAAAAGAGCTTGTTTCTAGTGCAATGGCAAGAGACAGTGTTGAATAAGGAGGTATTAGTCTGGATGAAAGTTACTAGCAGAGTAACTATATTACTACTCTCAGGGCAGATGTGGTTTAATTTTCTTCTTATCTCACCTGGCAGCAAGTGAGCAATGATGGATTTGGCTAACAAGAGAAGCAGAGGTGTATTTGATAGACACAAAGAAAAGGAGTATTAGTACCCAACATTTGATGACTAACATGGTAGAAATGGAACTTGAGACACTTAAGTGTAAAAAATGCATCATTCCCTTAGAGATCACAGACAGAAACTTCATTTCAGTATCAGGAATCACATTAGTTCACCACAGAATAAATAGAAGACACTGAGATAATCCAACTTTGCAAAAAGTAAAGGTTTCCTTTGAGGAACAAGAAAATATGAGAGCTTGTCCTTGTCTCTTCTTTGTTGTGTGAAAACATTAGAAGAATCTGTCTCAGGAGAACAAAGGAGAGGGAGAGGGGATACAATTGCTGACAGGCAGCAGACAAACAGAGCAACCCAGCTCTTAGAGCAGCCCAGTGTTAGCCCTAATGGGAGCAAACTAACCACAGCAAAAGATCCAACAGACATTTATGGCAGAACCTGCTAATTTCATCTTTCTATATGCTTCTCAAGCAAGTGCTCACCCATGAGGGCAGAAGAATCATAGGACAGGGCAAACAGAAAGGTGAAAGCAGATCTAGAGGAAAAGATGAGGAGAAAAAAAAATCCAAAAAGACTGGATTTTAAAACTTTGCATTTTGTTCCCTTTTAATAGAAAGCAACTCTCCTGTGTATCAGACAGAAAACAAAGACTACATTTTTAGGTCTAGCAATATTACTAAAGAAGAATCTAGCTTTTTCCCCTCCTAAAACTGCACTGACTCTATTCCAGTTAATAGCATTTTTAAAAAAGGAAAAACAGAAATTTCAAAGAAGAATCTATTTTCAGTTCCTGGAACAAAAATATTAGATAGATGTTCCTCCCACTTACTCTGTGCCCAAGAAATGGTATTAACACAGTGGAAAAGTTAAACAAATAAAAAAGACAGAAAATTCAAAATTGTGGTTACCCATGGCAGCAGTAAGCAGAAAGGGTACAGAACACATACCCTTACATTTTATCTATTTATCAAAATTCATGGTGTTGTTGGGTTTTGATGGCTGTGGGACTGATGAACCAGGTATCCAGATAATTCTGCCGTGTGAGCTGAGGAACAGCTCAGGCAGTTACTTGTATCTGCTCTCAGGTCAATGCTAACGCCAGGCCTTACATGCAAGGACAGCAGGAACCCAGACACAACCCACAGCAACTCTTCACTAAGTTAGGTGAACATTTTATGGCCATTACTGGAACAGAATGAACTGAAAATGTGGCTAAATACATCACATGAAGTCATCAAAATCAAGCAGAAATTAAAGGCCAAAGTAAAGTACCAGAACTTTCTTTGCCATCAGGCAAAAAGTTCAAGACTGACTGAACTGACAGTGGGCAAAAGCTTTTCTCACTTCTGATCTTCACGTCTTGTGAAAATGAGATTTAACAGGGAGAGAACTTTAAACACTGGAACAGGCTGTCAAGAATTTCTTTTTACTGTCAAGAATTTCCTTTCAGTTTACTTTTTCCTTTTACTTTTTCCTTTCCTTTCCAGTGGATGTCCTATCCCTGGAAGTGTCCAAGGCCAGGCTGGATGGGGCTTTGAGAAACTTGGTCTAATGTAAGGTGTCCTTGCCCTGACAGGGAGGTTGGGACAAGATAATCGTTATGATCCTTTCAAATCCAAGGCATCCTATGATTCTATGAAACTATTCACAAAGAGATAAAAAATAGCTATGAGAGAACAAAAGTTGC
Organism: Taeniopygia guttata; assembly: GCF_048771995.1. Classification (NCBI taxonomy): domain Eukaryota; kingdom Metazoa; phylum Chordata; class Aves; order Passeriformes; family Estrildidae; genus Taeniopygia; species Taeniopygia guttata. Next base: position 6,252,626 of record NC_133032.1, on the reverse strand, counting down.
AGCAATATGGGCAAACCAGAAACCCCTCAAACTCCAAACACCTAATACGCATGACATTGTGTAGCTGTTTTTTTATGTCTCAGTTTAGCCCAATAATTACATAAGTCATCCAAATGTCCCAATTTTTAGCTACTCTGGGATGCAGCACGTTACAGCAGCATTATAGTAGTGCTCAGAGACTTCAGCTAAGGGCTACACTACATACAGAGCTGCAATAAAAACATATAAAGCAGTGAAAGAATGGTCCATTTCATTTTCCTATGAAAATGCAAATCAAGGCATAAAGATGCAGGTTCCTCAAAACCTATGTCTGGAATGGAATCCACATCTGAGTCTCTATCCAAACTCCTACTCAAAATACATCCTGTGTTCAGAAATGAAGTCAGGTGCCAAGCACTCTGAAGTGTTTGTTTCTGAGTTTTTTTTGTCTACATTTGGAAACGGCAGAATCTTGATCTTATGTCTTCGTCTTCTCTCCAGAGAAACTTTTGCTTCTCCACAAGAACATGCAGACAACCTGGTCACTGCAGGATTTAAGAGTCAGTATAGGCTCTCTACTCCAGGAGATGTGGGTCTAACCACAAGGGTATTTTGGCTTATATTCTTAAATCTGCCCAGCAAAGAGGAAGTGACTTAGATACCTAAAACATCAGCTGGCTCATTGACAGGCAGTGATACTCAGGAACAATAATCTTGCACTGCAAGTTATAATCCTCTTTTGATGATTGGCAATTGTTAATGAGATTTATTTTATGAACAGATAGAGACCGAAACATTAGCTTCTCTCTTTAGCAGATGATAAGGGATTTTCTTGGAAATTTTTACACAATATCTTTTAAGGAGATTTGAGGCTTCCATTCTCTCAGGAAATGAGGCAATGGTAGCAAAGTCTTTCTCTACAGGTGTTGGTTATTCAAATCAACCGTGCTGTTACAACATGTCACAAACACTAATTCACTTAATCTCATGGTAGTCATATTTATAGATGTGGGAAGGTTTAATTTCTTTTAGATTAAGAAACATATGAAGTTATTTTCAATTCAGGCCAATCTGTATATGCTTGCCCACTCTATGAATAGCAAAGTAGGAGCTACAGTGCAGAAATATTATTGGCTATATTCAACTAGATCAAAAAGGTCCTTTTCTAGTATTTCAGTCTACCATTTTTAAAAATAATACAAACTAGTGATAATTTGCTATTGGCAGTGTCACAAAAATGAGATTTACTGGCTGACATCCACTTGAGTTTGACTTGATTCAAGTTCAAGTCAGTAATGCCCTCATAGCCTTATTTTGTGCAGCCTGACCCATGTCGCAGTTGGTATGATCTCATCTTACTGTCACAATGATGATCAATCATTACAGTGGACCAGTTTTTCTCATCTTCAGAAAGAGAGGCTGAAAAGTAGTGATAGGAACTGCTCTAATCTTCATGTTCATTAGTCTGGTGAGCAGACAGACAAAATCACCTCTGTAATCTAACAGAGACGAGATCTTTGTGGTTTTAATCTATGCCTTTAAGGACTTCTATGAAATACATATCTATATTAACAACATTTTTCAACATGATTTTGAAGACAACTGAGGACAATTTCTTTGAAAGAATTAGAAGGAGCTCAATGCAGACACCTTTGTAGATGGTGGCTATTCCCTTCTAATCACATAAAAGTTCAGGAAGAGGAGAGAGAAACAGGAATTTTTGCCACTGAATATCAACTGTCTCATCTATAAAGGCTCTACTTTGGTGTGTCAGAGACATCAAGTTGTGAAAGGTACCTAAGCCTGCATTAATTTGTTTGGTCTTACCCTCTTCTGGCTGCACCGCACAATCAGGAAGGTCTCAATGCTGTGCTCTTTCAGATAAGCGTTGCGCTCCCCTCCGAAGCCCAGCTCCACCTCGTAGTCTCCATTGAGATAGTTCAGGGTTGCTTTTGTTATGTGGATACGCCTTGAATGAGACAAAAGACAAGCAAGTTTTGTAGACTCTGAAAAGAGATCACCTAAAAAGCCAGGTCCTGTCAGGGATGGGTTCCAGGAACAAGCAAGCAATAAACCCCAATTGATATAGCCATGCCACTACTCTTACACATTTAGTGTGGGAGTTTAATGGATAAACACAACAACTTGGATGAAGCAACTTACCCAGCTTTGCCCCCTGCTTCCATGTGGTTGGCTAATGTGACATCGTTGGACCATACATCAAACTGCCACTTCCTGAGGCCCAGGACCCCGCAGTGAACTCTCCCGCTGTGGATTCCGACCCTCATGTTGACATTCACACCTGTAACCTCACGGACCAGTCTGAAAAGAGACATGGGGGAGAAGGGCCATTACTAACAACTGAATGGCTGCAGCCGGCAGCACAAACTTGCATCCAGAGCACAAAAATCCATAATGATCCTTAAATTATTCACAGATACACATGGTGCAGCTCATCCACATCAATAGGACAACAGAACAAAACTGGACAAGCTGTACTGCTCTTGGATGGCCAGGCTGGCCAAGAAGAGCCCTAATTAGAACGTGGAACTCTTGGAGTAAATCCATGTACACTGAACTCAGGAACAAGTTGAGAACACATAAAAAAATCATCTCTGGGGCAGTAAAAGGATTAAGTGCTGGTCTCTGATTTCCATACCAAAGCTGGACATAACCTGCCAGCACTCAGCCTCATTAAGAGTAATAGCATGTTGCAAAGAGAAAAAGGAAATGATTTCAGAGATCTTAATTTGTCTGCATGGCACCGAGCATCAACTCTTCCACAGATGAAATATGATATGTGTGTGAAATACCCCACTGAAACTGGAAATCTTGAACAGGCCTTATAGCAGTAAAGCCAGAGAACCACATCTATTGCAGTCACTCCAAAGAGGCAGCTACAAATATTCAAGTTCTGAATGTAATGAGGTTTTGGATGCTCTGCTTACTCCCAAAAAGACTGCTGGAATACTTTGTGGATTTTCCCCTTTAGGGCAAAAGTTAACTTCAAGAGCTGTTCACATGAGAAATATATTTAGAGATGTGGGTAGGGAAAAGCCTTGATGAGGCCTTCAGAACAACTCTGCTTCTCATTATTGCCAGTCACATCATTCCCAGAACATCCATGCTTCACAAGCAAATTCACCTAGATCATATACCACTGTCCCTTCCTTTGGGTAGTAAGTTCCTTGCAGCAAGGAAGTACTTTACACCTATCAGATTTCAATCTCAGTTTTCAGGTTCATCCAGTCCTTTCTAGATAACATCATCTGGATAGGTAAGTCCTCCCTACTCCCTAATATCAACACAGTCCTAATATTTATGCTTTAGTTATTAATGAAATTGAATGAATAAAGATAGACCAGTTCTGGACTTCACTCCTAACAGCGCAATATGTCCCTTAAAACAGTGTCCAAGATGACTTTTTTTTGAAACAGCTCCACTTTGAGTTCCTTTCTCCTTATGATCCCTATTTTATGTGTCACTACCTACTCACTGAAGTGACATTCATTATTTTTATTAACAAGCAGCAGAAATTGTCTAGCAGGTAAAAGAAGCTGATATGGGTAAAGACTCATGAACTGAAAGAGCTCCAAACACAACATTCTAGTAAGGAACAGGAGTTGGAGTAAGAAAAATATAGGTGCATCCATAAACCTGATAGAAACAACAAAGCTGCAGTTCCTGCCTCCACTGGCTGCTACAACCCCTCCTGCACCTCCTGCCAAGCCATTTTACTGACAAAGACCAGGGAACTTTTCTCAGTAGAGTCATTGATGACCAGGTGACTTTGCCCAGACTTTGAAGCAAACAAGTAAGTTTGGTTATTCTTTTTAGACAAATGAAATATCCATTGTTACCTTCCTCATTTATACCAGTGGTACAGTGAATACAATTTTCATTAAGTCTTTCCTATCTGGGTAACACTCCCTGCTGTTATTAGACACAGATGAAATCAGTCTACAGGCAGGGCCCAATGTTGGTGAAGTCTGCAATCAAATGTTCAGTAGTTATTTGTTACCTGCAATCAAATATTCAGTAGCTATTGGTTACCTTAATTGTGAAATCTCTTATCTTGGTCCTTAGGGGAGGAGGGAGGAAGAGGGAAAGCAGGGGTAGTGAGAACAGAATCACCTTCCAGACTTATTAAGAGATAAGACTGTTAAACGCATTCATTATACAGTGAGTGGAAACAAGTTTTAAAGGCTGCTGAAGAGCTATTTGTAAACAAACACTGAGCGCACCTCAGCTCTGTTTATTCCAAGTAAGGTGGGTTGCAGTTACATCAATGAAGTCTAGACTTCCTGGTGTTACTCAGCTTATGGGGAATTACACAGCAACACGTGAAGACCTCTGGATTTCATCAGACCAACAACTGGGCAATGAATACAATATTCTGTGGAGTTGCTGACTAAGGGTTACTGCCTCTTGTGTTTGACAAGACCCTTTGTCACCTGCTACCTAATTGTATCTCTCATGGAAGAAATTGCATTCTTTCAAGGCTACTGGAAACTAGTTACTTGCAATTCCTCTTATTTTGCACGTTGCATGCAAACCCCAAAAGGAGACTGGTGCAAGGCAATGGAGTTTAAAACCAGGAAAGAAAAGGTAGAAAGTCCTGACAGTATACACTGTATACAAAAGAAGGGAATATTGTTGCATATTGTGCTTTGAATTGGGTCTCCTGGGTGAAAACACTGCTTTTCACCCTGTGTATTTGTGTTATGAAAATGAGATTGAAAATTCTGGGTGTGTATTGATGTCCTTGCAGAAATTCAGATGGTTAAGGATGTACTGTACCAAGCTCAGCAAGGAGGTACCTCTAGATTTTATCAAGCTGAATGGAAACTCCATCAATTTACTGCATGGAATAAGTGGAGAACTGCCGAGAAATCTTCTACTTGCTGTTGGTACCACTAATCCTTCAGAAGATGCTTTTAGAGAATAGAAAACAAAAGAGAAGGGAAAGAGCAGGAGAGTCTGTGCAGCAGGGATGATGCAGATATCAAGGTCAGCTCAGCTACCATCCAAAACTGACTGAACTTGCATACACTCAGGATGACCAAATAAATCTTCCTTTCCTGAATTCTGAAAGAACTGGCCTCTGAAAGCACATGTACAATGCAAACAATATTCAACACTGTCTGTAATTCCCCACGTAATAAAACTAGATATGGGTCTCCTATTTGTTACTCTCTAAAGACAGGAATGGTCTGGGCTAATATGGTTGCTAGTCTGACCTCAGGAGCAGATAAAGACTCACCACATGTTTAAAAAAAAAATAGAAATGTGTAAGTAAATGGAAATAAAGGAAAAAAGACCATGAATCTGTCCCAGTCTGTGCCAGAGCAACTTCATGCTTTATTTCAGTAATTAATTTAACTAAAGTAAGAAAGCCTTGAATTTGACCCTTTTGGCATAGGGACACATAGAGGACGAATTATTTAACTATATCTATTTATCTTATATGATAAGACAGTCCTTAGCAGAGCAATTTTAAGGTGAGTAAAAAACTGGTTTAAAGACACATAAATGAATAATGGCTGAAATTTAATAAAATTATTATTTATCCTCTGAATTCACAATTCTGAAATTCACTGGAATCCTCCTTTGAGAATGAGACTTTCAGTAATTACAGTCACCTTTGCCTTTCTCATCAAGAGGCTGAGCTCTGATATCCACATGACTGTATGGACACAAGTGTCTGTTTTGCTGCTGTCAAACTTTAACAGCATTTTGGTTTTTTTGTTCTAGATATTTTCCCTTTTTGCTGGCCAGAGTTCTCTGGTTTGGTTACCTTGCTCCTAATATTAAGAAGAACTAACAGAAAAGAGAATCTACTTGCATTTGTTTTGGGCTTCCCTATGGGGAACATGGTACTTACGAGATGGCCTCTATCATATCCATTCCCATTTCAACACAGCAGTGTGCATGGTCAGCTCTTGCTTCTGGCAACCCAGACACACAGTAATAGCAATCACCCAGGATCTTGATCCGCAAACAGTGGTTCTCCTTAAAAAAAATAAGAATAATAATAAAGGAGAAAGAAGCATTCGGCTTATGTTCATGCTTGCAATAGCTTACCTTTTAGGGCAGTGAATATTTAAGAAATTCAGTGAACCAGCACAGTATGTCATTCTTGCAACAAGAGAATAAAAACAAGAGGAAACAAAATTATGATAGAAAACTTACAGCTGCAAGTTTATCAAATCTGGCAAAGAGCTCGTTCAGCGTCATGACCAGCTCCTGAGCAGTGCACTGGGAGGCCAGACTGGTGAAACCCTCTATGTCTGCAAAGAGGATGCTTGGGAAAAGAGAGGGAAAACAAAAAAAAAGTGTTACAAAATTTGCTGCTGATATTTGTATAAGTATAAATTCCACAGTAGAAGTCTGGGATGGGAAGGAATGTGGGGTGTCCCACCCTACAGCAACAAGGAGATGAGCAGCTCTAATGCACATTATGATGCAGCCCCTACCCCACCTGCAGCACCCAGGAGCTCCTCCCAGTAAGGCTGCAAGCCCAAAATGACCAATGTGCTGCCAAATGACAATTGCAGACCTTGCCAGCTGTGGCCAGCTGTGACATAAGGATATCACACCACAGGTCCACCTAAGAGGGACTGGGAAAGCCCTGTGAAAGCAGCTTGGACTGTTTTGAAAGCACAATTATTTGAACCACAAGTATTATTAATGACTCTCTGATTTCAGTGAATCAATATTAATGTTGTGCTGCAAGGACAACAGTGGGTTGTGGGCTTTTTTTGTTTAAATTGAACAAAGATTCTGTCTCACTGATAATTACAACATGGAAAATACTGACTTGCAATCAAAACCCAGCCATTATGGCAAATTTAAAATTATTCAGTAAAACAAGCAGCAGACTTTATCTATATAGATCCAAGATAAAATGTAGACAAGTACACACATTTATATAAATAGAAAAATCATAAGTTCTACTTGTATATTGGAACATTTATCCAGTGGTTGATTTGTTCTTTGAAGTTGATTATTCCCATCAAGATGTATTTGGAAAAGAAATTAAAAGTCTAAATAACAACCACTTTGGAATTGTTTCTTCTTTGTAAAATAAAACTCCAATGTGTTTTAGGCAAATTGCAGAGGTATGTTTTCAGTTGGAATTCCATGCAATGCCTTCAGTCAGAAAGCAAAACCAACAAAAATATTTTCACAAGCATTTTTTGCAAAAATCCTGAAACACATTTTAATTCTGGCATGCTTTTCATATTTTCCTTCTACATTTCAACTCTAATAAATCACCAACCAAACATATTGCATTAAATATTTCTTTGTTAGTCCCACTGATGCTAAAATGTACAAGAGAAAAAACAAGATGAATGCAGGGATGTCTGAATCAAAATATACTTTGCCATTTTTAAACACTTGAGAAAACACACAAAAATAAATCAAGATGCCACATATTTACAAATAAAAGTAAACCTCCTGAAGAAACACACTTGAAATCAAATGAAAGCTTAGACAAGTCTGTACTTCTCATAAGCAATATAAGTACGTGCTAATATGTAATGTACAAATGGGACATGTCTCCAGTTCTAGTGGCAGTAACAAAATATATCTTGCTGAAAGCACGTTAGCCTTCCAACACAGGGCAAATCGCAAATTACTCGTTTTTGAACATGTTCACACTCCGCTTGTGTGCATGTTGCAATAGCCTTGTGTTAGAACAGGAGAAATCAAGGTCAGCTGCTGCTCTGACATTCAGACATCAATGGGTGTATCTGAAAATACTACACAGGGATGCCCTGAGCCTTCTCCTCATGCCTAATAAACGTGGCTAAATGACTGAGTTTGCTCCCTTCATTCCCCATTACTATCATGCTAGATAAATGGATCAGACATTTCTAGAAGTGAAATTGTGGCAATATTTCAACCACATAAATGAAGCAATCAGCAAAGCCCTATGGAGCTGTTCTACACACAGATTTGTGTTAGCTAACCAAGCACCTGAGTGCATTACAGCCAGCCAGCTGTGTGACCTGCTCTGCCACCCAACAGCGACACTGCTGGGCTATCAGCAGGCACTCTCTGGGACACATGGGCTGCAGGGAATGGAAAACCTCTTCAGGATATGGAAAGGACTGCATGTGAGATGGCAGAGGACAGAGCAGGTATCTGGGAACTGAAGAGGAGAGGACAGACACACATTCATGCCAGGCGACTGGAGAAAGAACAGGACACAAGAGTCAGAGAAAACAGCCTTTGACAACTGGAACTCAGCCTGAAGCCTCTGTCCTCTGCTCTCATCAAGGTACTCTGAAAGCCACTAAATCACATTTTACTCCTCTGCCCAACCTGTGCCCTCCGCACACTCCTGTTAGTACTGCAGCTCCAGCAGCAGAGACTCCAGCCAGGCTTCTCAGTCCCAGCCCTGCTAATGACCTGCAAGGGAGGAACAGGGACTGAGGAACTTCTGTTCCTGCTGTTATTAGCCCTTGTAACCCTTAAATTCAGCCTGCTCCCTCTAAAATCCCCAGCAACCCAGGAGTGACTAGGAAAAGAGATGTCTCTTACAGCGGCCACCACGGAACAGCACATGATCCTCATCCTGTGTTTACTCAGAGCTGTGATTTGAAAATGAAGCCTCTTACATCTATGTCCTTATACACACACAGCGAGACGTCTGAAGCACCTCCAGACCCTGCCAGTGCATCTTACCCAGACTAGCGGCCTGAGAGGTTAAACACACAGATTCCCACCACTCTTAACTCCACACTTCAGTATTACACATCAGAATCAGCAATGAAAAGATTTTATTAAAGGACCATGGTGTTGATGATTGTGATGAAGGGCCCAACTCATGCCAACTATTTGTCAGTCTTCAGAGGTCATGCCATTTCCTTGCTGGTGGGAGGACAATGCCAGTAACAGGCCTCCCTTGTGCCAAAATGTGCGGCAAATGACAGTGGTCAAATAAGGTCAAAAGAAATAAATATTATAGCTAGAAAATACTGTGAGATAAGCAAGGCAGTGGTTTAGCAGTACTGTTAGCTGGAGTAGATTAGAAGGGATTGACCACACAGTCTGCAGCCGGGACATCAGCAGTTATCAGCCCTGAGTTGCAGTCCCTTCGTCTGGGAGGCTACTGCTTTGTGGAAAAACCAGTTCAGCATGTAATTAAAATGTTGTAATGGTTTCAGAGTTCTTGATATATTTTCCACTCCATCACTGTCTTCAGATTTACCATCTGATTGGGTTTTGTCCAGCAGTAACCAGGGTATGACCTCAAAAAATACAGAAAATGGTTTATTTCTGGGAAAGACAGGGAAGAAAAGTGGAGTTATCATTAATTTTATATGTATTTTTAATTTTTTTTCTGTTTTATTTTGGTTGAAAAGTACTACAAATTGTGTTTTAGGGTAGAGGTGAATACTTTCCTAAGCTCCTATTTCAGTTCCTATTTCCAGCAAGGACTGGCTCAAGATTTCATTGCTGTACAAGGCAAGCTCAGTTTTGTGCCTGTTGCCCTATGTGGCTCATGATACTGACAGGAAAAAAGGATGAAGAAGATGATGGTAGATCCTGCAATCCTTCTCTCTGCTTAGGGACCAGCCTGACACCTGCCTGGTCTCACCCAAGTCCCAGGCAAGGGAACAGGAAAGGCAGATACAGGGACTTGAACAGCTCTGGGTTAGAGCTGCTGGCTCCTGTGGATCCCACCATGTCTGAAGGGCAACACGGGGCAGGCTGGGCTCACAGCTTCAGCTGCTGCTGCCATGGCAATGCCAGCCTCTGCCTGAGCTTGGCTCTTCCCCAAAACCAGCAGGACACAGTGGACTGCAAGGCCTCCATGAGCAGGATGTCTGGGTGCCCTGTGCACAGTGCTTCACAGAACTGCAAAGGCAGGCTGAGCTGAAATGAAGGGAGGCACAGCCAGGATGCAGAGACAAGAGGAGAAAATTCCCATCCTGCTGAGTTCAGCTTTCCCATTTTTTTGGTCTGTAAGGCATTCACACAACAGTAAGATACACGACAAGCATCTCTGGAACCAGGAGGAGCCTCAGTGCAACATGCCAGAGATCAGCTCAGGTCCATCCCACTGCACCTGGAGTCCTATCACAGCAGGGCCTTTAGAACTATCTCCTGTAAGTCAGGTGATCCTTGCACCACTGATGCAGCCTGAGGCAGAAGCATCACAGGATCTTTGGGAGGACAAAAGATTGCAAAGGAGAACTTTGTTTGCGAGTGTGCAGGAAGGGGAGAGATTTGGCAGAAAGCAAAGAACATAAGGAGTAAGAAGAGCTAAGGACAAGGTGGGAAGCTGGAAATCACAAGACGTTTAAAAACCACACACATCTACAGGGAATGATTTTGCAATGCAGACTTAAATGTCTGGAGCTAATACAGTTATTAAAGGAGGGACATGACACAAATTTCCCTGCAAATGCAAGATTATCCTGCAAATGCTAAATTAAATCATGAGTGCTTCTAACGTAAAAACAAAAAAACCCAGTTGTGTTCTATTTCAAGCCATGTGTGTGCCATGCACGCCAGCCACAACATAAATCAAGCAAGGCAAGAAACACAAACCCTATCACCATCACAACGGTAATGCCAGTCATGAATATAAACACCATGTGTTGCTGGAAACCAAACGCCACAGGCACTGCATGGGAAACAGAACAAAACCCCAGACTCAGTGAGCTTTAATGCCTTATAATAACTGCAAAGGGCTTTTGACTGCATCTGAACCATGGTATTGTACCACAATGACCACTGCCTACAAGAGAAGAAAGAGTTCATGTGCAATGATAAAATAATAATTGTGCACTAGGAACAAGCATTCACAAGCAAAGGTGTGACAAGAATGCCACAGATTATAGACACATTCTGCCCTTGTCAGTGAGCTCACTAAGCTCACAGGGCCTCAGGGTGCTACAACATCATCCACTGCAATTGGTGTTGCATGCCATTGAGTCATACTGTGAAAAAGGAAGAACAAAGAAGAAGGATGAAGCTAAGAAAACTCTCACTTGAAAGGCTGGGTCAAGCTCTTTACACCAAAGTAGGCTTTCAGAGAGCCACAGTAATGCTGAAGTTGGAAGGGACCTCCGGAGGTCATCTTGTCTAACCCTTTGCTCAAGCAGGGCCACCTAGAGATGGTTACCCAAGACCATGTTCAGATGTCTTTTGAGTATCTCCAAGGTAGGAGCATCTCTTCATCATTTTGGTAAAAGAATCAATTTTTGCACTTGGATGTCTGTTTAAAATGCACTGTAAGCCCAAATTCTTTTCCAGCTCCAGTGGCATAAACATAGCATTAAGTTCATCTAGAAGTTCCTGAACTAGACAAGACACCAGGATACATCCAATCTCTCCTTCTATAGCTACCTGGGGATGGGATGGCACAGCGATCCCCTGTGTCTTTTCCTCACCCTGTGCACAAAATAGGATTCCAGCTTCCAGAAACACCGAGAACATCTCATCAGGTTCTTTCCCTGCTGAATTTGTCAACAACAAAAGGACAAACCAAAACAAGCTGAGGACAAGTTCACAGCAGTGCCACAGTGACCATGGTCAGCGTGTCTGGGAAAAGCAGCACTAATGTGAGCAAGGGCAGCAAAGCCCACCTAGGGAGGGAAAGGGGCCCACACAGATCATTGTGCTGAGTGGCAGCCCAGTGACCACTCCAGCAAGCTGCTTCTAGACCATCTCAGGTCTCAACAGCTTGCGCTCTTGGGATGTCTGTGTGACAGGCTAAAGACACAACCTTGGCAATTCAAAAAATGCTCTCTAGAACAGCAGGACATCAGACAGACCAGAGCTTAAAATCTTTCCTTTTCCTACAGTCATGGGAAAAAACCAAACTAAACAGTAAAAAAAAAACCCCAAAAACCACATGCTCTATCCTAAACTTATATGGTTATTTTGCAGAAGATCCATTTAGTGTTGGAAATTACCTATTGTTTCAAATGAGCCCTAGGACTGCTGTGACACATGAGCTGGCACAGCTCCCCCTTGGAAAGGAGGACTCAGTCTTGCAGCATGTTCCACCTTGAGGTCATTCATGCTGGCTCCCACTTGCTCAAGAGGGTGAGAAGGCACAAATGTACACAAATGTGTAAAGCAAAGGAGTACTGGTGAGAGAGAGAAAAACACAAAGTAGGAGGAAATACACAAAACCCCCCTACAAAATCAAAACTCTTTGTGAGCCTTTTCACCCTTTTCTTTACAAGAGGCAGAAAGCCTACCTCCCGTCCCTCTTCAAAGTTGCCAAAAATGTAAACCAAACTCACATGCCATATTTGAGAACTTCACTCTGCAAGGCCCTACTAAGTGAATCTGGTGGCAGCAAAAAACAACAAAGAAGCAGGAGCCCAGATGGCTCTGGGAGACACTGGTGGCAATGTGCAGTCTGCCATCCACAGCCACTGCACGATGACAGCCAGGCTCATTGCAGACACAAACTGCAGAGCCCTGCTTTGACTTGATTTTCCCGTGTTTGCTCTCAGGTGAGTGCTACTGGAGGTCAGAACTGCCTGAGGGGCTCATCTGGGAGATGCACATCTCCAAAACAAACATGCCACATTTGTGGCTGCAGCTCTGTCTGCATCAGCAGGGCTGGGAATGGCCTATGGAAAGGGTCTGGCCTTGCTGATGCTCAGGAGCTGCTGAGAAAAACGACACCATACTGTCCATCATGGTCAGTGCTCCTCACCTCATGCCTGTGCTCTGTCCCTCACTGACAGCACAGGAAAGGAGAAGAAATTTAGATCCTGAAATCACTAACCAGAAGGGGGAAAATGCACCAGTCATGCAAAGAAAAGTTTTTCCATGACCTCCTTAGGTTTGCAGTTTACAAGCATGAGTAGCATCCCCAATTACTGGAACTTAGCTATAATTAGGCAACATCAGTAATCCTTTTTTAATTTTAAATATTAAAAACTTGCTATCCTCTCCTTCTAAACATTTCAAGTTACAAGATTTTCCTATTTCAGCAGACTATATTTAGCCAGATTGATTTTTCACTGGAAACAGGAGTAATAAATAGTCTTTTGGGAAGAAAAGCTACTTGAGGAAGGAAAAACCAAATAAAAATAGATATGCAGCAGTTACCAGCCAAACTATAGGTGCAATACACTATAGATGGCTTTGAGATGAGTGAAAGGAATTTTAATTCTCCATCATTGCCAGCTGAATTAGCTACTTCTGTCTGTCAAACCTAAAAAGACATCCAACTAAGTAAGACTTCGTGTTACTAAAAAGGAAGAAATTTAGACCTTTTCCATTTATCTAAGAAGGGACTGATGGGAATGCCAATTTTTTTCCAATTGTTATGGTCAGGGGAAAAAAATATGTAAATGTAAAAGATGCCAAATCCATTCCATCTCCAAGGAAGTTTAAGAGGGCTGAAGGACAGGGCCTTTTGCAGGAAGGAACCATGCACAGTGTGACCCCAACCATGTGCCTTTGCTGTGACTCTGAGCAAGCCCAAACCCACCCAGCTTTGCCTGACCAATGCAAAAGAGCTGGTAGGTCTGTCCAAACTGGAGCTAAATCCAGCCCTCACAAAATATCAGATTTGTTTTCATTCCACAAAACATCCTGAAATCCAGAACTGCATGTAAAACAGAAAGGAAAAGCCATATTCTGGTGTTCAAACTTCAGGTGTGCTCGTTCCTTTGAGCATTGCTGCAGTCTGTTTTCTGAGATTGGAGCAATCTCTGATATGAAAATCCTGCTGTAAACCAGTTAGTAGGACAACAGAGCTAAGAGAAATCTGAAAAAAGGGACCAACACAGTTGTAATTCTGTTCAGGGAAGGAAGGCACTATTCCTTCCTGCCTTCTCTTTGAGACAACACCTTGCAAAATTGACTGAAGCTATAGAAGCAGCACAGTAGGAAAGAGAAACAACTAAAAATTTAAGCATTAAAGCAAAAGAAAACCGGTTGCAAAGAGACTGTGTGCCAGCAACCCATCAGTTGTCAGAGAAGGGAAGAAAGTAATATATTTTGCCATAGTTATATCCTTCACAAGTATATCCTGGCTCAGGCACATGGTATAGAGATGAAATTGCTTCTAATCAGGTTTGTGATGCTTTCTGTTATATATTGCTCAGGTCTTTGTATTTGATGGAGGAAGAATGAGCTCTTCATAGCTGTGAAAACTGCCTTCGGTCTGTTCTTCTCTGGTATCATGGATATTCAGGATAACAATGATGCTTTTGTACTTCCTAACCAAAAAGCTGCAATGATTCTGCATGTAGCCATCACTTCAATCTGACCTTACTCCTTTGCTCTTTCCCCATGTCCTGTCCTTTTGGGATTTATTTACTTTGTCATTTCAGCAAGTCAGGGTTTTCCCTCTGGAAAGTCACTACATAATGAAAACATTACATTAGTATATAAATGTAATAATTTAAAAAATTCAGGAGCAGTAGTGCCTTTCCCAAAGTGGGTAGGTGGCAAAATACACAGACTCCCAATGGATCAGCAGAGGAGGAACAAGTGATGTGATGCTCTGTGTACATGATTTCCATGGGTAGCTTATTAGATCAATAACACAAAGTGGCCATTTGGTGGGAAAACAGTGCTGAAGAACACGAACAGGAGTCTTCCTGCCCTTTTTGGAACAGTCAGTATGAGTGAACTCGCTGCCCCCTCACTTTATAGTTTAAAATGTAGTTGAGCAGTTGTGTTTTTAAAATTACACTCATGAAACTGTAAAGACAAATGGGCCCAAAGCACTCAGAGACATTTAAATGTGCACACTTTATAATGGTCACTTTTCTGAGAAACACCAATGAACATCATTGGAGAGGCACTGTAAAATGAAGACGTAATTCTTCACCAGGTGTTTTGAAAGTTAAAATGGCTGCCCAAAGAAAACAGTACAGCTCATTAACCGAGGGATTAATGTTATTTGATTAATAAACAAACCTGATAATAAATTTAATAATAAACCACATTCATGTTTTCAGTGACAAGGGAGATTGGCTGCAATGTCAGAATCAAATGAAAAGGAAAAAATCCTGCAGGAAATTGAACTCGTTATCTGGTTGTTGTAGGCTGCATTAATTTTCCTTACTTGATAAGAACCAGTAATGAATAGATACCCTCGACTCACAGCTATAGTCTCCCAACTTTATAAGAACTATAATTTAACATCGAGGGTTTTTTTCCCTTTTTAAGATGCCACTTACCATCACATCTGAATTGACAGTGGCACTTGGGTTGATGTCTATCTTTGGTTCCCTTTGGTGACACAGAAAACTCTAGCTTCCATGGAGAAACAAGGTACATATAATGAAATTCTGTACAATTGGTATCAGCAGTAAAACCATGCCTCCTCTGAAGGCAGTTCAGGTGAGTTACTGCATAAGGATTTCTATGCAAAGATGGTCCTTGAACAGGGAATATGAAATTCCATGCACCTCTTCAGTCCCTAACATATCTCATATTCCAAATACTTGGCACATTTCCATTATTTCATAGAGAGTAAGCAGTGACACTGAGCAACTGTAAAAATGTCATTGGTGCTAGAAAAGCAGCAACACACTATTTTCTAGAGAGAGCACTATGATATACAGATAAAATACCAAAAGATGCTCAAGGTGACATGGGAAAACCCTGGCAAAGCAGGAATGTGAATCCTGGCCTCCTAAGCCCAGGAAACAAACACACGAGTCCTACTCCTGACATGCTGGAGCAGGAACAATGGTGAAGGCAGGTCTGCTCACTGCATATGTAAGTCTCTCTAACTTACCCCTAAATCCCCTGATTTTTGCACTCAGTGGTTTCTTCTCATAATGAAGCAGACATATAATTTTAACTTGATTTCAAGAGAATTTCTGTAATTGCCAGCAACAGAATAATAGATCTGCATATAAAGAAATGGCTTTTCTCTTGCCTTTTCCACTGGAAAATTTAATTTCTGTGTTAATGCATTAAGATATTTCACTAAGCCATTTGCTTGCTACTCTCACTATTCACAAAATATTATTACCAAATGTAGTTCCTGCAAACAGCTATTAGTTTACCAGTGTTCTAATATCAATAAAATCAGTACAATCTGACCAGGTCTTTTCTACAGCATAGAAAGCCACCTTGGAGACTACTTAAAACATATAATATGGTAATATGTCTCATAGCATAAAAATAAGAGGAAAGTTGCTTTCTACATCTATGCAAAACCAGTCTAGCTAATTTCTGTTTACTTTCTTTGCCAATGCAGTAGCAGCAATTTTGGTTTTCACAAAGCTGCATGGAATGGAATTTAAGTGCCAGGGAGGACACATGCCCATGTGAAGTCTAACACAGCTGGCAATAAAATTGTGGCTAACGAGTCACAGGACAGACAGTTTGGGACTTTCCTGCTGGGGATCTGGGGAATCCAGAGCTGAATTCACTTGCAGAGAAGGAAGGAGTTTGAACAAATTGCCTCAAGTGAAATGTCTTTTAGAATATCCAGGTTAACAGCCACACTGATCCTGTCCCCAGCACTGACACATTCAGGTTTCTAACAGAGGCCTGGCATTAGAATGATTTGCTCCCCCAGCCAGGAGCAGCATGACTGTGGTGAAGTGTTTCTCGAAGAACACATCTGTGCTCTCGCTGGGCTCTGTGGGGTGGCTGCATGATCTGATGGGGCACAAGGTCCCAGCATGAGCAGGGCCCGGGGCTGTCAGGCAGATCTGCAGCAGTGCAGAGGGCAGCGGAAGGAACGGAGCATGCAAACGGAACACAAACCCTAAAGATCTTTGAACAGTCTGGAACTTGCAAGATGCTCACTGAGGCAAAGTGCAGCTGTGGCATTTGGTGCCTGTATGGCTGGGTTAAATGCTCCTGCAGTTCAGATATCAGGAGATGATTCCCTATTCCTGCGCACCAAGCCACTCTCCGGAAGCCTGAAAATGCTTAGCACAGCTACTCTGTTTCTTAAATATCACAATAAACACACTTGCAAAAGTGCTGGATTCTAACAGCCACTGCACAGAAAGAAAGCAAGTGGGGAGAGGGGGGAAGCGCAGCAGCCCACACAACATCAAATGCTGGTAGGCTCAGTGCTAAATAGCAGATGATTCTTACTGAATAACTGCCCTAGTTTTTGCAAACAATACAGGGAACAAAAATAGAAATCCATTTACATATTGCTGTTAATAACTTTATTTATAGTGTCACAGCTAAAGCACAGTAACTGCAGCCATGGCTTAACTTGAAAGCCATTCACTGTGGAAGAGTCAGACAGATACTGTTTTCTCAATCCTTATGCAACTGAAAAAAGTCCTGGTAACAACATCCAGTCACCAGAATCCTTGTAAACAGTATCAGAAAAGAAGTTAACAGCAGTCAAAGCCAAACACAAATCATCCCCAGCATCCTCCTGCCTTCTGCACCTTCTGGCTACTTAGGACATGCTGTGGTTAATCAAAGAACACCTTGGCAAGAAACCCTGGCAAGTAATTTTTCACTTCAGTTTGGGCCTCGTGATAGCACCTTACAGGAGTACTTGACTGTTGTTTAATTTATTTACTTGGTTGTAATTTGTTTGAATTAAGAGGTACAGACAGGGCCCAGACGAAGTCAGCAGCTACAATAAGAAACAGCGTGTGTCCAGCATTAATGAGAATCCCTCCCATGTCCGTGCTGCCATCTACATGACTGTAGCCAAATCTTACCTGGGAACCAAGATTCCAGCCAGCTAAAATACCACTGGCCTGACATAAAAACCTGGCATATCTTTAAGGTACAGAAACACACACAGAAATTTGTATCCTTGATTCCATAGTATTTGCAATTGCCTGCTATTTATAAGTAAATTGAGTGAAATTGAAAGCAAGAAAACCATCTCCTGAGACCCATCACCCAAGATGTGAGAAAACATGGATCTAATTTTCCCTCTGCTTGAATCCAGCCTGAACTGGACAACTAGCTATTTTGGATTGGGAACAGGGGTGCCCTCAGGACCTCATGCTGCAGCTGCTCATTACATATAAAATACTCAGAATAATTAGAGGCAGAGACAGCGAGAGCTCCGCTCTGCCCTGCTGATTATGGTGCACGCTGTGACATGGGACAGTGGGATTCAAGTTGCTGCTCTGGGGTTTGATTCTTTTATATAGAAAAATGAAACAGAATTAACAAAAGAGAATGAGGATGCCTTCTTCATTTATGGCCTCTCCTAGGAGATGTGGCCTCAAATGACCTCTGGTACATGGGAAAACCAAATTCAGATTACCTACCCTGGCACGTGGGCTCCTGATGAGCATGGTGTGCCTTATCACCTGTGCTTCTTCAGGTCTTCACTACCTCTGAGTTGTACTTTCTGCCACATGGAATGTCAACTGAATTATTAATTCTCTGGGTTTCCATTTTAGTGAGGAACAGAAAGATGCCCCTTTGGCCTGGCAGCCCAGCCAGGCCCGGCTCACTGCCCCGCAGGCACAGCCCGTGCCCACGAGAAGTGCCCAGCACAGTGTGGGGCTGGGTGGTGTGTGTGTGTGGGTCTGGGGGGTTTGTGTGTGTGTGGGTTTGTGCACACTCCCCCTGCTTCCTTAGGCACACTTCCTCAGAGCCTTCAAGACGTGGTCATCAGGACATTTCTGCAATAGGAGCCAAGCATTTCTGAACTCATATCAGCCTATCAAGCAAGATTGAAGAACTCACTGTCTGTCTCAGGTTTTAACTTTTCAGACAAGATGCCATTTTCAGTTTACTTCTTCCCCCACTGCATACTTCCAAGGAAAAGCAGCTCAGCAGGTAAGCTACACTTGCAATTTCAATGTCCCTGGGCTTTGCACAAAATTTGTAATAATTTCAAATTTCAACAACAAAATTTTACTCAGTTTGCAGCTGAAAATTATAAATAATACTGGATAGTAAGAATAGAATATCACTTACCATTTACACTCTGTAACACAACTTTGTCTCTACATGAGACCTCTCATCCTAGACTGTGACCTGATGGCCACTATTCTACAGAAGGGAAGAATCTTAGGGAAAAAAGGCAAGGATGTGAGGTTTTTCTCATTTTTAATTGAAACAAAGTAGAACTATTAAATGAAAAGGCCTCTTTTTCTCTTGCCTGGAAAGGAAATTAATCTCACAAAGGGGCTTACAGTAGTTTTGAATGCAATCCAGAACAAAAGGTTCCAAATGAAACAGAATAATTATACTTTTATGGATCAGCTCTTGGCATTTGTTGAAGCCTGATCTGTAACTGCAATGCTCAAGTTCCCCTGAACAGAAGCCAAAGTTTTGTTTGTTTTGTTCTACAAATTGATTCTTATTAGCTCATTCTTTGGAAACAGCCAAGGCACAAAGCAGTGGTGCATTGGTGTGCATGTTCCTGGGAATGGAGGCTCTCCACCAGCACTGCTATGGCACATAACTGTCCACATCTACACCTGCTTGCATTTGGTTTCCATTGCCCTTTCTTTTTTCCTCCAGACATCCTAAAAATTGGTAAATTTGCTCCTTTCTTTCCAAGGTTTTTTTGTCTTCCCAATATATTTTGCCCACCTCTCCTCCCCACTAATATCTCATCAGCTCTGTGACACGTTCTCTCAGTTCCTTCAAGTTCCAGGGCGTTAAAAAGCAGTTTTCTGAATTGCTGCTTCATTCAGCACTACTCTATGGGTCTGCCAGGCCTTGGAGATAACAGAAACCAAGTAGTTGTGAGAAGGAGGGTTGTCCTAGTAACCCTCTATTAGCAGCATTCCCCACAGTGAGCAGGAATGGAGCCAGTGCATGATCACACTCTGCAAAGAATCATGCTTAAATTAAAATACCTACCCAAAACATCACCCTCAAAAAAAACCCCAAATTAATGAGCTGGTGGATCAAACTGTCACTACTGTAACTCTGCTGGGAAAATTCCCCACTGATTCCTACCTGCACCTTCCTCTTCACGTGAGAGGGCAAGTCGTGCTTCCAGATGCTTTGCACAGCTGCTGCTGGGACAAACAGGCATTTACAGCTGATCTTACAACTCAGCAAAGCCCTGGTCACCCAGCCTTCTGTGTCCCACTTACTGGGGAGATCTGTGCAACAGGAGGCTAGGAGACAATATTTTGCTGATGGTCAAACAGATCCAAGTTTTATGAACAGGTTTATACATATTTATAAATAGCATGCCAGGTTGGTCGATTCTGTAGAACTGCAGATGAAGTTGATTTTGAATGTTGATGATCCTCCTATATGTTTAAGGCATCTGTTTAGGAGGTTGATTCATAAAATGGACATGGTTACTGGTCAAGAATGTCCTTAGATTTTCTCAGTGCCTTTGAAAGCCTCAAATATTTGCCAAAATCACAGGCAGCAACCACAAAAAACTCTGCTGCTCATCAAGAAAGATGAAACCTATAGTGCTATAGTCTGGTTGCTTTTTAAACAGCATCACACAGACACTTCCCAATCTCTGAAAGCTACCTGCAAACTTCCAAGTCCCTAGAATCTACACAGTTCTACAAATCCTTATTCCCACAATTTAAAATTATGTGCATCCTTTTTGAGCTTTGCAACAAAACCACAAACGGGCACATAAAAATCTCAGTTTTCTAAAAAGAGCACTTCTATAATTCCACAAAGGCAATGCCATGCCAATGGGATGTGTGTGATGAAAGTAATTAAACCTTTGGTGCTTTGCCTCCTTTGCTCTTTTGTGCAGTCCTCTGGTGCTCCTCATTTCTGTCAGTTCTGTTTCTGAAGTGACCTGTTCTGAGCTTGGTTTCTTACAAAAACCCCACTTATAGAATTTTGCAGACTCCACAACCTCTCCCCAACTTTTTCACCACTTAGCATAAAATAAAGTTAATAAAAAAGAGAAAGTTTAGATACTACACTATGACTTTCATGTACTGAAGGACACAGACTCAAGTTAGCAGTAGTACTAACTTGAGTCACAGGATGCCAGACCACTTGAGAGCTCTTCTCCATTAATTGGTTCCAGCTTTTGTCTCTTCTTCATTATTTATCCACTGTCAAAATTATATATACACCAGTAGGAACAGATGCACAAATTAGCAGCAATTGTTAAGGGATTTAAATATAGTATAAAACAAGAGAAGTTAATCCATCCCCATCCAGAAATGTGCCTCTATTTTATAGCTTCTGTTAGAGAGCTTCAAATAGTTTTGCAAAGTTCCCTGCATTACAGAATAAAAAGTTTAACTAATTTTTGCTTCTCAGTCATTATCATCTAGGGAGGAAGCAAAAAGGTGGGATGATGATTTTAATATAAACCTCTTCAAATGTTATATAAACTTAATGTTCTTAAAACCACTTTGCATGTTAACTACATGACAAAGCAGTTCATCAACTGAAATCTCACGAAGTCTTTACAGGAGAAAAGCAACTCTGTAAAAGCAGGTCTTCACAAAAGAAAAGTTTTGTTCATAGAATACTCAATTTTTCTTGTCAAGGTTACTCTAGAGTACAGAGGACTGAGAGTGAATTAGCTGAATAAACGTAATTTGATGCTTTTTTTTTACTATAAATTTGATAAATTTGTTTTTATCAGACCAATTAGCAGTCATGCATTTTTAAAAAATCAATTTCTTCTTAGTAGTATTGAAGAAAAAAGAGAACCCAAATAACCTTGATGAGTTAAAATTCTGCTCTGTAAACTTCTACAGGCACCTTCATTATTCTCTCCAAATTACTCTTCACAGGATTTCATCATTAAAACATCTAACACTCTTCAATCCATCACCCTGTGAACTTCACAGGCCCTCGTGTACACTTGGAATAGCAGGGTGTGAATTATACATCACAGGCCCTTCCTAATTGCTGCTGGCTTGCTGCTGGCTGCAGAGCTGCAGTCACCTGGCACGCTGCACTGCTGGGATGTTCCCTGATTCCAGCACACGTGTTCAGGGAGCGCATCCAGCGGGGTGCCTTGCAGCCAGTTATTTATCTGCCTTGTTCTGCTGAGGGTACAAGCCTTGCTCACGGCCCTGAAGACACCAGAGGCTCCCAGCAGGCACCAAGATCACAATATATTCCCAGTTCAAAGAGGAAGACCACAGAGCAAATGAATAGTTAAATGAGTTAGCATGTGTTTGTTCGTAAAGGTTGCTGTGCACACGCACAAAGAGGTAGATTTGCTAAAATATACAAAAATGTCATCTTTTTTGGCTTAAAGGTTTTCATGGCTGAACCATCAATACATTTATTATTGAGAGGGAGTGATCCCGGGTTGAAACATCCCCTGTAATATTAACACCCAGATGCATTGCACAGCTTTGAGGTCAACTCCAGCTGTATCAAAGCTGCAAAGTAAGTGAATTTCTTTACACATGAATTTTAGTGTGAATGCCAATCTCCAAAAGACAAGTGACTTTCTCCTCTCAAAAACAACAAATTGATTAGGAAGAGACAAGTGATTAGTGGTGGTAAGAGCAGAATATTTCACCTTCATCCATGGGTGAAACCTACTTCTGCACTTCCTAAAACTTATTGCTAACTTCATAGAAAAAAGAAAAATCTGCAACATTAAAAAGCAAAGATTCACATCTGCCAGGAATAGGTGAAACTCCCAAGAGCTAGTTCTTGACAGAGAGAGTTCCTGCTTAGGTAAAATTCACTGCTATCATTTGGGGAAAGACATGGGTAGGCTCATTTCCCTCCTACTCACTTTTCTCTTCCTACAGCTTCAACCAGAAGTTACAGCAATTAAATGCTCTAAACTCACATGAAACCCACGGTTACACCCCACCTACAGGCAAAAATAACTTTCTACTGCTCGTGGGCACATGCTTTGAATAAGGAAAAGGAGGGAGAGGTCTTGCCAAGCCTTGATTCTCAGAAACAACCAACCAACCCATCAACACACTTTGGAGGAAATCGAAGCTCAGGGACTGGCACAGAGAGCAGCAGTGAAGATGCAAAACATGGCTAAAAGTGGCTCTTGGGCTTTCTCCTTCTTAATGCTTGTCTTCCTTGTTTTTAAACAGAAACCATCAATTGTCATTCTGCCACCCCACAGAAAGGAGAGAAGACAAGGAGGAAGATGGATTATACAGTAAATATTAAAAAAAGTTACTGCTCCTGCCCTTTCCTGGCAATGATGTCTTCCAGAGAAATTAAAGCTACACAAACTTTGGCTGGGATGAGGGACTGTGTAATATTTGAAAATATCCCTGCCAGAACTGTCAGAAATGTATACCTGCCATAATGTAACTTTATTTATTAAGGAGCATAGGTCCTTCACCACCAATCCTGTGTAAGAGAACAGTGGGAGGAGGGAAGAAAAAGACGTTTGCTTAGTTGAATTTTTCCTCAAATATCATAGCTCACAATTCCATAGACCTTTGCAACCTGGGAATTTAAAAAACTTCATAAGCAACTACTTAGGCATCACAACACCTAAAAGGTGAAGAGGTTAAGTTGACACAGCTGGTCTGAATACCCTGACACTAAGCCAAAGTGCAACTATTGGGTCATTTTTAAGGGGAGAACTTTTTAGTGTTAGAATGTCATAAAATCAAAAGACGAGTTACAAATGTTTTCCATTTAAAAAGCTGAAAGCAAATGGTCTTGCTTCATTTCTGCAAATGGTTTAGTTCAAGTTGACAAGAAGTTTAAGAAACTCTGAAAGCAGGTTAATGTTGTTGAGTACATGATTCATAAGAATTATGTGAAGGGGTGAAGAGAGGAAACTGTCACTTTTACTGCACTTGGATGCCAGCCCTAAAATAAGCTTCTTGAAACAGTTCATTAAAGGAATTTCAATGACAAAGCCAACCTTTATCCATTCACAGAGGACTTCAAGCCTCCTTTCATAGCACAGAGATTACTATATTTGGCCAAACCTAGATAACATTAAAGCCATTATCACTGCAGTGAGATATTATAAATAGCAACAGTAATGTAAAACACTTAAAATTCTGTCTGGGAAGCATGATAGATAAACAAAATTATCTATGCATAATTTAGAGCTTGTCTATCAGACATAATCTCATTCATGATAACATGAACAAATTTAGTTACATAATTCACCTTGTTGTTTACCCAAAATTACTTGCATAGTCTTGGGAACTCCTTTCCTGATTGCTTTTGACAATAGACTTTATATTTAACACACACACATATGTGGGAAAGGTCAAATCATGCTCTGAGGTCCTGGATTTGTCAAAGTTAATTCTCATTCAATAAATCAGGACAGGAAGATGTTTCGTTCTCTGTTTAAAGGTTCTGTTCATGTGTATCGAAAAAGAGTGTATTAGCCTCAAACATTTGCGTCTTTGTTTTGTCACGACACTAAAATTTTCAGAAGAACATGATCCTGAAACAAATTTTGCTGCCAAAAATTACAGGAAATTATACTTTCATTGTGGATAAATTAGTCTCTGAACTTTACTTTCCATAACAATAATCAGGAGATTATGAACTCATTTGCAGGAAGTCCAGATAAAAAGATTTGCTCAAAAAAGTTTGTCTTTTACCCATTCAGGTCAGAATGACCACAGTTATTTACATTTAAAAAATCATCTTTCCCTTATGGAGAGACAGCCCACCCCCTAAGGGAAGTGTACCACAGTAAGCAATATCATAGCAGAACTGCTCCTTATTGAAGGATCATGGCTATGCTTTACAGACTTACTACTGGTACTTGTGGAAGATCTCTTCTACACAGGTTTATATTGACTTCTTTTTTCTTAAACAAAGAGAAAAGAGAAAAAAAAAAAAAAAAGAAGTGTAACCTCTATTTCTAAAAAGCAAAACAAAACAAAAACAACAAAAAAAACCCCGAATCATGTAACATAAAATCTAAAACTAAGCATATAAAAGCAGAACTGTAAAGCTAAGGACACTTAATTTTTAAACTAGAAAAGAAAGCCTACACACATTAACTTCACATAATTTTAGATTAACGTCTTCTGCTGGTAGAGTGGTTTGGGTTTGGTTTTTAATTAAAATTAGAGGTGGTCCCAAAAGCCCAGACCCAATCATCCCTGAAAATTAAAATATTTAATCTTGTCTGGAAGAGAATTTAGTAAGACACTTCTCCCACACAAAATGTCAAACCAGGCTAAGTGCACAAGGCTGTGCTCTGGTGCCTCCTGAGTCCAAAGGACCGAAGTTAAACCCTTCTGGATGGAAACCTCCAGAGCCTCATAATTTCCATTTTGACAGTGCGTTTGGAAAGCAACCTCACTCTGAAGATCCATCAAAATTCAAGATGTCAGGTTCTAAGCTTTAAGATGACTATCAAACTTTTAAATTAATAGTTAACAAAAATTCCCACCCATTATACTTTCATTTAAAATTTATACACAATCTTGGAGAATGGGGGAGAAAAGAATCACTGAATACAGCTGATGGAGAAGGAAAACCCACAGCTCTTGCAAACACATGGACTTTCCCACTCCTCTGAACTGCAGAGGAAATGCTCCTGCTGATAAATCATCTACAGGAAGCCAGATTCAATGGCTGGGCACAGCACCCTTGCACTGACTTCACATACTTCTCAATTGCCTTGACACAATAACCTTTAGCTCATAAAAACTTAGCTCTTATGACATTTCTGAATAGTGACGAACACAAAACAGAACTGCTTGGAGCGTTCGCATCTCAAAAGCCTCCCCGTGAGCATTTCCCTGCACAGAGTAAAGAGCCTGCTTGCTTTTATTCAGCCAGTTCATTAATCAGCATCCCTGAGATGCTACCTCCCCCCTCCATGGTGTTTCTGTGTGCATGGAAATGCTTCAAAATCATCCACAGCCATTCCCACTAGAGGTGATTTCAGTGCACCCAGGCAAGAGCAAAGGCTCCATGCTGAACTCCTGGTGTGAAATGAGTCATTTGTTCCAAATCATGTTTCCTTTCTTCAATATTCGCACTTAGTTATTCATTTCCCTAAAGTACATGAAGATGAGATGTTCCTGAGTTATTTTCTATTTGCTCTCAGCACATACACTATTTTATTCCTATTTCTTATCTCACTTTTCCAGCCTTTTCCATGACTTCAGTGGGCTGTGATTTAGGACCTCACAGAAACAGACAACAAAGCCCACTTTGAGGAAGATATGATTTAAGTTGTTTCCTCTTAAGATCTTTTGAGACCTTAGAGTCCCTTTGCACCAGAGCTTGCTGCCACCTGCAAGGCCCTGATTCCTAAACACTCATTAACATGAGGAATAAAGTTAAAATTACTCTTAAGCTGAAGAAGTGACAGTATTACATAAATGCCTGTATTATTCAATAAATATGCAAGATGTGAAAATTAAATGTTTGCAAGTGTTCTGTTAGATACCCATCAGGAACTGACTGGTGCATATACCCATTTATGTATTTGTGTTTCACCTTTCATGTTTCTTCACAGCCATAGCGAAAAATCATAGCTCTTCTCTCTTTCTATACTCTTAGCCATGTGCCACTTTTTGATGCATCTTTTGAGACATCCATGTCTCCATACAATCTTTGATCTATTTTTTTCCAGTCACAATTGTTACATCAGATTCCCCTTCCCTCTTTAAAATTTTTCATTTGCAAACTTAGTTCATTGTTGTTTATTTCATTTTTGTATATGTAGTCACAGAAATTAAAATTTCAAATCAGTATTATCTTAAAGAGACAATCAACTTTACTAAGATTTGACTACTGAACCACTGTCAAACCTGCAAAATAATGACATATGGAAATAGATGTGGAAGACTAAAATACCATAGTCTTATGGCATGCTAATGAATTGCATTAGTCTGAATGTCAGGCTGACCTTTGAGTAATGGAAAAAAGTAATTCACAATCAGCATCTATCAGAAGAAATTTACACACCTACTTGAACAAGCTCAGTATCATTAAGGAAAAAATGAATGTGAAGACACAAAACTTAATTTACTGTAGCACAAAGTCTGCTGAGGGCACTGAGGGCCTCTTCCCCTCCCCCTCATCACCATGCATATATCCTTTATTTTTCTTCACTGAACTGTTATTGTCTTTGATTTCTGATACTGTTTTTGTCTGCATTGTATTGCTAGTGGATCTTTATCTCTTTACTGAGTCACAACCAAAAAAACTGAAGGGCTGAATTTCATCCAAGCCAGCACACAGACTCTCCCTGATTTCTGTGAGTTTTATATAAGACTCTACATTCAACGCTGAGCAAGCTCCTAATTTTCTCCTTGTACATTGCCTCTCCCAGCTACCCTCAATCCTAAGGAAGTCTTCAAATGCATCAGAATTTCATGTGTATTGTTTCACATCAGCTGTCGGAGGGTGCAGTATGTTAGAAACTCACTTTTATTTGTTGTGCATAAAGTATCAGAAAATACAATTCAGTAACTAAAGCTGCATGAGAAAGACTACACAAGGAGTCCACAGGGAAAAAAACCCTTCTTGTAAAGGGAGATGGAAAAGGGAAGCTCTCTGTCCCCAGTCCCAGTGTCTCAAAAGAAGCATTTATAGACTGACAGAGCTTTACACAGTTCTGGGACCTGGCTTAGCTGAGACATAAGTGATCTCCAAAGAGATCGGGTACAACAGTAAAGGTGAAATGCATTAAGATTAGGTTAAACTTTGCAACTGCAGCCTATAAATCTATCAAGCCCCTGAAGTACTTCTTTCTTGCCTCTTCCCTGGGAAACTGGACAGTGGGAGCCAGGAGAAGTTCAGAAGCTCCTGGGGCTGGACTACGCCAGCAGCACGAGCTGCCTTTGATTTTGCATGACTTGCCAGAGATTGAATATCAAACTCTTCTCATCCAGGTAGACCAAGGAGCAACACATTGCTGTGTGACTGAGCAGGTGTCAAGGCCATCACTAATGGACCCCTGCTTGTAATTCCAAACTGCCAGAAACCACTCCAGAAAATCTACACCTTAGCCAGGCTCTGCAATTCACCCTGTGGGAAGTGTTCTCAATTTTTGACTTGCATTCCATCATCTCTTATCAGAGGGGTGCTTGTAACTGTCCAGAAATAACTGAACCCCAATATAACATCTTCTCAAAACCATCAACACTTACTCCAGCAAAGAAATAAAGAAAAAAAAGGAAAATATAAGGAAAGGATCAGTTCAAGTCACTTCTCAAAGGAAGATACTTTTTGAAGGAGGCAATCCTCCTACCATCTTATAAACAAACTTTCAAAAGTCAGCTAGTGACACTTCAGATTCTTTACACTGATTTTGGTTTATGTGTGGCTGACATCTTCATCCCTGGGTGTTCAAGGCCAACCATTGGGAAGGTCCCTCCACCCCCATGGCTGGGAGATAGGCTGCTGTTCTTACCTGACATTGTCATGCTTCTGGATGTAGATCTTATGAAACATCATGTCTTCCTGTTTGGCATTAATGTCAGCTTTCATCTCCATGGCAACATGTCGAGGAAGTACAGAGAGCAGGAGACGCTCCTGTGGAGTCAGACAGATGAACCAATTAAAACACCTGCTGCCCAGTTAACAAACACACTTTATTCCTTACTGGGGAGAAATGACTCATCAGTTTGGTGAGAGATGAGTACAACCAAGCCAAATGGGCTCCATAAACCCAGGAGCTGATCCCCTAACCAGTCATATGCAATTCTGTTCCCAACCCCACAATAAGAATTCAATGGTTTTAGAAGAAAAAGTGTTATTTTTCATTCCAGACACCGGGCTTACAATTTGTGGTTGCCAATTCTTGCAAATGAAGGAATCATGCAACTCAAAGAGTGTCCATGCCCCGTTCTTGGAAGGACTCTGACAAATGAGATTGTCTGACCTCCCACACAGTCTCTGCACACCACCACAAAGTCTTCCTTCACCTAACACCAGAGGAATGATACCCCAACACCCTTGGGCACTGTTTAAAATTCCTTCCTTGCTATCTAATTATCTAAGCACATTCCCCCAGCAGGCACAAACCTGCTCTTAGCAGCTAAAATGTCACAGAAATGCCTGATAAAACCAGCATGAGAAGTGCTACTGCTACACTTTAAACTGCTGTTAGTGCCCAATTGCATTAAGATCTGTAAACCCACCCACTCACCTGCAAGAGTATTTTGAATAACCACATACCATCAACAGTTTGTGGCTCTCCTTGCCCCTCAATTGGCACTTTCATTTACTGATTGTAGCTTTTTTGTGTGACTTTTATAACATTATTTTGCAAGCTGTTCCTACAGAGTATGCAAAAATTGACAAAATGATGACTTTCTGGTGATTTTCCTAAAAACTCACATAAAAACAAGTACTTGTTATTATTCTAAAATTGGTGCCAATTTCACACAGAAATTATAGCATTTAAATCTGCAGGTGATTTGTGCCCCAGGGATGCATTTGTGTGTATCAGGAATCACACCTGAGAATTCTGCCCAGAGCTTCATTCTATTCCCAGCCACACCCCATGAAGTTCAGAAGGTTTTGCTATGGCTCATGAAGGTGGGGAGCATCTCCTCTGGGATCAGCTCTGCTGTGGTCTGGTCCAACCTGCAGACAGTGCTCTGGAATAGCTGAAGAATTCCAAAAGCTTGTGCTACTCTTTTCTTTATTTTTCTTTCCCCTCAATGAGCAAGAGGAAGAAAAGGGCCTTCCTTCTTGATGACACAGACAGAAGGTGGTGCAAAGGAAGGTCCCCAGCCTTATCAAACAGCTCATTAATTCTCAACAACACAGGGAGCAGCAGGGTTCAAACACAGGCTTGACTCAGAGGGGTCAGCAATCCTGTCCCAAGTACTCAAGTCACCAAATCACTTGCCCATAATGCAGTTATAGGCACATTTCAGGTTTCTAATTCCTAGTTTTAACTGAAAGTTCACCATTTATTTGTTCCTCTAAGGAGAGAAAGGAACCCTGGGGGAACCAGAGGAAGATGAATTCACTGAAAATGTGCTCAGCATGCACTGAGACATTTTATAGTCTGTAGCACTGCCCAGTATTTCTTTTTCCCTCTTCAATGTGCACCTTAAGGAGACTGAGTCTTTCTTCAGTCTTTGAAGAGATAGTAATACCACAGAAGATGTGTTGGAGGGATTTCTATCTCTGCTTAAAACTGCAGCAGTCATGAAAAGACACTTGTTTTTTAAAGTAGTGTCACCGTCACTAGCATACCGCAGGTGCTAACAGTTACATATCCTTTTTTTTAAAAAGCAGCTCATGAATCATGCACATGTCCTTAGGCTTCTGTCAGCTATTGGTGCACTCCTTGAGTGGAAAAGCACAACACATTTGTATGCTTTCCAGAGTAAATGCTGTATACACTGTTATCATTTGCATATTCTAATAGGCATCCTCAAATGTGTGAAAGTTGCTATTTTATGTGTGATTTTACACATCCTCTAAATAACTCGGAGCTTTACGGGAGGTTCGGGGGCACCCACAGGTTTGGAACATTCCCTGTGGGCGCATGAGCACGGAGGGTTTACTCACTCCCAACACAGAGAGAGGAGCCCAAGAGCCTGTTACAAGCATTCCAGGAGATTGTCACCTACATTTCCCAGTAGCTTTTACTTGAGAGCCCCCACCCCTACTCTTCCTGTCACCACAGGCACTTGCCAGATTAAATCATTAATATTTTCAAGACACTTGAGATCTCCAGGAGCTGCACTAACGCTGCTCTGAACTAATAATCAGGGAATAAGATAGGCTCATCAGGTGAAACAAATGCATGTGGCACAACATCCCTTCATCCAGCTACTAATTAGGAAGCTGAGCTGTGTTACAGAGCTGAGCATTATCTTTATTCTGTTTGCTTGGAGTCATCACAATCACTGAAAATAACCTCTGCAGCTAACAGGAGAAGGCTGTAACAAGTGCATTTGTAAGGCATAAGCCACATGAAAAGTCCTTGAAAACAACAAAATCCCTGTGTTTTATTTCAAATGGAGTAGAGAAATTAGGGTCTCCACTAGAGAACAATTTTCATTTTGATACAATACCTAGAAAGTGCTGCAGCCCTTGCTGTAAAACCCCATATTAGGCACCAGTGAGGTGACCAGGACTGCTGTATTACAGGTATAACAAGGCAGCATTCTGACCTGATAAAAATGCAAGAGCAAATTCATATATAATTCTCCCTTCAAAATAACATGCAAGTATAATTCCACTGAATTATACATTAAACAACTGCACCCCAAGGAGAACTAGTCTCTAAAACAGGCACATAGATGAAGGAGTTCAACACAGATGAAGTGTTCACACACATACACGTGGATATATTTGTGCATGGGCACATACATTCCCACAATGACTCTGCAAAAAAAATTTAATTATTTATGAAGTCCTCTCCCAAGATGACCTCAAATCACTGTGAATATTTAGTATCTTAAGATTATCCATTTCTCCT
The DNA here is from genome assembly GCF_048771995.1 of Taeniopygia guttata. Lineage (NCBI taxonomy): Eukaryota > Metazoa > Chordata > Aves > Passeriformes > Estrildidae > Taeniopygia > Taeniopygia guttata. Next base: position 6,221,410 of record NC_133032.1, on the reverse strand, counting down.
CAGGTTTAGTAACAGTTACATTTTACCAAAAGTAATGCTGAGATGAAGAAAAGGAGAGAACAGCTTTACAGAGACATAAGATATGCAATGCTAGAGAAGACATGCAATGTGGAGAACACCTGATTTTTCATCCAAGCATATTTTGTTCTGGGCAAACAACAGCAATTCCTGTTATGGCCCTAGGTAATCTCAAGTAATGAAATCACAAGTAATCTCTTTTCTGCATTAGATATTCTGGATTTTCTATTTACTTTCAAGGCTATTTTTGGGTGTTGGTAGATGTTTAATAAAGGAAAATGCAAGGTCATCTGCCTGAGAAAATCTGCTTGCCTTTAAACAAGAACAGCACACAGGAACACCATCGATCTCCAGAAAAAGACAAGCAACTATAAATAACAGTGTTGGGCTGTGCAGTTGTGTTTTCCTCCACCCCTGTTTGGACATGTGGGCTGAGCTGTCCTTATTTGTGTCTGCTGTCACCTCGTGCTTATCTCAATGCATTATGCATGGAGTCAACTGAACTGGACCTGGAGATCAATGTCAGTGCAGGCTGCAGGAGCAAATAATCTCATTAGGAGTCTCCAGCTGCCAGGACCCGCAGTGTCTGCTGCAGGGACTGAAGAGCACTTGGCAGTGACTGGCTTTGACCCACGTATTTCTGCTGTCCTGGCTTTCTTATGTATGGTATAGTACTTCCTGGGGAGGGGGAGAAGAAAAAAGCATCAAGATAGGGCATTTGTCAGGACTGTCCCAGGGAGCTGCTTCTGAGACAGAAGTGCCCAAATCCAGCACAGCACAGACATCTGAGCCATGCTGCAAAGGCAGCCTCTCACCAGGGAGGACAAAGCTGTGATCAGTGAATTCTCTTGGCTCAATCCTTTCCTCCACTTCAAGGTGTGGAAGGAGGAGTGGCTGCTCATTTCATCTTTCTGAGACAATATTTGTTGCAAAGGAGAAAGTCTTGAGTGTGAATCTTGTTTTCATACAGAAAGTACCAAATAAGCATGTGTACACTTCATTTCACAGTAAGGATTGAACAGCAGCTATGTCAGCCAGAGGTACCTTGTGAAACACTGCCAAAACACAAATCCATAGATGCAGATGGGCTGGGACATAAAGAAAAATGAAACTGAGATGCCACAGAGATGCAAAGACTCCCCAGCTGATTAATTCCCCTGACCTCTCCCCAAACCCACAGTCAAGCTCTGAGGTATCTCCCAAGGGATAAATGGAAGTCTCATTTCATGATTCATTTCAAATTGGACTGAACAGACCACTGTGAGATGTAGTGCAGGGCAGAGATGTTTGTTAGCAAGGGAATAGTTAAGCTGCCCCAAAAGACCTTCTGTGTCTAATTCTGAGACACAAGAGATTCATTGCAAGAGAACCCACAAATGAATTAGGGGAGCAGATACATTCAGCACCCTGACAACTAAGCTGTATGTTGGCAGCAAGAGGGCTTTTTATAGCAAAAAACCAATGAAGCTGATGATGAATCTTACTTTTTGAACAAACACAATTCATTTGAAGCCAATAAGGTATAGAGAGGTGTGTGAGCAAGTAGGAACCTTTGGAAAAGGAGGGAAGAGGACTTTCTTTGGAGACATCAAGGAACATTACATTGTGTGGACCAATTCTTGCCTGCTTTACAGCTCCCTTTTGGCAGTGGCTTGGCTAACAATCATGCCAGGCTTTAACCTTACAAAGAGGGTCAGTCCAAAGCCTGTGTGTTGCATCTGCATTTAACACTTGGCAGCAATGAGGGGTGCAAAAAAAACTATGCAGACTCTTTGTGTACTGTGTAATTTTAATCCACAGAGCACATGCCACTGGATATGTTGCTTGTCTCTGGAAAAGTCCATCAGAGTATTGGACAAGAACTACACCCTTGAGCTTTCTTTTAAATCTTTAAAAATCCTGTCCTCTAACAACAACCTATTTCTGCCTGGATTACTCATGAAGAAAGAAGCCTGCAAGTGCCATCCTACAGGAACAATTTGCATGCTAATTCTGTTTCAGTGTTTTCATGTTCTATTTCCAACTGTTGCTCTTACCTGCTGCTGGTTTTCCCTTTGAGAATGCAGCCTGGCTTGTATGCATTCCCTGGTCTCCTGGAAAGCCTGTCTTTGGGACACCTCTGCTGGGTAGTGGGTACACACGCCTACAATGTTTGTACAGGAGAAGATGAGAACATTGGACACCAGCTGCAAAAAAAAAAAAAAAAAAAAAAGAGAAAAATACTTGGTTACACTTTGGAAAACTGCCATTGGTAACAAAGCACCAGCCAGAACCCAGCCCCTTCCATGACTCCTTAAACCAACACATATTGAAACCTCAGGCTCTCACTTTCAATGTATTTTACCTCTCCAGTCTTTGAAATATAAAACTTCTATATATGACCGCAAATATATGTTCTTTCCACTGCGTACTACTTCACAACTAATAGGTACAATTCCATTGGTAATTCTGCAATCTTGCATTTGGTTATCTATTATCTGGGACCTACTGAGACACAAATCAATCTAAAAGTGCATCATTGCTCCATCACTGGAAGTCACCTATAACTCACACAGAGAGATCTGGAAGAGAAACACTAATATTTTCATGTTTGTGCACCTACACATCTGGCTCAAAAGCATTTCAAAGATAGATTAACCATTATTTTGAAATAGTGCTTGAAATACTGAAGGTAAAGTGTTGCTATTCTCAAGGTTGCAGAGAAGTTTTTATAATCTAGTTCCAACACAAAATTTTATGTTTCTAGATAAAAACCTAAATTTTTTACATTTCTATGCATGAGTACAGAAATGAGTTGCTAAGTCTGAAGAATATTTCAGCTGGACAAGCATGAAGGAAGAGCTATGTCACTCTTCTCCTCCCATGCGTGTTATGTTTTGTAAGGAAGCAGCCACATAGCTTCTGCTGAAAACTTGTGCTGCAACCTTTTATTTCCCAACTATTTTTTAATAAAAATGAAAAAAAATATATTCATGCCCACTGCTGGTATTTGTTTCAAGCAAAATCCACAAAGCCCGGTCTGATGGCTCAACGTAAACATTTCCCTTAACAGAGGCCAGTCCCAGTAGGACTTTTGGAGACTTACACAAGCTGCACTGGATGGCCCTTTGAGGACAGACTTATTTGAAACATCTCTCATCTCTTCCAGGGAAAAAGACTGTCAAACCTCCAAGATTCTTAATAATACAGATCTTTGCTCTATTCCCTAATGAGCCCAAATATATCCTTTGACTTTATTAATTTTTGACTTGCAGAATAAAAAAAGCAGCTTCCAGCCCATTCCCTGAAAATACAGAGACACTCTGGATGGCAGAAGAGCTGCAGGAAAGCCCTCAAGCCCTGAGCTCACAGGGGGTACTCAGGACTCCCCAAATCAACTTGGACACTGTGAAGGAGAGAGGAGGTGCCCCCGTATCAAACAAGGACTCACATCCCAAGAGTAACAACCTCTCCATAGAAATATGACTGGTATTACTCCAGCTGTTTGACAATGTTCATATGCTAAGGACAGTGACAATTCTTTTATTGACAACTCCAATTCAAAACAGGACTTAGGCAGAAAAACCTCATCTTTCAGCTCAAAAGAAGCAGCACCATCAACTCCAGCCAGAGGAGGGACTCCTCTCTGTGGGTGGCTGCCAGTAGATGGCAACACTCCAACTTCCCAAGCTCCTGCATCCAAGCACTACATTTTGGGCCATGTCCCCACAGTGAGTTCCCACACTTGTGTGCCACACTACAGTACAAGGACCTGCAGGTCATGGACACCCCCAGGTGACTGTCACCAATCTACATCTATTTGCAGACAACAAGTTTTTGAGGATGAAATTATTCTCACCCCCCACAGATGGGTCCCTCCATGCAGAGCCCACAGATCACAGAGAGGTGTGATGAAGACACAGGTCACACACGTGGACATGAAATAAGTCCCAATACTAAACTGACACATCCCCTTCACAATTGTATTCTCACTCAGCTCTTTCCAAGCCTGGCTGGATCCTTCCAGATCCAAGGTTCTCCACCTCTCTACCCCAAGCTGATCAGACACCAGTCAAGCCTCATGCAAATCCTGCTCAGTTAACCTGAGCCAGTGCTGCTTCCAATGGGCATTTGATGCTATTTTTTGGTGATAATTATGATTTTTGAAGATGAAAAATCCCCCCTAGCATAAAAAAACCTTCAGCCAGTGCTTAGTCTAATGGAAAAAAAAAAAAAAAAAAAAAAAGGTGTCAGAATAGGGGTTTCTTAGGATTTACTATGATTCCTAGTCCATGGGTGCACTGATTGAGACTCTCTATCAATGAATAGAACTTCTACAACTTCAATCTGGTTAATATGGACTCAAAGGGGTTAAAATGAAACAGCATCTTTTGCATGTCCAGATTATAGCAAGACTCCCAAATCCTCGCTATTGGAGTTGTGCAGTGATTAGACAATTTGTCAGGGAATATAAAATTATATAAGCATGTATGATATATTTTGAATGGATTAAACTGAGAACAAAGACGGTCTTAAGGAAATAAGCAGTTTTCTGCTTTAATCCCAAGACTCTGAGATTTCATTTCACTTACAGTCACTAGCACAAATCCCAAAAAACCTCCCCAAAACAGTGACTCAAGTCTTGCACCAAGAACAGGAGACAACAGGTGGTTTAGATGCCAGGACACATATCAAAAATTGATCCAGCAGAAAGAGGAACACCTCAGTCCTGAAAACAAGCTCTTTTTAGGTCTTTCTGGACAAACTAGTGTTGTGCCAACAAAAATTCCCCCCAGTGGGATCCATGCACAAAGATACAGTTGCTGTGATGATGCCTTAAACAGCCAGGCTGTGTGGTTCATATTGGACACCAAGACAGGGAGTACAAAAAACACCATCAGAATTGATAAGATTGATAAGATTTTTGGAACACCAAGCAGTTTAAGTTTTTAGCATTCACTAACGTCACTTTACACAAACCCAAGGAATTTTACAGACTGGTTTACAAGACAGACTCAGATGACCATGCTTCAGCAAGTTGGAACAAAAACTACATTGCAATGTAATTTTTAAGTAGTGAGGGGACAGGTATCTGTATTTAGTCTGTTTAGCAGGAGCTCATTTAAATCACAGCAAGGCATCTTTGCAACACTCTGAAACTTAAGGAGTGAAATTACTCTGTATTATCTGTGTTACTGTGTAACTTTTCTGTGAAAATATTAAGATCTGCGGAGATTTAAAACTGAAGCTCCTTTTATTTGCAGCCACAGTTCTTAGTGAGCAAGAGATTTTTGTTCAATATTTGTTCACAATAATTTTCTACACTCCATTTAAAACACAATCAAAGAAAAAAATCTAGGAGCAATAGGTTTTTGGTTTTTTTTTCACAGTCCTCTGTCTTAACAAAATAAATTTATATCCTGTTTGCCAAATGGTACTACTTGCTTATCAGCTTCCTTGCCATTTTGCTATGGTAACCAGCTTCAGTCCCAGGAGGAAAGAGATGATGTAGATACTAAAAATCTGATTCCCTAAGCTTCATGGCCTGAAAAGTAAAAACATATTATGGCAGCTATTTCAGACAATTTGTGCTTGAAGAGCTGTTCAAGGCAATGGGAAGATAAAATTGTCTGGTTTGTAGTTGACTTCCTTCCCCTGCCTAACTAGAGATTTAAAGTAAGAAGATTCCTACCTTTCTGCTTTTGGAATACAATAGTTTATAAAGACACTTTAATTACATATAACTCCTGGGTAAGCTAATAGACCTGCCTGCAGTATTGGCATATATGAGTATTTCATAAACTAACATGTTTACTCTTCCATGACCTGTGTGAGGCAGAGAAATGCTGCTCTCCTGGTGTTACCAAGGCAGAGCTCTTCAAAGGTGATTCAGCACCTAAGGAAGAGCTGTGTACTGTGAGGGGTTTTCAAAAATCACTGTGGCTCCTTAGTGCCACTGAAATAATAGATCCCTCAATCTCAGACAACAAAACAGTTTCCAGTCGCTTTGATTTCATCACACAAACTGAGCACTGCAACGCTTTTGTTGAATCTCCCGCAGGAAACTGTTTTCAATAATTTTTTCCCCTGGTGACTGAAGGGGAAAAAAGACAAGAGATGGAAACATTTTAGTTCCACATGTTCGAGGAGTTATGAAAACCTGGTATTACAAAATCAAAATCGAGAGCTAAATTTGGCCTGACACCAGTGTTACAAAATTGATGTTTTGGGCACCTCAGGCCAGACTCAGGGAGAAGCAGGATGTCTCAGTGGCCAGGAGAGAGCCTCCAGACCACCACAGCAGAAAAAGTATCAGCTTGCATCAATACTGCCACACTTTCCCTGCTGTGTTTCTATTCGATAATTCTTCAAACACCAGATGCTATTCAATATGTAATTAAGAGACAACAGCATGCTTAAGAGAAATAGCATCAAGATAAATTTAGTTACTTCCCTACCTCTGCCAGAACAAACAAGGCTGGCTACTGACATAAGAAGGTGGCCATATTCCTTGCAATATCATTGCTTATTATAAAAGTCACAGCTTCTGGGTTTTTTTGCCAAGTTACTCTGCTTTGGCCCACTTCTCTTGCAGAGGCTCAGGGTTGCTTCTGTTCTAAGATCACAGCACTGGACTATTCCCTTTAGTTTCCAACATCATTAACCAGTATTCTGTTTTTCTATTTATTGTTCATTTAAATCAAAATATTTCATAAGGTTCTGTTTTGAAAACAATTACTTTTGAAGTTTTTACTGTGAGGCAATAAAACTGTCACAAGGAGAAATAAAGCACATATATAGAGATTTAAAAGTCATAGGCAACAATCTGCAACAAACACCAAACTATGTATCCCCTCTTTCCAGAGTGTGACACTGCTCTGCCTCAGCTTTCCAACTCTCATGATACTCAGCCAGTAGCAGATTTTTTGTTAAAGTGATCATCTGTGCAACAGCCAGATAAAAAGCAGCTAACACTTGACTTTCTATGCTACATTTCAAAGTGGTTGTATATTGAATTGGCAAAGTGGTCTAATTATTAATTACAGGGGCAGACACAGAGATTATCTTTATTTTTGAGAGTTACTTTTTTAACCTTTAAAAATTATTATGGAATCTTGAATACTTACTGCAAACAATGCAAGAACAAAAATATTATTTGGAAGTATAGGTAAATTCTAAAGACAAAAACACAAACATGAGAAAGTGTTGTTGTTATAAGATATAGCTGGTGCTGTTTTTTAAACACTTTCCCTGAACTGCAATTAACCCTCTATTGCCTCTTTATACACTACTGTCTAATAAAAAAATTGGAGCAGCTACAGAGCCAAAGGCATAATGAAAATTAAAATGAAAGACAACATCAGCTGGCTCCAAGATCAAATTACTCATGTATTTGTGTTGTATATACAACAACATCTTTCATTTCCCAGAGCTACAGCCAACAGCGTACTAAGATAGTGAAAATTTGTAGATTATGCTAGAAAGATAATTAAACAGTTAAAGTCACACAGACTTCTCCCAGTGTTTGGCCAGTAAAGAACAGTGTGAGTACTAGTGAAGAAATCAGGAGGTTTCAATTTGAAACATGGCAAGTACTTTTACTGAGTGTTGAGAGATAACTGCAACATCCAAAGATTACATCAATACGGCAGAGCCTCAGAACAAATTTTCTGAAGCTGCTGTGTGCTGCCTTCCCTCTGTTCTGCCGCTGCTCTACAGCAGCCACTGCTTGGATCTTGAGCAGAACAGAAAACCAATTACAGCCACCACCTTCCAAAGGCGTCTCTGATACAAGAGCAGCGCTGCTGATGCCAGTGTCATGAGTTTAAATGCCTCCCTAAGTCATAGCTGAACTATTGCAAAGTAGCAAGAAATATTTAGAGAGTATTAGAAAATGATGTTCTACATATGCACTAAATCTCTTCAGCTGATGGTGAGAACAAAAAATGTCTCTGCAGAAACACTTCTGAAACTTTTCTGATGTTCCTTCTATTTGGTGAGCCTACAAGGAACAAAAGCTGCCCACTTCACTCTTTCAACTAGATTCTATATTTGGCATAAAGTTGCTTGCTGAGAGTGACATGTGGTATTTTGGCTGGAAACTAAAAGAGCCCTCATGTCACGTGTGAATATCTCTGTTCAACAACTGCATTCCATGAAAACATTCATCTGATGCCATCCATTCTGGGCATTTCAGTGACCATCTCACCTTTCCAGTTCCAATGTACACTGATCTCAAAATGTGATACCACTTTCCCAGAGGAAAGCCAAACAAGTATTTTACCCCACGTAAGTTCATTCTTTCTTTAGAATGAAAAGAATTATTATCTAATTTACCTTTTAAATACATAGTTGCATGCAGAGACATAATACACTATAACCCTAATCTAGAGCAAAAAATCAAGATATTTATATTTTTCGATTCTCTTAATTGCTTCAGCATCAAAATCTTTGATGCTGCATTCTTAATTGCAATGTTTCACACCTTATTCTATACAGTTTTAATTCATTTACTGATTGTTGTAACGGCAAACCTTCTGTGCATTGTTGCTCAACAATATTTGTACTGCCATGCAGAATACAGTATTTATTATTTGGGGTTTTTTATCATTAAAAACTTTAAATCCTGCTTTTATTAAAGAACAAAATATTACCAATACAGATTTTTTTTTAAAATGAGGCTTCTCAAAAGGAAAAATTCTTTTATCAAATGGATAACGGATAAATTCTACTTCCCTAACAGTGTTTGTTTGTTGTTGTTGTTGTTGTTGTTGTTGTTTTGTTTTGGGTTTTTTTTCTGGGATTTCATTTTCTTTCATTACTGACTGATAAGATTAAGAAGTGGAGAATATATTGTCCTAAACAAATCTTGGTGTAACATCAGCTAAAAGAAATATTTGCGTGTCAAAGTTTTCCTGGAACTCTATCACAATCCCCGAAAAGCATCCTTTGCATGGTGGCACAGCCTGTGGGGAGGGAATGCTGCCCTTCTCTAGCAATAAAACAGTAGGGAGGGAGATTCCTGAGTCTGTCATCCATCCTCCACAAATCTCTGCGGCAAAAAGTTTTTCTTTATCCCCACACTTAACATACTTTAAAAGCTACAAACTAGCACTGGTTTTCATGCAAGGATCCTCGATGGTGATTCAGATGAAGCCAGGCAAGAGCTGCACTCCAGGAAAACACCGTGGCCCTGGGATGCAAGAATGGGACTCTGAAACAACTTAGGAGGAGGCTTCCTCCACTAAAACAGGGGCATTTCCCCTTTCCTTTCCCCTGCTGACAATTCAGCACCTGCTTTTTTTAATTTAAATTACCACCTAAGTCTTTGCAACCAGGTTGTCTCCTTGAAATCCAGTGGCTTCTTAAGAGACAGAACACCAGCCAGATGCTCCTGCTGAGCACAAGCTGCAAGTTTGGCCTGTTTCAAATCTGCTGTGGCAGCCTCCAGAAGGAACAATGCAATAGAAATGGAGGACCTGGATTGAAACACATCTCATGAGCAGTACTGTGCAGTGTTTTTTACATTTTAACCCTCCAGCTCACTTAACCTGACCCTAGTAAAAATGCATTTGTACCACAAGTGCCTTCATCTCCCTGGAAGTGTGTTTATATCTGATCCACAGAGGTGACAAAGACACCAGCAACCAAATACAACCTTACCAAAATAAAAGCCCTTGAAATGGGCCTTGAAATATTAGGTACTTCTCCTTGAGGATGTGAAAGCAGATGAAAGCTTTTAGACTTTCTGTGCATGACTCACAGCTGTCATTGGATAAACATCTTCCCATAAAAAAACATGTCAGGATAATTTTGACAACTGTACTAAATTTTCCCAGATGCATGATAGCTTAGGCAATTTAGACAATGATTTTAGCTAAGAAAATTAAGCAAAGTTCGGATATTCCAGCAAAATCAATTGTTTTGCAAATTATTGTAACCACGTTTGAGTTATTTTCATGCCAGTCCCACCTGTCCCCGTGCTCCCTAGACACGAGGAGCTGGTAAGATAAGAAGATACAACAGGTGTTAATAGAAAAATATTGTAATTGAATAGAAGCTGGATTAAGATGTGTGGTTATGCAGATTCTGCATAATGTCTCTGAAGCTAAAGGGAGGTCTAATCAATGAGGAGAAAAGTCAAGAAATGTGCTTTATTCATCATTTATATCCCATTTCCTTCTCTATCTGATGGAAGGGATGTGAGGAACAGAAGACAAATGCCTAAGTTTTCTATCAGGCTCTCTTAAAATTAGTCAGCCACACTGAAACACACATGAAAGTACATTAATACACACCAACTAACTCAACAAGCAAATACATAAACTGCTCTAAGCCATAGTGGAAGCAAGACTGTTTATTTTGCATTTCTGCATTTTTTCCCCTTTGGAAGGGGTTGTGCCTGGCAGCCATACCAAGTACATGATCTCAGCAGAAGAGACTTGTGAAGCCCAGGATCACAGTCCTTCACAGTCACCCCTATGGCTGCCACCACGTCCCCTCCCCATCCTCCTGTCCAGGGGATCTCTGCCTTTCCAACACCCTACACAGTGCCAGCAAACGCTCCACAGAGATGCACATGCCCAAGGCCTGTGGCTGCATTCAATGGCTTTGGGAGAAAATGGCTGTACTAAATAGGCAAAATCATGAAGACAAACACTCCTCTGCTTCCCCCTGGCACAGTGAATCCTGGTCCTTAGTGTTCCTGGGAATATTTCAGGGAGCCCTGGACTCAGATACAGGCAATGCATCACATCCCTTATCTTCCATCATCATTTAAGCACAGGAGTCACCTCCAGGTCACTGGGAAAACAAAAATATTTATCTAGTTACATGAAAGTCATATTTATCTGGGAAAAAGGAACATTCTCCACTTGCTCAGCAGGCAGAAATGAGTGCCCTAAATATGGTCTGTAAGATATAAAAATTACTATTTCCCAAGCATTTAGAATGCATGTTTTTGGGAGGTGGTGAGCTAGACTGGTTTTGTTTGTTTGTGTGGGAAGAAATGTAAAATTGGAGAAAGAATGGAATACAGATGGGTATTTTGGGTTTGATTTAAAAAATACCTCCTTTCTTCTTCTGTTGCTGGATTTCAAATCAAGCCAGAACAGCTTGCCCACAATCTCTGTTCCTTCCTATTAACATCCCTATCCCAAGGTATTTTTAATAAAGAAAACTTACCAAGCACTACCAGCAAAGTTTGAACTCTTGAACCGAAGCAGTGCTTGCATGAGATGAGGTGAAGGAGCAGCATTCATAGCAGATTGCAAAGATTGTGCACAGCCACCACTAATACCCAAGTCAATCCATGAGGGACCTGGCTGGATCACATCCTCTCCTTCAAAAGCTGCTGTGGGTTTGCCAGCTGTTACAGTAAACTGGGCTCACTTCTGCATCACAGGGGTTGCACACAAGTCTGAGATTTGTTATCATATCTGGCTGCTCCAGCAGCTGAGCATACTGATCTCTGAACAGATTTGGATTTAACAATACAAAACCTCAGTAAGCAAATTCCTGACCAAATTTTAACCAAGCCCAGTGATCAGCTTGAAGGCACATTCCTTGGCCTTCAGCTTTGTCATGCCGAATTTCAAAGGTCTACAGTAATATAATAAAGATTTTCTAGAGAAGCACTTAAAAAGATACTTCAGAACTGTTTATGAAGGCAAGTGTAAGACAACCCAACAACATTGGTTATGACTGGCTCTGTTTATAATACAAATTATAACATAATTTAGCCTGCCTCCATTTCACTGTACACAGCTCCTCTCCTCTGTGCCTTTGGAGCTGCACTACTGCACTCTTAATGAGTCTTTCATTCTGCCTTCTTTACACAGTAAATCCTATTTTTTTCACCCTGCCCTTTCTCCTCAGCTCCCCAGTTCTGTCTGTCCCCAGACACACACATGAACACCTCCCGATTCCAGGATCAAACAAAATGACTGCTTGTAAATTAGCCAAGACAAACCTCGTTCTGTTCCAATAGCACCAACAATTTGGTTACTCACTACTATGTGAGTTTTTCACGTATACTCTGCAAGTCACAATTTACACTGCTTTGCAGAGTCTGAAGGAAAACATTTCAAGCTAAATTTTCAATGCATATGTATTGGAAACATTATCCAAGCCCCATACCACAAGACTGCACCATTAATATCCGTAAGCATTATGAAATGGCAGGAAGCTGGATTCTTGAATCAAGATATGCTACAGGCAGAGGATATTTTTGTAGGATCTTAAACCTGCTTTTTCTTACTGTCAAATGTGTAAGGTGAATATACTGAAAATACTGGAATTACAATACTGTAAAAATTCCACTGTTTAACAGAAGTAAACAAATTAGCCTCACTTTCCCGGAGGCGTACAGTTTGGAAGAGCTTTTGAATTCTGACAATTGAAATAAGTTGGGTTGGCTCAGAATTGGTTAGGATATAAAAAAACTAAATCCAAATTTCTGCTGCTAGTGGAAAATTTTGAGCCTGTAATTGAGCATGTACTTTTATTCTCCCCAAGATCATTACCAGAGATTATGCAGCTGAATAGGTTTTCTGAGGTGAACCTAAAATAGACCGAATATCATGCTAACCTCCCCAAGAGGATACTGTACTCCACAGAATTGAACTTTGAAAAACAATAAATTACAATTATTTAAAGCAACCTAATATGAGGAAGACAGATAGAAAAAAATAGGGAGTACTTATTATCAGAATTTTTTGTAATATGACAAGAAGACAGGACCTAAGAGACCTCCTGGACTATAGAGCTCATTTCCCAGTTGCCTCTTAAAACTTGTCATAACCACAGAAAAAACTGCTACCACAATTCTGTTGTAACTTGAAGTCCTCTGAATAGCAGTAGCTGCTTTTCTTATATTATATGCAATATTTCTCTTAATATATTCCAAAGAGACATTTTTCTTGGAGTGGACAATATTGACAATAAACAAATTAACTTCAATCTTCTTTCCCTGTCATCATCATCTGTTGCACCATTACTTAAATATTAAATAATGGCATTAGATTTTTTTTAAATTCCCAAGAATACAGCTCCTGTGCACTTGGCCTTGCCTAGTAAGCCTTTTACAAACCAGCCCTTGTATCATGTGAAGATTTAGTAGTTCACTTCAAAACAAAATGAGTTTATGGAAAGTCCTTCAAGCTGGAAGATAACTGGATAAAAAATTGCCTAAAGAGGAAAAACAGCCGAGAGGTTTTGCTGTCTTCTGAAAAACAGGTACAGTTGTTGGCTTTATGTCTAGGAAATGAAAGACACACAAATGAAGAATTAAGCAAATGATAATAATAAAAAAGTGGTGAGAAATGTTTCAGTGTGTGATCAGATCCACAACTGGCTTGAAATCCTAAACTGGCTCTTTGCCATGCTACTGTAATGTGATAGCATTTGTCAGTTTAAATCCAATAGGGAGCTCCTAAGCCATTTTGATAGGATAAAGATATTAGAAGCAGTTGTCTACTCTTATCAGTTTAACTGTATCAGCTTAAGATAGTTAGAAGCAGAGAAAATAATTAATTATATTTCTAAGACGTTATTTCACCACACACTTCTTTGTGCTTTCTGGTGAAGCAAATATGAGCTATCCCTTCAAATGTGAAGTAGGTGGTCCTTGACAGCAGTGATAACTGGCACATCCTGCTGCAGAGCAAGTAAAATAACAGTAAACAGAAGAAAAAGTGAAAGGATGGCAGAAATCACAAATCCAGATATGCAATGGACAGTGCAAGAATACAGAAACACAACAAACTAAACAAAAAGACTAAAATGGATCATTTTTATCATCTACTTGATTCATCCACTGAGGTCTACAAGACAGTCTTTAAAAGAAGCCAACTTCTCTTTGAGAACAGCAAGCACAAAATTAACTGACTCAGATGAACATTGCCTGCCTATGAACATAAAAACCTCCAAACTATTCCCTTTTAAGAAACAAATTTGGAAATTTATAGCAGAAATCAACCGATAAGCTAGTCCAGTTGCTAAGCTGTTGGCATGATGTCAGGCATCACAAGCAGTTAGTGACCACTGCTAAGTTTGTCTGATGCTTTTGTTATTACCATAACCTGATTGACAATTTCTCACGTGGTTATCATCTACCAGTTTTATTTTTGCATTCGTGTTTAACTGAAAAGTTCACAAAGTCTTCACAGTTCTGGAAAACACACACACACAAAAGGCAGAGAGAAGGGAGAGTGTAGTGAAACCTCAGAAGGGGCAGAACCCACACCAAATGGGACAGAAGAAAGAAATGGGGATCAGAACAGAGGACCAAGAGTGTATGTTATGGACAAAGAAGCACAAACAGCTTTTTGGAATGATTACATGATTTCTTCCTATGGAACCTGAAATCAAACCACTCATTTTTTCCCACTGCCACACAACCAACTTCTGCTGAACGACAAAATACATGTATAGTTCCTTCAACCAGCAGGTCTGCAAAGGACCAAATGGTCTCTGTTGCCATCCCTAGCACAGAGAACGTAAGTATTAAACACTGGATTTGTTCTGAGACTGCCTTGAACCACAGAAGTTAATTGAGGCTGCAGCAGCAAATATCTAAATGCTGAATAATGTTCATCAGCTCACAGGTAAGTTTTTAGCTGTTTCAAGCAAGGCTCAGTGGATAAGGTGTCACATTTCCAAGCATAAGTACCCAACTTCAGAGATTCCATTTGTCCTTAAAATATCACTTTTACAATATTGCTATATCTGATTATCAGCACTGAACAGATCACGAAGAACTATCTTAAAAATGGATGTTTAATTACTTCAGAACAAGCTGTGTTCTTTTGAAAGAGAAACTACTTGAAAAATCAGCATCATATTTAACTGGACTTTCAATATGTATATGAGACATCTCAATATCCAGGACTTGGACTCCAAGAAGAATATTTACCTTCCCCACCATTTCCTACTGTTATGGATGGGTCAGATGCCAGCTATCATCCAACTATGCACATATCAGTTCCAAACAAGAATTAAAATGCTAGAAGTTACCTATCCACAAGAAGAATGAGAATTAGAGATTGGAAACAACAGAAACAGGGAGATAAGCTGGTTTACTACCCATGCGCTTCTTTAATTCAAGAAACACGAGCAGCACGGTTTCTTGCAGGAGGAGAAAGGTAGAGAAAAGAAAGACACAAAATTGTTCATTGTCCTAAGTCCACTGCCCTACATATTGTCATAAAAGCCATCCCAGAACTGGAGTCAAGGTGGCTGACACTGACTAAACAGTAAAACAATGAGGTGGATCATGAAGAGCCTGTCTGCAAGCATTCCTCCTCAGCCCTGCTTCTGGCAGCTTGAGTCAAACATCAGCTCCTGCACCGAAGGAACAAAAGATACACCTGGCAGGAACAGCTTCCACTTCAGGGAGAAGAAAGTCAGCCCTTGGTCTGAATGCAGATGGGAAATGTGCTCAAGTACACTGATTCCTAAACTGTCTGGAAGCAGATGAAGATCCCTGACATTGAAAATCATCTTATTAACAGCAGGTGCAATTCCCTCGGGGGAGGTGAATAACTCCATGCAATGGCATCTCAGTCTTTCCCCAGCTCTACAGAATTGCTTCAGCCCAGACACACTTAAATCTCATCCACCAGGAGTTTCATCAAGCCCCCTTTTTACCTCCTTTGTATGTAACAGCTGCATTAAACAGAAAACACACATTTTTTCATGCTACCTTACACCTCCTGTAGTCAAGAAGTTTGTGCTAAGACCCATAAAATATTGACACTGCCACTAGTACTTTATTCAGACAGAGAGAATTTATTTAATCCCTGAAGCTATTCCCATTACTTTTTACAACTATCACGGGGGGGGGAAGCTATCTTTTAAAGAAATTACTAGATTTCTCAAAATAACTTTTTGTCATATATTCCCCCTTTCATCACAGTCTGCTCTGGTCTTTAGGCCTCAATTACACTGTTTTCTGTCCCTGTGAGTATAATTCTAGTCCTTCTCTATTTAGCAAAATATACAGAAAGTGGATTTACAGTCCAGACCTCTAGGATTATGATTCAAACAGAATTTTAGCGCTTCCAGGAGACCTTTTACTTACCAGATATTATACCACATCCCTTTCCATGTCTATTTTGGTAAATCAGACCTTCCTGTCTTTTGTTTGGCTATTGCCTCCTTTTCTCACATTACAGAATCCAATTTTAATTGCTCTGCAACACCTGATTTAAAACCATCTTGGGCATATTCAAGGTATACACATTAGAAATATTCTCTAGATATTATGCTGCAGCACTCAGTCACTAATCCATTTAAACAGCATGAAGTGATAGGAAAGTCACATCCAAATTCAACCAGGAGATTTTTAAAAATTGCTTTTTTTCTCCTGGTCTGACAGGGAAAAAAATTTTGGTATTTCTGCCCACACACTCAAAGATCTTTCAGGTGTATAGCTATCACCAGTTCACTAAGATTCTTTGATGAGGTGTTTTTAGGGTCTAATACTCAGGGTTGCAGTTTAAACAAATGAGCTGCTCCTACAGTAAAGAATTTACTTTGGACACCCAATATCAAATTGAATTAACGAACATTTTTAAATGCTCAAAAAAACCGTAGTTCTTGTTCCCCTGCGTATTCTGGTTGAGGAATTATATCCTGAGTTTCGATGGAGACAACACTGAAAGGCATTAACAAACACAGTGAGGGTCACTGTTCAGAAGAGGAGAGGCTGTTGAATTTATTTCCCACTGGACTCTACTGGGAATAAATGAACTAAAGGATTCCAGAAGAACAGCTTGTTCTCTGGGCCTTGCTCAGTTCAAACAGGAAAAACATAAGTTATTAAAATATATACACAGAGCACAAGGACTGAAAACAGGCTGTGGGTTTATTTGCTCTCCAAATCAAAAGCCTAGACCAAATGCCTTTACTCTTCTTACTGCTTTACTGCTTTTTATTACCACTAGTGGCATGTCAGCACTTCTGTCTATGCTACCTCCCTCACCATATTGTCAGAGACTGCCCATGCCACACAGGTTCCCATTCAAATCAAGTTTTTTAGTGGTTTCATAGCAAGGGAGCTAATTGGCTGAATCAAAAAGGGACAGCAGTCCCTTTCAAACAGGCTCAGTTTTCCAAACCAGCACACAAACCACTGTTATCTCTTCTAGACAGCCAAACTCCAATCCTAACATTTCAGAGAAACATACTTCAAGAAATTCTATATTAGACAAATGTGTCACTACAATAACCCACACAATATTTCTCCAAGAGCTCATTATTTTGGTATTGACTCTTCAGCATCATGGTTAATGTTTCTTTTGCTATCCTAAATGCAGTATGCAAGGGGATGAGGGAGCACTGATCTCGGCCAGTCCTCTTGGTGCTTATCTGCTGCAATCCCTGCCCTACCAAACTCTAGATTTAGTTTCTGATTTTAGACGTAGAAAGGATAGAGTTAATCTATCCTTTCTATATCTAACACTAACAAGTGTTAAACAATTTCCTACTTGATCATTAACCTGTCAAATTCAGCATAATAAAATCATCACCAGTTTAAGGAACTACAAAGGACTTGTCATGGAGAGAATTTTAGGAACACGACAATCATGTATAAATTTAAAAAAGTAATGATGATCCTTTTTACAGCTGGATCCTGAAGAATAATTTTCCACCTTCACACAGTAAAAGCAAATGCTTCTGCAAGAAGTCTTTTTCTTTAAAAAAAAACTTCTTAAAACTTTCTGAGCTTTCTTGCAAAGAATGCATTTGAATTGCAGAGTCACTCAATGTGACACTTTAATGCTTTTCAGGAACTAGGCAGTACTCTGGTATACTTTATGATTTATATTTCCTTGTAGTCTATCACAACCTATTACAACTATCAACAAGAGTTAAGGTGGGAGAACTAACACAGTAATTTTCCATCCATATTATGGCAGCTCTCAAATGCTGGACCTGTACTCCCAGTGTGTCTGCAGAGCCTGCAGAGGCAGTGCAGTGAGTATATTGCAATCTCGGCTGTGAGCAAGTTACTGCTGGCCAATTTTCTAATACAGTGTTAAAATGCAAGAGATAATTCCAGGATCTCCACAAGCAGTAGGAGGAGGACAGCATTCCAGGCACAGTTTGCACTCATGAGTTTGGAAACATCTGCACTATCAGATAAAGAGCCTTTTATAAGCAGTACTAAGTTAATGAATTTCTATGAAGTATAAAGAGAGCCACAGAACAGAGATCCTTAAGTGGAAGCACACTGACAGATGAGACCTATAATTTTGTGGGAGGAATTTCAGTGTGACTACTTTTCCTTCACTCAGTTGTTTCTTCTGGTGACCAGCTCCACTACCTACACCCTTCCTAGAAAGAGGGCTGGGAGGGCAGCCAGGGCTTTCAGGCTCCAGGAGCTACTTGACCACCCTGCTGCCATCAGCTTTAGCACAGGAGTCTGAGTCACCCGACAGAAACCGTGAGGTTCAGACCCATAAAAAAAGGTTTATCCTCAGGACTCAAGAAAAGAGGGCCTTCAAGGTAATTTCAGAAGGTTTCCTCTCCTTATTCTGAATAAATAACAAACCAAGTCCCTTGTGTATTCACAGAAAGGAGGGCTGCTGGCTAACATCTCGGTGTCTCCACTGAGCACGTCTTAACACAGGCAACAATTTCACTGATGAAGTGAGCAGAGAATCTTAGGGTGGCCTTGTCTGATAGTGATGGACAAGACCATCCTGTCTCATTCACTCACTTCTTTGCTTGTAGCCCTGCTTGATTTATTTGTAGCAGCAATACATTAATGTTATCTGACAGCTACTATTAAAGTGTCACAAGCATGTGTATGCAATAACACAGATGCTGCAGGGAATTTGCTGTAGGCCACTACCTCCCAGGCACAGAAAGCAAGGAGAGGCAGGGGAAATAGCTTATAAAACAGAGATCTACTCCTTACTCCTCTTATTCAGAAGAAAATTGACAAGGAAAATTACTACAGAGACCAAGCACAGGCAGAAGGCATGGTAACATTCAGAAAAAATTAATGTTCCAAGTTTTCCCACCTGTGTCCTGATAATTACAAAACCCAGCAAAAACAAAACCAAACACAGGCAGCCATAGGGCAACCTCCCACTCAGGTACCCCATGCAAGCAGATGGGTAGACTCACATGGCAGTGCTGCAGTAAGTAAAAGGATGATAACAGGCTGCTGGAATAGCAGGAGACACAAGAAAAATCTCCCTTCACTTTTTTTTTTTTTTTTTTTTTTTTCCTTTACAGTGATGTACAAGTGTGGTGATAACATTTGGTTGATGAAATTTCCTGCCTCCATGACCCCTCAAGTACTTACAGATCTATTCTTATACCATGCTTGAAAATGAGAGTGATAGTACCCTCGTGTCTCATACACACAGAACAAGCAAATATTTAGTCCAAGGTCACAGCAAAAAACAGCAGCAAAGCCAGGATTTGCATACAGATTTCTCAAGCAACAATTACCCAATACTTTAAAAGCATTCACCAGATTCTCTGTCTCAGTCTCTGAGACAACAGCTAAACAGGGAGACCTAAGCAAAATATTCTTGCTGTGTCACCTGAAGTCACAAATGCTACAGAATTTGCCTTAACTATACCCTCTGTGAGTTCTGAGAATGGAAAGTGACCACAGTCTGTACTCATGAAGGGCTGGAAATACTTGACAGCTGCAAAATCTCAGGTACTGAGGAATAAAATCACTCTGATCTAAAGAGCAACAACTTCATAACAAGAACCAAAGAATTATTTCTGTTCTGCATGGGACAGCTTTTCATCTGCAAGTATGTGGAGGACATGTAAGAACCTCCCTAGCTCTTTTTCATAGCCTTACTGAAACCATGAAGTATTTTGTCCACAATATTCATGGGTTATGGATCAGAATAATCATTATTATATTCACTGAAATTCAATGCATCAGATAAAACAGTATAATTCTGTTAATTCCTTAAGGAATGCTGATATAGCCTCTAGAAAGACAGTCTAAACTGGGCTGTTTGTCACCTGTCAAAGATACAACAATTTCTTTATTTTATTATTAGGACAAGCGTCTTATGTGCTCTGCTTCCATACCTAAAAATGTTAACACTACAAAGCACTACTTTCTATCACACAGTTACATTAAAAAAAATTATCATATCTTCGTGTTGCTTGAGTGAGCAATTGAGCCAGCTGATGTGGCCTGCTAATCACAAAATGTAGCAACACTCATAATTGAGCAGAATACCAAGCAAGGTCAAAAAAAGTGCTGCTCAGTATTTATTGGTGCCTGTGCCACCACTTTGATGTGGTTTGCTAAAGATTCTACCACACAGGGCCTAGCAAATGCACAGCTGGAAAGGTTACTACATCTTCTCATGTCAGAGGACTGTTAAACCATCAGTGCAGTGGTTTTGCTCAGCCATCCCCATCACCATCCTCCAAACACCTTTCCTTCTACTCAGGAGGAGGCTGATGCCCCAAGGATTGACAGGGAAACAAGCTGTAACCTATAAACTGCATAATCTACCTTCTCTCCTTTTAGTGACAATATGGTCATAAAAAAGGGTATGGGTCAGATTTGCACAAGTATTTAGGCCAGATGTGCAGATAAGCAGTTAGACTATGTAGACATACATTAAATCACATTAAGTGCCTATCTGCACCGTTTTGAACTGAGCTTCTTTCCCTTTATCAGATTCATAGTACTTTAATTGGAGCTGATTAGAAATTAAGGTCTCCAGGGCCAGTACAAAAAGTTTACATCAGATCTCTCCAAGCCACAGTGCCAGCCACAAACTGCTTGCTGTTGTGTAAGCAGAGACCCAGTGCCTGCAAAGAGGTGCCAGGCAGGTAAACTGGGGAGGGTGGGACACTGCTGTTGTGGGGCACACAAACCCTGAGAGCCACTCTGCAGAGGAGCAGAGGAGGAGGCTGATGATGGCTCTGTTCGTGTGCTGCAGCCAGCTACATCTCAAGCTGTGCCTTGGCTTCAAGTGCCCCAAGGGGTAAAAGTGCACTAAAAACAAAGGCCAAATAAAACATGCTTTAATTCGCAGTCATTAAAACCCCAGCTGCAAATATAACTGAAGCATGTTTCTTTTTAAGGAAGCAACACAACACTTTCTCCCTCCAGCCCTGTTGACTTCAAAGGCTTCAAAAGTAACTTGATGCCACGACTAGAGGCAAAGCTGCCATTAAGTGCCAACTCCCGCAGTTACAGCTTTTGAGGCCCTGAATTCTGTTTTGATTATTTACCTTCAAATGAATTTTAAAAACAACAAAAAAAGAAAGAAACAATGAAAGTAAGATGGGAGGCAGTTTCCAGTATGGCTGCCTGCATGTATGACAAGAGCTGGGGGCAGGTGAGTAAATGCACAGAACCCACAGTTGCAAGACATAACCTTACAAATACTTCTGATACACTCTAGTGAGGACCATCTCTCCCCAGTACTACATATGGCTCTCTACAAAGGATTTCTTATGTCCCGGTCCCCTCTTATTAGAGTTTGTTCTACCAGCCTTGATCAAGTTGAGCACTTGCATAAAACAAGCCTGAAACTCCTTTTAAAATGACTTCTCTGGCGTGCAGATGTCACAGCTCGCTAGGTTTAAGTCAGCAGAGCTTTAATCCATGGCTTAGCACATCAACTTCAAAAGAAACAGAGTTCCTGCATCCACATCACAGACACACAGACTCCCTGAATTCAGCTTGCATGGCTTGTCCTGGTTCCTGGTTTAGCCTCATGAAACCCTCCCCTGAGCTGGAGCCACAGGCCAGGGGCCAGGTGAGCTGTAACTTTAGAAACCTAAAGGGTTGGTGACAAGGTACCTGCCACACTGCCCTGTGTCAACACTGCCAGTCCTTCCACCTCTGAAAAGCAACCAGAGCATCAGTGCCTGCCTTGTCAGGCTGCTGCACTGCAGCCCAAGCTCTGCTGGCATGTCCACATGCTCAGCTACAGAGAACTAATGGAGAGGGAGGGATGAAATAAATAACAAGAAAGGGAGGAAGCCCTGTGCTACCATGTTCATTGAAGAAGGATTTGTTCCTTGCTTTTGCTGCTGATGTTCTGGTACAGACTGCACATGAACAAAACATTCCCAAGCTTTAAATTTATTTTGGTGTTCCCAACAAGCACAAACATAAAGGTTACACTTCAGAATTTTCTGTCCCTGCATATTTAAAAATAATCCAGCCACTCCAAAACTCCTTGGCCACTGCTGGGTCTTTGAAGAGAAGAATTAATTCATATAATAGCCCCTCTAATTTCCAATTCTCCATCAAACAGATGAGGGAGAAAACAAAAGCTGAGGAGCAAATAGCTGAGCTGACTCATGTCTTCAAAGTGTCCATTTAAAATGACGAAATAACTGTTCCATACCCCAAACCAGAATGAATACAAGTCTTCATGTAAAAGCATCTTGTATAAAGGCAGATGCTAATCACTAAAGTCTAAGTTCAAACTAAACATGCTCTAGGATGCATCCCATTTGTGCCAGTGTAATATACAAGAATCTTGCAATCTTTCAGTTACAGTAATAGGGGTAGTAGAGGATTGAGAGCAAATAGTCTTGAGGGAAAAGGCTGTGATCCAGTCACATTTGCACGTGTATCTACACCATCCTCTGGACAAGACATGATAGAATAAATTAGAGCAGTTAAGTGAGAACAAAAATAATAAAGAATTTTTTTTTTTTAACACATAATGACAGCGCAGAAGACTTCAGCCCAGCTTCCACCTCTGCAGCAGACCTACTGTACAACCCACAGCTACTCAATATCATTATGTGCCAGAGCTTGGTTGTGGATTATTTTTGTTTCATATCCCTTCTCATATTTAACCAGGCCTCTCAGAGAACAGTTTACAGTTTGTTACTATGCAGCTCCACAGCCTCTAGCACAATGCAGCTCAAGTCCTGGTCCTACAGAGAGCAGCTTAATAACCATTTATTACAAACAGCGTGGCCGGCCAGTGGCAGCATGGAAAGGCTGCAGCAAGGCACAGAATACACAGAGCAATTACTCTTCATGATTTAACCCCACAGTCCTGTCCCTTGGACAAAGTCTATCTTAGTGCCTTCAGCAGGTCAGAGTAATCTCTTTAATGTCTACAAAAAAATAAATCAATGCACTTGCAGCAGCAGCAATAACAGCTGTTTCCTATCACCTGCCTCTAAAACCACAACCTGTTGAATCCCCTCTGCCACCCAAAGCCCCAACCAGTATGCTGAGTCACAAGGCAGCCATGAAGGCTATCTTCAAATAGCAACCTGGAATATCATTTCTTCCTGCCAGGCCATCCTTGTCTCTCTCTGAGATGTATTTTCCTATGACAACAAATAAAATCTGTTTTACTTGTGTTCCATTTAAAAGCAATTTGTAAAAAAGAAGCAGTGAAAATAAGAAACAGACAATGCCTTTTTCTTTAAATCTTTCCAACATAAAATAGGAAAGAATGCCTAAAAGTTTCCAGGCCAGCACAGTTTTCTTGTTTTGTTTATTTTAACATAAGTAATTCGGAAAGCATGAGATCAGGACGTACTGGTACCAGCTATGTTATCTCAGCAGTGCTGCAATTTCCCATAGCCTACCCTATCTGCAGGACTTCTGTTTCTTTATGGTCATGAATTCAGAAACAATGATAGAGCTGACTAAAATCATGAGCCTTGATGAATAATAAAGCACAGAAATCCTGCATTTGACCAAGGCTTCCTGGTTGGTGCCTTAATGGAAAAAGCTTGGCATGGGAGATGCCTTATAAACTCAAGTACTTACTATTCAGAACACACACAAAACCTATACTGTTGCCCTGAAGCCAACCTTATCACCAGTCTCAACTTTTCCTCACTACTATCTGCAAAGGGTACTGAGTGTGTTGAGTACACCTACAGTGTATTCACAGCCAGAACTACTGAGCACCACAGATGATGCAGGCAGGAAGAAAATCATGCGGGTGCCCTAATGCCAGCAGTGGCTCTCCTGAATGCAGCTCAGGACCCTGGAAAAACAGCCACAGAAATGCTAGCTGGCCAGCCAGGTTGACATCTGCCTGCAAAGATCTTGCAGATGTAGCCTATTTCTCTCTGTCGAGGCTGGAGAGCCTTTCCACTGAACAGGACACCCTGAGCAGCAGCAACAAGCAATGTCAGGGTCTGGCTGGCTGAGTCTTCTTCCTTCAAAAGTCACAGCAATTTTGCACTGTCCAGAAGCTCTGTATTGTGAATGAACAGCACACCTGAGAACCTGGTGGGGAGACCTCCACAAGAATTCACTTGGTTTTAAGGTGCAGTAAAATGCATTTCCCAGCTCGGGAAAGGCGAAATGAGAGGGGGTGAACCTACCATATTTATTCTGTCATTGCCCAAATCTAGAAAACAGCAAGTTAGCAGCAGCACAGTGAAGCTCACAGTGTAATTTCCCTCCAGACTACTCTAAACTTGGAATGGGGGTTTTTCCAAATTTATTGCTTCTCTGATTTCATAACAAATTAGCTCCATGTACCATTACAAAAATTGCTTTGCTGTCAGCCCTGCAGGCTTAATTTGGGGTCTGGGAAGCAGAGGGCTCTTCCCTTCTCACACATTGTCAACAGCCACACAAGGTTTTGAACACTGAGTTCCACCCACGCTTGTCCTTGTACAACCCCAGTGAGGCCTTTCACAAGGTTGGACAGGTGTAAAATAACACAACCTGACCTAAAACAGCACTAAAAAATACAAAGCTGGGGGGTTGGGGAGGGGGAAGCTGTTACTCTGGCATTACTTAATAGACTTGAATTGACTACATTTTCTAGAGTTTTGTTTTCGTTTTGTTTGGGTTTTTTTCTTTTTCATATTTTTAAAAGAACATCAACGTATCAAATCAGAATGAAGATAACTGAAGGAAAGGGGTAGGAGGAAAGAGAATTGCTGCCAACAGTCAAGGCAATACTACTGTTTTCATAGAGCATGTGTTCCCTTTAAAAGTGGTCTGCTAAGCCATGCTGCCACTCCAGCACTGGGGGAATGCAAAAGAGATGGCTGGAAACTGGGCCCACGGTGTTGCAGGCAATCTCCTGCAGATTTATGTAGGGGACTCTTGAATCTAATTAACTTTTTCCATCTCTTCTATGCAGCTCTCTCACTGATCACAAACACTATGCATCCAGCTAGCACAGAAAGAACTCCTGTTGGGTGCCTGTTCTATCTGGTGCAACGCTCCTATCGGCACGCAAACACAAGCATAGGCTCTGGATTAAAATAATCCAAGTTAGATTTGGATGCAGTTGCATGCACTAATTGAAAAGATTGCCCCAAAGCTGCAGTAGTCCTAAACACGCTGAGTACACGTGCAAGCAAGCATGCTGTCATGATGCTGACAGATGATGAATTTGTTTGTGTAGTGAATATATACAGGGAAGAAGCAGCTGGAAACGCATTGTAATGTGTGATCTGTACAAATCTAATCTCTCCTAATTTTCTGCAGATTCCAGCTGCAGGCCAGCTGGGTGCAACTGTGACAACTTTGGTATAAATTTCTGTTTGTGACTAAAGGACCAAAGAACTTTAGCTGAAGGGCAGATATTTGAGAAAAGGCTATCCTAAAATAGGATAGTTGTTTGAAGGCACAGAAACAACAATATTCAGCTCAAATTAACTTGCAGACACATATTTTTTGCTTGAATACTCTCCTCTGGTTTAACTCAGTCTTCTCCTGCTCTTAGTTGTCTCTTTTATACCGGGGTAATAAACAGGGTAAACAACTATATTTTAAAATATTCAGCGTTACTTTTTTGTAATTAAGGAGAAGTTATTTAATTTCCCTGTGTGAGAGAGCAACTCTCCATTCCTTTACTACCCCTTCTCCCATACATCTAATTTCAGGAAATTAATTCCCAAGCCTGGCTTACCAGACCTGCATGCAGTATTCCTAACTCCACAGGGTCTCATTCAGTGTGCAGCAGAACTGCTGATCCCCCCTTGGATAGGGAGCACTTCACTAAATGCATCCCAGGGTTGTACTTGTCTTTCACAGCTGCACCAGCAGCAGCTTAGTCATTCTCAGACTGACTCATGCACTGTGGTCTTTCTCCTTTTCTGCCATTTCCAGCTGATGAAGGCTAAGCATGGAGCTGAAATTAAACCTATGTGATGATGCAACACCTATCAACTCGTAAGACCCTACCAGTAAGAAGGAGTGTGCAGCTGTAAAACAGGGTTTAAGGCCAAGGTTTGTCTTTGTCAATAAACAACACAACAGAGATCACCCAGAAGACCATCCTAAAAGCTCACTCAGATGAATTTCTCTTCTCAGATATTCATCTATATTTGCTATCCTTCAGACATACGACATCCTATCCGAAATAAAGCATTCCTTAAAACTCCTTGTAAGTCAGTGTACCATTTGCCTGTTACAATTTCTTCACTAATTTTTCTCCCTATCTCCACTTCAGCATGCTTAAAACTTGCTTGTATTTAAATATGTCAATTACACCATCGCTTCTCCATATATCTTTCTTAGCAAGGTTCCTTTCACCTCTTCTCTCTCTCTCCCCTGTCGTTCAGCGGTATTGTCCCTGAGGCAAAACATTTATTCACCTTTAATCCGTTCCTAGGTGGTCTTTAACCCAAACCCAGCCTTGGCAGCTGCTATTCTTCCCTTGCTCTATTTTTATCTTTGTAAATATGTTCAGGCAGGCAAAAAAAGAACAGGATTACTGCAATGAGGCGGGTAGTTAAATGACACAATGTGATGAAGAAAGGCAGTTTGTAACACCTCAGAACCTCGTGTTCTGTGACCCAGCAAGAACTGAACCAAGAGGCAGAAACACTGACCAGGGACAGGTGAGATATTACTCACAGCTCCTCCACAAACATCAGCTTGTTCCCAGGAAATAACAGGGTACACCTGGTATCCTTGTGCTGTAGTTACAACTTCACTGGCTGGTGGTTCACCTCGTGTTTTTAATTATTGCTCAGATCCATTTTTTCTGCTTCTGCGAGGTCAGCTCTAAGAAATAATAAAAACTTATTCACACTAACAAACATCGAAGCAGTCAGAGAGCATGGAATCTTTTGGCAGCATATCTGGAACTAAATATTTACTGAACACATTTCTTATCTAGGGACTTGGCCAAAATGAGAGGGAGGGCATGTGAAGCCAGCATTTTCCAAAGCAAGTATAAAACCTCACACATATAATGCCACACGTCCCCTGCTGAGAGATCACAGAAACCTGGCTGCCCCAGAGATCATTCATCTGAAAGGAAAAACAGGAGTGGACTGGTAGGCTGGGAGGCACATCAGCCAGCCAGGCAGCTCGGCTGCGGTGTGCCAAGGAAGAGCTGCTGTCACCCTGCCCCATGCTCCTTTTTCTCCAGCAAATATCGCTTCTTGCTCCGCTGAGGCAGGACTCCAGCAAATGTTTACAGTATCGCAGGACCAAGGTAAGGTTTAAAAACACCCCACTGAACATGGAACTGTTCGTGTGAGGAGAACGTGTGATTGCCATCCCGGGCTGAAACCAGCTGCTTGCTTTTGTTATCACCTTCCTTTTCCCATAGCAACCCTTTCCAATCAAGTAATCCTAACTGATCTTGGAAATCAATCAATCTTCTATTATGTTTACATACAATAGACCACCATGACTCACTTTCATCTGCAATCCTTAAACTTTAAACACTGGTTTAAAACAGGCCACAGATTATTATAATCGTGTTTACACAAGAAGTGTAATATGCCAACCTGTCAAAATATTGTCAATATTTATGCCACATAAATCCATTCCCCAAAACTAAACCAAAAACTTATTGAAAGATTAGAAATGAGATGGGCTGGAAAAAAAGGTAGAAGCAAATATTTGAATCAAATACTGCCAATGCATGGATGAAGTTAAAAAAAAAAAACGAACTGAGTATCAAAAAGAGAGAGACATGTCCCAAATAAATTGGGCAGCCTCACAACCAGCATAAAGCACATGAAATTAAAACTTTCATGATCTATGGAAGACATCAATACCAAGATGGCAGACTACCCTTACGTGTCAGGAAAGAGAAGTGCAGTGCAAATCTGTGTAAGAAGAGGAAAAAATACTACCAACAAAGAAAAGCAGCAAGAAAGCAACATGCCTTTCTTTCAGAGGATGAAAAATACAACTAGACGGCCAAGCATCATGACAAGATGAGCTATATCTCTATAAAAGTGGAAATTGGACATACCTTTTTCACTGCCACTCCGCAAGGAAAAATGAATGTGGGAAGGGGCTATGTTATGCTGAAGGGCTGCAAGGAATCTTTAGAAACAGAGTAAGCTCATTAAGCTACTCCATATTTCATGTCTCCTCAAGGAACCATATTTTCTATTACATCTGGGAAAAACCAGGGCTGATTTCCACATCATTTAGTGGTACTTTTTCTGAGAGATTCTGCTCTGTCCTATGCAATGCAAACTTGGATGGATTTCAATGGCAGTTAGCAAGTGAAGTTTGCATACAAATGTCAGGAAGGAACTCCATGTTATTTGTACCTAATCTTATTTTTCCATATGAAGTCATCTGAGGCAGTTTTGTTCCTGCTGGAACCCTGCAGTCCAGGGGAGTTTCAGGTAATCCATATCTTGAATTGAACACTGCACAAACAAAACGGCTGACACATGAAAAAGTTAAAAGTTCTTTCTGCTTTGCCCAGGTTCAAATCTGTATACTACGGTGTGATACAAAATGAACTTGAAGGGCTCATAAAGTTCTAGTTCTTATTTCCATAGGTTTTAATGGAAATAATCCATACTCTCAGTTTTGCTGCACAACTCTCAGCTTTATGATTTTACAATAAAATCCTGAAATTGGAAAAATGTGACACTAAGATGAATTCAGTGGTTCAGAACATGAAAACTAATAGAGTATTAACACTACTTACTAGTCATCCCTTACATTCCTATGGGCTAGGAAACAACTCTGACAGAAGTTACAGAATATTCTGAGTTAGAAAGGACCCACAAGGATCATCAAATCCAGATCTTAACTGAATGGCTTACATGGGGATCTCTTGTTAGGAGTTTGCAAAGTGCTCACTACAGCAAGGGCCTGATCCCTCACTGTACACCTGCAGTGGAACAGAAATTAAGGTCTGTAAGGAACCAGTTAGTGGTCATCTCGGTCCCACCAACACAAACAAACAAACAAATTTGTGGAGATAAAATTGTTTCACAATATCAGTTATTCTTATGCCCATTCTCTGCAGTTACCTTTCCAATTTATCTACAAACTCCCACTACAACAAGTGTCTTTTCATTACCAAATTATTTTAATTGACTTCTGATATCTTTCCCAGTTTCTCTCTCTAAAATTCTTAGGATCTTCAATATCTACAATGACATACACATACCTTTATGGCCAAAAGAGTTTGCGGCATTGAATGCAAAATTTGTGGGCTTTTTGCTCTTGCTTCAAGAATATGGCAGAAACCGCATCCATTTTTAATTTTTTCCCTGTTTCGTTTGCTCTTCAATATTCAAGTTTGTCCCAGCTGGGACCTAAAGCCTATACAGAACTGATCACCAATAAAGGCAGTTTGATTTTTTTGTTGTATCAGGTATGAAACAACTGTAATACAAACATATAGAATCAATACAAAAATCAGTGCAAGTCTGACCAGTGTTTGATCATGGATGAGGTAATTATCCAGTAATTGATCACACATGGTAACAGATAAAGTAGAAGAGCAGGAATCTCTTCAGAGTAAAATTGGATGGTAAACTGCACACAGAAGGAAGCTTCTTCCTAACCTCCATCACTCACCATAATTCATGGTTTTGAAGCAGAGAAGTTCTTCTCTATAAATAAAAAAGGGGAAGTTACTGGTGGATATGTTCCAAACCTTGGGTAGGCATCCTTTTGTTCAGACCTCATTACTTTTCTACCAAGGATGCAGCATTACTAGAACAGAATTAGTGACAGAAAATGCCTACTGATAGTAATAGAAAATATTATTTGCTGTCCTCTTCTGACATATGTTCTCTTAGATCACCACGATACAATGAGCTGACATGCTCATTCAGCTTCCCAGAGTGGAAGTCCCAGAAATAAATCATTTTTTCCTAAAAATATTTTTCCACCCACGAACAATGGCTGTTAATTTAAAGTTGCTCAACATGCACAAATCAGTCTTTTTACTCTTTGTTCTGTGACAAAAATGCATTTCATATACCACCATGTCCATTCATCTCAGTTTGCCCTAGTCTTCCTCAATTTTCATTAACCTCTACAGTTCCCAGCCATATCGAACTACTCCCTATGTTTTCCCAATTATATTCATAGTCCATGCATGACAACATGAAATGCTGGACTTTGTACAAAAGGAAGTATTCCTAAACTCGCTGTTTCTTGGCAGGTTGCTCAAACTAATGCCACCATTAGAAGTTGCAGCAACTCAGCAAAGAGAATAACAATGTTAGTGAGTAATTTTACCAGCATATTGTGACCTAGGGGACTCCCCACATGTAATACAATTACTGGCTTCAGAAAAATAGAGAACAATGATGTTTGCAATCCAACATTTAAGGAAACTTTGTGCCCTTTGGCATCAGGGCCAGCTGGGTGATGACAACTTCACTCATGCCCAGTATCTGGACATATCTAAAACATAAAGGAAGTATGGGTCTTTGAATTCCCCTTTTCCCTGGCAAAAGAATCCTATGGGTAGAGCTGGGGATGAGTGGGGTGCTAAACTGGATGAGTATTTGGTGATGAGCTAAAATACAGAGAAGTATTACTTCACTGAAAAATAAATCCTGCTGAACGTTCCACAATTCTGTCAGGCAGTGACCTCAGGCATTAGGCTGACCTGGGAACAAAAAGCCAGGAGTTCAGTACAGAGCAGTCTTCCCTTCTCTCCCATGCCAGGGAAACAACATTCTCCAACATGCTATTTCAAGACTATGTGAGAAGCTTAGAAAATGCCTTTAATCCTCTTTATTCCCAAGTGTTGGCTTTGGATGGGCCAGCATTGTTTGTGCCCCAGCATCTCCTGGTCACTTCTCTGGCTCACACCACTTCACAAAATAGCAGCAGGGATGAAGGCAAACACCTCCTTAAAATTCTCATTGCAATCCAAACAACAGCTGCTATTCCTTCTGAGGATGGCACACATTTTCAGCCTGGTTATTTCTCTCATCTCTTTTAAATTCACACATGTTAGCAGATTTGGATTATTTTCTCCAACAAATCTTCAGTTATACCCTGAAGCTTTTAATTTCAGAGCTGGGTACAACAATAAGGACAGTGAGTCTCTGTCTGCTTTTGCTCTGCTATTTAAGTGGCAAAGCATTTCATATTGCCCTGGGTTGCTGGGTTCTAAAAGCGCTGCCCTTTCAAAGTGACACTATGACACATTACTTCAGCTTCTGAGCCTGGTCCTTAACCACAGCGTGCTCTGCACACATCCCAGGGCTGCACAAGAGACCAAGGCAGCCTCAGTCCTGCAGCTGCTCCGTCAGAGGTTCAGATCTTGGTAAAACTTTTGGTCTCAGATCAAAGATGAGCCAAACACCCATTTCTTTGACTAATTCACCAGTACATAGTACAGATCATCATTTGGCCACAACTCTGAAACTAAGCAATTCTGTGAAGCCTTAACATATGCCCAATTCTGTTCAAGTTCTGGTTGTAATACAATTAATACTTTATTATATCTATATAATTTGTCCTATTTCAATACTCTCAATGTCACCTGTGGTCCAAAATGCACTGAAGAAGATAAAACCTTTTACAGTTGCTTTCAATTTAGATCATGAGATCTGCATGATTATCAATCTGAACACCAATTTGCAGAATTTTTCACTAGGAAACAAATATTAAATTAGAGATGCCGAAATAGTTTTATTCTGGGGGATTTCTTATAGGAGAAGGAATAAATTAACTTGTAAAGAAATACCCTAATGGGAAATTTGAAGTCTACAATATCTTTAAAAATTATGCATTTATTATAACTATCTATGCTTTACTTCTCTTACATTTTTTGGCATTAAGATGAACATTTGCCAAGGAATAGCTGCTGTGACCCTACCCCATGCTCCTTTTTCCTTTCTCTTACATTTTTTAGCATTAAGATGAACATTTGCATTATGGTAAACTGTTAGTGAAGCCTAATACAGAAGCACTGTTTGCAAATATTAAGATAATAAGCAAGAACTTCATTAGTCTGAATTTTCTCATTTATTTCTCTGTTTTATTCCTAATCTAATTTTCTATGCAGTTTTTCTACCTGAAACTGAAGTATTGCAGGTTTGACACCTTTCAGAACGAAAATGCTTAGGGAGTCACAAAAGAAGATTATTAACTGTGAAAAAACAGAGTGCTAGTCATACAAATTCCCTTTGGAGAGATGGGGTTCCTGCACATGGGCCTGGAATGTTGATTTACCTGAAGACGTCTTTTGTCCCCTAGGTTCAAAATTGGATTAGTTTAACAACGCTACCAAAAGAGCTTCTCTTTTCACACCTTTCAAGCAGTCCTTTATCTCCTTTAGATTTGCCATCAAATGGAAATTTATGGGGGTTATATTCAATTTATGGCCATACACAGAAACCTTAAGTTGTTCATCTTTTAGGACATCTGTGAGGCAGTGTACAAGTTTACATGACAACACGACGGTGCAAAGAGACATGAGTTATTGCTGGCCCAAGGCAATATGTCTGGCATGGCATAGTTCAAAGCCATCCAAGTCTTACTAACTCTAGTTTAAGGTGAGTTTATTAGGTTGCACTAATGTTAATTTAAGGAGGTCATTAGTCAGTGACAATCAACCTGACTGTAGCCAGCCAGCTCAGGTGTCTTTGCACTGAATTCCTTAGCCTTGCAGGCTGAAAGGACAATAGAGACAAAGGTGCAATTTGTTGGAAAGATGGAAATTATGTTTCCTCATGTCTTCAGTGACAGCACTGATAGGCAGTTTTACAGCTGATTTCTTTAAGTTTCTCTCATCTTCTCTAAGTCAATCAACTCAGGCTGTGGTGCCTTCGGCATTTTCATATTCCAACTGAACACATCTCAAGAGCATGAGGAATACTGAGATATCATTATACTAATGATATTGCAAAAATGTTCTGATGCTCAAACAAAATCAAGATCCAGATTTATGCTGGAAACAATCCAGAGATCATTGCTGAAAAAATCATTTCACCACATTAAGAATAAAGAAAACCACAATACTACAAGACCCTGTGAGACAGTAATTTGCAATTATTAATGTGAATCAATTCAAAACCAATAAAACACAGCATAAATGGTAAAAACCATTGTTGCTAAAATTTCTACTAGCTTTCTTCTATCCCAACTCTTTATTTCTCCATTGTCCCCACTCTGATTTCAATCTCATCTGATTTGCTTTGAACAAGACCTGTTAAGTCTTGTATTTTTTTAAGAATTTTTTTTCCTGAAAACAAGATAAATCAACCATTTGCAAAGATGTGAGCAGTTTCTTTGATTTATGTCAGTGGCCACAAGCAGCTATCATTAGGACTCTTCTTCCCTGGAGATACTCTAAAGCTATCTGAATACCATCCAAAATAACGTGCTCCAGAGGACCCTGCTTGAGCAGGGAGGTTGGATTAGATGACCTCCAGCTGTCTATTCAAACCTTACCCAGTCTGTGATTCTGTGAAATAGACAAGGTGAATATTTAACAATTTTCCCTATAAGAAATACAGCAAATCTGTAATGTTAGGAAAACAGCATTTAAATTACAAAAATACCCATTCCCCCTTTATATACCATAATCCAACATCTTCAACTCTTTCTTGTAAGCTACCTGATGCAGTTGACATATATTTCATCACATGATATGAAATGAAGTCAAATATTTAAAAAAACCCAACAGAAACTCTGGTATTGGTATATAAATAGGAACCTGGTCTGTATGACACAGACAGCAATGCTGCCATTCTCCTCCAACAGGAGAACACAGATGATTAAAGTAATACTTTAAGAAGTAGAGCAGTTTCAAGACTGATATTTTAATATATGAAAGGCTACTGCAAAAACAAGGAAAATAATCTGTTCTGTTCTTCACTGTTAGCCAGGACAAGAACTTAATAGTGAAAAAAAAAAAAAGCAGATTATCATCATTAGTTTTCTTCTCTTTTTTTAAGGAACAAACACAACTTTCTAAATGTGAAGATAATTAAGCAGTGAAACAGATTGCCTAGGGAAGCTGGGAAATCTCAAACTCCAGAGATGCTACATAATAATTGAGACAGGTCAAAATGATACTTTAAGCCTTCCATCTTGCTTTTTTTAATTACTATCTTACAAGCATGACTTTTTAAATGGCACAGTTTCTTAATAAATACAGTGTGTCAATTAATATGTCTAAGGATTATACATCTCAGTTGGCTTATGCTAGGAGGATGAAACATTGAATAAATACCGAAATTATTTTATTTATTAGAAACACTTATTTTCTAATTAAGAGGAAAATGCACTCTTGCTTGTATAACTAAGGGATTCAGCAGTGTTCCCAATGAGGCCAAAACTCTTACCCATTTCAGTGAGATAGCAGTAATTATGAACATCATCATCTACACAAGACTTTTTAACACAAAATCAAAAGAAAAACCAAACAGAACAGTCTTTTGCTTAAGAAGAGAAAAAGCACCCTCATGCTTTGCCAAAAGAGGTTGGCATGGATGACGAGTTCCTGCTGGATGAGAGAGAGAGCAACATACTAGCTTCTTCCTGCAATGTGCTTATTTTCTTAATTACATTATATAAAAGGAATTTCATTACATCTGCTTCATTGGTGACAATTTGCTCGTATTATGGAGTTACTACAAAAGTCAATGACACAAACACAACAAATGTGAAACAATGAAACACATGCAAAGTAAGAATGACTCTATTAGTTTAAATGTTCAGGCTGGTTTTCATGTCCAGTTTCACATTATAATGAAAAAAATTGCTCATCTTCCTAATCATATCATTTTTAATACAGGTTTTGTTCACTGCTACACTTTAATCACTTCAGACACTGAAGTCTTTATAGGACAGAAATCATTTATCTGCTTAAAGCAATCTCAGGATTACAATTTGGCTTCTGATGAGACTCTGCTTCACTAAGGTCTTCATACTTAATCACTGAATATCTAAAATGAGAATTTTATATAAGCAGGGCTTAAGAACAGAGCTATGGAAAAGGAAACCCATCCATCTTCCAAATGACAAGTGCTCCCTTTCCATGA
The DNA here is from genome assembly GCF_048771995.1 of Taeniopygia guttata. Taxonomy (NCBI): domain Eukaryota; kingdom Metazoa; phylum Chordata; class Aves; order Passeriformes; family Estrildidae; genus Taeniopygia; species Taeniopygia guttata. The sequence goes on along the minus strand of NC_133032.1, from coordinate 6,186,220 downwards.
AGTTGTAGGAAAGACTTCTTTAAACCAATGGTTCACTCTCATCTAAAGACTGTGTGCTGAAGTATTCCCTCCATTAAAAAAAGAAAAAAGAAATTTCCAGTATTTATAAACAAATGACAATGATCAAGGGCATGGTAGAAAAAGGTGTTCTCACAAAATGACACAGGAGACTGGAACTGCATACCTGAAGTAAGAAAGGGACTGACGGTATGTGCTGTCAAAAATACCAGCAGAATGGATATCAGAATCCTTTACTCTTTCATAACTAAAGTCCAATGGGTTATTCAAAAGTTTCCCAGGTCCTTAGTAATGCTTGAAACATACGAATAATGCTAATGAAGCCAAAATCTGATCAAGGTTCAAGGAAAAATTGGACCCATCTTTGGACAGTTGATCATAGAGGTGTCAGAAATGAAGTTCAGAAATGGCAAGTGGTGATGGAGTTACATGTATAACACTTTAGAGTTTATGTTAACCTCAAAGGTATTGGCTTTCAGAAGAGTAACTTCCTTGGGCAGAGTAACTTCTTTCTTCTGAGCTCTGTAAATTGACCTCTGAAACACCCAGGACTGGTTACTGTCAAACACTCTGCAGATGTAATACCATATGCTCCTTCCTACGCTTTGTTTTCAGAAACAATGCCATGGAGATGCCCTGAAAATGCTCACTAACTGGTGTTTTTCCCCAAAAAAGAAAGTCTTTCTGCTAAGTTTCCTAAAAAGACAACTGAATCATTACTATTTGAGTAAACCTGTGGTTTCAAATCAATGCAACTTTTCCACAGTCAAATGTTGCTCATATTATTTAACCATTAAACAGAAACTCAAGAAGTTGAAGTTGTAATAACATTTCCACTGTAAGCAGAGTTCACATGTCAAATGACTTAGTAAATTCTATTTTGTGACTGCATATTAAGTGGTGTTATAACATGTTTGGCTGCAACCTCAAATTATTAAATCCTCACCACTTATTTCAATATGGGATACTCAGCTGCATTCAAAACACACTCTTCCCATGAATTTCCAATTGACTTGTGCTGTGTAATGCAGGCAAACTGCAGAAAGATTCTACATAAGGAGAAAAATCCTTCCCCCCTCAATTTCTACCACACAGCAGATTCCCACACCTTGAAAAGAAAAGGGTCTTTGAAAGCTAAGCCTGCTGCCTCCATGTAGTAAGCAAACGTTACCTTGCTGGAACTAACAGCAAGCCCTTGATCCTAAGGCTGTGTATGGGTGAATATTATTTTAACTATCCTCATTAATTTAAAAAGAGGGTTTCCATCCTGTGGAATGCACAATGATAAACTGCCTTCTGGGTTGAGTTCTTAAAACCTCACTGCAATAGCTTTTCTGACCGTCTTTCAAAAGGAATTTTTATTCTGCCTCAAATTCATCTGTTTATTAAAAAGGGATGCTACTTCCTCACTTTAAAGAGGAAGGGAAAAGTAGTGTTAATTTGTAGCAGTCCTAATGCATGAACTGTTGCCCTCTTGGGTGCAATACTGCCACTGAAAAAGCAATGTGAGATGTTATCGCTGCAGTAATAAAACCAAGAAAACATTTCACAACAGCAGAGTGCCTTAATCCCCCAGGCTTTACAGAGATACCAGTACAGGAATTGCAGCTCTCTGAAATGCAGTCACACACACACAACTTGGTGCCATTGGATGAACCTGTTGGAAAAGGCTGAGGCAGCTCACAGGACAGCAGAGAGAAAGAATTGAACAGCACCATCCCTGAGGGAAATTCCAGTGGAAATGTACGTAGATTGAATACAACCTGGTATTTAAGTAAATCTAATATTTCCAATTATACAATTTTAATAATAAATATTCAACATGTGCCAGAAGGCCCATTTTTCAATCTGTTGTTGGACAAATTGGTCTCATTTAAATGACCTCAAAGAGAAACAAACCCTATCCACTGTCAAGGTTGGAAAAGAGATACTTGGGACCAAAACACCCCACAAAATCCTGTAGATGTTAACTGGCCTTTGAGAAGTCATTAAATACTAGTGTGACTGACAAGCTTTAAAACAGAAAAGTGCCAGACAGTAAACTATCTAAGCATCAGTAACTCAAAGGACAGAAAACACTGTATTCAGCTGAAAATACATTATTCTAAAGCTTTTGTGCATGAATCATGCCTTTTTTGTTTGGTTTACTTGTAATTCAGTGATGAGCAGGAAGACGGAGGAAGGAGACAGAAAAGCAGAAGGCACTCCTCTCTTACCAGCAGGCCCCTAAAAGAGCTCTCAGTTCATTAGAAAAGCCCTGGAGAGTCCCTTCTCTGGAGCTAATCATCCTGGAGAGCTCATTTCTCTGCAGTCTGTCTGTCCGAGACCAACAGAACAACCATTTTTAATCTGTGCAGGCTAAATTGAACCAACGGGGGCTGGCTGAATCATTAAATTAATGAATCATTAAAGTTTGTTTTTTGTGAGAATTAAGTGTCTGAGTAGAAAAACAACAATAAGAAAGGCTAGAGCTCTGAAGTGCAGTGGTTTCATGTTGGCTGCACAATATCCATCATAGCACGACTCAGAAATCCGTCTTCACATAATGTTTCATCCCACTCTCAGTAAGGCCCTGGATAAGTCCCATCTCTCAAAGTCATATAAGTCAAACTGTACTTATTACTAATTCAGGCTGAGCAGTGCAACAGTATTAACTCTAGCATGAAATACCACAAGCAGCAGATGTCCAGCAACAACTGTTTTCCTACAAATAAACAAACCAGAGTGTTGAATTCTTGAGTAGCACCTAAAGAACACCAAATTTCACTCAGAGACCAAGCAGAGAACTAAAACAATGCAAAGTATAGTGCTGTGAGATGCTGAACTTCCTTATAGGGTCAAAAAATGTCTAAGAAAGTCAAATGAAATCAAATTTATATCCTAGAAAGGAGGAGGAGGAAGAAAATATCCATAGATTGAAATAGCTTATTTTATTGTACTTTCTCTAAATAAAGATGACCTTATGTAAGTCCATCATTGTTCACAAAGAAGTTCTCAGTGTCAATTCAATAAAAACACTGCTCTGAGTAAACGCTTTTTACGTGTAATTATTTCAAGCACTATTCTCTAAAAACAGAGTTATCATCTTCACAAAAGGTGGGGATTAAAAGACTGAAGAATTAAATTATTCCCTTTGTTTAGAGCAACTTGCTAAACTCCCATTTCCCCCTAGCTGCCATACATAGCTTTCCCATAAAAGGAAATTACTTTGGCTAACTTGAGTTCAGAAGTAGAAAAGTCTTTTTGACCCTGAACTGAGAAGTACCTGCAGCAAAACTTTTAAAGAATGGAAGAAGAAATTTCACTGTGAGACCTAATGTTCTTTGCATGATGGGACATGGTGGGCTGAGGCACAAAGAGGAGTTTTCAACTAAGAGAACTTGGGTGAATGTGCTGCTATTACAAAACCATTCTGGGATTAACACCACCCACACAGAGACTCACTGGATCCAAGAGACTTTGAGGCACAGAGTGACTGCTACATCTTCAGCATCCCTAATGCAGTCAGGACCACTTAACCCTACTGATATTCTGCACCATGTGCCAGAGATTTCTATGCTGCACCCAACTTAAACCAAGGGAATCAGGAAACCCTAATAATGCTGAGCTATCAGACAAGACCACAAAGCATTCCTTGTTTTACACCCGGAGATTCAGGGGATTAACAGCAAAGTTCCTCTTGTAGTCTTGCCAGTTTTGACACTTTGCTTGGACACTTCTCTGTACCAAATTTATCATGATATGCAGTGGAATAGGCCTCACTCCTGAGGAGGATGATGTGTGCTTTGGGATGGTGAGAAATACAGTGCATACTGAGCACTACAGCTGCTCCCTGCTGATAGGGTTTGGTACATTCATTGCTCGATACTGAGCCACGTTACCATGATGAGTTACCATGAGCTATCTAATGCCACTGCTTAACTCCTTTTATGCTACTGCCTTCACAAAAGAAATATTTCCTTAAATATAATTCCTGTGTGCTTTTTCCACAGCTGCATTGTGAGAAGAGAAAACATTCCTCCACTCAGGAGCATTTTATTTTGGCAGGGAAAACTTGATGCAGAACACTATTCCTGCTACCAAGCCATCACACTACCATCTTTTCCCTCTTTCCTGCAAAAAATTGCTCAGTGTTGGCTGAACAAGCCAGCTCCACACAACACTGCCAGATACCAGCCACAAACACTTCACAGATTTGACTGCAAACACTTTCTAGAATCTGTGTCCAGAACTAACTCTCTCAGAAACCTCACCACAGTGTTTTAAGTGGCATTTAGACCTCGGACTCAAAAGGAGCATGTTCTACATCAGTGGTATCACCATCTCATTAAATATATAGAGCAGCTGTTGAGTTAGATATCCCTCCACAACACTCACAATACCCATTAGATTGCCTGGGGCTCCTCTCTTCAGGATTCTGCTAAAGGCAAACTCGTTTGCAAACAGCATGCATTGTGTGTGAAATATGGGCAGGAAGAGAAGGAAAGAATCTAAGGGAGAATATCCTCAAACATAAAGCTAAAGAAAAAATAGTCTTATGCTTTTTATTTATTTACAAAGAAGCTGCTCAATTTAGAAAAGACAGATGTCATCCACATTCACAATCTTAAAAAAATATATATATATAAATAAAGAGCACACCTGGCAGCTAAAGTTATTGATTTTCAAATTCCTGTGGCACAATAAATCTGAATAAATTGAATTAGGCACTTTAAAAAGACAAACTACATTGCTCTTATAAAATCAGTCCAGGGTACAGAAATGAAAGCTTTTGATTTCCATTTCATCTTGATACAAATAGAAGAGATACTTTCTATTAAAAAGTACAACATGAGATGTGAAAGCTTCCTGCCGGAAAGCACTGCTAAAAGAAGAGATAGATCCTCTTAATTAAGGTTGTCTTGTATTTGTCTCCCTAAAACAGACATGATCAATAGGTGCATAATAAAATTGATTGCTCCAGCACATTTTATTAGGTAAAGCAAATGTCTCCATAGAGATTAACATGTCTTTAATATCTGAAGGTGGCAACACCTGTCTGCTTGAAACTGTGCTATCTCCGGCGCAAGGATAAAAAACCCCAAAACAACCCAGATTACTAGTAGCTGCATAATTCTTACTGCTGCCTCCCCCACTCCAAATCACCAAATCCCATATTACAGGAATTATCTTTAGGGCCCTTATCTAACTGACCCTTTGTACCATCCCTAGCAACAGCTGCTCCCCGAGCGAGGTCCTGCCTGTCACACATGTCCCTGCATTGGAGCTCCAGCAAAAAGCAGCTGGGGGTACAGGGAATGGTGCTCCTGCATGGCCAAGACAGGAAGGGGAGGAGGGATTCTTCATGCTGGAGGGGTGTGGGGGCCCCTCCAAAGGCACCCTGCCAGAGGAAGACAAATGGCAAGGAAAGTTCTCAAGTAAAAGGCTGAGCACACATTTGCTGCCCTTCCCACCCCACCTGTGCCTTATCCCAGCTTCCTCCCACCCTGGTGTTTTTCCCACATTGCCAAGTTGCTGTTTTAAAAGGAATGCAGCCAAATGGTGAATAATGAGCCAGTGCAAGGAATGAGTTAGGCAGGGATGGATGGATGGATGGATGGATGGATGGATGGATGGATGGATGGATGGATGGATGGATGGATGGATGGATGGATGGATGGATGGATGGAACATACACATTCCACTGCATATGGGGAGTCTGATTTGGTGAGCTTGGTTCTTATTTCCAAAAGGGGTCCTTGGTTACTTTTCTGTTTTCTCCAATCACCTCACCTGTGCATGAGGGAATGAGAATGCAGAAGATGGGTCTGGCACCACAGGAAGTGTTTTGCAGCAGTGTAAATGACTAACAGAGGATGTGAAGCCCTGAAAAACAAATCCCACTATTGTTTTATGTTTTCTTTCTCAGAAGAGTAAATACAAATGTTTCTTAGAAGCCAAACAATAGGAATAATCAGAACAAAAAGCAGCTGAACCAGCATTACCCCTTCATACTGCACCTTTGCTGAAGTGAGAACGATTATAGGACTCAAACTACTTGGAATGGCATGAAGCAATTTTCTGCCAGCAAAAGCCCTGAGCTGAGGAATTACTCTGCACCCGGGCTCAGATCCTGGTAGAGCTTCCATCCACACAGCCAAAGATTCACAAAACCTTCCTCCACCCATGTTGAAGGAATTGTTTTCATTGTAACTACAGTCATACCATCTGTCTGAGTTGCCTAAACAGTACCATGTGCACAGTTTGAGCTGCCCTCTCAGTAGGTATTTACATGCTCTTGCACAATACGCTTACTGAAAGATGGATGAAAAGGAGGCATAATCCTACTGGGGCAGCTGCAGGGAAAATTTAGGGAGAGGCATTTGGATTTGGCATGACTTGGGATGTTCAGCAAATCATTAAAACATTCTCATTGACACATCCTTGCACAATGGGAAGGTAGAGGTCTGGGAAACAACATTCCCACTTTCCCCATTCTTACTGAAATTTACAGTTCTGTTGCCAACTAAAAGTTTAAGTCCCGCAAGAAGTGACCAAAAGGTGGTGAGCTCTTCACTACATGTGGATACTGACTTGAGAAAATTTCAGTCAACTTCTGACACCGACTTAGAACCATCACTGTAAATAAGTCACTTGTTAATGGAGCCGTTTCTGAAGTAAGTTTTATGAGTACTTCACTTCTTTTCATGTTTTCCCTTCAGATCAGCTGCAAACCAGCGATACAATTTAAGCAAAATCCACACAGCTGGCATGGGAAGACTAAGAGGGTAACTGCAAGCACCATCCACCAGTTTGTGGGGCTGAGGTTTGTGTCTCCACACTCTCAAACCTGAGAAATCCATGACAAACAGTTTTTCTGGCTCGTGACTAATAGTTCCCAGTGAAAGGAGATATTGGCCAGCCTTGTCTAAACAAACCAGATGAGGCATGTTCAGGAAAGGTGTTGGCTAATGTTTTAAACACCACTTAGCTCCTATTTTAGGTAAACAGTTTAGCTAAAGCAGTTGGTAAACACTGGCCATTTTCCTAGTCTGGACAGTGGCAGAAGTTGCTTTGTCCAGATTTTCACTCTGGTGGTTTATATGAACTATTTTGCTTTAAACAATTCCTCAAATGGAATTGGCCATGATGTCCACTGGGAATTTTCTTCTCAGGTGTTGCAGGGGTACACCACAGGATCAGTAGGCACACCCATGTCTTCCCCTTCCTTACCACCTACCCAGAAACAACAGGCTTCTACTGAGGTGGGATGAAGTAAGCCCATCCTCTGAGATAAAACAAGGCTTGTAAATTGAGGGAATACGTGTTGTTGAACTGACATAGCAGAAAAAGCAACCTTGAGACACATAAACTGTTTTCTTCACTTCTTCTGTCCCTGCACTTGGACCATCCCACCTCCAACAAAATTTCTTCCTCTAATGAGATGAACTTCCCTGTTACTGGTACCTGTTACTTACCATTGTCTAGATCACCCAGCAGGACTGCCAAGATTGCAACAAAGTTTTAGGGATCTACATCCACATTTAAATAATATGAATCTCAAACACATGACAATTTATTTAAAGGAGACTCACTTATAATGGGATTAACTCTTTTACAAATCTGCAGGAAGTTACAATAGAGGTGTTTTTGATGTAGCTCTGGTTTACAGGGAAGATACTTCTCAGGGCTCAGAAGGGAAAGGTGACAAACTTCTGAGTGTGCAGACAAAGAATAAAAGCAATGAAATGAAGATAATGGGACTTAAAAAGGCTTCAGTAAATTCAGGGAACTAGCTTCAGAAAGAAAACACTGAAAAGCTGCCAGAGGGAAAGGATAGAAGCAGGACAGTCGACAAGAAGGTATTAGCAGCTCAGATTCACAAGTTTTGAAAATCCATCACAGAAACAACTTCTTGTGGCTCAGTATGAATGTGAAATAAGAGGAAACCTCCGTTGCCCCAGAATGAGAACCTACATCACAAGAGCAATGCATGTACTGAGGGACATGAAAGATGAAAAGGGAATATCCTATAAATATATCAGAAGGAAGGAATAAATGATTGAGAAAGACTAAAGGAATACATGCTTTCATCGCTTCCATGTCTAAAAGAGCTTAGCTATAGCCAGAAACTTCACACAATTCCAAAAATCAGTCAAAAACATAAAGAGTAAGGAAGGAAGCAGCTAAAAAATGTAAGACAGGGTAAGTGCAGCCAAGCCTGCAGTTCTGGTGAAATCCAATACTGAATTTAATCAGAAAAACACAAACCTGTGAATCATTGCCAATCATCTTCAAGAATCTCCCAGTAACATTAAACACTCAGCAAAATGGGAAAGTGAAATGTTGCAATTCTCTCTAGAAAATGAAGGCTTTGGGGAGTAATTAGAAGCAGAGGGTGAAAGATCTGGATTAGTTTAAGAAGAAGGAATGTGAGAGGCCACAATAACTTCATATATTTTAGCAATATTTAAAAAGACAGCAATTAATCGTTCATCACATTTACAGAGTAACAGACAAGTAGTTGGCTCTATTTGCAGACAAGAAGGTTCATTACGGTCAGACTCTAGGGAATTTTTCCCTAAATATGGACAGCTGAGGATGGGAACATGTCCCAGGAATACTTGTTGACCTGTGTTCACTAAAAATGCGTGTGAATAAAAAAAAAAACTAGCTTTCAGGAACATCTTGAGATATTCAGCTGTGCCACAAAAAAGGGGAGTGAGTCATGAAAAATGAAGCTGTGACGTTTCTTGAAGTCCTTTCCAGGGGTAGATTAAATTTCTGATTCCCAAAGGCTTCAGGAACAAACCTGAGCTGATATTAGGGGGAAGGGAATAAAAGAACAAAGCAGCAGAAAGCAAAGCCCACCTGCAGGTAGCTGCTAGTCTCACAACTTCTGGTTCTTTTAGAAAAGCTGAACTGATTTTGCAAAAGGATTCAGAAGAATATTCTTTTTTTGGACAGTGATTCAAACCTGAACCTGTGCTATGGGTGCTCTGAACTGCTCCCAGAAAACCCTCCTAGTTGGCTCTTTAGCTAAGAAAAAAGCCTTCACATAAACCAAACCTCCCAAACACCATTCACTGCTCTTGACAACAATGACACATCTCAGAACATTAACTACTTCACTTGAAAAACAAGCAAAATCCTGCTTGCAATGAGGGATAATATATGTGACCCATATTAGACATGGGCTGGACCAAGGTTTTCTTTTTCTAAGCTGCCAGAAGCTCATAGACCTTGCATTTAATCAACTCCTGGAGCTGGGGAAATGTTTCTTTTTCCATTGCTGAAGTGACATCACTGGTGTGAAGAAAGGAATTGGCATTATGACTGCAACCAGAAGTTTCTGTGCCTTTGGGTGGTGTTTAGAACAACTAAGCAGAAAGACTCTCTCAACAGAGATGTGCTGCTGGACAAAAAAATTTACTAACACAGTCTTTAGTGAATGAACTCAAAAATGGAAGTTTCTTTCCCTTCCCAAGATAAAAATATTACTCCAGTGAAAACAACATTTTCTATTTCTTTCTTTAAAAATAAAATAATCACAAGTGTTTTTTTGCAGGGGCAGATTTCTACAACAAGAGAAGGCACATCTATGCCAGACGTTATACTTTATACTATTGCCATAAAATTACCTTCCACATGTGAGGCTGCTTCTACCTGAGTAAAGAACAATACTACTTACACCACCAGCTCCTGTCTGCAGGCCCTGTAGAACTCAGGGATCATCTTTCCTCTGCCCAGGACTAGTAAATGTTTCTAATTATAGCTAAAAATATCCTCCAGTATGGAGGGAAGTCGCTGTCTGCCATAACATTTATAGTAGTTATACACATTAAAATGTTGGAGAAACATGATCTAGTGATACAGTGAAACTGGCTCAGTAAGAATTGCTGTGAGATTGGGAGGCTGATACAGAGGTATTTTTAAGCAAGTAGTTAAAAGCAGCCCTCCAATAGTTGCTGCTCATTAAATTAGTAAGGCATACAAACAAAAATATTTTGGGAAATTTAACTTCAGGATTGTTTTTGTGGAAAGAAGAACACGTTCCAGATAAATGAGGCTTTGGTAAGTTTAATGCTAACCATGTAAATACTCTTCTATAGAGCCACACAGCTAAAACCCAGCGTGGTGAATACAGACTGTATGCAAAGTTTAACATGTTTAGTTTGTATGCAGATAGGACATAAAGCTCTGAGTAAACCTGCTTTATGTTCCTTTTCTTCTGACTTTTCCTGTGAAACACAATGAACTGAAAAAACTCTGAATTACAGGCTGACTTGAGATCTGTATCTTATTTTGGATCACTTAAGCTACATCCCTGGATTTTTACTGTATTATTCTACAGCTGGAATAGTTATTACTATTATCTACAGCTATAATAGTTATTACAAACATAACAGATGCTCAGTGCACTTCCATTGCCATCATCAGCTCTGCATATTCCTACAGTTGTCCTGAAACACAAATGCTTAGCAAAGCTGTCTGGGGAAACTCTTCAGCTTGTGGGTTGTTTAAAAAGAAAAAGGGGAATTAAAAGCATGTACCTTATAAAACAGCAGAATAGAAAATTAAATTTATCCAAGCAGTAAATGGAACGCCTATCAAAGGAGAGAAACAAAACTCAACAAGAAGCCAAATTCAGTAGCTCTTACCCACCTATATCTTTACATTATCTCTAGCACAATATTATCTTGAAACAGTGCCCTCACACTATAGTTCCTTGAACTACAAAATTTCCACAATTCCCACACAATAAACAAAACCCAACTGCAGATACTCTGAAGGGAAATTAACATTAAAGAAAGAAGCTCTAACAAAGAAATACAGTTTCATTCAGTGAGGAATGGCACCCTTACAATAAACACTTTCAGGCCATTCCATAGCCTAAAATCTGTGCTAATAAAAATCCTGCAGGGGGTGAAGCTGAAAATTCTTTTCTACACCCTAAACTTGGACCCCACAAATGCCATTTTCTCAGTGGGATCCACTGAGGCCATCTTTTAGCAGTTACTCTAAAAAGTTTGCCAGGAAAAAATTAGTCCACATCACCTTTCCTTGAACAGGCAGTACATGGTATATGTATCACATCACCAGCACTGTGGTGGTCCCAGTACTAGAATATTAGAAGATCTAAAACCAGGTTTACTCTACTATCAAACAGTGTCACTGAAAAAGCTGAATTTATAACACAGTTTTTATGAGTGCTTTGTCATCAAATGGCTTTCAAGCAGTTTACACATCTAATATCACAGAAGTCCTAAAAAGTTTAATTTCAATATAAATCATGTAAATAGATTTCTGCTGTGTATAAAAAAGCATATCCCAGTGAAGAATACAACATCATTTCCCCAAATCTGTCAGCTTTGACTGACAGAACGTAACTTTCAAGCCACACAACTGGGAGATGCATATGCTCACTAGTTGTAAAGATTCTGTTTTAACAATTATTTTAGTTTTTGTTTCAAAAACAAATTATTGTTTCTGAAAGCTTTTTGTATATTCCCTACGATCAGGGGGAAAAATTAGAAGGGAAGCTACAAACAAAACCTAGATTAATATATTTTCAGTGATGCACTTCACTCATGAGACATTGCTTATTTTTGCTAAAATCCACATTTAGCTGAAGAAGAGATATTCCTGGCTCACATAGTACACAGTATTGCATAGTGGAGTATTTTCTTAACTTTGAAAAAGTGGGTTTTGCTAGCAACACTGTTCATGGATGACCCTCCATCCCTTTGGTCACAAACAATTGCCAGGTCTTTGCAATTTGGAGAGAATTTGGTGGAAACCAGCTGCTAAAAGTTTCTGAGACTGGTAATTGGAAAGCACCTCCTACAAACCTGGCTTCCCCCTCCTGCACCTTCTTCTGAAGTCAGGACACTTGCCCTCAGGCTGTCAGGGCTCTTCCCCACAGTGACACAAGAAGTGCCATGTCCCTCAGACATGGCAGAGTGATTCTGCAGGCACAGCTACACCAAAGTGGCTCTGCAGTGCTCAGAGCAAGCTGAGAAACCCAGGGTCACACTTCAAAATTGTATCCTGCTTCTGTGCCTCCATAGCATTTCAGGACACATCCACCTTTCCCCAGAGGATGCATCTGCACATAAACTGACAGGGACAAAGTCTCGCGGTGCCAAGGGAGCCACAGGCAACACTACAAATGGTAACTTCACTTTCAGTTTCCCAGGAATGTGCAGGAGAGGTTTATGCTGGCTCCACTGGAAGCTGTGCTGCAAACAGGGCTTTTACAGGACTGTCTCATATCCCTGGGAAAACCACTTTATTTTCTAGCAGATGTCATGGGAATAGCTAAGAGCAAGAACACTGGCATGTTCCTCTAGTGCTCAGCAGAACTTGGCTTCGTGTCCTCGGGCTACGGCCATGCCCTCACTGCCAGCAGGGAATGGGGCAGTGAGGTGACACAGGGACCTCACTGCACCAAGTAGGATTTTTAGCTCACGAACACAGAGCCTGGTTATAGGCCTGATCATGGCCTTTTCCATCATTCCATCATTCCTGCCTCAAAGGCTCTGGTCATGTGAATTAAACTGCAACAGGAGAGGCCCTGAGATGGCTGAGCAGGATTCCAAATCCCTCTGTCCACCAACTCCTTCCCTCATGAGACTGTGCCTCGCGTGGTGACCCAAGTGCCAAACCCTGATTTTTCAGTAAATTCAACTCCTGAGAAGCTCTGTGTATAAGGAAAGCACAAGTGAGTGCAGACATTTAGCATGTCAGCTGAAGAAAGAAGGGAGACAGCCAAAGTTCAGAACACAAGGACTGAACACGTCCTACACGCTTTCTGCTGCCATTGCAGTGCCCCATTGCCCTGGCCCCGGCAAGGAAGGGCTGTCCAGGGCTGGTTCACAGCAGTGGCCACTGGGCCACCACCCCCTTCACAATGGGCACCCAGCTGCTGCTTCTGCTCCCAACTCTTGCCTGTACCCTCAGCAGGCATGAATGTGGGTTGCCTCCCTCTCCCCAGCTGCTATTTCACAAATTTCTGGGAGACTCAGTCACTTTTGAGATCTCTTCGGCATCGTCAAACATGGTAGAGAACCAGCAAGCTGGTTTAAATCTATCCTGCTGAGGGAATGAGGTAAATTCACAGATAGTGTGATCACACAGTCTGATTTGCTTGGAAAATCAGGCTGAAAATCACAAACAGAAAGAGAAAAGCCTGTCAAAGGTTGTTTCTAAGACCTGCTGGTATGAGAGTGTGGGTTATAAGGAAGAGCTCCAGGAGCTGGCCTGGTTCCTCCCCCCACCCCACACTCAGGGGTATGGCTGAAGGTGCCCCTCGCAGCACTGCGGGCACTGCATCCCCCTGGCCTGGCCAGAGGGGTGGGCAGGGAATTCCCTGAACCAGAGGGGTTCATGTCCCACAGGAGACAGACCAAGCCTTACACAGAAAACAAGCAGACACAATGAGGGAAGTTAACCAGGCCCTTCCTGAAGTACAAAAATCACCTTCCTTCAGACCCAAACCCCTCAGTGCTCTCTCCAGTCAGGGTTGGGCTTTTTTCCCCCAATAAATAACAGACTTTGCCTTTTTAAAAATGAAATTCAGAACAAAGCCCATCAGTACCCTGCAATCCAGAAGGCAGAGGGGTTTCCAGTTTTGCTTTCCTCAGCCCCCCACAGTCCCCCTCTGCAGGGTCACCTCCTCCTTAAACATGTCCACTCTTGGCATTAAAAAGTAACAGGAAAATCCCCAGGACCCAGGTGAGCCCCAATCACTGGCACTGTGCACCTGCACTCCAGACAGGACTAATGTTGATTTGTTTCTAGTAGTACATAAATTTACTAGAAAAAACCTCCCAAGTAAAATAGGGTGAAGTTCCAGGCGTTCACAAACTGTTCACAGAAATACAGCCACACTAGCAGGGCTTCAATTGTTGTTTTAACATATGCAGTTTCGGATCCCTAAAGTGTCAGCAATTTCACTGGCATACATACAACTGACAAAACCACTCAACCTCTTCTGCAAAAATTTCCAGTCCTCCCATGATGTTCCAATTAGATCTGCTACTAATAAATGTCAGCTTTGCAAATAATTTCACATAAATCACTTGGGCAGAAATCTTCCTTGCAAATCCATGACTGGGATTGAAATAATTAACCATCACTCACTCTCACACCATAGCACAGCCACATTTCATCCCATTAACTTTCCCTTCAATGCTCCACAGTGCTGCCCTAGTGATGCTTTCCCATGTGTTTGTTGAATTACAGTATACACAGGAAGATGTGAATGTGGGAGGGCCCAGGGAAGCAGCTAATCACCTTTGGGTCCAATACAGCTTTCATACAGAATTCAGGAGTCCACTCATTAACTCTGATGCTATCAGTCTATCTTCTTCCTAATCTGGGAAAATGATTAAGAGTTGTGAATCTACCCTAGACCAGAAAAGCACAGATATTAAAATGTGATCAACAGTTCCATCAGCATGACGAGGTGCAAATCTAACCTGTTTGTAATGGTAATATTTTTCTCTACTTTCTAATTTACTTCAGCTCAGAGAAAATACATGGCAGTCAGTGCAGCATGCAAAATTAAATCTTGGCCTAGCAATCAGAGACAAAGCAGTCAACAAAAGCTGAAGAATTTCTTTCATCACCTGGTTTTGTTTTAAGAAATGCATATCTACTTTGAGCTTTAGATTGGGAAGCTTTTGATGTTGAAGGGCAATGGAAAGGAAACCTCTGCAGAAGTTTGCAGTTCATGCTCTGTTGGCAGAGGGCAAACGTTCCTTATCAGAGCAGGCACGGGACAGGAGGTCATCTCTTTGCCCCAAATTGTTACCTGCCCTGAACTATCACACAGTGGTGCAATACTCTTCTAGTAAGTGGCCATATTCCTTTTGAGAGGTGGGTGCAATGACTCATTTTCTATATATAGACTTGTTGAAGTACAAAATGCTGCTGCTTTTTTTTTTTCCTTGTACTTATTCTTAACATATGCTTTTCCATTTCTCATTATTATGTTATTGAAACAGTATGCTGAATATTTATGAGACTGAAATAAAAGTTAACTGTGCCATTCTTCATAAATGTAGATTTTAAAAGTTTCTCATCTTTATTGTGAAATTTTCATGATTCAGAAGTAATCTAACAAGAGCATTCCTAGACAAATAATTTCCTCTACCAGGAAATTAAGTAGGTCCCGTTTAGTTGTTCAAGGGGTTACAGGATTTTTTAAAATCCATCTATGTTTATATATAGTAGTACATTGGACTATAATAGAATCCAGTCAACAAGGTAAATCTCTTTTGTGTATTCTCCACTTGTCGGTAAACCACCTGCAGCTGGGAAGTTTCATTGTTAGAAGTCCATTAATGAGATCAATACAAGCTATAACTACAAAGGATTAGTTGGGTCATGTGCTATTGAAAGACTCTTGGGTTCAGCAAACTGTTTTGGTTCTCATGTACAGTTACGCCCTAACCGTGCCCCTCCTTTCCTCCTCCAGCAATCCAAAACCTGGAAATGGAAGCATTCCCACTTTTCCTCAGTATCAACTTAGACACACAAAAATCAGGCAATAAATAGATTCAGGGATTCTAAATTTATATTCAGTGGATACTCTGGGAACAATGGGGGATGGGTATGTAAAAGGGAAGGCTCTCTGCCAGATATTGCATCTACTGTATTTATTAACTGACTTTTTCCCTGCTTTCCTTTGTGACTTATCTCAGGTCTAGTTATGCATTCAGCAGTTTTAATTTTGGTTCCTGAGCAAACCCAGCTGCAGTTGCTGTCACCTCATATCAATAGCACTTAATGGCTCTCTTGTACCTTCTACTCATACCCAAGAAGTGATAACTTCTATTTCTGGATAATAATAGGTTCAGGTGAAAAAAGAATTAATAGACAGCAACAATAATTTTAAAAACACTCCCTCCACTTTCATCCCCTAGTGTAAAGCAGCAGAAGGACAATAAACACAGACCTGCAGAGAACAAAAGTCTTCTTGTTTCTTGGGGGAAGAAAAAAACATCAAAATGTTCATTTGCCATAGAAGAAAGACTGCCTTTCTGATTGTGTCTGAACTCACATGACAGATACAAGTTGACATAATGCTGCAGTTATTTATCACACAGATGTTTAAAGATGCCTCTTAATAAAACACAGTAATCACACACAGTACCACAAATCCACCAGACCAGGAAAGCTAATATTTACTCAATACTAAATACCTAATGACCATGCAAGCCTCTGAGGAACCAAATTTGGTTACTGCTTTGCTACTTGGAAAGCCAGACCTTCAGAGAAAATAGATTATTTGGATTTTTTAACAAGCTATTCAGCTTTACATTTTCCATCAAACAGCCAGTCACAGCACACAAGTTTTCTGTTTCCAGAAATACTGTGCCTTTCAGCATGTCAAATGCCAGTAAAATAGATTTTTACCTTTGTGTTTAGTTTTGCATTGGTTTAGCACTCATGCAGAAACAGGAGAGAGAAAAGGTTTGCAGAACAAAGCAGACCTTGACCTGAGTCATGTCTGTGCACCAGGAGCTAAGGAAGGAGCTGGAGGAAAGCGGGGTCCCTTGCTGCACCCTTTGTCCTTTGCTCACACCCCTCTTTTCCTGCCCAGGTGGCATTTCCTGCCTTGCCTTTGCGAGGGACAGCATGAAGTAGCCTTCATCCACGTTTCATCTCTTTATTAATGAAATTACACAGTCATCCTCTGGCCCTACATATACCACATAACCTTTAATGTTAATTTTTTAAAATGTATTGTTAACTGCAATTTTTATCACTCAGAGAGAAGAGTGTTACTGAGAGACAGCTTTCCTCCTGGGCCAGTTTCCGAGCAGGCAGAGACAGCCTAGCACAGTGCAGGGCTGTGTTAGTCTCCAGAGCTAGCTTGGATCCCAGGAAAAGCACAAACACATCAGTGTGGCTTTTTGCTTGAGCAAATGGCTCATTTTCCCCTCACCACTCAGTGTTGCTTTGCACAGCAGTGGAAAAACCTGAATTTGAAGAAATTGCAATTAAACTGAAACAGGCAACAACTGAGGCAAAAATCTTCACATACATTATTTGTTCAGTTCTACCCATTAGGCAAAGATATGCACTATAAACAGCAGGAAGGAAGAAGGTTTCTGTGGGATACTGGGAATTACAGTGTCACTAAATGCACTGGGCTATACAGGAATAAAACCCAGAGAGTTTCTGCATACACATTTATGTGATCTAAGTCACCCTTTCTTAGGAGAGACATCTTGAAACCACAACATGGAATTCTCCAAAAAGTGCCGAATTGAATGCTTGGGGATGGTAAAAGGGAAAAACAGTGTCAGGGATGATTACAGAAGAAACAGAGAACATCATCTCTCCATATAAACTGGGTTTTGCCAACATCTTCATTAACGGGTGCTGTTCTGAAATGGAATTGGGATAATTAGAAAAAGGCAGGGAGAAGGAAGACATAAATAGCAGAAAACAGTAGAAAACAGCCTTTTTTACGAGAAGAGATTACCCAGATGAGGACCTTACAGCCTGCAAGAGAAATCACTGTGGAGAAGAATATGATTATGGTCTAGTATCAGGAATAGCACAGAGACAGTGAGCAGGAACAACTGTTCTCATGATGCAAGAAATAGGGGGCACCAAATGAAATGGTCGGACAGTTTGCTTAAAACAAGAGGGGCCAATTTTATTTTTTTTTTATTATACACTACATAATTAAGTTGTGGAACTTATTGCCACAGGATGTTTTGAAAGCCAAAAGCATAAATGGATTAAAAGAAAAGCAATTAGAGAAATTCATGGAAGAAAGGTCCACCATGGGCTATTAAATACAATGATGCAGATACAACCTCTGGCTGAAGCAGAACACAAATGGCTGGCTGCCAGAAGCTGGGAAAGAATACTGCTGCTGCTGCTGCTGCTCCTCTACACTGGCCAGCAGCAGATGCTTTGGGGAAAAAACGTGAAGGGCTGAGCTCTGGTCTGAGTCACAGAAGGTCTTTTCTGTGACCCAGTGTAGCTGTTTCAATGCTCTTCTGAAATTGACTAATTTGTCTTTGATAATCTGATGCTTATTAATATCCAAATTTAATTCCTTCCCTATACCACAAATTAAAAGATATATTACAAAGACCAATTATTTAAAGTAATGTGATTACCTATACTTCATACTTTTAGATTTTCTTTTATCTGGGTATGACTTAAAAGCCACTTTAGCTAAACCTATTGCTGCATGAAATTTCATGTCCATGACAAAAGGTTTCTATGCCACTACAATAATGCTTCCGTGTTGAAACCAGAAAAACATCTTGCTAAATGCACAACAGTTATTGCTTGGAGGAAGAGAAGTGTATCAAAGCAATGAAAGGCCCCATTTTCTCTATATATATATCAGTATAAACTAAATCCAGTGCAATGAATTTCCATGGATCAGCAGTGCCATAGAAGGTCAGGATCACCTCATAAAAGCCATTAAAGACATGCTAGATTGTCTCAACAATACAAACTGACAATTGTGTTCTTGCACGTTTCTCTAAGGGCAGTGCAAATATGCAGAAAAATCAATTACTGGAATAACAGCTAATCAATAATTCAGGGCTATGAAGAAATGCATATGCACGAAGCAATACAAATCACTGTCAGCTTCTGGAGTTCTTTGCCTGTTTCTGCTTTAATGTTTCCCTAGCATAGTTTTAGAATACAGAGTTATTCAGGTGCTTAAGGAACAAGATGAAACAATTTTATCAAAGTGAGATTTGTTCCTCCTCTGCATTTTCAAAAAACAGGGAAGATGAGATTCAGGTAGGTGGACAGGTTTGAAGTGAGAGCGATTTGCACTAAACCTTTTACAACTTTGTAAGAGTTTTCAATACTTGAAAAGTGTCCTTTCCACTTATCTTTAGATACTCCTCACAAAACAGGCTGGAGAGGGCCCCGTTCTCATACATTCCACTAATTACTTTTGGGGGAAAAGTGCATACAGAGAAAAATGTTAAAAAAAGTAAAATATTACATCACCCTAAAGGTGCTCTTAAATTTAAGATTCACATTCAAAAGACTTAACATGGTTGGCTTCTAAAGCAACTCCCTAAAATAAGCTGTAATAATGAGCGGTTGGATATAAAAGGCACAGTTTAACCCCTGCTCCACCTTCTCTGGTTCTTCTACCTAGAGTACAAGGTCTGTGCAAGGTCTGTGAAGGGATGGTTGTACACTCCCCTCCTCTGAGAGGAGCAAAGGGAAGCGTTGGGGCAATCAGCTCCCAGTCTCCAGAGGCAGATGCTACTCTGACACAATGCTGTAGATTTTCTATAGATGGTAGCTATATGCCCTATAGTCACTCTGATGATTGTGTAGAGCTCATTCTCAAAGGCTGCACTTCCCAGAGTGCATGCAGGGGAGACGTGGAACCCCACAGCTGCGCTGTCAATATGGTAATATGGTCCTATTGCTAGAACTCCCAATGCCCACAAAGCTTCATAGGGTTTCCTGCAGCATCTTTGCAGCTAAGAGAAGCCAGGTTATGCCTCGTGCTGAAAAATCTCTTATCCAGACCAATGTGATTCAAACATAATGAGCCCTTAATGCTGGATGAAAAATTTGTAGTAAGGGACCATAGGAAAGGCCCAGCTTCAGCTTCCACTCCATCTCTGGGTGAAACAGCTCAGTTACCATGGGAACACATTTTCTCACAGTACCATAAACTCCCAGCTACCATGATGAGTGCAATCCAGCACCCCACAACAACCCCTGCTTTGAACAGTTCCCCCTCTCCTCTTGCACAGGCACACATGCACGCACACACAGGCACAGAATGACACCGTGCTGTACTGCCTGGATGCACAAGTACCACAGAGCCAGAACTATGCACTAAGTGAGGGAAAATCTCAAGGAAAATGCTCTATATTTTCACAATCTGATGTCAAGCTAAGGCCATCTCAACCACAGCTTCTCCAAAGGAAATCAAGGGATGCTAGCTAAGGAAATGGAGCTTGATGGGCTTTTTTACACATGCCAACCTTGTTCTTGCAAAGGAGTCTGAAACTTTCTCAACTGACCATCACCATAAGAATATGAATAATTTTTTTTTAATCTCTAGACAACTAGGGTAAATTTATGCCATTTGGGAGCAGCAACATTCCTTTGAGACCATGACATATTACAGCAAGAATCAGGGAAGTATTTAAATCCATACAACCTCCTGCTTTAAACATACATCAAGCCCTATTTGTAACAAGCATGATTTACCTGGAATTTTGGAAATGCCTGTTGGAAGTGGGGAGGAGAGGCAATCCATGACATGCTGGATGCAGTTTATTTAGGACTGTACATCACACATGTGATTAGGTCAAGTGGTGAGATACAAGAGATGGCTTGCGCTTCCAGTTATTCATCACAGTGAAACTTTTTCCAAAACTTTTTCATGCCAAATGGTAATGAAATGTGTGGACAATTCAAACTTAAAAAGAAGCAATTCTGGGGAATCCTTACAGAAAATGATGATTCCATATCAGTAATTGTAGTGATATGTAGTTGATTAGCTATCTCCAGACCTACAAACACTCAAGTTATTAAGCAGGAATCAGTCTGATCCTAGACAATAGGGCAGGAATACAATGACTGAGGAAAGTTACTTTATCAACAAATAGATGTTGGATTTAACACCAATAGTCTATGACCCCTTTTATCTCTAGGCCTCAGAGCACTTTAACAGCATTAATTAGCCTTGTGAGATAGCTCTGACACACATTTTATGAGCATAGAGCAATTATGTCCACTTTATGGGCACACAGCAGTTAAGTGGCACCCATGAGGTCAAAGGAGAGTTCCGGTATGGAGCCACCAAATCCAACTCACTCCACTAGTAATAATTTAACCCCTATTTATTAGGTCAGTTACCATGCTTGGGTGGACAATCTGAGTGAAGGTTCAAGGATCTGAGATTTCCCACAAGTAGACAGGTAGAACTGCAAAGCATTCCCCATAGTGCAAATCTACACCAACATCCCACTGAATGGCAAGTCTCAGAACCAGCATTTGGAGCCTTAGAAGTCTTGTTTTTCCCATAACTGAAGTCAGTATGTCATGGAGACTTCTAATGCCATACAGATATCCCAGATATCCCAGCATTCATTCTCCCACTAACCTGCAACCACTGACTAGAACTGAGAGACCATAACCAACCAACACCACTGCAAAACTCAGTTTTGCATAAATGATTGCCAGTGAACCATGGCTGAGAGGAGCAGGGGTGTTACCACAGCATAAGGAACAAGCCTCAATACCACACGTCTGCTAAAGTGTGGCACAGGCACAGGGAGGAGATCTGCTCAGTCTGTCAGCCACAGGCACGTGTTTTCCTCTCCTGCAGAGCTGAGAGGGAGCAGTGATCAAGGCACTCAAATGGGTAACATGCTCAGCTCCATCACCAACTTGTGGTGTGACTTTTGGCATGCTACTTCACCCTTGTGTTCGCTCCTTCTTTAATAAAAAACTGAGAAAACAACTGTTTTTCCAAATTCAGCCTCCTCTGCTTTTACGTTTGGGAGATAAGCTCCCTGAACATTCAGCCACTCCATATGCATGGAGCTGCACGGATCAAAGACGTCTCCTTTTTTTGAAAAATCTGTAACCAAATAATCAAAAATCATACCCAAATATGTTCTTTTTGCTTGTTTGGGAAATTTTTTTTTGTTGTTTAGTTGGGTTGTTTTTTTTTGTTGAGGTTCACAAACTGACTGCTTTATTATTATTATTATTATTATTGTCATTATTATTATTACCTTCAGATATTCAGATCTCTTTTCAAGATTCAGATCAATTTAAAGGTAAAGACACAGCTTCAAAACAAAACAGAAAATGCAATTTACCTCTCCTCTCAGCTGTTTTTCTTCTCAGACAAACCTGAGTGAATGAGTTCATCAGCTCCATCTCAAAACCAGAATTTTCATTTCTCCTTTTTAAGCTCAAGAAGCTAAGTAACAATTTGTCTAATTTTACCTGTCTACTTACAAGGAAAACAAATCAGCATTTAATTACAGAATCACAGAACCACTAACTTGGAAGAGACCTTTAAGATCATTGAGTCCAACCCATGCCCTAACACCTCAACTAAACTAAGCCATGGCACTGAGTGCCACATCCAATCTTTTTTTAGATACATGTGATACAAGAACTATTGTGTAATTGCACTGTGTGAAGATTAAGAATGTCTTAATGCATCACACCTACTCTGAGCTCTCTCAGAAAGCCTTAGATGCTGACATTTGGTAATTGCAAATACATGAGATGCCACAAATCCCCTTCTCCAAATACTGCCTGTAGGCACCGACAGCATCCCCACAACAGGATGTGGGGCACATTTGCAGGTAGGCAGAGTGCAGAAAGTGCTCTTGGATTGACACATTGGAGGGACTACTATAGAAGAACAGAGCACCTTTTTTTTCCCTTGCAACTGCATCTCAGGTTGCTTAGCCAACAGGACTTGCATAGGAACATCTGTTTATTTAGCCTGCTTAAATTCTGTAACTGACTGTTAATTATAACTTCTCTTCAATAAACATTCAAATCAATGGTGTAAATACCAGACAGTTTCACCCAAAGAAGAAAGTGTCAGAAAGGGAAAAGGCTTGAACAAAACCTTTTTACAAGCACAGTGACAGCCCCTCTTGGTGAAGAAGCTCAGGACTCCGTGGAAGCCGTCAAGCTTATCCACACCTAGGGAAGAACAGCTGTGAGACCAGTGATTCGAGGGAAGAAAGGTGATAGAAAAACTCATTACAATAAACAACTTCGAGGGACCTGTCCTACCCCTTCTGTCCTAGTCCTGCTCCATACCGTCCTACCCCTTCTCAGCTGTTTTTCATCCCGTCACCACCAGTGACTGCTCACCCTATCCTGGTGACACCATGCCACAAGGTTCAAATGCTTCCCCACTACTCTCAACTGGCACAAGTCCTCACACCTGGGCTGTCCTTTCCCTCAAATTAGAGAAAGGCAGGGCAGCAGGGAGGCAAAAAAGATGTACAGGGTGGTAGGGGCTTCCAGGATCTTCCTGTAGCCTGGTGAGTGGAGAGATTTTAGCAGATGAAAGCCATTCCCTGCTCTGCACTGTCATCTTCTACACAAATCATGCACAAACAAGGGAACAAAAGAGATGTGTTTGTTCCAGTTCTGTTAGAAACACAAAGACATTGTTTTGGTGGACAATTTGTTTGCTCAGGAAAGCTCAGCTCAATTGTAGGAGTAGCAACTGCTGCAAGGTCCTGCAGATGATTTAAACAGATAAAGATAAAACCCCCCCGTTCACCTATCATAGGTCTTATTTTTATCATCACAGAGAAGTGACCCTGTGATGGGGTCACTTTTATTATTTATAAAATAATAAGCATGAAAAGACAAAGCTTCCCTTTAGATTAACTAGTACAGTCATTAATTGTGTTCATAAGATGCTGCACCCACAACAGATATTCATCCTTCTTGGAAACAGGACTTGCACTAATTCTACCGAAGTTTTGGTCACATACAAACAGCATCCACTGGCTTAGCTTTGTCTATTTTGTAGCTTAATCCTTAGCTGACACATTATGCATGGATGTTTTACATTGTTTATATTCCAGACTTTCCCAGCAAAAATGCACAAAATCTAGAAAAACAAGCACATTTTTTTAGAAGTTGTTAGATGTATTCACTTATAAAGAAAAAGCAGTCACATCTGTGTTACAAAAGATGTGTTAGAAGGCCAAGATGTAATTATCTCATTGGTGGTTTAAATATAGCTTTCACCAGAGAGTTCATCTTCACCCATGCTGTAAATTGGGTTAATTTTTCAGCATGCCAAATGGCAATTTGTTCTCTTAACATGAATAGCTTTAGTAGCATCAGCTGCAGCTTCACAATATTAACACGTACCCTTTAGAACTCTGAAAAATGAATTATTCACCCTACCTTCAACAACTGCTTCATTCTCAAATCAAACAGGCAATATTAACCCTAAATTATTCTGCATTAGAGTAAGCAAGATCTGTCTGAAACAGAGATGAAGTCAGTATTTACTCCACTGAAAAATCAAGCATCTGTTTAGACATGCAAGTCTGTGACAGTGTTACCTACGGGAGCGAGAAATGCCGACTTGTGAATGTGCAAAATTTTGCAATGGGACTGCTCAGTTAGAATAGCATTGGCTTAGCCCACATAGGATGTATTTATTTAAATGAACTGCAAAACTTGTGTTGGAATAGTTGGCTGGTATTTCCACACACATAACAGAAAATTATAGAGAGTTTGAAGAGATGTAGCTAGTCTGCATTTCTGACAAGGCAACTTTAAAGCAAACTTTTATTGATTGCAATGAAAGTTCCATGATGCAACAAACAAAGAAACAAGACAACAAAACCCCCAAAACAAACAAACAAACAAAAAAAAAATCCCAGAAGTGTTTATCTTTTTTTTTCGTTTTGTGGCAATCCAGATTCTAAAACACTATTTTCTACAACAGGAAGATTTTCTACGTGTTTTACTTGAATATACCCTATTCAAGTTTTCCAATATTTTATCCTGTTTTTTTAAAAACATATTTCTATTTGAGGGCTAGACTACTTTTATGTACAATAAGCTGAGATCACTTTACATAAAGCAGGTAATAATCCAACCTCCAGATATATGATGTCTTAAAAATATGTTTGGAAATTATTTTCAAGAACAACCTTTTCTGATGAAAAAAGGTGATGAAACTACAGCTGTTCCAAAGGCACTATTTACTATCAGAGAAATCTGGAAAGGGTCAGGTTCCCTTCTCCACATTTCCACCCACAGGCTTGTGCACATCCATAGTTCTGTACGAGTGTGGAGAGGTACATCAGGGATATCAGCTTCTCAGAGATGCAAGAAGAGCTGCAAAAGTGGAATTACATGATTGCACAAAGGCTTTCCATTCTTAACCCCACTTGATACTTTGTACATGACACAACTGGGAAAAATTCCACATCCCACAAATTGTGAGGTTTCATCTTTCCTAGGGAGCAGGGAGGAAACGCAGATTGACTCTGAAGTATGTACTTTGATTTTCTCCCAGTTCACGTATTTGTGACCTCTAAGAGAGAGACAATGGAGGCATTCCAAACGTGTTATGGAACCACCTGTACATTTTACACCCTGTCCCATCTTTCCTATCTGACATTCCATATTTCCAGTGTGAGCAGCTTCCACAGGAGCTGTAAGGAGCAGAGGTACTATGATCTCTGGTAGAAGGACTGCTGGTGCACCAGCTTCCTCCAAGACAGAAGCAGATGCAAACCTGTTGCCAACACACTGTGGCTGCCAGACCTGGTCTGGAAGAACTGGAGCTATTTAAGCTATTCTGTTTGTAAAGCCACCTTCATCTGGGAAGGGCAATTAATTCTACAAAAAGACAATTGATAACATGAGGACAATTCAGGGCAAAGCAGCAGTGCAGACATCGAGGATTATTGTTGCTGAAGTGAAATATCTCTTTCAGAAGGGTTCCCTATGAGCCCTGCCTCTACAACACTTCACTCTTTTTATGTTTCTCCTGCCCATCTTTCCCTGACTACAGGTAAGTATATATTTACACAAAGACTAGCAACAATAGGCCCTCGCTGTGATTTAATAAAGGGGAATTTAACTTTAGAGTCTGAGTAATTGCCAGAAATAAAATCTGGTTTAAATATTATGGTTTATTTAACACTCCTATTATTCAAAATGTAGTGCCCTATTTACAACCTAATTAGAAAGTTTTATAGTGTTTAAAGAAAAGCTATTCCCATTACGAAGACATCAACAACATAAATCTTGGGCAGATGTCTACAAGCCACACAACAGAAGCTGGCAGCATCAATCACCTGTCTTCACTGTCTGTATAGTTAATAAATTATTACCATAGCACACTAGTTGAGCACAAAAAAGACCCAGATTTAACCTATAAAACAATTGAAAGAAAACAACTGAACCAATAACCACATTCTTCAGACCCCTGAATATTGACACACTTAATAAAAATCTTGAAGTTCTACTTTTTATCTTTTGTTGGCATAATTTGTGAGAGAACAAATTAATGTAAGATACTGTCAGGTCTACAAAATAAACCTGCATCGTCCATCACAAACAGGTGCAGTTTTAAAGCCTCCCCTCAGCTATCTCGAGTTTGCAACTGACAGTGAACACATTTTTAATATGTAATTCCTTCTAGTCTTTGAAAAATATGTTAACTTAATCTATTGACCTTGGAAACCCCTCAGGAACATGGAGCATGTGTGTGAGTGAAAAGCCCAGTCTCTAACCTCTCTGTAATGCATCTTTGCTTTAGATCCTCCCACCCAAAACCACCTGAGCATGCCAGACAAAGCCAGATTGGCTGCTATGCAGTTTTCAGCCTATTTCCTAGGGGATAAGAAACAATCTTTGCAGAGTCTGACAATGGGGTTCTTCCTGTGAAAGGTGAGTTACACTGATAAAGATGCAGCTGCTTGGGTGCCATTCTGCCGTCTTCTCACACTGCCTATGATGCTAAAAGGGCAATCAGATCAGGCATCTGAAACCCAGGCCCATCCTTCTTTTGGGTCACAAAGCTCAGCACGCACACAGTCCCTACAGGCAGTAAAGGTGTGCCTAGGAGCTCCCTGATTAAAATCCTCTCACACGCATTTCAGTAATTTGAAATGACAGACCACTGCACTGTAGCTATAAATCATCTGCACCATGCTGAACTGTAATTTCAGCCTATTTGTTTGCAATGCAATCTGGGTCTCTGTAACAGAACCATTTTGTATCAGCAATTGCATGTGGGAGGAGGTGTGGGTGAGTGGATGACAGGTGCAGTATAATAAAGCCACAAACTATGCAGTGATGAGGTTGCCCATAAATAAAAAAGGCCTTCAGGTAGGCATATTTCTCAAGAGCACTGACAATCAATCAGCCTTAAACAGATGACCTGGAAACATCTCTTGCATTCCATTTTGTCTATACTTCTCTCATTACCCCCTATTCTGAAAAGGAAGACTTAAAATCCACTGTCCCAAGATCACCAAAGCTTTCCAGTGAGCAAATAAACAGTGAGTGGACATTCAAGAGATAAAAGTGGAAATAAGACAAGAGGCAACAGGCAAAAACTGGTGCACAGGAAGTTTCACCTGAATAAAAGAACTTCTTTGCTGGCTGACGGAGCACTGGACAGATTGCCCAGAGAGGGTGTGGAGTCTCCCTTACTGGAGATATTCCAGAACTGTCTGGACACAATCCTGTGCCATGTGTTCTGAGATGACCCTGCTTGACCCAGTGTGGTCCCTTCCAAGCCTACCCATGCTGTGATGCTGTGAAATGTGTCCACAGGGCCTCCAATGAGCAAGATCTGCGAGCACACCTTCATACAAAGATGAACTGCAGTTTAAGGTGAGTTACCTATCACAGACTGAGACAGAACTGCACTATTGATTGTTGTTACAGAACACTTGAGAGACTTCTTAGTACAAACCAATATGCATAGAAACTGGAATATGCTCCACCGAGCACTAGGCTTTCAGTGTTAGGGACTACTCTCCCTGTTTCATTTATGTTCCCAGCTTGACTTTCTGTCTTTTTGGTTATTCCAGTTTCAGTATTTCTAAGGTTATTCTCTCTCAGAAGGTTTATCTACAGCAAGCCTTGATTCGGAATGAGGCATAGTTTTAAAGTGCAACACCCATTTCAGAGAATGAAATATATTGTTGCTCTTGCAAAGTACTTTATTGTACAATAACTGCATGGGCCAACTTCCGGCAGAACTTGCTGTGGTTGTACAGGAGTGAACAAGATGAAGGAAAGCATCCCATCCCTGTGCCAGAAAAGATTTCTTTAAATCCCAGGTCAAATTAGTTCAATTTCAAGTATCACAAAACTTTGGCTGCAAAGAGATATCAACTCTTAGAATCTGCTTGTTGCAATGAGAAGCATCACCATCCACAGCTACTTGTCACTAGGCTTTTTCTGGGTATCAAAGGAGAAAAACCTGGGAGCAGTAGGGCAGCAGGTACCCCATCTTCCCTTGGACAACAGGACGTGGAGTCCACATAGATGCTTTCCTCACCCTCCATGGCAAAGGTGGCAAACGCACAGGCGGGAAAAATGCTGCATATGGCCTTTAAACTATTTGGATGCTGCCAGCAGCATGTGCAGTCCAGCCCCTAATGTACAGCACTAGTGAGCTGCAGGGGTTGCTGCTGTACCTTCCCTGAGGATGCATGCCCTAGTCTCAAGGCTAGGAGAAACTAGGGGAGGAGAACTGCATGGGCAGAGCAATGCTATTCATCAACTCTAGCCCTTCCCAATGCTGTCCATGAGCTCCAGCCCTTCCCAGTGCTGTCCATGATCTCCAGCCCTGCCAGTGCTGTCCATGAGCTCCAGCCCTTCCCAGTGCTGTCCATGAGCTCCAGCCCTTCCCAATGCTGTCCATGAACTCCAGCCCTTCCCAGTGCTGTCCATGAGCTCCAGCCCTGCCAGTGCTGTCCATGAGCTCCAGCCCTTCCCAGTGCTGTCCATGAGCTCCAGCCCTGCCAGTGCTGTCCATGAGCTCCAGCCCTTCCCAGTGCTGTCCATGAGCTCCAGCCCTGCCAGTGCTGCAGCACTGCAGGTTCAGGTGGAGCCATCGAGTGTCAGCCCCAGGTACTCTCCATCCCCAGAGCACACTGCACACATCTGCCCTGCAAAGCAGCATCACAAGGCCTGTCCGGGTTGTCAGTGAATGGAAAAAACAAAGATGAGCCCTGGCAAAGTTTCTGTGCTTCCCACAGGCCTTTTCCCTGTACACTATTCCCTTTAGAAATCAAACAATTTAGCTTTTCTGACACAACACCCTGGCCGTTCATCACACCTGCGTTATGCTCCCATTTACATAAAGCTGGTATTTTGCCTTTTTTACTTCCCTGCAAAGTAAAAAAGGGATTTCATCCCTTCCCTGATGAAATCCCAGGCCCTCACCCTTTCAATCACCTCTTCCTCCTCAGCAGAGAGGCTGGGATGTCTCTCACATTTGACCTTGGCCCTACACAAATATGCAGCACTGCTTCATTTCCCTTTTATGGCGTCTCTGCTTATTGCTGACGGTGGTAATTTTAGTTTGTATCAAATCACAGCTAGATTGCTATCCTATAATGTTTACAGTCTCCTGTAATGTATATTTTGGAAATGCTAATGAAAACAATTTTTAAAGAGGAGAAAGGAATGGCATTCAAATTGCTCACAGAGCATGAAGAAAAAAACCCATCTTGTCAAGATTAGCTGTGTGTCTCTAACATTATCCTTTATTATTTATGGCAGTCATAGGCTCCCATGGGGAAAAATACATTTCTGAGCCTTCTGAAAATCACAACTCATTGTTTAGATTTGAAGTTTTATAGGGTGTTTTATAGGGCTTTGAACCTGTCCCTAATACCAAATCTGATCACTGTTTGCACATGAAAAGATTGTTTTACTCAAAAGCTGGACTGGTCTTTCCAAGAAGCAACACATGCACTGACTAGAGAAGCTTTTCGAGGGGATGCCTCTAACACCTGAGAAGCAAAAAAATCCAGCTATGGCTACAGCATAGCTGGATCCTGCACTCTGCTGCCTTTGAAAGAAATACCCTACCAAAAGGTGCAAAAACACCTGGTTACATTCTCCTCTGCACAGACCTCAAAACTCATGTTCCAGTCTAAATTAACATACAGTACATACTCTACAGTATCATACTCTTAAAGAAAACTAATGAACTGTTCCGTATTCATCTTTCTCATTAGAGATCTTTTGCAGCTTATCACATGAATAATATTCCAGTTCTTAAGGGGGGAACCCTCCCCGTGCCAGAGAAAAGTATCTTAAATTCTCACATGTACTTAAACACTAAGTTAATGAAATAGTGATAAGTCATATAAGTTACTTTTAAGCAGCTAACACAAGATGCACCCCTGCTTTGCTGTGCACAGGATGAATTTTTTAATGTTCTCTCTAGCTGTTACCTCTGATAAGGTTTTTGCAACAGCTTTAGAAATAAATTTCTGTAATTTTGCAGAATTATGCATTATTCTGAGAGTGAAATAAGGGCAAGATTTCATCCATGGAGAGGAGCAGTTCAGAATTCAGAGCCTAAGGGTTGGACAAAGTAGAGAGATTTTGTGTCACCTGTTGGCACTCCTGCTTGTGCTCTTTTGGCTGCTCTGACCTTTGGGCCTTTCTGAGTTATGGTAATCGAGTGAGGATGTCCCAGGGGCCACAGCACTGCTCAGAGGCTGTGCGGCATTAGGGCTTGTAGATGTGTCTAGTCACATCAGCCCTGCCTAGAAAATCACTGTCCTCTGAAGCTTTTATGCTGGAGGGATCCTGCTGCAGCTGCACATGGAATTAGAGCATTTACAGTCCCTGCTAGCAGTTTAAGAGTGGAGGAGTGTCAAAGGGCAAGGATTGCACCCAAAAGAGCCAGCAAAATGGCACTTACAAACACCATGCAGAGTGCTCAGGCTAATTCAGTCTGCCACTCAAAGAACAACATGGGGCTACAGTTAAAAGCTGATAACTATGCATTAGGGAGTACAGTCATACCTATCCTATCTATGCAAAGCTGATAACACGTATGTAAGCTGCGTGTACACAACCATAGCCTTTCTGGCCTAGATATTCAATTAAATTTATTGTTAATGTGGTTAAAAATAAGAGCAGTCCCAGAAAAAGCCTTGTCTCCTGAGGCAAGCAGATGCTGAAATCTCATTCTGAGTCAATACAGAATTTGGAGAGCCTGAAATGAGCGGGTTTCAAGTGTACTGCACCAAAACTAGTCATCATCAGAACTTGAAAGTTGCACCTTCAGCAGAACAAGAAAAAAATCAAAAAAGGTTACAGCTAAATACATTAGACAGGCATCTAGAACTGGCACATCTGAATGCATTTCACTGTCACCAATGTTTTTGTCATACCAGCATCTGCCTTCTGGAGAGAAATACAAGCAAAACCTTCTCCTGTGTCCACAAGAAGCAGCTCTGACAAAGGAGGAGTAGATTGTGAAAAAGGTCTTCAGAGGTGTACCAAGAGTGAGCTGGCTCTGGGCCTCACAAGCAGCAATGGATTAAAGAGTCTCACTGCAAATAAGGCCCTGGACTGGTCACTGAACATGTACTACTGAATATCAGCTCTGCCTACAACTCCAGCTACAACTGCTGATCATACTCTTCTCTATTTCAAGTGCAAAAATGACAGAACATATACACCTTCTCTCTAAATTTAAATTTAATTTTTTGCTGACAGTGAAGATTCAGAGCCTAGATTTCAGTCAGGGTCTTGAAGCAGTCAAATAACAACAGCATGGTATTTAGAAATCATCCTTGAAGCACACTAGTGATAGTTTCTATCCCAGTGAGCTCTTAACAGGGCTTCCATATGCTCAATAAGTTTACCTGTCCAAAATTGTTACCCTGAGTTATTTTAGATATCCCTGAGTTATTTTAGATTCATGGACTGTCTATGAATCTTTGCTATCTTGCTCATCTGAAAGGTTTGAAAATAACAAGATTGGTATTAAGAGTTTAATTTTGATTAGAAATGGATCTCAGAATATACTTGAAATACTGTGGCATCTTTTCTAAATACAATAAACTATTTCTAATCTTAACTTTTTCTTAGGTGTACTTTATTCAAACAAATAGTAATTTATTAAAACTTTAAATACAGGTTTTCCCTGACTATCAAACCATTTCAATTCTTTAGTCAAAAGGATAAACACATGCAACCTATAATCACTGGTTTTTGCCCACTCTGGCATAAATGTAGTTAATTAGATCACTAGAGCAGCAACTTGTTCACAGTCAAACACATTTCTCAAAGATGTCAAACACCAATTTCTAAACAATATGAAGACCACAGCTTTCATCTCCAAAGATCATAAACACAACTGGAGAGGGAAAATGAGGGACATAGAGGGGTTTTTCAAGTGTTCAAAAGTTGATTGACGATGTCTGACTTTAGCAGCATGGATCAGACAAAAAATGATAGCATTTTAAAGTTTCCTTTTAAAACCACAGACCCATGAGAAACCATAAGAAGTCTCAGCTGTGGGACTTGTCCAAAGTGGTTAAGTTTCCATGTTCATTTAAAGTGACCAGCAGCTACAAGATTCCTAATATCTGAATACATTAAGTCAATCTACTTTTAGATATAAAACTGACCAAGGTGCACAAGGAGTGAGGCTTTAATAAATTTTTCGGAACAATATTTTTTTTTTTGAACTTCACAGTTTTTAGAATTTGTGACTTCCAGGTTATTTTAGTGTCTAAGAAATTCATTCCCAGAACATCACCGTAAGTAGCTCTCCCTATATAAATAATGCAACTTGATACAGCAAACAACATATACCAAAAAACATTCACTCCTCTAAAGGTTTTATACACTTGAAAGTTCCAACCAACTCTGTAGGCCACCACAATAGGAACAGTATTGTTTCTGCAGAGGTAAAAAATTGCTTGAAGATATTAGAGATCAAACTGAAGATTAAACTGTGCTGAAATACACGTCAGGTTTTCTGAAGACCTATGAAATCTTGACTGCTGTGTTTATTTTAATGCAGGATGGATCTTTCAGTAAAATGGGAAATGCAGTGTTCAATTCCTCCCTGCTAGTTTGAGGTTTTAAAGGAGGTATATCAATTATACTGTTATTTATTTAGGAACTACTTCTTTGAATTAACATGAAAAGAAGCTTAAAAGCCATAACTCCATTTTGTGAATTTGAATACAAAACATTACATTACAAGATTTATGGTAGTTATATCCAGTAGTAAGATACCTCTTTTCACCAGGTGCTCTGTTAACTCTCTCCCCTCCTCATCTTTTTTTCCCCTAGTTTCCCAGTTTCTCTGGACTAAGTTTAGTTTCTGCTCGCCCCATCTTCAAATATCCTTTTTTACTTGTCTGCCCTTTATTCATAATGTAGCTTCTTTCTTATGCCAGCAGTACCAGTACATAAGATCTTTCCCTGAGAAGCACAGCTGACTGAAAAGCTGCTAAAAACCGAGATGCTCACAGAAGTTGAAAACCACAATATCAATACATTTGTAAACAGATGATGTTTTGGACAGCGGGTAATGCAAAATTCTGGGAGTAGATTCTAATCCACTATCTTTCTCTTAGAAAGGATAGAATAATAATGATGGAGTTTGAATCCATCCTTAACCTTTGCCCTCCACTTCCATATTTTAAATTCACAATCACCACAGTTACCAGAGAGTATTGCTTTAACTGCAGCCTTGAAGAGTGCTGTTTCAAGCTCATATCATTCTTTGAGGCAAACCACTGTACTCTGGGCTCCTTAAGTTTGACAAAGTTCATTTTTCCTAGAGCATTTTCTGGAACTCATCACTGGGTAAAAATAGTAAAGAGTTGGCCTGAGCAGCATTTTTTCCTGCCTGTTAATGTATTTCCTGCTAGCTCTGTCTTGTGAAGTTAAACATGTCTCAGAAAGGAGTCTGTGCTAAAGAACCTTCCAACAGCTCACCAGTTTGAAGCAGACAA
Organism: Taeniopygia guttata; assembly: GCF_048771995.1. Classification (NCBI taxonomy): domain Eukaryota; kingdom Metazoa; phylum Chordata; class Aves; order Passeriformes; family Estrildidae; genus Taeniopygia; species Taeniopygia guttata. Next base: position 6,152,708 of record NC_133032.1, on the reverse strand, counting down.
TTCATTTCATCTGACAAAGTATCGCCCCTGCCTTGAGCAGTCCAGCAGCCTCTTTATCACATGGTGTATGAAACATCTGTACAGCAAGGCTGAGCTGCTCCTGCTGGCTTCGTTATTTCGGTCGCTTCCCAGGCAAAATTAACTGCTTTGTCACCGTGTTCATTTTGACTTCCCCACAGATTAAAGCCATCAGTAATCACTCCCCATCCCTCCAGCACTTTCCAGGGCAGTGGACTGTTTGTTCCCACACTATCTTCATGAGGTGGGGTTGTGGCACTGCTGATGTAAAGAGCTGGTCAGTTTTACAGCGGGTGTGTTATCGCCCGCTGCTGCTGCGCAATCCGTGACCCGCTCACCCGCCCTCCCTCCCGCCCTCAGCAGAGACCTGCCCATCACACAGCCCACACAAACTTTTGATTAGAAACACTTCTGCAAAAATTAGATGATAAAGCATCATGACACAAGATAGACTGAGTAAGAGACAAGTCTTATAATATGCAAGACCATATCTAAATAAGACATTTAGCCAGATGTTACATGGCCTAATTTTCGAGGATCCTTAACACTACCCACAAGTGAAATGTGAATCAGTGTTTTGCAGAGAAGCCATTAGCCAGGTCAGGATCTTACTGTACACTCCAGGACTGTAAAATAATAACAATGTCTAACTGAAGTAAATTATAGTTTAATATCTATGGCTACATGACTAACAGAACAGAGGTTAGTGGGCAAGAGGGATCAAAGTAATGCCAGGATGCTTCAGTACTAACACAAGTTTAAACTTACTAAATTTGTTTTCATTTCAAATCACTGTATCATTTGAAGATGCTTATGGCAGGCAGCTCACTCATCTTGGATGCTGGTCCCAGGAGCTTGCTCTGTTTCCCACCTGCAGTCACCATCCCATATCATCCTTACACTACACAGAAATTAAGTTACAGAGATTTGTTCACCAGCTACAGGAAAGTGAAAGCAAAGGAAAGTGGGGAAGCAAGGGAAGAATTCTTCAGAGACCAGCCCCACTGAGTGGTGCATTGCTCATCAGGACAATCGAAAAGCTTTACTTGAAGTCAAACCTACCAAACTAGCTGGGTACCTTTTGTGCCATGGCAAGATTTGAATCAGCACTTCTGAGTCTATCCCAAAAGCTTTCTGTGATCTTAACACTGGGCAACCAGTTCATGTAACAGTGGCTGAGTCAAGGAGCTGAGGACCCTTATACCATGCAACAAACACTGTTCTGTGGATCAAGAAATCATTCAAATAGTAGATGAAATAGCACAGCAGGACACTAGCTGTCAGCCCCAGTGCAATCCACAGAAAAGGATGCTTTTAGCACAGATTAATGGAAAACATACAAAGGAGGAGTTTGGCTGAACTCCACAGGAATAAGCACTGTTCTATTAAATGAGAGTTTGGTCAATATAGCAAACAGTTATTTGCAGTGCACCCTTGCAAATTAACAACCCAAACACCTTCAGAAGCTCCAATGAGCCTACTTTTTAACCTTTTCTCCCCATGTTTCCAATCAAAAAGTATCATAGGCAAAGATCATCAAGAAAACTTTTTAAAAGGTAGCAAATGTATTTCACATTTTGATATTTCCATGGAAACCTTTAATACCTTGTGTAGCACAATATGTTCTTTAAACCCACTAAGCTCATGAGAGACTGCATTTTGTCAAGAGAAATGGATAGGTTTGTATTACTGCTGGTAACACTATTAAAATAAACAATGTCTTGCACTTTCCCTCAAGTGTGTTTACCCTACATTTACATCTGAAAGAAAAAGATCCCACAACATAGGAAGAGGATCTTGAAGCCCAGCAAGTGGTTTAGGGCTGCCTGGTGCAGCAGAACTGCCCAGTACAATTCCTCTGTGCAGCTGGCTGCAGCACGGCTCAGACAGCTGATCTCTGACATTGGTCTGGTGACAGATTTCTCCCTGGCAATTTGTCCATAAAAATAACTGGCATTCTTATTAGCATGGCTGGCCAAGACCTGGGTGGGTGTGGAAACTGAAGCTGCAGGGCTCTTTGTTCCAGGTCAAGGAGCAGACACCTGGAGATGGGCCTCCTTGCTCCTGCCTGTGCCACTCATGCTGCATAAATAGAGTTAAACTTCACTTGCCAAAGGGGTTGGTCCAATGCAAGTCACAAACATTAAGAAGTCATCATTGTTATAAATTACAACCACAGCTGCCAACTGGAAAAATCTTTGCATAGCTGTAACTGATAATTGTGCAACACTGTCAAAACTCTATCAGAAAGTAGATTATCACACACACCCTAAAAAAGTATCCTGTTCCACCTCATTTTTGTTTTAAATGGTGTGAAGAAATTGCAGTTTCCAAAGAAATACATACTTTTTCCTGTTAATCTCTGCCACACACACATTCATGAATACCAAGGATTTTTTGTTTGCTCCTGTAGCACACCCACTACACACAAGGCACATGCTGCTACACACTGCACTTGTACTCCCACCTGCTGTAAATAAGATAATAAGTTTGCAACACAAAAGATCAATAAAGGTCATAACTAGATATTTCAACTAATAAATTTAAGCATAATGAATACATTTAAGCATTTAGAAATAATTTAAGCAGTCTGTTGTTTGTCACTGGAAGAAACACATTTTAAAATGACAGGAGAGTTAGCTTTTATAGAAACTGTATTCCTAATGCAAGTACTATTTGGGGAACTGTCTAATCAGCATTACTTCTTTAAAACCCCATTTTTTTTAACCTAGTGAATGTTGGTCTGAGTTGTAGTAAGATGGGTGGGGTAAAAACAGATAAATTAAAGGAAGATAAAAAAGATGCCAGCACATCAGTATATCACCACAGAGCCATCTTCCAGGCACAAGGTGAACCACCAGGACTCTTTCTATCTTGTTTTAAAATTCACTCCCCTTGAGCCTTCTGTAGGTAAGAGGCAACACCCTTATTGTTTTCTGGTGGGAGCAGAATGGGGTCAAAAATGAGTGTTTCTGAAAGATCTTTCCATAGATACAACATCAAGAGCTTTTCCTGTCTAATACATCATTACAATGAGATATTCATGGCCTGTGGAATTCACTATCTAAATAAGCAGAAAAGGTAAAGATTTTTGTGCAAATTGTCCGAAATGGATGAAGGAGCCTGTGGCAGAACTACCACCACAGATTTCTCCAGTGCTGTAGAACCACGTTCAGTCCTGCTGTGTTCCACCTCCATCAGCATTTCATGCTCTCTGCTTTGATAAAAATGTTAACAACAACTTCATGCTTTTTCCTGGTAAAAACTAGGAAAGCTCCTTCCAGAAAGGAGTTTTGGCACCAAGGCAGAAAATCAATCTGATAAAAGCTTGGGGAATCCACACTGGTCTGCACAGACACACCCCATAAGCTATAAAGCCATAGCTTTATAGCTATCAAGCTATAAAGCCATCAAGCTTGGGCAGTCAGGACTATTTATATGAATGACAGCTCTCTATTGGATCCTTCGATGCTGCACCTCACCCACACAGGCTCAGTTAGCTCAGCTTCACTCCCAAAACTACAGCCACAGATAATACACAAGGAAGTAAACAAGAAAACAACAAACCCACTTAACTTCTTTGGTGGTGAAAACAAGAGAGGCTCCTAATGAAAAAAAAAAAAAATGGCAGTAAGAAAAGAAGTATACAGGGACACGGTTTTGTTCCATCCAAAGTCTTCAAAGGATAGCTTTGCAAAAGAGGAAAGAATTCAATCACCAAGTCCAGTATTGCAGTTAAGAACATAAATCTACTGTATTTATACCCAAGAGATTTTGTGTCTTCCCTTGTAACAATGTGCCAGGCCATTCCTTGGATGCTTGTTCCTGTTCAAGATCCTCCTTTCTTAAGCAATAAATCCAGTGGGCTTGTGCACTGGCAGACGCTCAGGGTATGTGTGTTTCCAGAAACAGATGTGTTTCTGGCTTGTTTTCCTGCTGCCAACATTCTTGTGCCTCCAAGGGAGCCTTTGTAAACATGAAGTTAGGAATAGCTTTTGAGGCACTTCCCCAGGTAGAAAATGACAGATACAGACCCAGTGAAACACTGGCAAAGCAATTCCCAAAAACCAAACCAAAACAAACCAACCAAACAAACCAACCCAACAAAAAAAAGGAATTAAAAAAGACTTGCTGCACTGATTAAACTGCCAAGTGAGACAGAGGAGTTCATTATAAGACTTTCTCTGTATCAATACATTATTGTCAGATTTCTCTATTTTATGTGAATTTTACATCAAAGGAAATACCAGGGAAGAAAGCTGAACTTCTCCACCTTCTGAATCTTACATATTTAAATGAAATAAGACTTAGATATGTACTTCTATCTGTATCAATCAGATACAAGACACTCATCTCTATCACAGCAACACAAAACCCACTCAGTACAAGCAGTCTTATGGAATAGTATATTCCTTTGTATTTTCACCTACCAAAGCTTAATCATTGAATGTACTCATTTCTCTGATAACAGGTTCCCTGACTCATTTTGTTAAAAATAGCCCAATACAACTTTACACACTGGCATGTGTACACACACAGTGATTAAATGATCCAAGAAAGTTCCAAGGACTTATTCAGTCCTTTAAGATTCATCAGCATCTTCAGCTTTCAGCTAAACACAGTAGAAATAATAGGAAACCAAATACCTCAAGCTTCATTGAAGTACTGACAAATGATTTAGCTCGCTGCTTCTCCAGCTAAAAAAGCATATTCAATAAAAACTTACTCCCTTCACCTATTATCACTTCAGACCCTTCCATCCTACCAGGTGATTTGGTACCTAAAAGAAGTTAGACTAAGACTGATCATGCATGGAAGACTGTTCATTTATTTAAAAAATTATGAGAAGTTGTGTGTTTTGGTTTATCTCTCTAGAGATAAACTTCAACAACCTCTCTCTAAGTAAACCATCAACAACTCTAAACCTGATGGAGACAGGAAAACCAATGGACAAATAATATACAAAATATGGAGAGATCATTGCAGATTGTATTTGACATTTCCCTGCACCACATATTCTAACTGTAGCACTGTACAGCTGCATGCACACACACTCCCAAAGGTTCACAACTATAATTTAGCAACCCCCAAAAAGGGATATATTATGCTCAGTATATATATTGTCTCAGTAGCCAGAATTGTTGTCATTTTAACACTACTGATGGTCTATATGATAGCAATTAAATCTTAAGTCACTTTCAAGCAAATCTACTCAACTTCATGACTTCAACCTAATTTTTAAGAGGAATACTCAGGTACACTCCCTGCCTGCCACAGTAGTTACAGGTTTGATCTTACAACCTTCTCTCCTGAGAAACAAAACTTCCAGCAGAATATGCTGCTGAACATCACAGGGAAGTCTGCATTACTTCTCCACTCTCCTGTGGGAATAACTCCTCCACTGTTCACCAGAAATTCCTTTCCATAGCCTTCAATCACAACCAACGCAGCACCATCCAGGCATTCATGCAGGAACTGTATTCCTAAGCTTTTGAAAAGAAACAATAGGAGCTAACTGTACTTTAGAGGAGAGTCTTTCTTTACAAGCTATTCTTTTTAAGGCTGTGCTGCAGAAAATTTACAGGGGATTTTAACCAATCTGTACATGTTACAACAAAACATATAGAAACAGACATAGTTCCATATTCCTTGATAACAGAGTGTTTTTCTTCCTACCCATCATTCTCCCTTTTCTGTATTCTGAATTACAGTGAAGCATATGTTCCCAGTACCATTACCACCACTGGATTTCTTTAAAGCTTTAACATATGAAAAGGCTGAGATACACCAGCTTTTCCCAAAATGACTACAGTGAATCATTCCCCAAACAGGATCAGTCCTGTTTCATGGCTTACAAGCAAATATCAGGATGACCTGTCACATGAAACAGATAAAAAATTTCTTCATGGTTTTTCATACCATAATTTTGACCTTTTAATTTTCCAATTATTTCTCTCAATAACTGAAAAGATTTTTTTATGATACTCATAATTTAGGAGACCTTGGCAAGTGCATACACTGTCTTTCAACATTGCTGCCAAACAACTTGAGTTAAAGTAATAAATCAAGGCATAACTGTCCTGTGCTGATAAGCAGAATTACCAGCAACACATGTTTTATAGCTTTAGGATATCAGTTATTTGTATAATTGAAGTCCTACCATCATCTGAGAGAAATGCACACAAAATATAGTCACAAAGCATCAGTGACACATTGCACAAACATGGCTAATAATTTTAACTTTATGGCTGCCCTTCCCATTGTGATTTGGTAGAACATTGCAGGTTAGCAACTGCAAGGAATGATACACTTCAATCGATGAAAACTGAGGTGAAAGAGGAGTTTTATTCTTCATCAGGACACAGCCTATTCCTTTCATACAATTTGCTTTCATTTCAGCTGTCTGATCTTTGGAAAAGCAAATACTTTACTAAATTGGCACAAGGGCATTGTAGTGACCTCTGTAAGCCTCATGCTAAGGTCCAACCGTGCACCAGCTTTCTCTTATACAGCTGTATGTACTTCAGGTCATCAGTCCCTTTTTGAGTGTCACTTTTTTGCCTGAAGAAACAGCATAATAGATGGGAAACAAATGCACCAGCAACTACCTGCACACTACCATGACTCATTTTATTTTGTGTGCAGTCAGGGCGAAAGGACTGGCATTGATTTGTGCAATATCATAAAATACTGAGGTATGAAACAAGACACAGCATTGTGCATCCTTTACCATGCTCTAAGGTGAACACAGCCAGCCTGGAAGAAACTGCTTTAGAAAAGCTTTACAAAAGGAAAAGTATTGCTTGTCTTCAATGTCTCACAAGGCTGACTCAGTGCTTTCCTTTGGCTATCCGGTCTCTGCCTTGCTAGTGTCCCTGGTCAAGAAAGAGTTCTTCACTCAAATGGGGCTGGCTCTGCTCATTGAGAAGTGCAACGATTCCTCATCAGCTTTAACTCAGATTTGGTAACTTATCACACCAGCTGGAAGATCCAAGTAATGCAAAAGAGAGCAAAGAAGTGCCAGGTTCTATCTGCCCTGGACGAGGTGATCCCATGGAGCAGCAGCAGGTAGGAGAGCAGCCTGTCCATCATGACAGCTCCCAAGGTGCCAGCTGAAGGCAGGGAATGGCAGACTATGATGCTGGGGCCTCAGGAGAACCTGAGGGAGCACATGGCAGCAGAGCTGTACCTACTTGCCCTTTCCCTCTCTGCCAGTCCCAAGAGCTCTAGGCAGGCATGCAGTGTAGCCCAGGGACAGTGCAGTGACCTGCCAGCAAGGGCCAGTAGCTCCCTCCTGGGAGGGATTTCAGTTGAATTCTTCATTCCTCCTGGCAGATCTGTGGGTGCTGCCTGGCCTCCTCACATCCTTATGTATCAACTGTGGCTCCAAGGGAGCAGTCATATCTCCCTGTGGTTTGTGTGACTTGTCCTCTCTCCCTGCCTTACAAGAGAACCATGGCAAGTGGGGCACACATCAAAGCTGAGAGGGCTGTGTTTACATCTGGAAAGGTTTCTGTGTCTTGTTGGAAGATGAATACAGGCTTGACCATAAAAGGAGTATTTTTACACCTCAAAAATACCACAAGAAGGGGTTCAGATTTGTATTTGCCAATTATGAAGACATTTATTTCTATCTCTAAATTCAGAGCAGTAAGATTCTGCAGCAAAAGGCATGCTATTTCACTGCCAGAAAGTTAATTTATCTTCTTCCCTGTGGAACACATTTTTCATTGTGGCAGTTTTTGAATACAGAAATGTGAAACAGAGGAAGCCTGGAGATCTAGTGAAATTCCACAGGACTGGAAAACTCTTAGCCTCTCCCTGCTGTGTGGTTCCCTATGGTCTGGGGGTACACTTATCTCCATAACTGCCCAGTGTTTTGCCACCATGGAAAACTATCTGTTATAATGAATTTATTTCTAAGCAACTCTTTTAAATTGAGACAGTAAGCTGCTTTGGACAGAAGGGAAAAGATTACCCTATTCAGAGAAAGATTTTCTTTGGGGAAAAGTATTGAAACGTGCGGTCAGCAAAACAGTCTACAAACAGATCTGGAATCTCAAATGTAACCTTGAGTTGCTGCAGGGCTTCATTTGTTCATGTCTCTGTCTCCCCTCACCCGTAAAACCACTCTTAGATCTTCATTTGCAGAACTGCTAAAAACTCACTGCCATTTACCATCTGTTCCACATCCTACTAACCTAGTCTTGACACACAACACCTTTCTCCTAGCTGTCAAAGTAAGAAGCAGAGTTGCAAGAGTTGCCAAAGAGTCGCCTCTTTATGAACATTAACCATCTTTACAAATTATATCAGCCCTTTAGGAAACTAATTTCAATTAGCAGGCCTGGCAGATCACTTGGAATGAAAGGCAGGAGGGAAGAAGGTGATATTTAAAAAAAATGCATCGCAAATCACATTAGGGCAAAAAAGCAGTAAAACTACGCATTTGTCTGGCACATTTTGTTGACTCAATAACAATTTCATTGACTCAGAACTCTGAAATCTGACATTACCTTGTTACAAAAGAAGCATTATCAGAAGCATGTTATTTTTCTACAGGGATTTGACTCATTTTTCCAAACTTTAATTTAGAATCAATTGTTTGCTGTGTTATTTTCACACATAAAAGGCAGCAATGGCTCTTAATACCCCACAGAGATTTTTAAAAGCCTAGAATACAGTTATGGAATAAGTTGCTCCTTTATTTAGGCAAAGAGCAGAGAGGGGATGGAGAAGCACAAAAACACCTTCAATTGCTTGAATCAGTTAGCCAAGCATCCTAATGCCTTGCTGTTTCAAAGAGCAATTCTCTAAGCCACTAGGAGTTGCAGGTTTGTGAAAACTGAAGGCTAATAAAACCATGTGACTGTCATTTCTGAGTGGGTAGAAGCTCTCTTCTGAATCCATTTGGAAATTAAATCAGCCACACATTTACATACTTGATAAAGACCACAGGGCAAATGACCACCTGCCAGCAGAGAGAGAAGAAGGGAGGAGGAGACAAATAGAAAGAAATCCAAACCTTAACACAAGGTTTTTCAAGCTGTGTATTTGTGACAGGATGCTAGAAACTATCATTAAACTGGTTTTTATTCCTCAGTAAACCGACAGAGCTATGGAAAAGTATTTTTTTCATAAGCATTTTTTTTCTACTTCTCAAATAGGGCTCAGAAATTCACACAAACATGAAGCATTAAACGGTTCCACAAATTCCCTAAGATCAGTTCCATGCCTTTTGAGATCTGTCTCAAGCAAGGTTTTGATCCGTGAATCAGAACTTTGCATGAAAAAGGTGTGGAGATAATGGTGTTTAGAAATCAAGCATGTTCTCCAAGCTGCAACAGCTCAATCAACTTGTTATCATTATAAGAAACATGCACTGTCTGGAAACCTGCAGTCAGCTGAAGAAACAACATTACACCCATTTGTATGCTGAACTAACAAGGCACATTCCAAATTCTTTAAAAAGAAAAAAATTTTAAAAAAGAGAACGAAAGAACCAAATCTAACTAAATCCAAATCAAACAAAAAAACAAACAAACGAACAAATTTCCCACCAAAACAAACAAGTAAAAAAACCCCAAAAATAAACCAAAAACCACCACAAAAATTCATGCAAACTTTCCTGGGAATTTAGTATTCCCCTCTCTGTCCTGAGGATCTGAACACTGACAAGTCTTGTGTTCATCAATGCAATAAACTACAATTTGAGCAAGTCTAGGTCCTGTATCTGGCCCAGTGGCCTGGTTGCCTTGGCACTGTAGAAGGACTGTCCTGGCATGTTTTTTACTAAAAGTCCCCTCCTACTTTAAAGCCCAGCCTGCACGAAAAAAGACAAAGTCTAAAAAGGTTTCAAGGAAAAATTACGAGAATAATTTGATCTTGAGAACTGATCATAAGGAGCTCATTTGTAGAGCTCAATGAAAGCAAGATGGAGAGACAATTATTCATATGCAGAAAAGAGCACTGATGCCACAGAGCTTTGAGTCATGCAGCTAAAGGCAGAACATGATTGGAATGTTTTCTATTGAAGCATCCCAATCATCAGAATTTTAGAAACAGGATATTCAAGCTGGAAACAGAAGGCACATTTTTACCACACAAGTAGTCCCTTATCATGATGGCTTAGAGAGGACAGTGGTAATTAATTATCCTTTAGGACCCACTTTAATCTTAACTGAGTATTTGGCATGAAGATTCTCTAATTCATCAGTACACATTCCAGCTTAAAGCAAAAATTAGTTGGGGCTCACACAACGTGTCATTTAGGAGTTAAATCTCTAAGTCTGAACACAACTGTGCTGGATGACGCTGGATGACTTGCAGGGCTTTCCCAGCTGGGAGTTTGCAGCAATTCAGTCCAAGTCCTTTTGTAAAGATATGCAAAAAGTTACCAACCACAGGCACATTCCCTTCACTGTGGAAGGGATGGCTCCTGAGCAAGGCTGGATACTGGCACATGCAGGGAATGAGGTGAGCTGGTGGAATTGAAGGCACAGCTCCTCTCACATTGAGTCCTTATGGCTCCTCCAGTGCCATGCCCAGGGCAACACCGGGTTCTCTTTCCCTGCACTGGAACCCATACATGCTCATAGAGGTTTCTAGAATGCCCCATTTTACAGAATAAAAACCATTTCCCCCCTTCTTTTCTACACTCATTACTAAGCACACCCACATCACACCCACTCGTGGAAGGTCAAATGGACAGCTCTCATGTTTCTGAAGGTGAGGAATATGATCTCTACACTATCAACATCCTGAAGTCAGAACAACATCTAAAATTTACATCAGGATGCAAAGCATCAAATGCCAATTTTACATGAACAGAAAGCCTAGATTTGAAGTCTTTAGAGCCTCTAAAGTCTAAACATGTCATAGTGGGGTGCAGATTCCTTTTATTAGCAGTCATTCAGAATACACTACACTGAAGTGATTTTTCTGCTAGCAAATAATGCACTACTCTTAAACTATCTGCAATACAAGCTTTATACCACATCATTATTAATTTATCTCATAAATGCTATTATCTTCAGAATGTTCTCCTTAATAATTCCTTCAAAATTGTGAGACCTGGCTGAAAGCCAGCCATAGTGACACTGAAATGAAAATAAAAGATTCCTGAAAGCTGAAACACAGAGTGATACTCACCCAAAACTAAAGCAGAATGTCAGTGGATTTTAGATGTGGACTTCTTTAGTAAATCATGACCTTATGCCTCTGAAATGTCAGTGTAATTGTTATATGGAACCAATTCCCCATTAAAACTTCAAGAGACATAGTCATTAAAAAACTGTAGAGAAGAAGCATCCAGCTCTTTCAGTCTAAGAACATTGCATGTGATAATTTCTTTTGCTTTTAAATACACTACACAGCACTTTACTGTGCACCTTGTTCTGAGCTGTATGCTCAGAACAGGTGACGAATGATGCAGAGCAGAGAAATAAATGCCTTCATGTGAACTAAAAGCAGACAGTAGTTATGAAAAATAGGCTAGGCAGCCAACAAGGTGTGACAAAACTGAATTGCACATAGGTCCTTATGTAAGGCTGTTCTCTAGGCACCACCAAGATAAAACTTCAAGTGAGGACATGCAATTTGACAACATAGCATCTTTCAGCACTAAGCAAAGAGAGAAACTGCAAGCCAGAAGACTTAGCTTTTCTTTCTCCTGCTGCTGTTCTGTTACAAAAACACAGGAATCACAGAACCTCCTCAAGTCACAGCTTCTTGCCAATGGAAGACAGAGAAAAAGCATCTCAGAATTTTTTTTTTCTTTTCTGGGACAGAAATGGTTCCTGTTTGTACAGTGATACAAAGCTGAGCAAGACTTCCACAGCTTGTTGAGCACATGCAAGCACAGTTCTGTGTGCCTGGGCAGAAACACCAGTTCTGTCACTCTGATTTCAGGACATCTCTGCTGAGCTGCAGCGGAGCACACACAAGAATATAACTGGGGGACAGAGCGAAAGTGAGACTGAGCTTTGCAAGGGAGCTTGCCAGAGAGGCCCAAAGGAAGAAACCCATCTGTTCTCCTGTTATGACTAAGAGGAGAACATGACCACATGACTCGTCCAAAACTGTGATTCTCCATCAGCAGAGATCAGCGCAGCCTTACAAAACAGGGGAAGCTGTGGAAAAGGCTGTGCAAGGCCAGTGGTGTCCAAGCAGGAAGATAAAAGGCTGTTTTGATTATTCAGAATCTGGTCTCCCATTCACTGCTCTGAGGGGATAACTTAAAAACGTGAGGTTCAGAGAATTTGATTTACATTGAGCCAAGTAGCAGAATGAGGTATCTCACCTCATTTAAAGTAAAGCAAGATTGAGAAACTTTGCCTGTGTTCAATACAGTTAGTAATCCTAATACAGACCAGGCTTTTGTAAGACTCAAATTTGAGACAATCCTGATATCTCAATTTCATCTGTCATAATTCAACTTCCTATTATTGAGGCTTTCATTTTTACAGAAACTGTTTAATTCCATCACAGCCAGGACATCCTGAGATGGTTCTATGGATCACATGAAGAGTACATAAGGAAACTGAAGTCAGAATGGAAAAAAGAAACTAAAATGTATTTGACCAATGTGCACTGTGAGCCAAGATAAAGCAGAGATCAAAAAAAGAACTGGGGTTTCATCAGCTGAAAGAAGATGCTGTTTTTTCCTCACTAGTGCAGTAGAGAGGATTGAGGCTGTTATGCACTAGGATGGGCTTAGGTCTCTATGATTTCCAGGTGTCACAGTGGTGAGTGTGAAACACAAGAAAGGAAGGCTAAAGAAATAAACTTGGGTCTTAGTAAACATGATCAGTGTTTTAAATTAAAGACCCAACTATGCTGTATTTGGTAGACACTAAACACTGGCTTAGAGCTGCTCATACCAGCATCCCAGTGTACTATCAACACTGTTAAAATGGAAATCCCTCCAGACACTGCCACTGAAACCAGCTTTTTCATCACAAAGTCTTAGTTTTACATAGCATTTTAGGCCTGAAGCAGAGTGCAGAGAAAACAGCTCTCAAAGTACTTGAAATAATTTAAAAGAGAGTAAAGAAAAAATCAGGAGAAAATATCTGGTTGAAAACCTCAAGATCACAGGAATTATTTAAAATATCAAGACAGGGGAAGACCAGAAATGGGACAAAAAAAATCATTTGGAGGCTATGCATCATGGAGATGAGACTGTAAAGCCCAGGAGTATAACTAGGATTGCTTCTGCTTTGAAAAAATGTTCAGTAGTATTTCTATTTTGCATAAAAATAAAGATGTCATAACAAAAATCAGAGATTTTAAACAGCAAGAACAACTGAAGGAGGATTTATTTGTTTGTTTGAATGAGACAGAGACAGCACACACATACCCAGGAGGCCCTTCTGAGATCCCAGCCTTGGGGTTAACTGGCTTCCAGTCTAGTCTCCAACAGGAGGTCCTCATGCTACAGAGCACTGCACATAAACACAATTCTAATATAAGTCAAGCTACAAACACGGGTATTGCTGCAGTTGATATGGAAGATGTAATTCCTTGATTCCTGGAATCAAGGAGTGGTTTCCTGAGAATCTGCAACTCCAGCTCAGTGATATCTTGCAGCACAAGCTTCCAGCAAAGCTCTTCCCATGGCTGGAACCATGTTGGAAAAATCTGCCCTGGGCAGATTTTTCAGTGCTCACAGGAAGAAGCTCATCTGTAGTAACACAGTTATCCCTGAACTTCCACCAGCCTGTAAAATTTGGCTGTGATTGGCCAATGGGTTAAAAAAGGGAGCAGAGAAGAAGAGGGAAGGAAAATGTATGCAGAAGGAGCTTCATCTTGAGTGCTCGTTTCCTATGGAAACAAGGCTAAACCAAACAAATTATGAAATGAACACTCAGTTTAGTGCCAGTTTTGTTTCAGAGCATAAGATGACAGAGAAACCTCAAGCACTAGAAAGTATATGTCCTTCACTGTCTCAAGCAAGAGTGTCAGCAATATTTACACTGATCCGTTTTTCATGATGCATCCCATTATGGCAGTGCAATGGGGAAGGAAGGAAGGACAGGGAGCAGATATCAGTAGATTTTAAGCACACAGCACAGAGATACTCCAACACTGAAAGGCTGCTAAAGAGACAAATTAATGATGTCTGACTGGATGGTCTGGACTCTTTATTATCACATGTCCTTCACACAATTCATGGAGCTTGCTCCTCACTGACGTAGTTGCCATATATAAACAATGCATAGTACACATAAAGGGAGGGTAAAAAGAAAATATACAGTGATCCATGCATTTAAGCTTGCCAAGTGTTGCCATTTGCCTGTATATACAGATCTCAGAGCTACTAAAGAACAGAAAAAGCTCAGAACGCCTTTGCATTTCCAAGCATCCGCTCTCTTCTCTGTAGAGTGACTCCTCTTTTAATGTCAAGACGAACATTCTAAGTTAGCCAGACACATTCCAAACCAGCAGAAAAGAATTATTTTCCAAGCCCATTCTAAGTCACTTGCTCTTAGTGCCATGTAAAGCTCTGAATCATCAAGTAAATATAACTTACTTTTAGGGAGGCAGCTTTGCAGAATAACTTCTGTTCTTCAGCACCCACAAGGAGCCATATAAATTACCCACATGCAGAAAGATACTAACTCCACCAGGCTAATACCAGGCTAACCAAGCTAAACACCAAAGGCTCAAGCACCTTGTACATTATATAAAAGAAAAGCCTGTTTAGGTGAATCAATAGCAAAGTATTTAGAAGACTCTCAGTCTGATTCTAGTCAAATTCCTTACTGGCTTAGCAAGTGCCTTTTCCAGATCTACCATTCATCTACTCATCTGCTGAGGACAGAGACCACTGTCTACTGCTTGTTTCGCTGGGGCCCAACAAAGCAGTTTTGCTGGTGGCTTCTTTCAGAGAGCAGACTCTTGGATCTGCCACTAGATAGATAAAACAACCTTCAGTTTGCATGGAATTGCTTTCTCACAAAAGAAATCTTATCCAAGAACAACAGCCTTTCAGTCCTCTAACAGAGGGCTGCAAAATCCTCTGGAAGAGGAACTTGCAGCATTGGCCCCCGACACACAGTTCCCAGCACATGAAAAGAAAGGCTGCTCTTTGTCACTGCTCGGAGGGAAATCATGACCTGCCCAGCCAGCTACTGGGCACTGCCACGTCACCCGTCCTTCTTCCAAGCTTCACCCCAGTACCACTGACATACAAGCATAACATTTTCCACCGCAGAACACTGATGCTTCCCTACAGCCAAGTCTGCCATCACATTTCCAGGAGTACTCCAACATCTTCATTAAAGATTTCATGGACACCGAACAATCCATCTTCTGGTTGTTGGTCAGAAAATACGCTCCTTGTCGTCTCTTTTTTTAAATTTCAGATTTCTTATCATCAGACACTATGCTGTACTTATCAAAATATGTATTTGACCTACCCACAATTAATAGTTATCCAAGACCTTGTCTTAATATCCCCCTTGGAAAGTTAAAGGACAGCATTCTGACACAAAAACACTGCCAATTAATTAATTACACAGGGCCTTATTTTGTAGTAGAAATAGTAAATCTCATATTCACAGAACTGTCTGTAAAGATCAAGCCTTTTTGGAGACAGCCATATTATCAAAATGCACAGACATTTAGCTAGCCCTAATTTATCCTAACATTTTACCAAGGAACTCTGTAGCTTTTATACTAAGTAGGTTTTCAATTAGTCAGACAAAATGAAAATCTGCAGAAAATTAATTTCTTTGCCCAGCAAAACACAGTTTTTAAGAGCAATCCACTAACTCAACTGGTAACAGAGAGAGGTAAGCCAAAGGCAATGTATTTATTGCAGCCACCAAAACTCAATAACTCACAATAAAGATAGTTTAGGACAGAAGCGGGACAGTCCACTTAAAATATCTGAATGTAGAAGACAATGAATTGCTGATTCTAAAGCACACTTATAATAGAATTTCCTTTTCCCCAGGTGATTTTGAGACAAACAACAGGTCCCTTGCTGCTGCCCGTTTGGAAATACGAAGCCAGAGTTTCCATGTCATGTACAGGCAGGTGTCATCTTTCTGTGGTGTCACTTACTCACCAGCTCACACCACCCACACCACTGCTAGAGAGGACTCAGCTCTGCGATGGAGCAGGTTTTCCCCCAGGCATGGATGCAAACAAGCCAAGGTGCTAAAACATTCAGAGGGAGAGAACTGATATTCAGGCTGCACACTGCCAGTCTGCTGTGGACCGCTCAGAATTACCTGCAGACTCATACCTGGAAGCCCAGACTCCCTGAAATGCCATGCCAACCCCTGCCCCTTCTGATCCTCCCCACCTAATGCTAAGTATTATTAGGTTATTTCACACGATTTCCAAGTCCCTCAGGACTGACACTATAAAGTAGTGAAGTCAAGTAACTAATCACTAGCAGGGGTTTCTTTTATCTGTCTTCTCTAATGGTAGAGGGGACCAGCACATTTGATAAGCCCTTAGCCCAGCTCAGACAATTTAAAGTACAGAACCAGATGTTTGGGTTCCCAACACGGTCACTTAGGGACAACAGGATGTTTCACAAAAGTGAAATATCTGATGCTCCAGACTCACAGGCCATAACTGGGAGTCACCTACGTCCCACTGTTAGTTTTGTACATGAATGTCTCTAAGCCCCCGTTTCTCCCTAGGATACAGGTCTTGGAATGAGGGCTGAGCACTGAATATCTTCATGTAGCTGGACATGAGATTCTGACTGAGAAACTGAACATGAGGTTCACTCTGAAGATTCCTTTGGCATATGTGTCAAGCAATAAGGAGGTCATGCTGTCCCTGTTCAGCTTTAATTAACAGTTTATTCAGCCAGGAAAAATGAAAGATGCCTTACTGAGTTAAAGAACATTTACAATTATGGTACCCACCTCCCTGCACTATCTGGCTGATCTAGATGAAGGCACTCCCTAAATGCAGACAGAAAGCAAACGCCATGGGAGCAGAAGGAAAACATGACATAACAGCCCCATGGTTAAAACACTTTCATGGATGTGGGAGAGCTCAGTGCGAGGTACCATTCCAAGCAACATTAAACATCTGAAGTGCCCGGAACTGCATCTAGGTTCACCCAGCTCTCCTCCCTCTGGATGTGGTTATTGCAATAGCATAGGCTGCTGAAAAATCAGGACTGTAGCATGCAATTCTGATGAATGATGGCAATAAATTAGCATGTGATGAGTCTTCATCTTTTAAAGGCAGCTCTCTCCACTCATCTCTAGTGCTATGGATCTTTACATTACTTTGAAGAGATGGCAAGATAAAAAACACTGCAAAAGCATTACTGAATACTATTTTCTCCTCTCTCCTCTCCTTCAATTTATATTTATCTTATCATTTTGCCAGTGAAAATCTCATTTGATATACTCTCTAAAATCTTATGAAACAATTTTAGAAACCTGAATCAACTGGATGTTGATTTTTGACAAGTTTTTGAGAAAAAGGTATGCTTTGTGATTCAAAAAGGTAGTCTCAGATATTTCTCTGTAAAAAAACAACCTAGATTTTCTTCAGACTTTTTAAGCCTGTCTGTCTTCCCTCAGAGACAGCTGCTCCCTTGTTGGTAGTAGCAGAAGAAAATAAGTGTAAGCCTCATGACTGATGATAAACACCACATCTTGCCATAGTTTCCCAGAGAAATGAATCTCATAGATCAAGCATGTCATTAAAAGCAGCTTACAACTTTGAGATGTGCTGTACATAAAGAGGCAGCATCTCTGAGAGACTGAGAAAGTATAAAATCACCTGGAGCATCTGGTAGAGCATCAGGTAGAACATCAGTAACGCTTCCATGTTTAGCATGGAAGCAACATCTCAGATGTGTCGTCCTGATTGAGGTACACAGGGAGGTTTATGAAATGATTTTTTCACTGAGCATTAAGTGAAAAATAAACACCAAGCCAGCAAATCCACAGAATCCACATGTAAGTAGAATAGATATACTTTACTAATGTATATGCATGAAGGAAGGAGGCTGTGAAGGATATCATGACTTCACCAAATGATAAACTACACAAAGAGTGTGCCTCTCGATGGACTGCTGGGAGTCATCAGGGCATAGGAACTGCAGGCAGACTGATAAGAGCATCAAAGGAGGCTTTTACCATTTGCATTAATGTAACTGGCTGTAGCACAAGGATGCAGACAAAAGATAATGATGCCAGTAGTTTGTTAAATTCACTCTTTGTTCTTCCTTCTCCACCTGCAATTAAAGCAACTATACACGTAATTTAATGTAAAATTATATTGCTCAAATTCAGTGTACCAGCCCCAGCAGACAGTTTCTGTTTCATTTGTTGTCTTTTGACATGCAGCACAATGCAATATCAGAGGCTTAAGACAGATAGCAATAAACAGCATGGGCTCCTTACCAAGATTCATTACTGATATGCCATCAGCATTAAGCTCTGTTTTTTCTAAAATGAAACATTTGTTTTCTAGCTAGAGAAACATAACTACTTCTGTGACAGAGTCCTGTTGAAGCATCCAGTTTGTAAATAGGGACAGAATATGTCAGGTCTGTTTAAATCTGGGACAGGATAAAGTCACTCAGGTTTTGCTGGAAGGACATATTCTCCTGTTATCTGGGACAGCTCCTGTGTTCTGTCAAGATGCAGGAGTGATGACAAAGTGGCTTGGCAACCATCTTGTCAGCAGCAACAACAAGAAAGAAATAATAGCACAGCTTAGAAACAAGAGAACAACCACACCATTTCCACCACTGTGACCTTTTCCTCACAAAGGCAGAGAAAGTGCTGTTATCAGAAGGGACCTTGGAAAAAGAGTGCTGCTTAGCCGACTGGTGGAGATTGTTCTGTCCTCATTTGAAATGTTCAGGAGCACATTCTGAAAGTACAGCAAGGAATTCCGAAAAAAAAAGCATAATAACTGATGAACGCCAAAGGGCGAGGAAAGGTCTTTAGCTGATGTGCTGCATTACAAATCCAATTCTACAATTTTATACAAAGTAAGTGTAAAATACATGGACATTTTGATGTGCAACAACAGTGTATTATAGTGGAACACTTTATAACTTAAGACTAATTCTCCACATGAGAGCCAGAAATATCTTTCATTTGCTAATAGAATAAGAGTCATTATAAAGGCAGAGTTTGCTGAAGCTACCATCAAAGCTAAAAACTAATGGAAAAGATGGGTGCACTTAAGGATAACAACACTAATCATGCTTTCATTGACCTTGAATCAAGGACTAGAGCTGATGTTTCTTCTGGATTTCAAAGAGAAGTGTAAACACCCATGCATACAGGAGTGCCTATCTTGCTGCACAACAGATGCAGTGCAGTGCAGGACCTCGGTCTGTCCATGTGGGAAGCTCAGAGGTTCCAGTTACTGGATTCCTCACCCTTACAAAATGACAGATCATTAAGACATAAAAGTCAATCATGAAATGAAGAAGGTGAAAGAAATTACGTGCCCTACTTTAATCTTATGATAAGATCTATTTCAAAGGGGAAGGTTGCTTTTTTCCCAGCTTGCCTAACATGCATTCTTCAACCATTTCTATTTTGCACATCAAAATGCCTTGGACAAGATTAAGTCTGAATCAGTACTTTAGCAAGATTCAATTTACCAATTCTTGTTGCCTTGGTAGGTGAAAGAATACAGCTCCTCAATCAGGCTTTTTCAGCTACTTTGTTTCCTGCTTTACATTACTTAACTCTGGATGCAAGACAGGGAGAAATAATGAATTTCCCAGTAACTGAACCCTCAAACACAAAGTACATCTGTGCCTTAGAGACAGGAGTCTTGCTGACCCCATCCAAAGAAATTCAATGTTGTCAATGAGGTATTACTCCAGAAATACACCTTTCTACCAGGTGGGATTTGCAGTCCAGCTTGAAAACAAACTCCTGCTAAAGGAACAAAGTTTCTGCTTCAGAAGGATTTTACATAGAGCTGAACCTGTATAATCACCATTCAAGCATAAAGGCTCAATTTTTATTTCTATCAAAGCTGCTTAAGCTCAAAGCTTCCCTATGAAAATTTCCTGGTTCCTTATCCAGAGAAAACAAGACCTAAATACAAGTGGGAATTCAGCATCCTGAAAGAAGTAGCATTTGTTAACTAAATTATTTCCCAAAGCAAAAGGTTTAAGAGATGAAAACTTTGTCCACACGTGAAAGATCTGAATGCCATGGTGACAACAGAGGGCAACACAGATTTATTCTCTGCTAAAGACCTATTGCTTGACTAGCAGAGTAACTTTGCACTCTCTCTGAGTAGTCTGAATCCTCCTGAAATAAAAAAGTGACTCTTTGTGATACAAAGTGAAGAAAGAGACATTCAGGAAAACATTTTAAAGTAAACATGTGAGAGCTCCAGCTTAACTGGTGTGGCTGGAACTCAGGGATGATTTATCAAGATTCCACTAACACAACATTTAGAAGCCTTAATAAGAGGAGCTAGCAGCCACTAATAGCAGCAATATGCAACTGAGTCCAGAAATGATGGACTATTTCCAGCTCTGCCACTGACTGGAAGTATGAAATGGTCTGAGTGCCAAGGCAGCATCATTAAGACAGCATCAGTATGAATTACTCATTTTTGCCACTTTAATACAAAGGAAAGATCTCTTTGTAGATTAGTAGAAATGTTGCTAGCTCTTCTTCTGCTTGTCCCCAGAAAGTGGGATCTGTTTTTCCATACTTCATAAACAGAGCTTAAATTTTGCAATATTCATTCTCTCAGTTTGTATTACCAAACAGGTACAAGAAGACACCACGTATAGGAGAACAAGAGAATTATGTATTTCAGCCCCCCCAGTATCTGATTTTGTTCCAATGACACATACCCCAGATTTTTAATTTGAATACCTAAGGAAGCAATTTAGCAAGATTTGAGGAAATAGGGGTAAAATTTGCTTTCTTCTCTATCTCAGTCACCATCTTCATACGTGAACAGAGGTTTTAAACTCACCTCTGGTTCAGTCACCACCCTATAGGTAAGTTCATCCTCACATTTCACCAATGCACTACTTTCTCCCTCTATCACCACAAGTCATGGTCCACAGCTTTTTGGACTTTAGTATGAACAATTAGTTTCCTTATTACCTTTGGTCTTCAGTGTGAATTGTTATCTGCTAAAAAGTTGTCTAAGCCCACAAGCAGCCATCAGAGGAAAAGAAACTTTCAGCTGCAGCAAATGTAGTCTGAACAACTACAGATGGCAAAGTTGAAAGCTTATTTCATTGTAGTAATAGCAACACATTCAATCACCTAAAACTGCATGAAGGAAAGAAAGGCAAGGCATTCTACTGCTGGTTCTTTTTCTCCTTTGCATAGTTCACCCCAGCCTTTCCCTGGGAGAGGGAAAGGGAGCTTTTCATTATGGTACCTAAGGCAAAAAAAATTATAAAATGTCCTTGGGTTGGCCAACAAGGAGGACAAAAAGACATTGCACACCCACTATGTCCTGCCCCCATCTAGAAATGCCCATTCCAGAGGTAAAACCTGGCACACCATAAATTTTAGCTCAAACAGGAAAGCTTCATGTGTTTTGGACAAAGACCTTCAGCACAGAATACCTAACAGATGTGTGCTCCAAGATGTGACCTGCCAGACTTTGACCACAGGGAAAGTAAAGCTGAAGTTTTCAGCTTTGTTAACAACTGCTGGACATCTCTAGGCTAGACCACACTAAGGTTTCCTCTTTTCATACATAGCAGAAATGGGAACAATTTTAACACAACAGTAGAGCACTTTCAATTAAGGGTTGAGGGAAATACCTTTAAATTTCCTGCAGCAGCTTGCTCTCAAATTTTTATAGTCTGGACTGAAAAAAAAAATACCAAACAACCAAACAGGGAGTACAAACACTGGGAAAACAAGTGATCCATGCAAAAATCCCTCCAATATCTTCACAATGTTTTCCTCAACGGTGATTTTATCACTAAAACATAGATATTATTAACACAGTGTCTCTAGGGACAATGCTGACAGCAAGACTGGGGCCTACTCACAGGTGATGGAGTTGCTGTACTGGGCATTGTACAAGACAAAAAGTAAAGTGCTCACATTTAATTTTTAACACAGGAGCTGAGCTGTCCCTAACCTACTCAATTTTTACCACTAAATTCAAGAGAAACAATCAAAGCATGATTTAAATCATTGAGAAATACAACTACTGTTTAAGCATTCAGCAGTGAAGGCAGCACATGGAAGTCCAGTTAAAAACAACTGAATTTGGTCAGCATTGCAGAGAGTCTGCCACTTCTGCTGTTTTTCCTTCTATATGGCTGAGAAGGAGCAGAGCCAGGTCATAAACACATTTCAGACACTTGTTTTCTGCAAATTCTCAAGAGCAAGAACACTGCCTGCTGGGAGCCTGGTTGTACTTGCAGAGCTGTTCCAGAGCTGTTCCAGGTTCTGGTTCTCAGGTTCCAGCCCTGCAAATGCTGGAAGAAGAGCCTCAGCCCACACCATCTCCCCATCAACAGGGGAAATAAATATTTTCCCATGGACTTGCTGTCTGGTTTGCTGAGATTTACTTTAATTGTTGATAAAGCTTTTATTTTACAGTAGAGATATTTATAACTTTTTTCTTCTCTGAGGATTTAAAATGGCAGAGTCAATCTTTCAGTGAATATCTGTCTGAATGGGCACTAATGCATGAGGTGTATTGTCCTCCACCTGCCTAAATACATAATATTTTATCCTATTTGGTTCAAAATAATGGAAGTTACTAACACCTTGAAAGTTACAATGAAGAAGGAGGGAAGAGAAGGAAAGAGACTGATTTTCTTTGGAAACCAAGCCAAAAGTATCACAAAATTATTCATATTAACATTTTATGCTTTATACCACCTCCTGATCTGTAAGCTGGTCCTCTGAATCCCAAAAGAATCCTTTAAGAATGCTGGAGAAATCCATGCTGTTTTGCATTTTTTTCCGCATCTTGTTTCCAATATGCTAATTAGGGGGGAAGCAATTAGAACAAAATTAATTACCCATCTATATTTGCTGTTCCAAGCTTTCCCTAAATGCTGAAGGAAATTGACAAAGTCAGCATGTCAAAGAGCTGTTTCTAGCTGTCATACAAGGTGTGAAGAAATACAAGGCATTTGACTGGTTTCTCCTGTCCCTACTCAATTTATGACTTTAAGCATCAAACTGTCAGAAAGGGTGACTGTCTCTGACTGTAAATGGTAATTACTTCCAACAGCCCATGCAATGATGCTTGTATCACTTTAACTAAGGAATGCTGTCCAGCCCAGCTGCAGAATAAAAGAAAACTAAGCAAAAACAAACAAACACACACACAAAAAAACCCAACCAAAAGCAAACAAAAAAAAATTTAAGAACCAAATCTGGGCCTGAATTTTATTTCTGTGTCTGCTGGGGTGGCCTGTTTAATGTGCCTTTTTCATGACATGGGATGTCTGCTGGGTCAGCAGAAGCACTACAGCCTGGTGGGGTGATATGGGGAAGGCATGGGGTGGCTGAAAAGCTCTGTAACCTTCAGGTCATCTTAGTTTTTATCAGAAAGCAGGTCTGGCTAACCTCATCTTCAAATTTCCACTCCACTCCTGGGACAAGATCAACAGATATTCATCACAATACAGTCTGGATTTTATTTGTAGCCATACAGACAGAGGCCAGAGGAAACAGCTCAGGTTCAAGGAGAGGCTGGCTGTCTCACCACCAGCACTGATGGACTTACAGTTCTTCCAGGGATTTGGTCATCTATGCATTTGATAGCTCTATCTCTTCTGCTAAGCACTGAGTGGAAGAAGTTCCAGGAAAAAAAAAAAAAAAAAAAAAAACCAAAAATATACCTACAGAATCTCACCCAGTGCATTCTTCAGCAGTGACTCCTATACAACTGTGCTGGGATAGCAAATAATTTTTGTCTCTCCTGTTTGACCCCAACTGGAAAAATATACTCTAGAAACTGTTTACTTCCAAGATTATTGTAGGAGACGGAGTCAGAAGCTTACCCACAAGACACAAATCTTTACTATTATTATAATTATTTTTTTTACTACATTTGCAGAAGGAAATGTGACTGTTTGGATGTCATTTGTACTCAGCAAAGCTACTTTGGCTGTTCCCCATCTCTGTGTTATGACCCAGCTGCATGCTGTGCTATTATTTCTCTCAGATTTTTCCAGGAACCGAAGCTTGATGGATCTTCAATTCCCCAATACCTCCCACTCCCCTCTCCCTTTTTTTAAAAGGCAGGCATTATGTTTGATACTTTCCATCATTCTGTTACCTCAATGACCTCTCAAATATAACTAACACAGTAAGAAAGGGGTTTCAGCCACTTCTTTAAGTGTTCCAGCAGGCCTTCTCCTGACAGCAAATGGGGCTTTTAAGAAAATGGTTCCTACCAGCACTGAGAGAAGCACCCTGCTCCAATGCCCAGAGCACAGGTTGTCAGCCTGAGGGCATGACAAACAATTTTCTGGCAGTTTCATCAGACACTTTTCTTATCACATGAGATGGTCACCAGAGGTTTGAATGTAACAGAGTCACATAGTTCCTCCTGAAAAAAAAAACTCTGAAAATCTAACAGCCTGAAACAAAACCTTGCTGACATCCTGATGTGGTATACATCTAGCTTAGCCACTCATGGAAAACAGTGAAACTTCCTTAGCATGGATGAAACTACATGACCATGAGAACACTTAAAACATTTTATTTATGTATAAACCCACAAGTCTTTGTAAATGGTACTGCATGCTGTCACACAACTGAATACATGTTGATATAAGCCATCATCATACTTCAAAATAAATACTCAGCAGCTAGAAATCCCAGGTATAAGCCAAGCCTAACATGTGTCACAGCCAAAAGCAACTTTCCCTTTTAATGTGACCATAGACTTCCAGAATTTTCTAAATACTTCAATTCAAAATGGATAGATACAATTCATCCCATTTCATATCTATTCAAGAAAAAAAAACCAAAAAACTTCTCAAACTGATTGCAAAGAGGTACTTGCAGAAAATTCACACCTAATCTTGCTGTCAGAAGAATAGCAATTTGCCAACTATAATATTTAGGAACTACTTCTCCTTCAGCAGAGAAAGTTTAAAAATATTTGTCTCAAAGAGTTCATGAAGTTCTGTGCATGCATTTGAGAGTATGTCCTAGGGAACAGAATTAGAAGATGAAAATATTGTTTTGTACACAAGTTATCATGGGCTCACCTAGAACACCTTAGAATGACGGCAGCCTAGCTGGTTTGCCTGGTAATTAGAGATAATCAACAAGCAAAGTTTGAGGAAAAGTGCCTGGTACAAAACCATTTATACAAACAAGGAGCTATTCTGAAATACTTGCAAAAAGTCGGTGAAGAGGAAATGTCAGTATTCCAAGAAACCTCGTGTTGCTTTGGCTCTTCAGCAGCCTTGCCTTAATCTACAGAAAAGAGCTTGGAAACACAAGCCCACTATCAAATCCCTTCACAGGGATTCACACTGGGGCAAGGGCCTAAATTCATCCCCTTAATTACATTTTTAAATATGAGAAAATTCTGTAAGCTTCTCAGCATGCTACTGCTTGTCTGCATTGTACTGCAACTTCCCTTGTAGAAGGAGCCCACATTGCCTACATTTGAGCTTCTGACTCCATTCTGGGGTGTAATCACTTAAGTTCCCAAGACTTTAATCCAATTTAATCTTGTGCCAAAACCCAGCTTCCACCTTTGCATCACTCTTTTTCCTGAGAGAATGCAACTGTATTAGAAGACCTCGCTTTGAGGACAGATTCTGATATGATATTGAGAGGCTTCCATAAAGAATACTTCTGTTAAGCCCAAATTTTCTCATTTATTTTCATACTTTGAGTTTAAAATATTCCTATTCCTAACCTTAGTAGTTAAAATGGCACAATCCATGAAATTTTTCAGTATTTTTCAGTTATAAAGGCAATAAAACACACTAGACACACCCAAAGCCTGTAAATTCAGTTCTATACACAATTCTTCACTACTGATAAATGCTGTTCTTCTGAAAAAAAAAACATGTCAAATAGGTAGTTTTAGGTGAAGGTCCCAAAGGTCAGCCTATTTTGGTGGAGATTATTATAGAATGGACAGTTGAGGTAGACTTCCATCCATGTGCAATGATTTAGAGACAGAGCCAAGCCCGGGAGCTCTAAATTGGGAAATGGCACCTGCGGTACTCAGCAGAGTTCCAAATTTCCATCTCCATTTAAGCATACCACTCCTTTGGGAAAACTAATGAAACTCAGAAACAGGGAAGGGTGGAGCTGTCAACAGAATCTATTCTGCTCTGCAGGGTAACCCAACTTCCTACAAAGGCAATGGAAAGGATCCTGATGGTTTCAAGTGGGAACTTGATCACATTTGCATAATGCATCCGTGTGAGTCTGAAATAGCTCATGGATGTTCAGCTCCTCAGCCCCTGCAAGAGGCTCTGGCTTAAGGGAGTGGAAGAGGTTCCACAGCATCTGCACAGGCCTTGTCTGTGTAAAGTTTTCTGCAAGTTTATTAGTTGCAGATGGAGCCTCACATCTGCCTATAACCTATACAAATATATCCAGATTATACATAGGAAAGGTTTCTTTGGATGTCTGATGCTTTTTATTTGCAGAAACAATACTGATACCAGGGACTCTCATCCATTTATTTTAGGCTGATCAAACTTAGCCTTTATTTATTTCCTATTGCTACATTAAAGGTCACACAACAATGCTGATAGATATAATTCAAAATTTCTTTTTTTTTTTTTCCAATACAGGAGATATGGAAGGGAAAAGTTACACAGAATACAACACTCTCTATCAAGTAGTTTATTATTAACTTTCTCCTGCATGGCTAAGAATGAACAAGCCATCCTGTAAACCAGAAGGAAAAGTAGGTACTTCCCTATCTTTCCACTGACAGAGATGAAGTGCTGCCAGCTAAAATTTAATTCTTGATTATGGGTTTGGAGGACTGTAGCCTCCTGACCCTTCGATGCAATGTTTGTGTATCACCACCAACCACACCACCTGACAGCAGAAAGGAAAATAGCTATAAGTCACCAACAGTGAAGAAATTAAAGGTAAAAGACTTTCAGACATTCTACAGAAACCTGCCACTCCATTGCTTATCAGAGGATCTAAGAATACTATTCAACTAATTTACCCTTTAACGGTAATTTAAATTTAAATTAGCAGTGTCTCAGTCAGTCAATATTGTTATTTGATTACAAACATGGAAAATAAATTTGGAAAATAAAGTGGAACAATGGAAAATAAAGGAAAAACGGGAAGGTACTCAGTCAATGTTACGGCCATAGGCAGAACAGCCTCATCCAATTTCCCTCCATGTTCTTTGTGAAGCAAATTGACTGGAGGGAAGGTACATTAAACTTCACCAAACACAGACAATGCTTATAAAAAATTGGTTTTAGGAAATTCCCATGCAAGGGTTAGGTTACCAAAATGAATCTCATTTCTCTGGAAAAGCTAACACTACCTCAAATATTCAATTATGAGCGCTGTCACAAGATGGAAACATTGTGCAGCATACTCCTTTGGAGCATGGACTTCCCAACTCATTTCACAATGGAAAGATGAACTAAAGATGGAAATATTTAACAGAGAGCAAAAAATTCAAAGATTTGGGAGGCAAGTTGAATTTTAAACAACAGCAAATTTGACACAGAGAGAAACCAGCAATAGATTACTGGAACGTCCTTTTTTTTTTTACCTTAACATGATTTTTAAAGCTCCGTTATTTTTTAAAATTCAAACATTACCCCATAGCTAAAGGTAAGAGACACGCTCTTTCATGTTTCACACAACTTAAGTAAATGAAAGGTAAACAGCTTTAATTGGAATATTCAAGCACATCTTCAGAGATTCTCAACAACCGTCTGAGATTATTTCACTAGTAAAATATCATTAATTTAGGAATCTGGTGCTAGGATTTAGACTCAGCTGCTGCAGCAGTCTAGCTGCCTTTTACATGATGCCAATATTTTATGTTTTTCAAAGTTCATGCTTTTCTAAGCTCAACAAGACCATTACCACTGCTGCCAGCATTCCGTGAGATAAAACATGCTTTTCCCAAAAACTGCAGACTCACTACTAGTAGGAAAAGTGTTCTACAATTTTTCTCATTTTACAGATCAGACATCTATCAGCAATGATGCATCCACTGCAAATCAGAGGTTAGTGACAGCCAGCACAGGAATCAGTCTTATCCCATATTCCTGTCCACTACAAGACACAGCTCTCCTTCTGGGCCTAAAAACCACAACTATTTGTCTGAAATCTCCAGTGCCAATGTCTTCCCTACTCCTATGGACATTTAGAAGATAGTTTAGATAGAGAAAGAGAGAGTCAAGAGAGATGAATCAAAAAAGTTGGTGGCTAGAGGTATCAGGATGACACAGTAGGACAGGAGAGACACAACCAGGGGAAATTGACACTGAAAGCAGAGGTGGTGAACACTAACCAAAAGGATCTGGATACAGGGATGCAGTCAGAGCTGCTGCAAACAAACCAACAATAAATAGTGATGGAACACAGCAAACACTATCCGGTCTCTTCCTATGCAGCAATGACTTGGCAAAGAGACAGAGGCTGAAAGAACTGACCAGTCTCTTAGATGGAAGGTTGGTAAAAAGAGTAGGGAAGTAAGACAAAAAGTTATCTGAATCAAGAGAGAAAGTGGTTGCAACTTCAAGAACATAACATGGGATCTGTCAGTCTCAATGCACAGTTGCTGTTGGTCACAGTTGAAAAGCCTTTGCCAAAGACTTTGAAGTTTGTTTCTTGGCAGGGATGATGGGGCTCGGTAAAGGTGGCAGCACAAATAGCTGACCACCACCATTTCTGAAACAGCAAAGGACTCCAGAGCACAGCACTGGTTTTGATGGGTTATCCCAGGAACTAACTGGCCCTTCACCACGGCCATGAGCTGCAGGCTGTCCTTCCCTGAGCACGGGGAGCTTAAGTCAGAACAAGCTGTTGACTTTTTGTCTTCTCGCGAGTGTGTCCTTGTAAAGAGATAACTCAAGTAGGGGTTGCTCTGTGGAAATCTCCAAGGAGCACCATCCAAAAGGGCTGGGATACATGGCAGGGGGAGGGGTGCTCAGCCATCTAAGCCATGGCCTTTCTTTCCTAATTACACTTTTTTGCCAAGATGTAATTATTTTGCCTCCTTTGTCTTCAACTTGACAGTCTGCTGATCTCAGAGTCACCACCCAGCATGCTGACCTGGCAGAGCTCTCTCCATCCTTTCCTAGAATAGGGGTATCTTATAGACAAGATAGACTTCACAGAATCAGCAAAACTACTCCTATGATTCCCACTTCCATAACTGCCTTCTACATTTGGGTATAAAATTTCAGCCAGCCCTTCTTCCCACACCTACACAAAGCATTTCATTCCAACTATGCAGGGAACAGAAGCTGTAAGTAGATGTTATCAGCATTATCCCAGACCCTCCAAAGTCAATGAACTATTAAGTTTAGCAGTCATTGCAGCAGGATCTGAGTACTTAACTATTAAAGAACTGAGATGAACCAGCCTGTCTTAATGCAGCATTTTCCTATGGCCACGTTAATACCAGGTAAGCTGCTACAGCACACAATTACAAAAAGTACTTCGGTCTTCTGAGAATTTGTATTTACTTATTTCCTCTATGATGTCTGATAAACCAAAGGAAATCCATTACCTTCCAGGTTATGCAGGGTCACAGGCCATGACCATAATTATTCAACTTAATGTATTTCCATGACAAATAAGACAAATCAGTCCAATAATGGTACAGACCAAGAAGGAGTTTTTTACTGTGGAAAAGGACTCCCTGAGATGAGATGCAGTCAGAGCTCTGAGCTGTCTGGGCTTGTTCCTTGCAATTTTCTCATACCATCGATACTATGCTGAAACCCCGAAGATCATCTCACTTTTTCACTGATGTAGTATGCACATCTGGTGCCAGGCGAAAAGACAGAGCCCTGTCCTGTCACTTCAGTTTTGTCACAGAAACTGAGAAGTCTCCCTCTAGAAGAGCATTTACAACAGGCCCTTGTTTTTTACCACCCTTCAAAGGGGCATGAAGTTCCCAAGAACTGAAAGACTCCAGGGATGCAGCTAAGGCCATTGATTTTCTCTCTGCATCTTCTCCTCACAGGAATGGCACTTCCAGACCAAATTCCCTTGCTAAATCTGGTAGCTGAGAGTACAAGCATCCCAGAGGCCTTTTGCTTACCAGCTTTTCCCTCACACATGACTTAAGATTGCTGAATCTTAAAGGCTGCTTCAGGCTGATTCATTTCCCTTAGAAAGATCAAGCCCTAAAGTTTCACACAGAGTTCACTGCCATAGATTGGCAGGCTTTTATAAAAACAGTGGCCAAATCAATGACAGTGGGCATGGTGGGTTTCCTAATGCATGGTTAGGGGAAAAAAAATAAACCTACAAATAAATAGAACTGTAATTCTAGTCTGTGCTGAACCACAATTTTCCATGGATGTTCTCAGTGTCCCTCTTTTACAGGTCCTTTGACCCATCATAGCTGTGCAAACCCTCATCCGGCATTCCTGCAGCCAGAGCCCTGGACAAGTGAGTTGTTGTCATGGTAGCTCCCAATTTACCACACTGCCTCCCCTCAGAAACAATGCGCACCCCTAGATGGCCCAAAATGGAGTAGACATCTCAGACATTCAAAGATACCCTCTCCTTCATTATCCTGTAGCACCTGAGACTGTTTCTGGTGTTGGAGGCAGAAGATCTTTGAATACTTCTCCTCCTCTTCAGTCTGCTGGCCACCCACCCCCTAGCTGTGAACAGCTTTATTTTACACTCCCAGCTCCAGGTGAGACCACTGACAGACACATCCCCAGGGACTGGCTTACACGATCAGAAATCTGGAAAGTGCATTTATCTTCGTTACCTTGCCAGTTTTCTAGGCCAAACATTGTTAACACAGAAAATAAAACTAAGAGGGAAAAAAGAGATACTGTGCCCAGCCTTGTCAGTGAAACAAACATGCCATGCCCCAAACCAGCCTTTGCTGGAATTTCCATGCCCACAGCAGTGCAGCAGGTGTGTGCCTATCTGGGGATGTTTGATTATCCCACAGTGAGGATTTTTAAAACCCGTGGGAGCTAGAGTTAAACCTGGTTGCCACCCGCTCCTACTGTGAACACTCTTTCAGGAACATGCCTACAGAGGAGCAAGTCTGAACGTTTTGGTGGGTTTAAAATAGCTCTCAACCAACTTGAAAAAAGCAGGACTGGTACAAGTTTGCATTTGTACTTTTGACTTCTCTGTTGTAGGCATGATAGTGCAAGAACTGTGCCGATTGTTGTGCTCTGGTATGTCCAAACAGCTTCGCTCTTCCAAACCCCTTTCACTTCTCCTTCAAGGGGGAAAGCTAAACTCTTTTACTCTTAACCTTCCCACCTGCTGGCAGGCTAGTTCTCACCGGAGGGCAAGCACTTTCTTGGATACATACTTTCCCAGACATTCTTGATAGAGGTAACTGTCTGCCCGGGATTCAGATCGGTTTCTTTCAGGTCCTGGTACCATATGCTGTGAATATATGGCATGATAGGAAATGGGAATATAAAGGCATGAGGTGTGACAGCTCCTATCCTAAGATATAACTTGTAGATTGGTGTGGGACATCACACAGTGATTAAGTCACCCTGGGGATTAAAATGGAGCCCATTGCAGCACTGGCTGAAAAATCAGGGCAGACTGAGCAGACTGAGCAGTTGGCACTGCAAGTGCCAGAACGCACAGAGGCTGGTTTCCTCCGCCTTCCTTGCATCTTGTGGCCGACCCACATGTTCCAGCTGGGGCTTTTCTGCAGTTTTGGCACTTGGAAAAGTTTTGTCTGAGTTGATGCCCCAACCTTCGTTCAGGGGAGCACAGACACCGCAGCATTTTGCCCCCAGCTGCGTGTTCCCCCACTGCTGGGCTGAGTGCTGCGTTCCCACCAAAGCCCTGGAGCCCGCAGCACCGGGAGCAGCTCAGTTTCCATCTGAGCTGGGGAAGGCAAAGGCACTTTCCAAAGAATCTGCACAGACCGATGTGAGCACCACAGTCTGAGTTAACATTAGATTTCAAGTGGAAGAGCTGCTGGCGACTTGCCCAGATTCCCTGGCCTGCTGCCTGCCAAGTCCTCAGAGACTATTTTTGTCATTATTTATTTATTAAATTTAACTGTCTTGGGGCTGGACCGCAGACAGACAGAATCTAAAAATGCAGACACTCAGTGGAAAGCTAGCTGGGAGGTAGGTGGAGAGGTTAATAATAATATCTGGTCCAGTCCCATTGAAGGGCAAAAAAACCCCAACTCTAAGAGAGTTTGTGGCTTAACAGGCTTAAATTCTTGCAATTCTTCTCGGCACCAGGTTGCCTAGAAAGACAAGGTGCTGGCTCACCTGGCAGGTACATGAGCCATTTCCATATAGACTGGCAACTGGGCCACAGCTTATGAATTTGGAGAAAGGTTATGAACTAGCAGGAGCAAGAAAACAGTAAAGGCTGACAGTCCACTGTACCAATATTGAATGGGAGACCACTTCAAGGAGCAACCTGAGTCGGTAACTGAGCCTTCACTACAAATAATTTTTGTCTGCTGGGATCCTCCACAAGGCGCTCTCCTTTTTTTTTCTTGTCTGCCTGAGACCACCAAATCGTATCACATAGACTGCTTGTCAGTGAGCAGCCATGTCAGCTTCTGCTTCTAGATGCCTTACAAACCTAAAGAGAAGTTCTCCCCAACCTGTGCTGAAACCAAGCCAAGGAGGCCATATATCCCATATTAAGCCCAAACCACACTCTGTTATTTGGAGAATGCAAATCCAGCCAAAGCCACAAACAAAATGGATTGTTCTAAAATGCATTTCCAGATGGATCACGATGAATGAAGTACAGAACACCTACAAAGAGATTTTCATCTTCAAAAGGAACCAGTGCATCTGATCTCCCCGAAAACCAGGTCTGGGAATGGGGAAACTACGGAAAGGGAGATTATCTCTTTCTACAACAGAAATACTTCACACTCAGATGAATGCTCTCCACCCACAGAACATAAAGCATTTTTTCTAAAAGCAAGCACTATTCTGGTTTCACTCAGAATAGCAGAAGCAAGGCATGTAAACCACTTGCTCAGGGTCACACAACACAATATGGTATTGTCAGCTCTTTGACCTTGCTTTTCCAGTGCTTACCTTGCCCTATTGTGCTGCCTGGACAATGTGTTGATAGACAACAGGCTTTCTAATCCAACAGAGTCCTGTAAATCACAGCTACCAGTCTGCCCACACCGTGCCTGGCTTTAACTGATTCAGGAGCTGGCGGTGTTGCCAGCACAACACCGATGCAGGAAACCTCATCGTATTCACACATTACCAGCAGGAGCCTTGCAATCATGACACAGCACACCGCTGGGAGTGCCACGCAGAAATCACACTCACTCTGGATGCTGCTGGACAGACACTCTTCTTCAGGGGGTGTCAGTAGCTCACGTGACTCACACAAATATGCATATCCCCGTGGCATGACATTTATCCTGGTTTCAGTGGGATTTCTTGATGCAAAGGGATTCACAGCTATAATGATGCTTCAGCACACTCTGAGAAAGCCAGAATGTGTGCGGATTACCTGATAAATTCAAGGTCTCTCCTTTTTGCACTAATCCAAGCCTGGGATTTGGGTGTCTTCTTTAGGCAGATTGAAATCACAGCCCAAATCCCTGCAATGCTGACAGCACAAGATTTTAGTAACACCTTATAGACTACATGCAAGTATCTCCCTAAAGAAAGCTTTGCTTATATTCCAAGCCTCACAGCCTATCAAACACAAAGCCCAAAATCTTCTCTTCTCCCATTTAGAACAACACTTTAACTAGGAAGGCTGTTTCCATGAGATGTGCACACATTTCAAAATGTAAATATAGCAGAGCAGGAAAAGAAAAAGGACTCTTTGACTGCTAATGAATCACCCTTGTTGAAAGCTTCCTTTGGGGCATTCTGCCATCTGAGTCACTTTGCTCTGCATGCTTCTTAGCTTGGCTCTCTCCAGGCTTCATTCACCTGACATACATCTCTCTTTAGGTTGTAGGGATACATGATTTTGTAATTCTGTATTAGCTAGGCAATGGGTTAATATATGGCTATAAATAATTTAAGGTGGCTGTAAGGACAATGATGAAGGGGACACAAGCATTCTTTAAAATAGCCTTTTTCTTTCAAGAGTAATGGTACAGTCAGAACAGCACTTGTATGCAACTTCTCATCTTCAGGAGGACTTTGCTAAACATTAACCAGCTGCTCCTCATATCAGTTGTGGCATGGTCTCTATAAACATGCATTAATTTCCTCATCAGTTTAACAAAGATGAAATTGATAAATTAAAACTAGTTGCTAGAGAGCAGGGCTTAAATTAAAGACATGCATGATGACTTGGGCCCTCTCAAGCCCTATGATCTGGCCTCCCTGTTAACAGAGGAAGTGTTAACGGCTTTCTCCTCTTTTAGTCTGATGCAATCCAGGTCAGATCCCATTAGTTAGATGCGTTAAACCATATATTACCACTTCAAGAGCTGTGTTCTGGCCAGTTTCTCTCACACTGAATTCAAACAATTTCACCCACACAAGCACTAACAAGCATGATATGTGTCCTGTCTTCCCCTGTATCTCAAACTACCCTTCTCCTCCTTCATCAGGTAATTTCAGATCCAGTCAGTTCCCAGGTTTGGGTCTCCACATGCCACAAAAGTATTTGTTCTGCCACAGCAAATGCTTCTTTTGGTGGCTGTGCCAGGCTTTATACACCAGGTTCCCAGTGTGCATTAAACCAGGCCAGAAGATTTCTCTTCTGCTGAGGAAAATTCACATCTGGTAAGCACATCCCTGAGCAGCACTTCCTCCAACAGACCCCACTAGAGTTGCCTGTCTTAATGACCCAAGTTGTCACTCCTTCATCCTCAGCAGCTCTTTCCCTTCATCTAACACCCGTTCTTTCTGCAGTAAGCCTCAACAGGTAAAACAGGACTTCAATAAAAGCATGGGAAGAAAGCTGTGTGAAGCCTACCCTATGCAAAAGCTCAAGACCCCACAGTCAGGATTTGCTGATCCAATGCCCTCCAAGTAACTCTTCTGCACATAACTACTGATCTATGCTGCTAGCAAGGGCAAGCAGAGGGGAAAGTCTTCTGCAGAGTACTCTGCTGTGCCTCCTGGAGGTTTTCTGACATGATTAGACACTGAAACACCCTGCAAAGAGAAACTGCAGTACACCTGCTCAGCTGCCGGGCTGACTCACTGCCAGAGCCACACTAACACCCAGCGTGACTGCAGCTCAAGTGACACTCCAGCTTCCCTTACTCCTGGGTCTGCCTGCTCCCAGTGGTTCTGCATGTGCAAGAGGACACCTCCAGCACACTGTGGGAAGGTTTGATCTGCAAAGTGAGCTCTGTCCAGTTCCACAGGCTCGGAGCCTGGAAGAAGAGGTGGTGGCAGCAACACAAAGACAGGGCACGGGGCTCTGCCAGCAGCGTGCATTAGGTGGATACTGACCCTTGGATGATTGAGCTTGCTAGCAGTCTGCTGTGTTTACAGTTATACAGCAGATGGTTCCTTTAAAACAGAAAGGCTCAAAACAGGAGGTAGCTCTACCACCAAGTTGTTTAGTGAAAGTTTCCTACAATTTTTCCATTGTCAGTCCCAGCTGAGAGATGTTTGTTATGGACAAGTCACACGTGAAAAAAGGACAAGCACGTGCACACCAGGAAATTTCTGTGTTAGTCCCAATATAAGATCTGTCACAAGACATTGTGTCTCATTTTCAGAGTGTTTCTTCCATTCAGCCCCTTGTCCTCTCCTCCCTTCACCCTCTTTTTGAATTCTCCTTCATACAATATTGAATAACCTTACCCACTCAGCCTGTTGCCATAACTTCACAGCCTCCTTCCAAGAGAGCAGCAGGTCTTGGCCACACTTGGCCCATTTTGGTGCCACAGCCAAGACTCTGCACTTCCCTGCATCCTACCCAGAACACCACCAGGCTGCTAATTCAGCTAGTTCACGAGATTTTGCTCAGCAGTCAACAGATAACACTTCAGTCATTTTAATTACAACTTCTTTGTAGACTTTTCCTTTATTCAAGGGAGAGAAGAAAATCTAAAAATTGCTTGATCCAGTCCAGATTATAACACTGATCCGTGCTTTCAAAAGAACAGACAAGTTTACTCCAAAAATAACAACTCCAAATGACATCTCACAGCTGTCTCTCCTCAGCTCCATGCACCATCCTACTGATCCTCCTGGTTTCTCTCTCAGGCTGTTGCCCTTGACATTTCCATACAGGCCCACAAGCCTCCTCCATCTCAGCAAGGTATTATTTACTGTCTCCTCACAGACACACACTCTCTTTTGCATCCCATTTTCAGTTTGACCCTTCCCAGGGTTCCACAGACCCAACTCCACCATCCCATACATCTCACTTCTCAACAGTGGGCTGCCACTGCCTTCTCTCTCCATGGATGGCACAGAATGGGTGGAGAACAGAGGAAAACAGGCAGGCAGGACTGCAAGCACAGAACTCAGCAAGGAAGCTGTAGGGAGGCCATTAGCACCTCTCAGTGCTTGCCCTTTACCTGCACACCACAGACCCTTCCTCTTCAGTCCAGCACACAAAGAATTGTCAATAGCAACCTCTTCCCTTTTGCTCCCCCACATTCAAATTTAAAGCTGCATTCCCATGAATAACAAAACCAGACACCAAGCCTCCAAGTCTACTGTATTTTCTTTAATTCCTAGCAGAAGTCTGCTGTTTAGAGTTTAGTCAAAGGTGCTGTGAGAACCCTCTCTGCTCTGCCACACCAATTTCCACTGCAGATCACATCAGTAATCAGCATGCTGTGGTATGCAGGAGTGGTCAGGCAGCTCATGCCTGTTCAAGTGCAGCTACAGTCAAAAGTTGGACTGAACAGTAGGAAATACAGAAGCCCACAAGCTTATTATTTATTCTGTAGAAATGTCTAGAGGCAAGAGGAGGCAGTCACACTGTTTAGTCAATGAAAAATGCTCTTTAGGAAGATTTTAGATGTCTAAATTCACAAGAACCACTTGGGAACTTCCAGATGCCTGAGGCATATCATGCTGAGAGCCAAGACACCACTGGAAAGAAGGGCTTTGGAAACTTCATTTAACATTTTAACCAGTCCTGTAGGATGCAAGAAGGTTTTACTCCTTCCTCAGAGCTCTCCTAAGCTCCCTCATTACTGAGGCAGGAACACCAAGGACCTCTGGAAGCCATAACCATTCCTTTTGTACTGCAAGGCAGATGGGTCAAACCAACTGTCCCATAAATTCACTGTGGCAAGTATGAGATGCTGCACAACATAACCCAAACCACTTTCTTCTGACACCATGGCCGCACCATGATCGAGACAGACAAACTCTGTGCATGGTTAATCCAGGAGGATCAGACCACTGTCTTCATCACACTCGTCAAACACCCCAGCACAGAGAGGGATTCTGCTGGCTCAAGGAGCTGAGCCAGCCCCAAAGCTTGGATTAGACACATGATCACAGCAGAGGGCTATAGTGCAGCCTCCCAGACTCAAAGCAAGGGAATGCTCACAAATACAGCTGCGCAAAAAAAAAAAAAAAAAAAATCTCACTATATATATATTTAAAAAAAAATTAACTATATATATATAAATATAAAAATTCTCACTGTTCCCTAAGGACAAGTTATTCTGGTCTGAAAACAAAAAAATAGCTAAGTGAAAACAAAGCCCAGACACCCTTTTCTGTACCTTCAAGGCAGATACTAACACACATTTGTGTATGCAACAGCCCCAGAACATGAACCAGTTCAGAGCACAGATATGGAAAGAGGTGCTGGCACAGCTTCCTTGGCCATTTCTGACAATGCTGTTTTGTTCTTCCACAAAGCTGTTTTGTTTAGGGCCTTCTTTGAAAATTCCATCATGACACATGTGCAAAGTGCCAGCATGGATAAATGTGCTCCTCCAGGATTATTTTCACCATGGTTAATATTCCACCCCCCACAACCTTCTCAACCACAGTCTGTTCCACATGCTCATTACTTCACAAGGAGGAATATGCAGTCCTGTCCCACACAGTTTCTGTCTGTCTGCCCCTGCTCCTCCCAAAAGTCACCAGCACTCCTGGGGCAGCTGCTTTCACGGATTTTGAAGTTGCTTTGAAGGCAGCTGGGATGACAGGGCTCACACATCCCTCATCAGCTCCATCCACCTCTGTGAATCACACAAGCAAGTGCTCCTGGTGACACAAAATCATGGCTCAATGCACACTTCTGTTCCAGAAAGTGTGTTATCCATCAGCACAACAGCCCAGGACCTTGGCGCAAGGAAGTAAGGAAGCACTTGAGTATTAATGCTAGCTAAGTAAAAAACCTCCTGATTTCCTCAGCAAAACAGCACTTGACCCACATTTTCTAGAAAGCAACAGCTTGCATGTTACTCTGTGCAAATTCTACTTAGAAAGAAAGAAAAACTGACCCACATTTGAACTGTCTCAGAAATCACCGGTGCATAAAAAAGGCTCCCAAAATAACACCATTAACCCAGTGTGTTATCTCCAGTGGATGGGCTCTCTAAGACAATTTTACAGAGACTAATTCTGAACTTTTTCTTGTTTACAGCAGCCACTCTAAGCAAAGCTGGTTACTACATACTCCTATCCAGGGCACTCATGGTCCTGCTTCTGGGAAACAACCAGATTCCACCCCAAAGATATAAATCCTAAACTACAAACTTCCCATGAAGAGACACTCTAAAAATATGACCTTTTAAGCATTCAAAAACGGACCTAAAAGTGTGGTCCATGGTACAAGGTGCAATGAGGAAAGCCATTCAGGAAGGCCTGCACCAAAACTTCATTATTGATTTAACTTCATTATTGATTTAACATGCTACATCTGTGCTTCTGTGCCATCCTCCTGCTGTCAGTGACTTCTAGGTTTCTTCCAGTATTTTAATCCCTTACTTTTCCTATAATCATTGAGTATTCAACTGCAAGACTTTTTGCCAGACTTTTCCTATTCAGTTTCATTTTAAAAATATTCTGGAACAGTTAGAATATTGGTTAAGAATCTCATCATGTCACTTCATGTATACGGGACTTATACACATGCCATCTACACTCCAGCATACACTCCAGAGCCATCACTGGTCACAAATACACACTGGGCATCACAGATATTTGAAGGCCCCCATCACTGTGATATCTAATTCAAGAAGATGGATAACAGAAGAATTGCTCTGCAGTTTTCCACCAGCAGGTTCCTTTGCAGAGCAGCTCATCAGAAACCAGCCCAATGTTCTGCTGAAAGGAGGTCAGAAACCAGCAGTGACAAAGCACATCGGGGAGAGATGGTGCTGGATGTGTGTGAGGCCCAACTGCAGCACCTGGGCAAGTCATGGCCTGTTTTGCCAGAAATAGGGATCATTTCCTCTGCAGCACTGGGAGCAGAGCAGGCAGGTGGGGCAGGCACGGCAGCAGAAGAAAGAGGCAGGATGCCAATGTAAGCCTGAAGCAAATTAAATATCAGAAGGCAGCAGGTTCCTTTGAGACTGCTTGGTTGCTCTTTTGGCAGAGGAGAAAAGCAAGCCATTAAAGAGGCAGAATACACCCGTGTCAACTTCATTTGCAGCACTAATTGCCATGCACGTGCGCTAATTGCCCTCACATGAAGTGCAAGGGACTGGGCACTACTTGAATCCCAGCAGTAGGTGAGTCTTCCAAACTAACACTTGTTGGATCATGCTCTCGCCACACATTCCACTTGTACCAAAAAAAAATGGAAGGAATCAGTGCAGTCTTGTTTTTTCATAAAGTTATCCAGTGCAGCTTATTTAGAGACCAAAAAGGAAACTTTAACCAGACCACCAGAGATATTCAAAACATTAACAAAGTTTGGAGCTTCTTACCAAGGTAAGAGAAAGCGAGAGCCACTGAAACAAATCGTTCTCTGCTGTCACTCTGGAGGACAAGGCAATGGAGATCCATCCTGGAGCCACCTTCTGTGACTGTCTTTTCTTTTGTCAGTAATAGCAACACCATTTGATTGCTCTCAGTAAAAGCTGATGGCTGTCAGGGCTCGTCCTAGTTACCTGGCATCAGAAAAATAAACACTGGTGGCAGGAACACAGAGCTGCACTGCCTGGGGCTTCTCCTGGGGCTGTTTACATCACTGAGGAGGTGAAAGCAAGGAAAAAGTGAGGGAGGGAGGACTGCAGCAGGTGGATAGATCATGCTTGGCCATCCTCTCCCCTCTTTTGTTGAGGGTTTTCTGGAAAAACAGAACTCTGAGACAGTGGAACAGACTGTCCAGAGAAGCTGTGGATGCCCCATCCCTAGCAGTATTGAGGTGTTGGAACTGGATGATCTTTAGTCCCTTCCAACCCAACCACTTCATAATTCTACAAAAAAGGGGTTTATGTCCTTCCCTTCAGCAAAGTCTGAAAGCACCATATGTCCCTATCAGTATGTTAACATGTCCTTAACGTCCTTCAGCTGCATTTTCTCCTAGCTCATTAACACTCCTTTCTCACTGGATGATACACACCCCTCCAAACTGCTTGCTCAGGTATGCATATGCACCTCCCAGACTGTTTTGGTCCAAACATATGGGCTAAACTAGCTTTGGGTGAGTTGGGCTGCAAAAGACATTTCGTTACTGGGTTTGACTGTTTGGCAGTAATGGTG
The DNA here is from genome assembly GCF_048771995.1 of Taeniopygia guttata. NCBI lineage: Eukaryota > Metazoa > Chordata > Aves > Passeriformes > Estrildidae > Taeniopygia > Taeniopygia guttata. Next base: position 6,111,967 of record NC_133032.1, on the reverse strand, counting down.
TTGCTGCTGAAGCACACACAGCTAAAAAAACCTGGAAAACCAAACACAATGATCCATTACCAAATAAGTGAAGAAGAGGAAATGCACCTCTCAGTACTGAATTTTTTTTACAGTATTTCTTCACAGTTTTTTTTTCCCCAGGACCTACAGAGAAGTCAGGCTGGGAAGAGAGACAGGAGACAGCGCAGACATCTTCCAGCAGCGTGTCTCTGATACACTGCAGGGTGTCTAGTACAAGAGAGACGCCTCTCAGTAATGTGAGGATTGATCAGTGTAAATCAGTCACTATTGTTCTACACCAGCTGTCCCTTCATATAGAAAAGCCCTGAGGGGAGTTAAAGGCATTTTGCAAGCAGACAGAAGGAAAAAGGTATTTTTGGTGATAGTCAGGAGGCATTTAGATTCCAACTCATTTCTTGCTGTGCTAAATATAAACTAGACAAGGCAACAAGGAAACAATGATTTAACTCTCAAAGAGACGTAAGATTCCTTTCAGATCTCATTGGGACATGGAATAGCAGAGGGAGAAGTAAATATTGTGGCCATTAAGATTCAAAAGTTAGTTGACTCAGCCCTGGAAATTGCAGCTCTGCCTAAGACCACTGTTTGTGCAGAAAGCACCCTTCAGGTTTTTTTCCTTCTACCAAAAGGAAATCAGCATTTTCACTCTGCCCAAACCCAAATGCTGTTTCAATGAGCAAGCCAATGTTACAATGCCACCCATTTGAAGGGAGCACAATATTTCTCCAATAAGCTTCAGCAGGAGGTTTGGCAGGCACGGAGCTGTCACAGCATCTCCCCATGAAGTTTGACATGCAGAAGATACGCTCATGTTGCAGCAAGGCACTGCCTCAATAGCGTATGGAGTACTGCAAATGGCTTAAACAGAAGGAGAGCTGCTGCAAACCAAAGGAGTTTCTCTCAGGAAAGACTCTGAAGAGCATCACCTGTCACTTCTGTGGCATGCCAGGTGGCAGCCTGGGATCTTAGACATGCAGTATTTTGTCCTGGTCACAGCTGCTAAGGAATTGGCAATGGAAAGGTTTGGTCTCAGCCCCAAGCAAGAGGTCATGCTCTGAAAGCAGATCATTCCTCTGAGGAGGATGAGTGGTGAGTAGTTGCCCCTTGCACAGAAACAGCCATAGACGGGACACTCATCACCAGGCTCCTGAAAAGCAGCTTTGGAAATGGGGCCAAGAGCTGGCTAAACATGACAGATAAGCTCCTCTCTTGACTTGGTCCCTATCGTAACCAGCCCCAATCCTTGCCAAAGGGGGAAGGCACGTAGCACAGTGTTACACTGTCTCTAAAAGAAAATGACAAACAAGAGCAATGCACTAAGTTAATATTCTAAAGTACTCCTCACATATGCTACAGTCTTAGCCTGAAGATATTATGGTAAAGATTGGTCTGTTCAGAAAAGTTCATCAAAATAAATTGAAGAAAATTATTTAAACCTGTGAGAACTCTTTTTTAACAAGCATGACTTTATTTAGTTTGCATTCCCTCTGGAACTGAATTAAATTAACTAGGTCCATTTGCATCTAAAATAGACAAGTAAGGTGGTTTCAGCAGTGGACTACAGTTTCTGTACAGTGGGCTTTATATTGTGGTTTAACCAATCCACAGAGTGTTACCTTTCCTAGACATCATTACTTGGACAAACCTTCAGTGTCATGACACAGCCAGACACTCATTACCTGCACTAGGGAAGAAGGAAAACAAACAAACAAAAACAAAATTGCAGTTTCCTAACTTTCTCTCTTGAGATATGAAAATATTTCCAGGAAATACTTCTTTAAGTATTTGTTCACAGTCATTTCAGCCACAGTGCAAGAGGCATACACTTTTAAGAGTCCCTGGAGTTCTAAGGAGTGACCTAAGTACAGCTACCCTAGCAGCTGAGAGGGGCCAGGCAGCACAAAGGAGGGCAGGTGTGTGAAAGGACGTGTAACCTGCAAGTTTACAGCTTGTACTGCAGTGCTTTCAGGAAGGCCCCACTCAGGAATGAGACCCAGCTGTGCCAGATGTTGTTCAAATGCACTGTTTGTGACAATAGAGAACGGCAGGCTCTGGGTGGGGTGGGAACTAAAGCCAGGTGAGACAAGGAAACTAAGCACCAGTTTCATCTGAGAGCTCAAGTCACAGACAGCTCTTCTTTACTGTCTGCTCCTACCCAGGCCTGTGCTTGCTGGTTTGCTTAAAAAAAAAACACCAAGAAAACAAACACACTGGAAAGCACATCAGTGCTTTTGTGACCCCCAAGAGAACATACACAAAGGAGGTTTTTTTCCAGATGGGTCTGTGACTAGTACCTGCCACAAATGGTTCAGGCTGACTTGGTCTTGTCTGGGTGCAGCAGGATGGTATAGCTGAGCTCTGGAAGTATCCTTCAATCATATCATTTTTGGTTTTGTACCTTTCAGAAGTTATCAGTACATCTGTCATATCAAGGGGGTGGCACTTGTTCTAGCACACTGACACGACTAAGAAGATATAAGCCTGAGCTCTAGTCTCTCATTTTCTTGCCTTGTCAACAGCCTTGCAAATTTCTCAGATATGATAGTAAACCCAAATGCACAGCATCTATTTGGTGGTGTACTGCTAAAAAGTCCAGAATAGACATGGAGCAAAGAAAAATGCCATATTCAACATCAATTAAGAAGGCAGGAATGTAATTATCTAGTACAAAATCCAAGCATGATGTCAGAACCCCTTCACAACCAACACCTCCATCTGTGTTATATTTAAGTAGATGCCATCAACTTGAACAGAGAAATATCCCCAATACTGTCCATCACAGGGTATCAAAATCCTGTCTTACTAAGAGGAGAGAGGAAAAAGTATTGGTTCCGTTCAGAAATCACTGTAGATTGCTTTTTCAACTGACAAATACTTTACAATTCAGCACTTAAACTTTTTTTTTTTATTATTGAATGAAAGAAATTTTAAAGTGTAGGAGAATTGTTCAATGGGTACTGTTAAATGAGCTCAGAAGTCCATCCTGGCCTCAAGATCCAGAGAGTTCACCACTCAGCAGCAGTTCCCACACTAGTAACTACTTCATGTTCAATGGCCTGCAAGACTGCATTTAGCTTTCAGCATGAGTGAGACTGACACTGTGATTACACATTCTCCCACCACACTGCCCAGCCTCCTCTTTCTTCCTCTCCCTGTGAGATTACACATAACTACCTGGCCAGAAAAGAGAAATCCCATTTAAATGGAAACATCTTCATTAATAACACGTCCTTTGGTCCCCCCCTTCGTGTGTATAAATACTGACATGTTAAAAGCAAGAATACAGAGAGAGAGCTGCCATTGGGTACCTCCCAGCAAGTGGAAAGAGTTTATCACTCAGCAAGCATGTCTGAGGAGCTCTGTCATCCGTGGGCTGACCAGAAAACTACTGTTTTTAGAAATACTGATTTGAGTGGTCCCTTACCACATCACTGGCTCTGAGAATTCAGTTTGCAGAGTGAGAGGGACAAAGGGCTCAGTGCTTGTAGCATTTAGTCTAGAGCAGGGAATTAAGGGAAGGAGACAAGGCTTTTTCTGGAAGGGAAGATACAGCCAGGGAACTGTTTGCATCAGCAACATTTTATGACAGATTCTTGCAAGCAATGTCATAGCCTTTTCTTCTGACTATGAAGTGAGACAGAATGCCTTATACAAGCTGCAAACATATTTGAAGAATAAACAGTTTGCGTAAGTTTCCTCTTTGAGAGATCAATTTCTAATGTCTGGGAGGGGGGAGGAAGGACAAAACACAAATCTCTATTTCTATTCCCTCTGTGTTGCATCAGCATAGTTCTTTGTTTACTGTCTGCAAAGATGCACTCTGATACTAGTGGAATGTGTATATTGAATTGGAAGAGCAGCTTTAATTCCCAAAACTCAACCTCCCAAAAACAAAGTTTCCCAGGAAAACACAGGATGATAGCCAAACACGGCAATACCACAAAGACCCAACTCAGAGTAAAAAATTTGAAGGGTATTACATGGGTGTGTAAAACTTTTCATGAAAAGAAAAGGCAGTTTAATATTTCATCTGGAAACTCATCACTCAAACTGCAGAAGCAGTTTAGGTAAAGGAATTATAAACAAAATCAGGGCAGGATTGAGGATGCTTTGAAATATACTTCTCTTCTGCTATTTCTGCTGCTATGAAGTAGGAGAAGCCACAAATGATGACTATACAATGCACACTACAGACAGTCCTGATAACATCTTAAATACACAAATATGATTTGTGTTCCTGATGTCTGGGGAAGGGAATAAAGATACATGGCAATTACATTAGTGACATATAAATATGGAGAAAAAATAACACAATGATATTTTATTTGCAGAACAAAGACTGACAAAACAACTAAACATTCTATAGTGAGTGCTGCAACAAAAATCCTACTTGGCACTAGTGAGGCCAGCCTGGCACCAGAAGCAATACTGTTGGTGTTGCCAATGCTGCCCATTAATTCTTCAACTGTGTGGGGTCCTACCATGTGTAAACACATCATTTTTGTGGTGCAAAACCAACTGTGTCTGCCTGAAGTACTTCACAATCTTGTCTACCCACCAGGCTCCTGGTGGGACAGAGCTTCCCAAATGCTCAAGAGCAAGCCTGGAAGCAGAAGGCAGAGCTTTAAAATGCGTTCAGTCCATTTCTCTGAGTGTCAGAACAAGAACATCTCTAATTCTACTGCAGGTGTGCTGAGTGCTGCCATTCCTGTACCTGCCAGTGATGAAACCAGCAAGATTCAGCACCATCATAATACATAACAGAGAGTGTCACTGGGAGTGGTCCAGTTGCAGGTGTTAAAAAGTATTTTGAGTCTTGTCTTGGCCTGACAGCTATTTTATGTGTGACCTCATTAACTGCTAGAAACTTCAAACTTTCTTATGATAAGGTAAGAAGATTTAGGAGTTCAGGAGACAAATATTAAAATTCTTGTCTGTTTCCCACACCCCCTCATAACTAGATTATCCTTTTTAATATCTTTGGGGTTGTGTTTTTTCATTCACATGAGATTTCTCCCTTGGGTTTTTACCTAGCCTAAGGACTCCATAATAATGAATCAAATTACATTTCTGGCAGCAGCAGGCTACCTCTCGGGTAAAGACAAAAAAAAAAAAAATTTTTTTAAAGTATCACCAATGTCAAAACAAAAAGAAGAAAGAGCATCCCATGGATGAAAGATATCACAAGTTCAGATCGCTAGGCTAGACTTCAGAGGGAGGGAAGGAACTAACACCGAGCATATCCCACATCAAAACACAGGACTTGCAGGAGATGAAAAAGTTACACAGCAGTTAGACAGGAACCCCACCCATTTCCCAGAAGCTGTAAATCTTCACATTCCTTGCACACACTTTGTCACTGTCCTACCCCTCTGGGCCATAAAAAACCAACATGTAGCACCCCATGAAATCATGTAGCAGCTGGAAGGCTTGAGGGAGATGCTGGTGCACACCAGCTCCCTCAGCACTACCTCCTCTGGGTACATATTACCCTATTGCCTGTGCAAGGTGCCATATAAACCCTATACTATAGAGCAGATGGGAGAACAAACTTTGCCCAAGGCTAGTAAAACTTGGAGCTCTGTCTTCTACCTCCTCAAACAAAAGTGGGTATTTTCTCTGATCCACACCCACCTGCACAGGGAAAAAGAATGAACAAACAAAACAAAAAACAAAACAAATAAAAAAAAATAAAAGAAAACAAAAAACAACACAAGAATATGGAAAACTAAAAAAAAAAAAAAAAAAAAGAGAAAAATTAAAAATAAGTAAAGTGAGACAAGAAAAAAAAGAGAGATGGAAAGGAAAAGAAGAAAAGACAGGAGCTTTTCAAAGCATGGGTTCTCAGAAGCCACTACCAGCTACAGGGTGGATCACTCTACCAAACGCACAGAATCTGCTGTCAAAATAATTTTGGGTTTTACCTTTCAGTTCTTCAGGTGTTGCTGGGAATTTTTCATTGCATCTTCTACCAGGACAGAAGGAAAATTATTTTAGTTTGATTAGAAAATGACAGTAATATCCACTAGTACCAAAATACGATGACCAAACCAGCAATTACTGTAACTATTCCAACTACTGCAATGGCTAAAAAGTTAGCAATTGTCTCACTTTTCTTAAAAGACAGAGAGGGAGCCATGGTACATGACTGAAAGATTAGCTAATCAGACACAAATTGAATGCATTTGGAGAACAGCCTGGTGCCCAAAGTTCACATTCCAGTTGGGCTGAGTCCCAGTCCTCTTCCACCCCAGGCCTTGGCAGTGCTGCCCACACAACAGTGGACTCAGAGCAAAAGGGCATTTAGGAAGCACTGGGCCATTGAGACTTCAGGAGGGCATGACCAGTTCCAGTGAGCCGTCAGCACCAGGATAATCAGCATTTTATGTCCACTGCTGTTCAGGTTTATTAATCATCTGAATGAGGTTAATCACAAAAGACCACATAAATAAGATGCCCCGCCTTGGACAGGTCTCTGACAGGGCGCAGGTGGCAAACTAAGCCATCTTGCCCAGGACACCGAAGGACAAGTCAATGGCTGCTTTGTAAGATTAGGGCAAGGAAATTTATCCCTCTGCCTCCAGTACCTTCATGAATCCTGATGTTGCTCCAAATTATCTTCATCTCTCCAGAAATAACCAGAAACAACACACCCTGCCTTTTCAAGCATGTCATAAAAGTGCCTAGAAGGACAAGTCTTTTTGCTATGCGCCTCAAGCACCCCTATCAGGTTTGGTCTTGAATTCACCAATTTCCAAGCCAGCTATAAAAGTTGATTGCTACCACAAAGCTGAGAGAAATTATTCAAATGGGTCAGTTTATCAAGACAACAAACCTATTAAGAATTCAGGAACACATAGAAATTAGACACACAGCACTCTATCACACTAACAGGTTTTGATACTGGTGAACATTACAGTGAAATATTAAACTAATTAATCGTGGGGGGAAGGAGGGTAAAGCAAAGGGGTAGATTAGGAGGTGGCAGGATCGTAGAGTAATTTAGGAGATAAGAAAAATTGATACGCCTTTGTAACCTCAAGCAACATATGCCCAAGGGATAAAGACAATATTCTTACAAAGGACTAAATTGATACACAATACCTCAGGGATTTACTTAATTACTTCTATTACAGAATTACCCTAGGGAGGCAACTAGCAATGCAACAGTTACTGTATATTTCAAATTGCCATTTTTTTCCCCTGAACAGAAGACCAGAAATAAATTTTCACTAACCAGTGAAACTTCTACTCAGGCAGATTCTTCAGTAGTGAGCAGTGCTAGAGCTTTTCTTACTGCACGAGAGCCCCACTGACACCAATGTTTATGCAGAACAGGGCATTAAGTGCTGTTTGAAGCACCCAATACCTGTCTCCATGTGGCTGAGCACCTTAAAAATCCCATCCTATACAAACATTACACAAATCTATTTTCCAGGTGGACAGAAGTAAAACAGGCAGCACACAACCATAGGAGAGCTGTCACACAGATCCATCTGCATTCCAGGTAGTTCATCTCTCCTTCTTGATGAATAAAGATGCTTCTTGAAGACAATGAAAGCACAGTGCAAGAACTTGATTAACACACTGCTGAGAATGTGTCTCTAAATCAGTCATCACTTACATGTAGTAAGCATGCTGAGGCTGAGATGGAACATACAGTACTGCTTCTCTACCGTGTGACTAACTTCTGGTTGAATACCATTCAAGTTGCCAACTAGAAAGCATCTCTGCGAGGTGCTGGGAGATCTCCACAAGATTCAAGTCAATTCACTGTTACAATAAGAAATTATTTTTAGCCCTGCTGAAGTGAGTTTATTTACGAAGAGGAGAGAGGCTGGTTCTCATACCACCAACTTCTGAGAAATGGTTAAACTGAAATGCTACACTTTCAAGAGAGCCACCATGCAGGTGCAGATGAATCATCTACTATGAACATCCATTGACAGAGAGAAAGGCCAACATGTACACGCTTCTCAGAAGTGAAGGATGAGGAGTACTAATATAACATTGTTATGATGGAGATACAGAAAAGGGTCAAGCAAGAAGGAGCCCTGAATCAAAGACAAACAAAAGACATGTGCTAAGGTAGTTCAGAACTTTGCTATCAGAAATCCTTTGCAGGAAGTTTGCAGTAGTATTTGGGTAGAAAAGAGATGAGTACATTTCAATTTCTATTTCAATGAGGTTACTGACACAACACCAAAAAAAGGTATTTATTTTTTGTGGTACCTTAACAGTCACCCACTCGTATTGAGTTAATAAACTACAAAGACTTAACTGTATCCTTGAACAAGGAACCTCAGAAAGTTACAATAAAACAGGTTTGGATGGGAAAACGGAAGTAAATCTAACCTCAGTCCACGGGCTTGTTTGATGTTTGTATATGGCATTCTTATCCCCTACTCCTGGTCCCCTACTCACTCCCACACACAATTCCCATCCCCTTTTAAGTCTGATTCAGAGTCCAATAAACTCTCTTGTGAAATTCCCTGTCCCTTAGCCCATAGTCTTACAAAAATGCCAGTGCTTACTCAAGACTATCTGCACTGAGGGCAGCTGGTCTCCTCACATGACTTCACCTAAGCATCTGCAAGCCACAGGCTGAACCTCTTCCCATGTGCCCATACACGCCTGTGGGTCAGCCGGGCAGTTCGCTCCAACAGGGCTGAGAATAAATCCCACTGTTATCTCTGCTGTGAATGCAAGGCAGATTACTGATAAACTTCTTTCTCAGTAAAGAATTAGAAAGCCTCATTCACATGGAAAGTAATGCTTATGTGAATTCTAGAGTTTGAGTGCGTTTTCAGAGCCTGAAAGGGCATCAAAGCCAACACATGGAAAAGGTTGGTCTGAAAAGAGATACACAGAGAGAGAAGACGACACACTTCCATGCAGTGAAACATACTTGTAATCTGGCAAGAACATAAACCTGAAGACAAATACAGTCATCCCCTCCCCACTAAATCCAAAAGCAGTCCCTCTAGAACTAACTGATCACAGGAACAAATGAAAAACTCCCTTTTAAGCAGTGAGAATTTGTAGCTTGTGGACCATCACCTATTCACTGTGTTCTGCTTCCAACAGCCTACTGCCTTTGGAAACAAGTAAATTCCCAAACACAGGGCTTCTTTTTCTCCTCTCCCTCAGCACTGGATAACTTTTTAATATAATGCAATAATTAGCACTTTTTTATTCCAATCAAACCTCAATTCCAGAAGTCAATATCATTGACCCTAGCTAATCAGACTCACAGAGGTACCAACGATACTCATCTTTTTGACAGGAGTGCTTTCTCTTTTGAAATACAGACTCCTCCAGGAGTAGCAAAGAGAAGTCAGAGCTTACTTTCCAAATCCAATGACTCCAGAAGAATTATTTTAAAAAGCAGCTCAGTAAGACTGAACAATGACAACTACTTTTACTCCTGTCGCATTGTGGATTCAGAAACAGCATTAACCCTTCCATGAAGTCTGACTAGCATAGCCTTGGACCAGAGAGTTTGGGGACAGAAAAATCCAGCACTGACAGGAGAAGATAATTCAGACAAACTCATGCATCCTCAGCTAGGGAATACAACAAGCTGCCTTTCCCCCAAAAGGGACCTACTACCGAAAATTTCACTCTCGAGAAAGAGGAGTTTTTAACAGGCTCCAGAGCCTTATAAAAGTGCTCAGGAGTCAACACAAGAGTCACCCTGCTTTAAATGTCAGTGGATCATAATGAGAGTGTATGATTTCTCCTGGTTGGGAAACAATTCAGGGAGGACTAAAAGCAAAAAAGCTTGAGCAAAGTAAAACTTGCTTAAGTATTATAGTTTAAAATGCCATGAAAAAGAGAGGAAGGTGATATACAACCTAACCAGCCTTTCTTCCGTGACTGCTGGATGTAAAGTACCATCTGGTCACAAAGGCATCACATCCACTCCTGCTCCATAAAACCCAGGCTGATGTGACTGCCGGTGTGAAGTCACAGAAAACATTTTAACTCACTCTTCTTAACTTATCTGGTCTTCACCTGCCTTTGCCACTAGTAGTTTTAAGGAGGAAAATAGGGCTTGTGTGCATTAGGGGGGCAGAGCTGAACACAACCGATTTCCACGGCAACGAGATACAGCCCCAGTGAAGAAGGCCTGTGAAAAGCTGTACGGCAATGTGCTCAGCAGAACAGTTTTTCTATCAGAGAGCCGGAGATAGCAGCCCGTGTTCATACACAAATGTGTAAGGAATCTGATGCTTGACCTTGTACAACCCCACTGAATTCAGCCCGTGCTACGCCAGTGTAGACCACAGCAAGATAGAGACTGTGCTAGTAGGAAAAATAAACAGACAATGTGGAGAGACACTCTGCCTTTGAAGACAAAGTAAAAGTGCTCCTCATTAACTGAATGCTTATTGCCAAACCATAGGAAAACCCCAGCATTACTAGGAAAGCAAAAGCCACTGTGCAATGCACAGATTTGTGCATACTCTACCATCACCTACTGCCCATGCTTCTACCTTTGACAAGTGCACATTCATACACAAGCCAACCTCTTACAAACAACCTGCTATTTGGAACGGGAGGGAGCTGTAATTGTTCCAAATTTTCTACTGAGGGAGTCAATCATATGGCCTTTGTAATATAGACTCCTTCCTACTAAAATACAGTTACCAACATTTTCCAACAGGATGATATTTTATTCATTTGTTAGTATGCTCCAAACTCTGCTCATAACAGACTGCTAAATCTTCTAGCTGCACTCATGATGGGATTTGCCTTGCCATGTAAGGATACAGTCTCCAAACACACTGATTTCAACAGGACAAGTCTCCGTTTATAAAGCAGAAAGCACACAGGAGGCTTTGCAAGACCAGAGCCCCAGTGGAGAAGAGCTGAGGCCATTAGCAAACTTTTTCAAGTCAAGCAGAAAAACACCAACTGTCCCACTCACAGTGTATGCTTTGCTGGAAATGCACAAAAAGCCATTTGTATCAAACATAAGAAAAATATGTCATGTACAGTTTATAAAAATATCTGTAACAAACTAAGAACAAAGCCAGAAACTCTCCAAGTAGGCTTAACCAGGCAGGGGGGAGAAGAGAGTAATTTCACAGGCTCTATTGTATAGCAAAACAGTGACAGCTTCAGCCTGACGAGGTTTTCTTTAAGTCCTACAACTTTTCTTGCCACTGCAATAGGCAGAACTCAAAACAACGCAGAACCAAGACTCAAAGCAGGCACAGAGCAAAAGTCTTTATTTTGTATTATGTATTAGGACTGTAAAACAACCAAACACCAGATTTTAATAAACAATCCCTGGTAACACACGGGTATCACGGCTGACTCTGTAACAGGCTCATCCTTGCTCAGAGTCCTGCACATCAGAAGGATGACAATTGCCTCACAGCTTCAATGTTTTACGTGTGGTAAGCTTAAAGCATGAGTCCCAAGGCTGCCTGCTTCACTTGAAGAGCGGCGCCTTGTACCGCTCTTGTTTATACAGATATGGTAATTAAAAATTGAACTGTAATGCATTTAATAATAGTCTTATTGTTCCCATGAACTGAACTGCTTCAGTTAAAAATGGTATCACAGCTAAATAACAACCTGCATTTATACTTTTTTTTTTTTGTACTGTTTATCCTGCCTGTACAGGAACTCCGGGCTTTTTCACCATAGAGATTTCCAGCACATCTCAGAGCAAAACACTTTCCTGCTAAACTGAAAGCCTACCCCACATTCCCATGGAGCATGCTCTCCTAAGATGCCTAAGCTCTGCACTAACACTGAACCTGGAGTGACACACAAGGATAACCTCTGCCTTACAAAAACAGCCAGACTTTCTGCACAATTCTCAGTAAAACAGCAGCAGGCTTGGATACCATTCCACAGGTGTGCTTAGCACAGGGCTGTTTACATTAAATACAACTGAAAGGCACTAGCAGGGCTGGCTGACTGTGCAGCCAGCAGCTGTCATGGGAACCCAGGAAGACACACTTCTAGTATATTTAGAGCTTTAACGTGGAGCAGAAACGAGGGAACACCACAGCAATGAAAAAAAGCAAGATTACAGGCTAGCCACCACATTGCACACCATCCCACCCAGCAGCAGGTAACCTAGGAGTTCGGGAAGTTCTGTCATCCTTCTAGTATCAGGCAGGCCTATGGAAGTCAGACTACCCCACTTCCCTTGCCCTTCAATGCTGAGCACACATCCAAATCACTCAGGGCTTGCCTACCTGCTTCAGGAGGAACTTATCCTCCGCGTTGATCTTGAGGGAGACGGCCAGGTGGATGGCGGAGAGCACCACCCCGCTGATGACCGCAGCTCTCATCCGCACCGGCAGCAGCGTGTAGATGCTGTAGATGAAGAAGACGGTCCACCAGATGCCCTCTGAGGCGCTCCTGGGCCACACCAGCAGAACCCCTACCACTTGCACTGCCAGGATCACCAGGATGACGGAGTAGCACGCCAACCACATGTGGTCCTGGTGGAAGTTGTTGCGGTTGCACACCATGCACAGCACCACCATCAGCACGATGGCCAGGGAGAGCACCACGACATAGGATACCTCATAGTGGCCGTGCGCGGCATGGAAGATCAGCATGACCACACAGACCAGCACCAGCACGGCCATGAGCATGGTGAGGCTGCTCTGGTTTAGCCGAAAGAAGTAGCGCTGATAGAGACGTTCCAGTTTCTCAGACTGGAACTTCTTGGACCTGAAGATTTGCAGCAGGCTACTGCAACAACTGCCCATGGAGAAGGCCGCCTCGGAGTCCCCCTCGTCCCCGTCCTCTTCCTCCAGCTCCTCAATCTTGGCCTTGATGCGTTTCTCGTCCAGCCCCAACTCCACAGAGCGGGGCCGTACCTCCCCCTGCTCCCCCAGCTGCCGGGGGCTGGCATTGTTTGGGGCAGCGGGGGAATCACTGCCGGGCGGGTGGCGGGACCGGTGACGTCGGCTGTCGTCACCGTGCTCCTGCCAGGCAGATTTGGACCTAAAGCTCATCATCCTGCAGCCGCTCTCCCCGCGGTTCCGGGGCTCGTAGTCTTCCTCGCTCCTCCACCTGCTCGACATGCGGGAGGCCTTCTTGCCCGAGGACCTGTTGGGAGGCGGCGGGTAGGAGTAGCCATTGGCCCGGGCCTCCGCCTCGCCCCAGGCCGAGCGGTGCTGCTCGGTGCCTGCCCAGGGCGCGGGAGCGCCGAAGCCCGGGGGGCTGACGCTGTTGGACCGGGACATGCCCTGAGGAGCGGGGCCGCGGGCGAGGGGATGACGGCCGGGCAGGCGCAGGGGACGAGCCGCCGGGAGAAAACCTCAAAAGGCAGCGGAGAAGGAGAAAAAAATGAGGGGGAAAAAAGAAAAAAAAAAGGAAAAAAAAAAAAAAGAGAGAAAGAAAAACGGCAAAACCCGCAAACGTCCCCAAAGTCTCCGGATCTCCGGAACGGCCGGGCGTCCCCAGAGCCGGGGTGTCCCCGGCGGGACGCTCAGGGCAGTGCCATCGCCGGTCCCGGCACTTCGACACCGCCGAGCGCTCTCGGCACCGCGGGGACCGGGACGCCCCCGGCTCACGGCCGCTCGCCTTCAGCCGCGCCGCGGCGGCCGCAGGGGCTCGGGGCGCCGCGGGGGAACCGCATCGCAGCGCGCCCGCACCGCTCCGGCCCGGCCCCCGCCGCTCGGGGCCGGGCGCAGGGCGGGCGCTTCGCCGCGGGCCGGTCGGCGCGGAGCGGGCGGAGGCTCAGGCTCGCAGGGATGCGGCAGCCGGCGGCGGCGGGAGCATCCCCTGCCCGAGGGGCGCGGCGGGGGGGCTGCCCGGGGCGGACCGGGCTGCGGCGGCGCTCCCGGCTCGCCTCGCCTCCCAGCGGCGGAGCCCCGGCGATAAGGCACGGCCGGCGGCAGCCGCGCCGCTCATGCACCCGGCCGCCGCTCCCGCTACGCCGCGCTGCCTTCGGGCGGCCGCAGCGCCTCTCCCACGGGCACCGGGGGAGAGCGGAGAAACCGGCAAATCTGAAAAATCGGAAGGCGAAAGAAAAAAATTCAAAAAAAACCCGATAAGGAGCAGGGGCGGGCGCTCGGCGCTGCCTCCCCCGCGCTGCCGGCGGGGCGGCGGTGCCGGAGCGGGGCTGCGGCGGGAGCGGCGGCCCCGCGCGCGGCTCTCCCGGGGACGGCGGCGGCGCGTCCCGGCCGCGCTTTGTGCTCCCCATTCAGCCGCGCGCCGGCCGCGCCGCCCCCGCCCGCCCCCGCCCGCGCGGCCCCGCCGCCCGCGCCGCCATTGGCCGCCCGGGGCCGCCGCGCGCCGCCATTGGCCGCCCGGGGCCGCCGCCGCCACCGCCCCGCCAATGAGCGCCCCGGGGCGGGGCCACTAACCCCTTCGGCGCCGCGGCCCCGAGTCCCCGCGCTGCCTCCGGCCCGGCCCCCTGAGGCAGCGCCGAGCACCAGTGCCCGGACTGGCCGAGAGAGGAACGTCAAGCCCCAGAAAACCCTCTCACAACAGCAGCACCTGTTACTGGACTCAGCGCAGGAATTGAGGGTAAAATACACACACAGGTAAGTTTACCTTGTTTTTTCAACCGCTTAAGCTACAGCCCTGACCATCACCCGACAGCGCTGTGACACCTTATGGCATATTCCCTAACCTGGGAGTGAGGCATGATGACACCACAGCAGTTCCCAGCAAGTTTCAATCTCCAGACTCTTCCACAAAGTTCTTTCAGGTGAACCACTCTTTCTGCAGATGCTAGTGAGCTAATCAATGATTTACAGTGTTTTGAAGGTAAGCATCATATGTACTAAGAATAATATTACTGATGTTCTGCATCATGTTTTATTAAAAACAAACTGTCAAATCAGATAACTGCTTGGCTTAAGTTGCTGAAACAGGCAATTGTCTAGATGTTTGATCAAACATTGAAAATCCCTGCTAACAAGTAGTCCTTAGCAGTAGTAGTTCTGAAGCCGTGGTTATCAAGGGACAGAGATAAGCAGCATATGTAGAGAGGTAATATTGCTGGACACAGTTGGGGAAAAAAATCCAAACCGGATAACCTTCCAAACAGAAACCCTTCACGTGCCCTTTACACGTGCAAGGAACTCCACAAACTACATCAATTTAGGCCTTTGTGTATTTCATTGGTTTGTAAAACCATATGCTGAATTTTCAGTAGCTTCTTCTGTAGAATTCACAGTTAAAGATTTTCCCTGAAACAATACACACAACTAGTACAGTGGAGCTCACTTACACTGCACTTTCCTGACAGATGCTACATCCTGCACCTGATCACAACTGGACTTACCAGTTTTCTTCCCACAAGGAGACATTTTTTATATATAAATACCACTGCCCTTCAGATAGAATTTATAATTTCTTGTGATATTATACAACACTGTCACTATCCATACACTACTTTTGTTCTACTTGATTAGAACAACACTCAAGAATTGTGTGGTTGGTTACTCTGGCTGAACAGTGCCTGAACCCAAGGGATAAAGACAGTGAAACAATTCTTCAGTGAGCTGTAAACTGGGACAGGTCTTTTTGTTTTGTACACAAAGTCCCATTTTGGAGTTCTTCTCTCAAAGCCAGCAGTAAAAGATCTCACTTTTTCACACTAAAAGCAAGTAAAAGGAAAAAGGTGACCCACAAAATTCGTGACCCTAAAATTAATTCTGCTTCATAAAAAAATTACTATGAAGGCATGTATAAGAACTAAGCACATTCAACATTCACATCTTGTTACATTTCGTTCTAGATATCAACAAAGCATTGCTCAGATAACAGACCAAGTAATTTTAAGGTTTTTATGTTTCACCACTAGGACAAAATGAAGTCTTACTTATCTTTTGCATCATGAAAGCCTCTGGAAGCCTGAATCCCAGGCAGGACTCCAGTCACAGTAAACTACACCCCCTTCTCTAGAACGTTTATATACAGAGGTACCAGGGAAATGGTAATTTCAATTCCAGAGTCTCATTCATGTTTCTTTTCACTATGCCATTTTGTATCACATACAGTTTTGCTTTTCTGTAATGTCATAAGAATTGATGCTTAATCAGTTTTAGTTTTAAAAAAAATCAGCCAGAGGGGAAAAAAGTTTTGTCCTTGCTACAGGGGAAAACAAGTCTTCAACCAGAAGTTTGTAACTTTAGAAACAGGTAGATAAATATGAAGTGTTGTGTTTAAATAAGCATTTGGAAGAGACTGTGCAGAACATGTGTAACTTGTGGAAACAACAAGGATGTTAAGAAGCTAAAAAGTGTCTCAGAAGCTAAGAGTAGCACCAACTAAACGGGTACCTCACCCAGTGAGGACATATAGGGCTATGGCAAAGACAATGTAAGATTCCACATGGACAGTAAAAATCTTTAATGCCCACTTCTAGCTGATGTTGTTACTGGATGACATAGAACAGTAGTAGAACCAAGGCAACAAGCAGGTTAGTTTAATATTAAGGATAGAGACCATAATACAGACAGCTTACCTACAGCTTCCCTTCTAACACGCAGTTTCTTCAAGCCCTGGCTCTTGCTTCTAATTCAGGAACCTCATGACAAATGGCAGAAAGATACAATATTTATCTCACCCAAAAAGTTATGCAGGAAAGCAAAACACTGCATATCCTGGGTGGCTGTGAAGACATTTAAAAATGCCTAGCACTTACGACAAAAACATTCAGGCAATCATACTTTGTTAATGAATTACACATAGGTAGGAGCTGCCTTTTTCTTTCACAACTTAGGCCAGCCATTTTCTGAAGGATGAGTGTAAAATTGAGGAGCTTCTATATCTCAATCCCAACATGGCTATGTACAAATGATGACCTTAATCTGATGACCTTAATCTATAGAAGTCCATATAAAATGAGAATATTTATTTACTTTGTTCAGAGACCAACAAATACAAATATCCCAATACTGTGTAGAAAGACAGAGAAAACTTCCTATTCCTTATCCTGAAAGGCTAATGCAGCACCTTCCAGTCTAGCCTAGCCTTCACCTGCCCCATCATAAAAACTTTTTTTTTTTTTTTTAATTCTTTGTGGGTGGGGTATTTGGGCAAAAATCAATTCAATACCTTCAATCATATCTTAATAAAATTTTGAATTAAAATTGAACCATGTCTCTTTTTGAAAAAGTATTTATCTGGTTAAAATAATACCTAAATGGAAATAAACATGTGGAAGATTTAGAGACTGCTTGCACAAAATCACTCAAATGATTTCACCTCCTCAAGAACCTTCAGGAAGCCATAAGGGAGTCAACAGAGAGCCACTGTGGCAGACCTAAACTTCCCCAATATACAAGTTCACAAAAATGCTGGTTTCACATGTAGTTTCATAATTTGTATAAAAACATTTTTTACTTTATTATTATTACAACAGGTGCAGTAGACAAACATTAGCATTCTTTATTTCCATTATTTACTTTAAATGGGGAGTACCAACTAGATAGTGACCTCAGAACATCTGTGTCACAGTTCACTCTTCATAGTCTTCATGCACTCCAAGATTCATGGAAGCATAAAATCCAGAACATTAGAATATCCAAAGCAGCCCTCTGAAACCAAGAGATAATCACACAGTACAGCTTGGAGCCATGAAATACTCAAACTGAACAAGCTGCTGTTACAAATTCTCTTGCTCCACACCACCCCTCTCCTAATAATCTGATGATTCAAAAGGAATAGAACCAAAAGTGAGAAAACAGTGAAAACACAAAACCACAGTGACTTAAAAAATAAACAAAAAGCCCAACCCAAAACAATCTGACTCATTATTGACTTTTGGGGTTTTTTAGGGATATACAAGAAGCCTAGCAAGACAAGGTGCTTATTGAATCACTTTTATCAGATTTTCACAGAAGCACCCATATTTTACCCCAAATGTAGAAGTAAAATATCCTGCATGCACATGCTGTTAGTCCAAGCAAACCTTGGACTACAAGTGCACATGTGCAATACAGGAGGATTGCATCATGAAATTCACCATAATGTATGCAATTCATGTGGTCATTCCAGGGATTCGACATAATCCTGACATTAAGGAAAAAAAAAAAAAAAAAAGCCAAGGATTCCAGTTTTAGAAACAGAACATGAACAGAGCAGCTCATTTGTTAACTAGCAGAGATTTACCTGCTCACCTTTGGCTAGCAGCAAAGCAGTGAACAGGACTCAAATATCTGTACTGAGTGGACTGCTGGAGGCTGCACAACACTCAGATCACAAAAGTAGGAGTGTTACATCTTTCTGTAGGAGTTTCATACCTTTCTGTCAGCAGTTTATTTCTTCAAAGTCTGGTATGCTGAGGCCTCATCTGCAGTTATGCATCAGCAGGAACCTGGAGCACAGCAGCCCATGAATGCTGACACCTGTCCCTTGTCTGAACGCAACTGTAAGCCTAGAGCAGGTTTTCACAGAGTCTGATTTGACAATACCTTTTGAAGGATAACAGAATTTTCAGATTGCAGTTTGCTTCTGCTAAAGGGCTGTAACAGTATCAACTGTCTAACTTAGTAACTAGTTATTAAGTAACAGTATCCAGTCTTACTACCTAAACCAGCAATGGCTGATTTCAATTTCACATCCATTTTCTTGCTGATGTAAGACAGCTTTTTCCACTGTTCCAGTTTGCTGACAAAGTGCTTGGTTTACTTAATTTAAATTGCACCAAAAAGCCGGGTAAGGAAACTCATTTGATACTCTCAAACCAGCAACTTTCCCAGCAGAGGTTTATACACAGGAATGGAGGACTAAAACAAAACACCTAATTCAGTGCATCCAGTTCCTTATAGTCTTGTAATAAACACATGGAGGAAAATAAAACAAATTTCATGTCATCAGCACACTAGACTAAACATTGCAGCATCTCCATTAAGTGCTGCTGTTCTGTCTTAAACAAACAAAAAATTCCTCCCAAAACCAAACACCACCACCCTCACCCCAAAGAACAACTATTGGATTCCAAAGGGAACAGGAAGTTTCATAAATGCCCAAATATTCTTTGGGAAACAGTGGTAGAACTCAGTAACCTCCAGTACCTCTCCTCTTCCATCTCATCATTTTATTGATGGTCATTAAGTAGAAACCAGTACTCATTATCTTTTCTTATCCAGTAAGTGAAGAGGATGTATTTTACCCAAAGAAAGCTTTAAATGGCAAACTGATTTCATAAAAGCTATCTATTGCCAGGCTGATTGGAGGGTCCTCTACTTCCTATTTACTCTCCACAACTCTTGGTTTTTGTGGGCATGCTATGTGCAGAAAAGAGCAAAGCACTGATCTTTACATTGCCATCAACTTAAAACTGATGTTAAAGAAGATACCTGAAATGCCTGTATCCCTTTACATGTATTCTTCAGATTACCTCTGTAGAGTGAGACTCATCCACTGTTCCTGCCCAAGAGGCTGAATATAATTACACAGGAGCTATGATTCTGCAAGTTCTGGTGTTCAAACTAGAAAATGTCAATACTGAGGTTTTTCATGTACAGTTGCTGCAAGTGGTTCCAGTTCACAGAAGACTGTGCAGACTGTCTGCAGCAGGAGTCAAAAACACAGGATAAAATGCAGTTCACTGTTCACAATTCAGCTGAATAAGCCTCTGCAAAAACTTCCACCAAAGAATTTTCCAATAACATCATCATGTAGTACCAGGTAACGTAAAATTTCTATGTACAAATTGCACAGAATAAACTGAATCTAAAGAGAGGCAGTTGTGCCACATCAAAGAGAAAAACCAAACCTCTGACAACACTAATGCCCAAGCTAACTTGTAAGGCCATAAAAAGGGCTTTAGGATCTTGCACATCTGTAAAGGAAAATATTATTCTGGAAATTAGTGATCAAGATAATTAAAAGAGTTACAAATTTTTAATTCACATTTGAAATTGCAACTACTTCAAAGGCAGCACTCAGAAACCACCTAAGAAGCTTTAATTATTATCTTACTACTGTAAGTCTTCTGACAAGTATGGGAGAGCATTTGTTTCGGAGACAGGAAGCAGAATTTAAAAGCTACTTGATACTGAATGGAAGTTCCAGGCAGTTGGGTGGCTTGAATCAATCACCCCCAACTGTAGAAATGCTCAGTTCACATCACATGAAACTGAATCACATAGATATTCACACCTTTTTATTTTATATTCAGCAGCCCAGCACATATCTCTAGTCTTATATCAAGAACTGCCAATGCTTTAAGATGAGTCTTACACATTATTGTGACATTAACTTGCTGACAACCACAGAATCCTTATGCTTTTCAGACTTTTTACCGTTACCCTAGGGAACTAAAATTGTTTCCACATACACTGGTTTCAAAATGCAGAGAGGAAATACAAATAGCCAGTGATCATTCCTGTAAGGCACAAACAGAGCTCAGCTCCTTTCCACAGCACAGCATTTCTGAGTTTTTAATTACACAGCAGTGCTAAGTCACAGCCATCATGCGTGGGACATGTGCTGATGCTGGGCACGACAACACCATTTCATCCCATCTCAGTCAACAAAAAACCCACTGTACTTGTGCAATCTTATGACAAGCATATGCCTAGAATAATAGCACTCTGCAGCTACCACTCAGTTCCTATTAGAGGATTATAACTTGTTATTTATGAGCATTAATGTCATCTAGACACAGTTTTTAAATCTCTCTCAGGAAGTGTTAAAAATGCTAAAAACGTTGCCGTGGTAGCAGACATATTATATTTAGTAAATGAACTCTGAAATGTTCTGTTGCATTAGTTAAACATTTCCCCATATTCATAATACTCAATTTTGTTTTTAAGGAAACCATCAGCATCCAGAATACAGATAACAGCAGGAGAACAAGGAACTCACACTCACTTGAGGATCCTTAAGGAAGTTGTGAGTGTTGACACAGCCAGTTAAGGTGTTGTTATGAGCACTTCTTTTGAATGTGGAAAGCAGAGCATTACTAAAAGTATGAAGTTTCTTATTTCTTTTATCTGAGCTCCAGAGTTACATATGCTAAAATAACTTCTAAATTAAAAGATACACATTGTATACAAATGAATAAAAATACAGCTCTAACTTACATTTATAAAGTATCTGCTTTTGTTCCTTAAACAGTAACGATACAACATATTTTGTTCAGAATTATTTTATTTGGATTATAGCAATTAGTTATCACTGTTCAGTAGGCCAAATCCAGGCAGAGAGCACAGAATCAACTGCACAAGGCAACAACACTGACTAGTATTTTAGCATACAAACCATTTCACTGCATTATCAAGTTGAAATATCTTTCAACCATGCATAAAAAAATCTATGGTTAAGTCTTTCAGAACTCCAGGTAATACCAGATTCCTAAATATACAAAAAATACATTTAACTTATAATAATCTTAGTGAATCAGACTTATAAAATTACAATTTTATTCTTCACAACATAGAAAAAAATACAAAAATGACTATATATACTTTTCACCCAAGTCTCACTGATATATACATCAAAATATATGATTTGATGTATACTCATGAAAATTTTAAGCTGAAAGGTAAGTTTTAAAATGACACTGCAGATTGGTCTACACAAATGCCAACCTTCATAATGATAAGAAAAAAACCCTCTGATAAAAACATCACATTGTGAAAAAAAATGCAATTTACCTGCACCGTAACCTGCATTCTTACTGTAATTTACAAATATGAACATTTCTACAATTCCAGTTGTAAACTACCCACTGGTGAAAACCTTGGTCTTTTGGAGGGTAGTGACTAACTCAGAGCTGGCATGGTAGAACAAAAAGTGCTGTCAACTGAACCAGTGCACACAACAGAGAGCACCAAAGCAGGGGGGCCTGCTGGTTTGGAAAGGCTGATGGAGAACATGCAAGCCAAGTAAACAGTCTGTGGGGAAAATAAACCCCTCTGCATTTGTGACACAGTACAAATCAAAGCTTCTATTACAGAGTTCACAGAAGCCACTTGACAATTTCAGTGACAGATGAGGGGAAACCTCTTTAATTAGAAGAAACCTCACATGTGTCAGCAGAATCAGTATTAGGGAACAACCCAAACAGTTTTAGGGCATCACACTATGGTTGTCTCTCAAGATCACCTTCCAGTGATTTCCATAGAAGATAAACTTGAAAAAGCACTGCAACATGAAGCACTGAATTTTTGTACATAGTAACTGCATGTTCAGACTTCAGAAAATAATTTATAAATCAGCTTTGCTGGTAAGAATTCTTACTGTGAAAGCAGCTTTTTTCTTCTGAAAGGAAAAGTAACTCAATTTTCTTTTAAAAGGCCATAGTTTATTTGCATTTTTGTCATAAATTGATACTTTCAATTAAAGTAAATATTCCATCACAAAGCCTGTTCAGCAAAGGTGTTGGTTGTAGAAGCTTTCTCCTACTGGCAGCTTGGTGTGCTTTTCCATGGTGCCAGTGCTATCTGTTGTAGATCTGTACTGTATCTTTCTCATCAACAGAGCCAGAAGTATTACACAGCCATTTTTTATCTCCAGATTGGACCAACAAATTTGAAACCAAATCTTTTACTTGGGCACAGAAATCAAATTAAGAAAAGTTCAGCAGCTGAGCATTGACAATATCCAGTAACCTAAGTACATCAGGAAATCAGATCTTTTAGATTACATCCTTCAGAAATGTTGACATTAACTTCTTTAACAGCAAGTATAAGCAAAAGGAGATGTTTTGTTCAGAGGCAGAAGTTCACACTTTCAAACAATGAGTTCAGAATAATGTAACATTTCTCAGATCACTAAAACAAAGCACAAAACCTAATACAGAAAGGAACTGAATTGTTGCATCTTTGAATCCAAAATCATTTTGAGGTTGTATATGGCCACAGTAATAGAATCACAGAATTGTTTGGGTTGGAAAAGACCAAGATTGAGTCCAACCATTATCCTAACACTGCAAAATCCCAGTAAACAATGTCCTTAAGCACCACATCTTCAGGTCTTTTAAATACCTTCAACGATGGTGACTTTATCCCTTCCCTGGGCAGCTTGTTCCAATGCTTGACAATCCTTTCCATGAAGAAATTTTTCCTAATATCCCATTTAGACCTTCCTTGCCACAACAAGAGGCAGTATCCTCTAGTCCTATTGCTTGTAACTTGGGAGAAAAGACCAATACCCAACTTGCTACAACCTCCTGTGATTTTTAAGTCAGTCAATAATTGGCTCCAAAATGTTGAAAATAGAAGCAAAGAGTATTGTCTCTTATCCTTTCTCTGCTTGTAATAATCCTGTTTGTGTTGAACAGGAAAGGTTCTATATAGTGAAAGTTAGGAAAATTCAGTCCTTTTGATGGAGCCAAAGAAAATTACTGAAAAATTCCAAGTTTTTTTTTTTTTTAGTATCACTCTGACAAGCATAAATCTGAATAACTGTAAATCCAGCTCTTCCCAACTGCTAGAACAGAGAGCTGTGTCCTCAGTACCTGCCAGCTGTGTTTAGGAAGAGCTGGGATGTGTCAAACACAACTGGGCCATGCCCAGGGCAGGTGCTGGCAGGCACAGCAGCAGGCAGCATGGGAGTGGTCACACCTCATCTGTGCACTAAACCATGGAACAAGAGGGAAGCCAGAGAAGCCCACATGGTCTTGTCTATTGACTCTGACTGGATGCAGACAGGGCTATTTGGCCATCACTTCCTAACAGAGCAAAGCTATAACCTACATTTCCTTCTGTCTCTGCTTGGATATCCATTCATTTCCCTCCCCCTTTTGTTCCTTTCATTCCCCACCCTGTTACTCCACTCAGAAGTTTCTTCTAGACTTGGGGCACAGCTCACACAGCACTGGTGCTTTCTCAGCTCTTCCATTTTCCTTTTACCTTCCCAAGAAAAGGTTAAGCCTGAGAACCCAGAGACAGCACCTAGGAGAATATAACCTCTTGTGGTCTTCCACTCTTTCCAAAGAACAGATGAGGATGACTTGTCCAGTCTGCAAAGGCAGCATGCAACACAGGAGATAATCTGTTCTGCAAGGAGCAGATTATGACTTTGCAACATTTCAGAAGCTGAGTGCCTGGAACTGCCTGCTTGGATGTGCCAGAGTGATGACCTCAGTCACTTGAGAAAAGTCAGGCTAAGGAACAAGGCCCCCAAACACAGCAGACCAAGTATTCCTCAGCACTGAAAGATGAGTATCACAGACAATGACTAGAGATGATAATTTATAGAGAAAAAGGGAGAACTGCTCCTATTTCTGGGTGAACTATCTCCTTATATTGTTTAGATTCAATACTGATACAACTACAGTATTACAGTTAGTATTAATTTTTTTTTTAATATGTAAAAAAGTATTCAGGGATGCAGTACTTGGGGTAGTTTTAATGTTTCAGATAAGAATTACAGTCTCTGAATTAATATTAGCATTTGAGTGATCAGATCTTAAACAAGATCTTCAGAGAGCACAGTCTGGTCAGACACTGCACTGTTTAAATTCCTAAAAAACCACATTCCCCTCATTTTCCGTAATTAGTTTCTTGTTCTTGTTCCCATCACCTTTTAAATACACAACCTACCTTTCTAAATTCAAATACTTTGCCCAGATTACATGCTCCACTGATGTCTCTGACATTATCCTGAAGTATTCCAGAGCATATTGTTTGCTTTCACAGCAATACATATAGTTTCTGGCATGCAGTCAAGCACTTAAAAAAAAGAGGTATCTGTAATATAATCCCAATTCAGGCATTTTGTGGGTACAACTTCATCACTCATACTGCAACCTTCTGACATTTAGTAATAAATGAAAACCATTTAGCAGATCATTTAAGGAAAAGGTTAACTGCCAAGCCATATAAAGTTTAATTTTTCTGAAGCATTGCAAGCTGAAAATTATTTCAATGTTTGACATCCTGGAATTTGACTGAAATCAGATTTATTAGTTATTCTTGCCAAATTATTGGTCTTTTACCTCTGGCTTATTTTGGTATCCTCTTTACAAATGTGCTGGGTATGGAAAAACTGCAGCATTTTTGATGTTTGAAAAGTTCTGAAAAAGAGTTGGAATTACTCCGACTTCTTATGCTCTTCAGTGTGGGAGAGAACCTTTCGCCTCTGATGCAGCATGTGGAAATAGAGCTGAGGGAAGACTGAGGAGAAAACAGACTCAAGTGAATCAAGTGTGCAGAGGGGCCTGCAAGATGCAGTCCCATGGTCAAAGTCCCCCAGTCTCCATTAGAGGATGTGCTTATCCACTTTTTGCTTAAGTTATCTATCCCCTTTTACACACTAAAGAGATGAACTGATATTGTTCTTAGGCTTCAGGTACTATTAATTTTTCTGCTAGAGCAATCACATTTTTAATTAAATGCAAAATGCCTTATTTAACTCTTAAATGTGAAAGCAGATGACAAAAGTTGCCATATCTGCATGTACACAATACAGAGAAAACAGACTGCAGGGCAGAAAAAGCCCTTCAAGAGAAATTTCCAGATTTGTTTGATTTTTATGTAATCCTAGTGTCACTTTTTCAGACTCTAAGGCATTTTATTCACATCAGTGCCTCTTTCATCTCTCTCTATCCAAAGCTTTTTCTCTTTCTATTTCTAAAACTATGGTACGCAGTATGTTTGCAAAACAACAAAGGAGGGGGTGGAAAACATACATATACAAACAGCAGAAGCTGAAATTTCCATGAGAAACCTTTATCAACCATGCAAAAATTAAACAAGGTCATCAGCAGGCTAGATTGGTTACTTCTATGTATGTTAATCCCACAACTGTTTGCTTTTCCAGGTACAGCTGTTAATACTAAGAAACCTAACAAACTCATACTTACTTGGAATGTAAGAGATCATGACCAGGATCAGGAATGTATAGTAGTCAAATGAAAAATTGTACTTGTTAGGTAAACTAATGGAATACAAGCCAGACTGCCTGACGAAGGGTAATGCAGCATATATTGTGAGTAATTCACCTGAGACTCCCATTGGATACAATACTATAAACAAAGTATACCTGGAACGAAACACAGAAAGAATTAAAAGTTATGACAAACTGACAAAATATTTGTTAAATGATATTACAGACATTCAACTTTTCAATTCTCCACTCAGCATTCATTTTTCTTACATCTTATTTGATTAGAACATGGCAAGGTATGAACACTATTGCAAGGTAAGTACTCAAATCAGCAATCGTTTGGAAATATTTAAAGATTTTATCTGAGAATTTACAAATTATCTTTAAAACTATTCTCCACACATACTGACTTAATTAATTTGATTTCTGAACTCTTTGGTAGAAGTCATTTTACTACTTAAAACGGGGCCAAATATAGTTGGTATTAATCAATGAGCTTAAATATTATTTCAAGGAAAACCAGTGGATTCAAGAATTACTGCCAAATGTCAGTTTACTTACTGTCATCCCCTACTGTTAAGTATCACTTTCTGACAAACCATAACTTTGAAAATGGAACCGAGTTCAGACAAATGACTCTTTCAGCTTGCAATGCAATAGATTTTTTTAACCTGAAAATCTGCTGGAAAGAAGCTAGGCAGTCATGTTCGCAAACAGGGCAATTACCTGAAGGCAGAATCTAATTTTTCGCAATGCAACTACTTTACAAGATAAATATCCCTGTTAGATCAGTGGTTTAAGGCTGTAATTTTTATGATGCTACCGACCTGGCCCATTTGATGAGATAAGGGAGATGGTTTAACAAGCTAAACGTGTAAAAAGAGTAACGGATTATCTCGGTGATTGTCCAGGCCACTACAAACAAGAGGACACTGTCTTCACTTTGTACCTGTGAGAATGGAAAAAAGGCTTTGCATGAGTTTGAGCATTATCAGTTATTCACCAGACCCAAGAAAACCTCACAAGACTCTATGCCTGTGGGTTACTTTACTGCATCATTTTAGAGAACAGACTCCAAGAATGAGCTTAAAAGCAACATTAGTAACAACAGTAAAAAAACCCTTCTTATCGTGCTCTTATTTTTCTAGTTGCTTCAGAATAGCTCTGCTTCCTGATTGGGTAACTTCAGCGCTCATATTCTGTGCAAGGTAAATTGGTACAAGAAACCCCTGAAATGCTGAGCATAATTCTTAACTCTTCCCATTCCTATAGAGTACCAGCTTCTATTTCTGTCCTGTGATTGTCTCCTAGTGCAGAAAGAATGGCCTAACACTTGATACTTGGTTTAGACTTAATATTCTGATACTAGTCCATGGTACTTCTGAGCAGAAGCACTGTTTTCCTTCCTCTGGTCAGAAACTGGGTCCTACTTTTGAGCAGCAGCAGAGCAGCTAATACCAGATCTCAGGCTGGGAGGAGAGAAGAACCATGCTCAGACTGTCTCACCTCAGGTAAGCTTGATGGACCTGATTCACTGTTCCTTGCTCCATTTTCTGCTTATTGTAACTAGCATGGTTACACTCAAGGCAGCTATCATGTTTCACTGCTTTACACCTCTTGGAGCTTTTGTATCACTCACACATCAGTGAAGCAGCTTTAACTCCCTCCACAGTTTAACCCCGAGATCAGCTCAGCTGGTCTGAGCATGGTGCTAATAATGCTAAGGTGGGTTTGATCCCTGGATGGGATCATTTAGGAGCTGGACTCAGTGATCCTTGTGAGTCCCTTTAAGCTCAAAACATTCTGCAATAAACTGCCTTTACCTGTGATATTTATAAGATCACTCCTCAAAAGCATATACTTTAAAATGAAAAGTTATATTTATTAGATTATGGAGCATCATTATGAGGTTCAAGTTCCCAAAGGATCTCAAGTATATGCGGAGTCACGTACCCACAGTACAAATTCTTGAGGGAGCAGGCATGATTTTAATTCAGACTTCTCCCTCTCTCCCTCCCTCCCCTATTCAACAGAATTCCCAGCTGTATGAGCACCTTGAGCCCAAATTCAAGGTGGACAGTGGGAACAAAAAGAGCTCAACCACAGGGGCCCATATTTTCTCTTTTCCTCCAACTCTTGAATAAAGGGAAAAGGAAGTCAGAGATGTGGATGGTGCACTCTATTAATCTTGGACAAAGTACAAACCAACAGGAAAAAAAAATCAAGAATATATATATATATATATATATATATATACAATCAGAAACTTCTTAATAGGAGGGGAATTATATACTTTGAGTAAAAAAATATAATTTTTTTCCCAAAGGAATTACCCAGAAAAAGCTTTGTTACAGACTGCAAAATCCAGAAAAATTTATACAGAAATCTTGAGCTATCCTGGAATGTAGAGCTGCTGGTAATCTGTATTGTGCTGTAAATCTATGTTCTGCAGTATGTAACATTTCAGGTCACTTTAACTGCATTTTGCAGCAAAAGCACCTTATTCTTTTCCCACATTCAGATAATTTATTTATATATTAATCTCCCTTACATCATCATAAAAGAGCAAAATCCAAAAATTACACGAAGATTTTCAGAGAAGAGACCAAATCTATTTTTACACATTGCTGCAGGATCCTAATCCTGTTTGAGGTCTGCTTTATAAGGAAGACTTAGCCTCAACACAGAAAAGTGAACAACACTTCCCAGATGCTGCTGCTCCAAAGGAGGAATGTGCTTGCAAGCACTCCAGAGCTGCATCTTCTGGCCACATCAGGAGTAGCAGCTTAGTGATGAGTTCACCTAAACCTGTGACTCACCTCAACCTGTGCTTTAAATCCCACTTCTTTCCCTAGCTATGGAAATGGGTAAAGTCAAAACCCAAAAGTTTACAGCTTGAAGAAGCATCCAAGGACGGACACAAGGACAAGAAACTGGGGTGCTAACAGTGAATCATACACATGGAAGTAGAAAATTACAGCAGTTACAGTCCTGTTCTACCACATGACATCTCTAACACTGCCTTCAAGGTCTGGTCTACCCCCTCTCCTTTGTATTAGAAATTATTAAAACAGTTCACACCATTATGAAACACACAACCCTGTTAGGTCACTTAAAGAATCATCGATTGTGCCTTCATAACTTGTGCCCCTATCTCAGGAAAAAGAGTTTTTCAGGAGTCTTACTCTTTTAGCCACTGCTAATGCTACATTTGCATAATTCCTCTTCCAGGTTGAAGATAGGGCAAATACCAGTAGACCTTTAATAAACCACTAAGGCCAGTGCTCTCTGAGAATTCAATTCTTCTTCCACTACTTTTTTCATGCCATTCTTTCACGGAAGCCTTAGACACAAGTCAAAACTTTATTTACACCTTATTTATCCAATTCTCTTAATAGGGATCAATTAAACAACAGGCATAGTTTTTTGGCATGTGTTTCAAGCCAACATAATATCAAGGAGGGTCCTGAATATATTTCAGCTTTTCTTAAATACTGTGAATAGCAGACGATGTTTGCTAAAATATAAGAGACCACTGTCTTTTAAGATGCAAAGATGAAAGCTGGGAGTTGACAAAATAAAGCCTGAGAGGTTTTTAATGTTCTCCTTAAGATTGGAAAGGGAAATTTCTCTACATTAAGAGTAACAGTTTGACAAATTTGCAGAAAATTTCAGCTAAACACATAATTAAGCAATCCAATGCAGAAGAGCAAAACCAGCAGTACTATGCAAGTGTAATGATGGAAAATATTGGAACAGCACGTCTCTCTCCAAAGAGCTGGTTCTCTGGTGCAGTAATTAAAAAATAAAACATAAAATTCAGGGGGAAAAAAAAAGGAAACATTACAGTAGGCACAAAGAGCCTGACAGACTATTGTGTTGTATAGTATTGCTCTAATTTTACATAGATGTAAAGCAATGATGAGTCAGGTTTTTAAATTGTACTCAGCCATTCAGAGTTCTGACCCTTCCAGCATGGACTTTTTACTACAGCTTTGTCCTAAATATCATAAGTTAACACATTCTTCTCTCTTTTAAGTCAGTATACTTTATTACTGATTGAAGATATCAATTCCCAACTGCAGATACTAGAGTCCCAATTACCAACTCTACGTATTGTAAATGTTGTTTTCACAGTATCGCTTGCCTGTGTGCGCTACAAAAGTTCTTCCAAATATACATTACACTTATTTGCAACTCATCTCTAACTGAACCCAATGGGATAAGCAATAAACTGCCTGCTGACACCATTTTAAAATTACCCATCAAAACTGGGTGCAGAATTATCAATCAGAATGGAACTCCTTGATGGCCTGCCACAATGTCACCAGAAGATCTCACTGCTCACTCAAATTCAAAAAGACATCTTTTGAGCTGAAGGGCACTTTTTGTTCTCCTATGCCTACATCCTCCCAGCCCTTCACACAAAGCTGTTCATCCCCCTCCTCTGCAGGGGAAACAGTAAAATTCACTGAAGTGGTTCCTTTCTGATGTAATGGCCAGCAGTGATGACATGCCAGGCCCTCCTCCGCAACACCAACAACTGTTCCTACAGGACAGGTGAGGAGAATCTCCGTGTGCAGTGCTTTAACATTCGCCATGCTTCAACATTTATTGTGAATAACTTCATATGGAGTTTAAACACATCAGCACTGAAGTCCACAAAAAGCACAAACAGGTTAGTGGCAAGAAGCATGCTTCAAATCACATCACATTTCTAGAAGTGTATCCTGACAGAAGGAGGGATGCAATACACATTTCTTCTTTTAGCTGTATTATATACAAAAACAGTCTGGGAAAGCAAGATATTGAGCAAGTCTTATTCAAAAAGTTAAAGAGGAAAACTGCATTTTATTTTACAAGAACCTCATCATGCAACTGCATTGCTTACAAGTTCCATAAAGCTGTGTGACAATTTAATCCTGGCCTTCACCATGGAGCTCACTTGTGCAGACAGCCCTTTAGAGAAAGTAGAACACTTGTGACACCTGCAATACATCTCCCCAGGTGAGCCTGCAGGCTCCCTGGTTGGGGTAAGGGGAGGGGTAAGAATACAGCCTCTTATTTGATTTATTTGCTCTAAGTCACAGGTCAGAAACTCATCACAGGGTTCCTCATCCAAGCCATTCGTAAACCCACTTTCTAAGACATTAAAGAAGTAACACATAATACAGTCTCTTGCAAGACTTTAACCAGAAGACCACACAAGTGTGGGGAAAAAAATCTGCATGGAATATTCTTGAAAAAAATTCTTGTTAAAAGTCAAATATCAAATATCTGGCTATACTCATTGCTACCATTTTGTTGGTTTTCTCTGGTGAGAATGTGGGAATAAGCTTCAAAAAAACCTAACCCACAATCATATTACAGGTTTTTCTTTGATGTCTAACAGACAACACATGAAATAATTCTAATCCTTCCAATCTAACCTTTAATATTTGGGTTACATCAAAACCAGGAGACAATTCATATAAACACATTATCACTGTTTTTTATGAAGCACCAGATATCCCAATATCATATAGATAACAAGCACAACTCTAGGAGTATTTATTTTAATGTATTTTATGCATACATAAAAAAAAATCTAACGTCTTGAGATTATGGCTTTTTTTTTTTTTGTTCAAAACCTAGTACTTATTTCTGATGAATTAATAGAGACCAGAGTACATTTATTTGCACCTACATGGAAGTCCATTAGAAAATAGGTTTTATGTTTATTGAGAAAAATAACATTCCTCCACTTCTAAACAGCATGAAACTAAAGCTTCACAATACCAGAAAGGACTGTTAATTACTAGGAACTACAGCGACTTATGTTACTCTACATGTGCATGGATGCTCTGATAGCAGGTTTGGAGGAAGGGACAGAAAGCAGCTTCCCTCAAGACTTTGTAAAAATACAAGTTCCTTAAGACATTCTCCATGTCAAGTCACAAATAATCTTATGCATTAAGTGACTGTCACTTATTTCAGGCACCCATGCTGACACTGGTATTGAGACTAATTTTTTTCTTTAAAAAGAAGAAAACCAGTAAGATTAGTTGGCTAAAGTTACAGCAGAGATGCAGCATATCTGGGCTACTACAAAGATTCAGATGACACGAGTCAATCACCAGTATCAATGGTCAGTAACCTGTACCAACCAAAGCATGTCTAGATTTTGAAACAGCTATCAAGAATAATCTTCAAAAAACACAGCTTCCAAAAGATTCTAAAGAGATCTGCAAGAAGTACAGCACTATTTGGTGTGGTGAGCAGTGAGAAAAAACACTCAGCCCCCAGAAATTACCTACATTTGAATATAAGAAAATTGAATGAAGGACAGAAGAAAGATTATCCTGGAGAGTGACAATGGAGAGCACAGAGGCAGTGCTGTGCACAAACAATTGAGGGGGAGTTTCAGATGCCACAGGAAGTGAATTGCATATGCAGGAGGGCAATGAGATTTTGCTTTTAATTATGGCACTAGTGAGATTAACACTAGAAGGCTGTACCAAATTCTGTGTTCTGTGTTACACACTGTAAGCTGTTTAACTGTCAGTAAGGACTGAAGAATCTATCCAGGAGCTATATGTCTTACAGGGACAGAATCAGACCTTGCTCTGTTTGACTGTCAACAAAAGATGACATCAGATCTATTTTTATTTCTTTTGATCCACAGAAATTTATATGAACAATTTCCCATGTTGGGATACAAACAGAAGACATTTTAGGGACAATAAGACAGCAATCAACACTCACTTTTCAGAATGGATCAACAGTTTTTCTATCAATCTGTAGCTTGACTTACCTCTTTTACACTATGTGTTACTGCCCACGTCAGGAAAACCCTTGACATCACTTGGAAAGCAGTCAGAACAACAGAAGAGGGAACAATGCCTGAAAGGTATTTTGCAGTTAGTAAATATTCCCGACTACCAGGGTGGGAGGTAGGGGTGGGGAAACAAAACACAGCTAAACCAAAGTCCAGTTATTTAAAATTTCTGGAAGGAAAGCATTTAATTTGTTTTAATTTGAAAATATGAAGTCAGTCCTTTAGTGTGTTTGTACTGCATAATGCAGTGCAATCCCCTTACAAGGCTCCCTGCATCAAAATGCAAACAAATGTAATTGATCTTGTTGCAATTACAGCACATTCCTCAATACAGAGAACAGCTCAATCAGATAATTTCAATCAAGCAGCTTCTGGGATGTAGTCTTTTAAATAAGTCCTGTTTGATTAAAATATCCAAGATACTCTTCATTACTGTGATTTAAAAAGTAAGGATAACAAATATGTTTTGCACTGTATATCCCAAAAAAAGCAGCCATCAAAAATTAGAAGTATTTTTCAGAAACACTGATCTAGCCCATATTTTGATAGATGGAAAGTTTGTAGTTCCTTCCTGGAAATACAGCTCAGAAAAAAAATCCAAACCACCCAATCAACCAAAAAAAACCAACCCCACAACAAACAAACCCCAGGGAACAGCTGATGCACAGGCAGGTACAGAATCAACTTTAAGATTTTCTCAAGGAAGCAGATATCACTGATTCTTCCAACAAGTTCTGAGGTGCCAATTGACCTGTCAGTAAAAGAACCCTACACAGCCAGGTCTGCCAAAGCAGGAACGGCTTTAGACTGCAAGATTACACAAAATTTCTAAACTTTGTAACCCAAAGCTTTATTTTCCTCTAACAGCTAAACAACAGAGAGCAGGTGTAGCTCCTAAGATACAGTGAGAAGTGCTTGTAAAGATGTAGAGACCAAAGAGGAAAATTAAATGGGAAAAAAAGAGTAAGAAAAGTCAAAAGCAAGTTTCAGTCTAATTATTTTCAATGATATGTTTTGGCTTCTTTGAGAGGAAAAAGGAAAATCCTACAGACATAATTGTCTTCAGTTTTATCACATTGTCTTGGTCTCTGGGCTACATGTTATCTCCTTTCCAAGTAGAGCTCTGCATTTTTTAAATATCTGCCATATGTCAAAAGTCCTGTTCGCCACCATGCTTCACAGAGACACTCCCCTACCAGTCTTTGTATTTCAAAGGACTTCCCTCACAGATGCTAACATTACAGATTCTACTGAAAAGATGTGGAGAGAAAAGTTATGCTGATACACACAGCCATCTGTCACACATAAGCTCTTCTATTGACAGAGAATTACAGCTCTAGTTAGAGCAATTAGTTCAGCAGGGGCAAAGGAATCTGCAAATTTCCTGTTTCTCCTTGCATATAAACTTTTGCTACAGTCAGTAGGACTGCACCAGACAGCAGCAGTGCATCCAGCTGTGCAAAACCCCCTCACTTTATTTAGCTGACAAACACTTCCATTAACAGAAAAAAATATAATCCACAGCCAGTTATAAGAAAACCAAAACCAATCTTTTGCAAAAGAGCTTTGTTAGGGAAAGCAAAAAGGCAGAATAAAAGCAGCATAAAATGTTGCCACTTTCCCCTAATGGCTCTCTCTAATATTAAATTGTGCTACTAAGGATAACTTGGGCTAAATGGATCCACACCTCAAATCAACTGAGCCAGATGATTAGTTTTGCACACAGGCAGGCTGCATAATCATCTTATTTGCTGTTCTGCATCAGCCTGGAAGGTGAAACACAGGATCTCTCCTGCTACTCACTGATTTGATGGACATAAACATCCAAGTGTGAGGAAATGATAATCCAACTACATTTTTTACATTCTTAGATTTAGTACCAGTAAGCACCGATGTCTGCACACCAGTTTAGGTTAAGAAAATAGCAGAGCATTATGGATTTATGATGGTAAAATCAGCAATTTATCTGCAAGGTTTTCTCTCCAGTATTCCAAGATTTAACTTTGCCTTCTTGCCACTTGTTAAGTAAGATCTTAAAAATGGCACACTTTTCATATTAATTTTAACAAGTTTTTTTTTAAAGTATGATTTATTCTGGTAGAAAATAGTAATTGAAATTTAGTGAAATTAAACAGCATTGGAAGGATTGCCTTGGCAGCACAGGCAAATAGATGATACACACAGTTTAGTAGTAAGGTGTATATGATCATTCATTTCTTGAGGTGATCTGTGCACAGCTTATGAACAGCCTTCTTAAGACATTTTCAGAGCAGCTGGAGGATTCAGGAGGGTCAGAACTACTTCATCAACGACAGAACCAGACTGCCCTCTGCTGACATTCCTAACACCAGTTCTCCCAACACCTCACTTGGTTATTAAAACATCCCACAGAACTCACTATGAGCCTACAATCCAATAACCTCTCCATTATGTGGCTGTCTGGACAATGATGAAAACCAGCAAGTTTGTAGTTGCAGCTTTAGGAACCTCAACACCATCTTACTCTGTAAGTAGTGGCTAGTGAACACTCAGATAGGAGCTGAAGCACTGTTTTATTGCTTTGTGACGTCTCAAATTAGGGAGTAAAAGTCTGGAATGTATTTCAAACAAAAACTAATAAGTTACACAAGAATTAAATTCAGCAATTCACAGACTGTAACATTTTTCTTGCTAATATATTGCTAAAAGTTCAGTCTTCTATAAAAATAGTAAACAGAAAATTTGCAAGCTTACCAAGTGCACAGTGCAGAATCTAGAACAAAAAGAAAAATTCAAATTATTAACTTTTCAAATTAAGCAATTCAGACATACATTTAGTTCTGTTACAAGTGCTTATGATTTAGTATCTGCATTTCAGTGATTAAGATTAATATTTAGCTGGGCTGCCCAAGCTAAATAGCAGACAGTAAAACTCAACTTGCTAAAAGGAAAACTTCAGCTTTTGTGTGAGCTGTTCGGTAGAATTAAAGTAAATGTAAGAAATACAACACGTTCATGCAAGTATTAGTAAGGCTAGGGAATAGGACTACACCCACCTCAAGCAAAGCTCCAGTTTGGAAGAATTTCAGGGGCTTTTCTATTGAATAGTAAAGGCTGTGGTAGCTGCCTTTAGCCAGATATGCCCGAACTAGACCAACTGCAATAACGAGCCACCTGAAAAAGAGAAAAGAGGAGACATTAAGCAAAGCAGAAATAAAAAGAAACCTTTAATCCCTCTTTCGATACTTGATAAAGCAACAGGCAGAACTGTCCTGAAAAACACTGACTCTGCAACACTAGAAATGTTAAATGCTTGCATCTTCTACAAATTTATCCAAGTGAAACATGATACATTTTTAAAGCATTTTTCAGCACCGACATGGTACCAATATCTCTAATGTCTCAATTTATTTTTAAGTGAGCTCTGTTTAATTGGTTATGAAATGTATCCATGGCAGATTGGCATCACATTTTGCTTAGTTCAAGCAGAAAACCCCTGACAGCTAGTCAGAGACCTATTACCAACTTAGAGCATAAACAAGATTCAGAAGGCATTGATTTTAACATTTCAGTTCAAAGCAAACCCCTAGACATTATGAGAGGTCATCCAGCTTAGTTGGTAGCACATATTATACGAGAAATAGTTATAGATAAATAACTTCAACAAAACTGAGCTTGCTACAGCCTTGAAGGCAGCATGGCCATTCCCATCCCAGTTTTCCTTTTCAACCAATAAATACATCTGAGCCTATGTAAGTAGTGCCCATATAACTGCAACTGTGTGTGGACAATGTGACCTGTTAACCCTGATGATTTTTTCCTTCAGGTAATTTAAACAAACCTAAAAATCTTTCATCCTGGCTGATGAAGTTTTCACTATCACAGCTGTCCAGAGCTGGTGCTTGCCCACAGCATGAGAAATTCTTCAATCACGTTTATGCCAAGCCACAAACCCAAGGTGAGTGGTCAACCCTGGCCAAACACTTTCCATTTAAAATAGCATCTATAGTTAATTGTAGTTTCCAATTGCTTTTGGCAAACATGGGGAGAAGGGGTTGATTGGTTAAGAAGAATCCTTAACAGGGTCTCCCAAACTTTTCACTGACAGTCTCATCCTGGCTGTCTTACACTCAACTACTCTGAATGCCACCCAATTTTACCTCTGTCTCACTCCAAATTCGTTGTGTAAATCAACAAGTGTCTCTGCTAATTCATCTCAATGTGTAGACCTGTAGCAAGCCCACTGACTACGCAATAGTTGTCATCCTTTGGAAAAAAGTGTGTAGCTGTGGTTTTGTAACAGGGATGATGAAGAAATTCCCTTTATTTACATCATATTATAATCTTAAAAGTAATGCATTAGCTTGGATATTGCAAAGTATGTGCACATATAATCCCAAATGTAATAATTGTTTGAAACACACAGTGAAGCTCAGATTTTTCAATAATAAATAACTCTGGTATCCAAGTTTGTGTTTGTAACAAAATCTGTTGCAGAATTGAAAAAAAAGCTAATTAATTTCTGCTTTAACTTCTGGAAGACATGCACCAAAGAAAAGCAGGGGGAGTGGGGAAGATAAATGCAAAAAAGAAACAAGACCTCCCTTTTTTCAGAGTGACAAGTTATTTCAGTTAAAGCCATCTTGTGAAAGACAAACATTTGCCAAGTAACTGCTGTTTACAAAAGATAAATCAGATTCATTTTGTATTTGGACTTCAGTGTAGAATAACCCAGTAAGCACTACAGCATTAGTGATTCGCCCCTGTAACACGAACTGCTTCTTCTTTAGAACAGGGAATCAGAGCAGATTGACACTGTACTCTTCTTATCTGTCAAGTTTCTCGGTTTTTCCTGATCTTCCACGTTTGTTGAGAAACTGCTGAGTTGAGCAATTTCTCCAGTTGCACAAGATGCCAGTTCTTGGCTGTGCCTGCAAACCATTCTCACCTGAACAGAGACTGGTAAATCCACAGCTCCCAGAGGAGCTCCAGCCTTTTGCTCAGTTCCACCCTAGTGCCAGATCACTGACTCCAGCAAGACTGTACTTTCCATTCCATTTACTATCTGCATTTGATACAGATCAGACCATGATCCATACAAAATTAAAAGCTGAGCCTAGTTTGTGCTGAAGCTTTTAGTATCTCTGTCCTGCTTCTGTGATTCTTAAATAGTTCTTCACCCTCTAGGACTAGACAAAATAGAACAGGAGAAGGTGAAACCAAGGAATATCAGCTGAAAATGGAACTTGGCAAGAAGTTTAGAAGGGCAGCAAAAGGCACCACTATCTCATGAAAGCTCATTTCTCTGACCTACACATTGAACTCCACTTGATAGCCCAGCTGGAGTTACACTTCATTAAATTACTGCTACTCTGTCTGTAAACTCCAAACTGGACGATTACCATTCTTTGATTAATCCAGAATAAGAAAAATGAATACTGCACACACACAGAGTTTTTTTACTTTCATTTCGTCAGACTTGACAGACAAGCTTTTTGCTCAGGTCCTTAACTCCCTTGACTCTCTCACAGGTCATAGAAAAGCATTTTCTTATGCAAAGTTTACTGAGGTTCTGTAACATTTATGCAAGAGAATACAGCAGAGCTATACAGCAAGTACACCTGAAAGGGAGAAGTGTACTTTGACTCTCAACAACCACTCACTGTAGACGTGGACAATGAAACTCATAACCCAGAACACTCTTTGAGCAACACTGATTAATACAAACCTTTGCAAATTCAAAAGCTATTACATTACCATTGACCTTGCTGAGTGAAATCCTTTTAAAATTCATTGTTTATACCACCACCAGCTACTTATACCCAGAAGTACTAGTCTGTTACAGCACTTGACTAAAAATAAGAAACATAATCACCTTTTAAAGCAGTTTATCTAACATTTACACTCAGCTCTAACAGCACGCCCCTGCTCCCCACCTAGCACTATTCAGTGATTTTGGTCAAGCACAGTTTTTAGGAAAAGTAATTTCTATGCTGTATCTCTGCCTCCAGAAATGAGTTCCCCATGACAGGTCAGGTATGACTACACAGCTTCACACTGTGATGGGAAGAGTCTGCCTCAACACCAGAGAAGCAAGATGCAGAGCTTTCTGTAGCTTAATGCTTTGAACCATGGACAATAAAACCTGAGCAAGTACAGCTGAGAACCAACTGCAGTACTGGTTATCCCCTGTTGTACTATGATTGTCCCCTTTCTAAAAAAAATACCAACCCAAAACATGAACCAAATAGTACGTGCATGCAGCTCCAGTCAGAGATCCACAGGTACACAAGCTTTTTGTACAGTTTTGCTCTTGTAAAAAAACATTGCATCGGTTTTTTTATGTAGGAATCCATACACCATGTGCACTACAGCATAAAACTAGAAACAAGATCTATTATTTTTGGAGTAAGTTGTGTTTTCTTTAGCTAAGCCAAGACAAATGCAAAGTAAATAGAGTAGCTATGCTGACATTTTTTAACTGTTATTTGATCTATTTTAAATAAAGTTGATAGTCAAGGCAACTATGGTTTTAGAACACTTACTTTAGTACATATTTACTGCACAATGATGTTGATGTGTCCTTCAGTTTATAAGCCTTTTGTAAACCAAACAAACCACTTCCAAAAAACCCCAATGTGCTGTTAGAGCATCACTTCATCACTTGGGCACCTTGAATTTTTTGTTTTTTTCTTTTCACAGTTCTCTTTCCAAGGCAGTGCAGTTGGAGAAACTAAATCTGAGCACTCTGACTGACACAGGGCCAGTAAATAATCAGTGCCACCAGCTGTGTATCAATCATTAGATCTTTTCATCTGAACAACTGAGCTTCTGTCAACCAACTCCAGAAAAACTACCTTTTTAAAAGGCTTCACAATAATAAGAAACAAACTGAGCTTTTTTCCCTAAGCTCAATCTTGTACATTGTGGAATTTCAGCAGCGTCCAGGGGAAGTGCCAACTCAACATCCATTTGAAGAGGAATTATCAGTGAGAGCTCTCGGTGACCTACCCCGAAAGAGAAGTGAGAGACAACACAGAGATATGACCATGATCACAGAACTCATATGTGACTCCCCAAATTGCAGAAATCATATCATCACAACCATGTCCAGAGAAAAGCAGCTCATGTTAAAAAAACATAAATCACATCCCACCCACGAGTGGAATTTTCTAAGAGGTTTGGTCTAAATCAAGAAAATGGGTAACACTGGGATCGAGATTTATATTACAACAGAAAGCTAAATAGAGGTTTATGTTATTTATTTGAGTTTCCAGCACTCAATTTTTAATTTGTTCTTCTGAAGAAATAGAAATTTCCCATGCTCAGGAGCTTGCATGCCATGACAAAAAGTTCGTGACCACGAAAAAAACTTTCCATTTATACCACAGCTTCTCTCTCAGGTTTTTTATATCTTTTATAAACACAAGTGAATTGCATATGAGCAGCAAAATAAGCAGGGAAATGCTTTTATTTCTTAGAAGAATTCAGAGGTGAACTTGTTAACATGGTGCAGGGACACCACAACAAAACTGAAAAGTTCTCCTGACTGCCTGCAATATGTTGTATTACTCACGTAATTATTTCTGAAACAACAGATTACTTAAATTAAGCTGGTGGGTAATTATCCTTGCCCTCTGAGTGAAATACCCTGCTAATATCCTATGGAGCCATAAAGCAGCTCAGTAACATTTCACAGTAACACAGCTGTTGGGCAATAGGTGTACCAAGCACCTCACAAGAACTGAGCTCTCTCAGCTCCCCTACCTCTGATCCACACAAGTGTAAATATCTTGTAACCTGAAATAGCATCAGCTGCCACCAGCAAAGACAAGAATCTTCATGTCCAACTGCCTTATTGAAGTGAATCATATCTATATTAATTCTACACTAACCTTCCTCCCAAACATGACACTACTCTGTTTCCTCAACTCCTCACCTGCCAGGGTTTATCTAGCAGAAAACACGCTCAGTTGGGATCTATCTTAAAGGCTCTTTTCTTCTCCCACCCAAATATCCCCAGTCTTTCAAAAGATGGTTTTATTTTTATCCAGATTCCAATGAGATGCGACAGCCACAATCAATTTAAAAAAAGAAAAAAGTCTCCTTTCTCTTGAGAGTTCTCAGTTGCCAATATTTTTAGTTTTGTACCTAAGAACACACGCGAGCAAGCACCAATTGGCCGCAGTCTGCATTCTGCTACGCAGGACAAGGGCAGAGCACCAAGCTGGTCCAGGAGCTCACATATCCCAAAAGCAGCTTCCAACCTCAGGTTACAGAACTGCTGAAGGGTTTATGGAGAAATCTTGCAGGGCTCAAGATCTTTGCCTTTAACTACTGCTGTGGACAAATTCCCTGTATTTAGGGTCACCTCTCTAGTGAAATCTGCTGGAATCTACACCACAGACATGGTGATGCAAGGAACCACCTGGATGTGAGAACTGCTGCAGCGCACATTAACGTGTCACTGATGTCGCACGGCAGCTCCCAGCGAACGCACCTCGCTGCTGCGCAGAGCCCGTCCCGGCAGGGGCACGGCGGGCAGGCCGGGCAGTGCCGAGGGTCACCCGGGCCAGAGCTGCGGGGCCTGGCACGGGCTGGGCAGGGCCAGGCTCGGGGCCCCCGGGCTCCCAGCCCGCTTTACGGGCACAGTGCACGGTGAGAGCCGGACAGCGGCAAGGCAGCTGAGCACGGACGCGCAGGAGCCGCTCTCCAGCACGAGGAGCGGCGAGCGAGGGCTCGGCCGTGCGCTCCAGCGTCACCCAGAGCGCGAAGCGGGGCCACCGACAGCTCGGGGGGCTCGGGGCACAGCCCCGCGGCCGGACCGGAGCCGGACCCGGGCGGTGCAGCCGCATGGGCTCGGGACGGACGGGAGCGCGGGCAGGGCGGCGGGAGAGGCCGCTCGCTGCTCTCGGCCCGGCCCCGCTCCCTGCGGCCCGGCGCCGCCCTCGCTGCCCCGCCGGACCCACCCGCGGCCGCAGCCCGGCCGAGCGCAGCCCCTCGCCCCGGCGGCGGCCCCGGCCGGGGATCCCCGCCAGCGGCCCCGCCCGCTCCTTACCCCGCCGTCATCACCACGTTGTAGATAACGAGGTAGCCCGTGGCCAGCGCGCCCGGGCCCTTCCTGCGCCGCGCCTGCTGCCCGCCGTAGCCGTTGTCCGCCCGGCTCCCGCCGCTGCCGGCCGCCGCCATCTCGCGGCTCCCGCGCCCCGCCCGCTGCCGGCGCTCGGCGGGCGCGGGGCGGGACTTCCCGCGGGCCGGCGGGGGCGGTCTGCGCAGCCGCGGCACCGCCCGCGCCCCCGGGGCCGGGGTCCGGCTGGCGATCCGCGGCCTGAGCGCTCGCCTGCCAGCGCTCGTCCAGAGCGGCCTTCCGCAGGGAGAAACAGGCGGGCCGTGGCCTTAGAGACGCTAACAGCGTCAGTTGGTACGCTGTTAACGCCTCTACGCTACATTTAGGGAATATCTCGTAGGTTTTAATCACTTTTATAATATAGTTCAGAGGAGAGAAGACTGAGAGGCGATCTCCATTAATGCACATAAATGTCTTAAAGGCGGGTGTGGAGGATGGCGCCAGACCTTTCGGTGGTGCCCAGCCACAGGACAGGGAGCAATGGCCATAAAGCAGCGCAAGAAGTTTCACCCAGCGTGAGGAAGAGCTTCTTTACACTGAGGGTGGCAGAGCACTGAACAGGCTGCCCAGAGAAGTCCTGGGCTCTCCCTCTCTAGGGACATTCCAAACCCACCTAGACACGTTCCTGTGTCACCTGCTCAGGTGATCCTGTCTTGACAAGGAGTTGGACTGGATCATCTCCAGAGTCTCTTCCCACCCTAACAATTCTGTGATGCTGCATGAATGAGAAGTTGTAACTCATTTCCTGCCAAAGACCCATACAAGAGCAAAAAGCCTGGAAAGCATTACTTTCCCAGCAACAAACATTCTTGTCAGGCCAGACAGAACTGCCTTTCTGAACGGCCATAAAAAGAATTTTTATTTTTTCTCCCCTACAGAAATTGTAAACACGTCGTGGAGTTACTTCTCCACTCCAGTAAACATCTCTCGGTTTATTTCCCATGCATGTCGTGGTGCAGTCCCTTTATGAGCAGTGCAGAGTAACAACATAAGCCTCACTCCCCATCTCAGAAAATTCTGCTTCCAT
This sequence comes from Taeniopygia guttata, assembly GCF_048771995.1. Classification (NCBI taxonomy): domain Eukaryota; kingdom Metazoa; phylum Chordata; class Aves; order Passeriformes; family Estrildidae; genus Taeniopygia; species Taeniopygia guttata. Next base: position 6,069,217 of record NC_133032.1, on the reverse strand, counting down.
GTGAGTATCTTTGTGGCTTATAAATTCATGTGCATGTATCTTGCAGACAATAGGTCTCAAAAGGCAAAGATGATTTATGAGAATTCCATTTCCAAACAGCTATGTTTTAGTGCAATATTTCAATAAACATACCAAGAAAATTTCGATAAACAAATCATCCATTATTCATGTATGCAAGTAAAAAAAAAAAACCAAAAAAAACCAAACAAGATCTCTGTTTGCAAAGTCTGACAGTCACTGCAGAGGAGAAGGGTGTGCAGTGCAGTGTTATCTTCCTTGTCAGCAAAGGGAAGCAGGGACCCAGTGACTGCATCCCACACATGCAATTAACAAAGGTCTCCTCATCAAAGAGAAATGTGCACAGGATGCTTGGGAGGTTGGACAGGATGGTCATTAAGTAAATTAAGTTTCTGCAAATCCAGAAACCCAACTAGTGTAAAACAGCAGCCAGCCCCAAATTCTCCACTGTCTCTTGAGAAGACTGAATGTCATACAAAAGAAATACAATAATTAAGTGGTCGACCTCAGGCAGTACCAGTGTCTTGCAGAACCTCTGCTGCCACTGGGGTTTCAGCCCTGTGATGCTCCAAGAATGGATTTCTGCAAACATTATACAAGCAAGGCAAGGTTTATAGAAAGAGGTAATGCCTTTTATTAAACCATGGCTGGCAAAATGAGACAGGGTTTCAAGTACATAAAATTTCTTTCTTCAGTGGAAGTAGAATTCTATTCTTCAAACAAAGCAAAAAAATTCAAGGTCAAATACAGCTTGCAGTCAATTGCTCAGAGCTGAATCAGATGCATGTCACATAATTTTGGAAGTAGAGGTCATTGTTTCCTGCAGACTAGAATAGATGTTAATAGGAAGCTAGAGGAAGATGGTAAACTCCTTGGAATATCCTTGGGGCAAAAGAAAAATAGGCAGTTTATAGCCTGTGGAACACAAAAGGGAAGGAGGAGAGGGAAGGGAAGATTGTGCAAGAGCAGCAATTCTGAGTCAGTGGGCTTTGATACAGCCCAGCAGAGCCAGACCTTTTCCTGCTTCAGGCATGTGCCCACCTGCAGCAGGAAACCAGCAGTCACTGAACAAAGCCAGGTACATTCACAAGACAGTGGGGCACACCTTGCAAAGATGGCTGTACAAAGGGCTGAGGATTTGCTCAAGAAGCACCTTGCTACAAGCAAGGTCTTGCACAATCTTTGCTTTAAGGAGAGTCTCTGTGGTCCTGCATGGCCTGTGGTGATGTGGGCTGCATGTTGGCAGAAGTCTGACTAAAGGCAGCACAAGCAGATTTGTCCTTATCTCTGTCTTTAACAGTTTTTAGAAACGTTGGTGTAAGTCCATATCTCCATTGAGGCTTCCCTGATTTTTTTCTCTCCTCCTCCCACAGACTTTCAGAACTCTATGTTTCCCCACCATATGGGAATTCCCAACTCTGAAACAAACCCAGAGCTGCCCTGGTGCCCCATCCATGTTCCCATGGAGGCCTGTGGTGACGTTGGAGACGTGGCAGAGCACGAGGCCACGAGTGCCAGCCAGGCTGCAGCTGGTGGCACTGGGGCAGAGCAGCCTCTGCAGAGCACCAGCTGGGCAGGGAAGGGCAGCAGCACCACAGACATCAGGGAGGCTCCACTGTTGCCACCTCAGGGGTTTGTGTGGCCAGCAGCTCCCAGGGGCAGGAGGAGAGGCTTGGCCAAGGTGAACGCGGTGACGCTGCAATAGAGCATACAAGGAGTGTGCTTTGTGGTAGTATTTATTTAGGAACCGTGAGTAACTACAGCCGTAGCGGTCTCATCTTTGCAATTCTGATGGTTTAACAAACAGGGAGAACATTAGCATATTTTTATTAAGGTACAAAATACACCCCGTTGTTGCCTAAAACATTAAAAAAAAAAAAGTGAGGAAAGCTCTGTATGCTCTAAATCAGATTCAAAACCTTTCTGTATAGGGAATTGTGGCAATACTGTGTTTAGTATAACAAGAGGTTTGTATCAATCGAAAAGACATGCTGGCAATCTGAATTTAGCAACAAAGAGTAAAGCAGTTACAAACCGTTGTGTCACCCACATTAGCTGAGCTTTGAATGTAGAAGAGCAAATCATATGAAACACATACACAACTAGGTAATATCAAACAACCTAAGGCTGATAATGTACACACCTGTATTAAAGTACACTGACTACTTAATGGTGAGGATTTAAGGTAATGTCTTTTTTTAAAAGAGGTAACCTTTGAAATGCAAATGGTTGCACTTTACACACAAAAAGTGGAAAAGAGAAAGAATCACTTTTGGAATGATACATAGATATAAGACACACTGGTTTTAGATTATGCATAATCACCTTGCAGCCTCTGATATTACCTCTGAACAAGACCAAAAACTTAAAAAGTGCCAATACCGTGAAAGGAAAGCAAAGTTACTAAGTCTGAGTGTGTTAACCATTTCTGAGAAAAAAATGGGGATTGGATTTTTTTTGTTTTTCTGCGTTTTTAAAAAACGCAACAGCCTTACTGGTGCAGGTTCAAGACAAAAACAAGACAGTCAAGCTCATAAGGTAGAAATAGGTCCTATATAGGTTTAAATTCTTTGGAAATTGCTAAGAACAGAGGAGTTTGTAATCCAGGCTTCTATTTTTTTGGCTACTCAAAAAATCTGTGGGAGTTTCCAGCTTATCATCAGTTGAAATCTGTTTTGCAATTGCCAAATAAATGCAAGTAAAACTTCAACTAACCTGGGATTCCATTCACAGACATGCACAGAGAAATCATTGATTGTGCAATAACCTGTTTTATCACAGCAGCATATATATGAATCGTAAGTCTTTATTAGACTGACCAGAAACAGAAAATATTCTCAGTCTTTGTGTTTTCAGTGTGTTTCTTAAGTAGGCAGCTGCAACTGCACTGAAGTGACAAGGCTCCATAAGGGAAAGGTGACAAAGTGGGATAAGCTGGCTAAAAGCAAGATCAGGAGTATCTCAGGAAACCACCTGGATGTTTAATGCTTGCCAGAAATACAATGACACTAACAGCTCACTGTCAGAGGCAGTGAAAATGTTTGAAGTTTGGTTTGTGAGACTCTGCTTAAAGCAAACAAGAAATGAACCATGCCAGCATACAAGTCACAATGCTGGCTGTGTCAAACCTTCCCTTACAGAAGATACAGCTCAGCCTATTCCTCAGGACTGGACAGATTCACTGCATGTCTGGCCAACAATTCCTTTAAAGTCAATCTCAGGGAGCCAACTTAGCTGCAGTTTTGGCTGAGAAAAGTGATGGTAGAGAGCCATGAGCTCAGTAAATAGACTATTTTTCTTTAAGATGTTCAGAATATAATTTAGTTTCCATACATTTGATTTTAAAAGTGGTCTGGGCAACTTAATTGATGGCTTGCTTAAAGTCCTAGCAACTTAAAAAGCCTGCTGTTTTGAAGTAATGCCCATACATAAAGCTAACAGGTATCAACTGATCATGCTGAAATAACAACCCCCCAAAGACCTACGTTTCACACAAGGTGCTTTTGATAACTTGGTTTTCTGAGCCTTATAAAGAGAGTCTTTAAATATATTTTTTAGCCTTGTTTCATTCTTCCTCCTCTTCATCTTCTTCTCCTTCTCCCTCTCCTTCTTTTGCCATTGTTTCCACAAGGAGCTCTGCGGTGCACGTGGCTTCCCCAAGGCTGTTAACAGCTTTGCAGGTGTATTTGGCATCATCGTCCCCACATACTTCAGAAATAGTTAAAGAACAGTTCCCTTCCTCATCGTAATCTATCTGGAAGTGACGGGACTCCTTGACAGGCTGATCATCCTTGAACCACATCACCTCAGGGTCGGGATAGCCTGCAAGAGGGGAGAGAGAGCAGTGACTGCAAGAAACGAGCATTAACTCAGCACTAATTACCTTGCGCTCTAATTCCTGTGTATGGATGTGCCAGAGTGTTGATAGACAAATATCTCATTGACTTCTATGGAAAATAAAAACAGATGATGTGAGTATTTTTTACTTCACATTTAACTATAACTATTTTTTATGAATAGCAAAAACTGCACGCGAGCACTGCAGTAGTGGCTGGATTCCTCCTTCCAGTCCCTTAGCAGTGCCTGCAGAGAGCTTTTTGTGTGCTGTAGCCATCAGCCAGCAGGGAACTCCTGACGGTGCATCTGAGGCTCACGTTACACTGCAGCTTCTCCTGAGACAACAGTTCCCAACACCGAGATTTTCAAGGGTAAACTGTTTTCGGCTTACAATTTAATACCTTTCTCAGGTATTTTGCTGTGGTTATTCTGAATCTTCCTCCTAATCTGCTCCTTAAAAGTCAGCCTTTCCTGTACATTTCACTCCCCTTTTCTGTATTTGTTAGGGTAAATGAGGAAGTCTAAGAAAAGCATTTTGATTGTGCATCTCAACAGGAGTTTCAGAGCCTTTTGTGAAGGAAACGGCTCTGCTAAGCCTCAGAGCAGCGCTGTACAATGCCTGCTGCAGAACAATCCCTTATACAGTACTCTTGGCTGCTGTAACAAATTGAAGGTTGGTGGTTTCAGCCAAGTTCTGGACTGGGAGGGGAGGATAACTCCCCACTGGGCAGAAATAAAGTGCAGGAATCGCTAATACACAGTGAACATTACAGCAATAGACTGCAAAGATTGGAACATCAGCCGTGGTACATCCATCTGTTTTATTCCATGCAGTACTTGTGCAGTACCCCCCACGCTGAGCATCCATCAGCAATAATAATCCATCCTCACATCTCCACTGTGAGATAGGAAACCCAGGCAGGCAAAGATTGGGAGCATAGAAACAAGCAGAAGGTCGATGAGGCATTCTCTGATTTCCTTATTTTAAGATTATAAATTAACTTGTACACATGCAGGATGGTATTGACCCTACCCATTTTGTTTTCACAGCTCTTCTTTCCAAATTTCACAGCTGAGATACACAAGGTTCAATCTCATTGCAGGAGAAGTGCCAGAGGTCTTGGCCTTTAGACTCTTGGGCTGACCATGCCCACACTCCTTATATGTCTTCTCATAAACTTATATTTTGCATGTTCTAGTCTGAGGTTTCTTTCCTGAACTCATAAATTAAAAAACCCCAAACAACAGAACAGTATTTTCTAGATGTGACTTATGTGACCAGCACAAGAATATTATCTTTACTTCTCATGCATTTACAATTAGGGACTTGTTTGCCTTTAATAAAATTTATGTATGGCTTAAAGTTATCTTGAGGTGACATGAAACTGGTCTGCCATTTCAGAGCACTGACCTCCTACTAATTCTTGGTGTCTGGCTGGCACTTTTTAAGAGTATACTATTGGAATTTATGCTTCTACTTTGCATCTTGCTCTTATTGTTCCCTTAAAAATCAAATGACATTTCCCACTTGCTATTCTATATTAGTGATTCACACGTGGACTCTTGGAGACTTCTGTTCTATGGAAAGTACAGAACAAGCTTCAAATAATTTCTGTTATTGCCACACTTTGTGCTGTGACATGAAGATATTGGTAAAGCAAACTGGCACCAATTCAACAACAATACAGAGGTAACAATTGAGAAAGTAAAACAATTACCCAGTGCAGAAAGTTGACAAGGAAGGAAAAGAAAGAAACAGACACGACTATTCAAAGTACCTTCAATTTTGCAGTCAAATCTAGCAGCACTTCCTTCCACAACTTCCATGTCAAGGATTTTTTTAGTAAAATATGGCTTTACGTGGGGCTTTTCTTCAGCCACTTCTTCGAGGAATGCATCTGGAGGGGAGCAAAGAGGTAGTGAACAGTTTTACAGGGCATGTTCTCAAAAGATGTATTTTAGTTTTAATTACCAGATGGTAATGAAAGAATCTTTTATTTCACTTAATTCTATCAGACTAATGGGACAGCGAGGATGTTGGCTGCTTTGCTTTGTGCCAGTCTTTTGCAGCTGGAAAAGGATTCAGGCCATAAATAGAAAGAAATGGATGTGAAGGCCACCATGCTACAAATGCTCAGTATTTTCCTCTTGAATTTGTTTCTAACCAAACCTGGACATTTTCTAGTCAGAGAGATAAATGAGCTCCACTTGTATCAGGCCCACAGTCTATGTGGATTTGTCAAAATTGCTTGCTTTTCAGCAGTGTCAAACATTTGCACCTCTGACTGTTGCACACCACTATTTCACATTTCATCTTGGGACCTACAGGAGTAACGCAGACATTTCCTTAAATGCCCTGTCTGAGGAGGATGGTTAATGCAGGGTGTGTGCCATGGTTACAGCAAGTGTTAATACTTTATTGCTTGCTTGCTTGCATGAGAAGGCAATACATCACTGTCATCTTTGTATAAACATGCATTCCCAAACTTAGAGAAAGTGCAGCTAATAAATCTGCCTTAATTCTTTGGCTTTAAAAAGAAAAAAGTTTACTGCCTGTGCTTAAACTGTCACATTTTGAGAAGCAGAACAATATAAGAACAGTGAATTTTTGACAAATTTCTGTAAAAAATAGGAAGATAACAGAGAGAGTGCAGTAATATCCAACTCAATTAGTCTCTAGCAATTTGCTAAAAGTTTTAGTAGGATTGATTCAGAGACAGGTGAAAATATGGGACAGAAAAAAATCCTTACCTTCATTTTCTGCTTTGTCTGCATTTATAGGGCTTGTAGGTGAGCTCCCAGAGGCCTTCCTCCCACTCATGCCAGAAATCATTGCCATGGACGACAGCCTTCCTATTGCTCGGACAGCATGGCCTGTTTTCTAAGACATAACAGAAAAGGCTTCTGATCAATCCAATCCAACAGGCATGTGATTTTCTGTAACAATCGTGCTTCAGACAAATTATCTGGGATCTCTGCAAACCTCACTGGAATTGGTGGACAAACTGCTTATATATAGCTCAGTTGTTCTAGGAGAGACAGAGCAGGCTGGACTGAATTACCAAATTTAGTTGCAGATATAAACTTCCCCTGATGAACTCATACCTAAATGAATGTCTCTGTTAGCTGTGGATAAAAAGCACTGTGCGAGAGGAGGGCCAGCAGAGAAGCCCTGTCCCGTGTAACTGGAACTGAACTCTGGTGGGGAACGCCTTTCTCCACAGCCTATTGGGCTGGGCTGAATTTCATCCAGCATGGATAACGAGCTGATATGAAATGAATGAGAAAGCACCATCTGCATGATGGGAGCAGACCTCTGACAGGACCCAGGATCAACCACCAGGCTACTAAAATATGCTCAAACTATGAGGGCTGTAGTACTGACAGTTGTATTGCATGAGCTTCAACAAATGAGTAGAATGTAAGAGGGAATATAAGGTAGACCTACACAAATTAGTATTTTGTAGCATACTCAAAAGGACCCAGGATTTCACACAGCATCTCCTGTAGCTATCAGTGTGGCACAGATAGACCTGCTACCCCAGTTCCGGCATTAGGAAAACACAAGATAGGGAGACTGAATATGTTACAGAAAACCAGTCTGACTGAATGCATGGGAAGCTGGGGAGGTTCCAACAAGACAGAACTCTTGGCTTAGTAGAATGAAACTGCCCCAAATTTAGGTACCTTTAGGGAGGCCAGGCAGGCAAGTTTTACATGAACTATTCAGGTTTGTTAAGAATTACACAATCCTCCAGTTCTCAGTGGCATGGAGAGGGCAGGGAAAAGAGAGATGTACCCCCCAGAAGAGTAGAAAAAACAATACTTGAGCTCATGCTTTTCAGTAGCCTGAAATGGGATCATTCAGTGTAATCCATGTGCAGCTGTGCACCCTCTTACTGCCCAGCTGCAGAAACTAGACCTGCTGTCCTGCATTCCCACCCTGGCCCCGCCAGAGTTGTCCTGCATTCCCTCCCTGGCCACACTGAAGCTTTACCAGCAGCAGAAACCTCCTGATGTGAGGTGTTCCCCAGAATCATAAACATTAAAAATAAAGAGACTCATTAGGCTATCCAGCCCAATTCCACATCCTCTTCATTACCTGCCATTTTCTTCTGGCCATATATTTCTTCATCCTATCTTTGGAAAGTTTTTTGGCTTCCATGTTTTTGGTGTCTTTTTGCAGCCAGGGATGCTGAAGACATTGAGTACAATTTAAGCGACTCCTGTTTTTGTATAAGAAGACCAGTCAGTGTTGCCAATAACAAGAGAGGAACCTACCTGCTGTAATATTATTTTGTGCTCTGTTTGCTAAAAGCTGATTTTTCTGTTTCCTAAATTTAGTAACAAAGATCACATGGTTTTGCTTTCCCAGCCATTCTAACTTCTTAAACTCACTTTCACAATTTCTGTAGATCTTTTTGAGAGAAAACTGTACATTTTTAAGTGTTAATAAAACATTATAAAACAAAGCAGGAAAAGCTGTATGTTTTAGGCAAGGAACACATACAGCAGAGCCACAATGGCAGCGATTCAGCTGCTTCATGCTGGCAGAACACTGTCCCAGATCTCCTTTCTTTCACTTACAGAGATTACCCCATCCCACCACCTAATAGCCTCCTGAACATCTAACAGAACAGAAATGTCCAGATCTCTTGCCATCCCTCTTCTTCACTTTGCTCAGGGTGCACATGTAAGTAACCCTCTGTTCTCCATCCATCCACTTGCAAGCTCATTGGAAGAAGAATGTTTCCTTTCCTTGGTTCGTTCAGGCACTTCTGCAAACAGCATTTTTAACTCTGATTTTTTTTTTCTTGCCCAGTTACTACATTTATAGGGAAGCTGCCTACTCAAGAGGTACCACACTTACAAGTGACACAAGGCAGAACCGCAGCCCATTCAGAGCAAGACAGAACGTGTCACGCAGGAATGTGTGTCAGCAAGAGTGGGGATCAGAGGGGCCACACAAAAGCCTCGGGTGCACCTTGCCCGAGGGAGGGAAGAGCACAAACAACCAGCAATTGAAGCAAAAGCTCCACTGAGCCCCTGCACCCTGTGAGTGAAATAAAGAGCGGCACAGGCAGAGCTGGGCGGGCACGCACAGCTCCTTATAAAGTATGGCCAGAGGTGCTGCGGCCATGGGGAGATGCACAGGGGGAAACACGAATAGCAACTCCAGCTAATGCAAACACAGAAAGTGCAGCAAGTAAGTCCAGGCTTTACTTCATGTCTTTCTTCAGCAGATTGCTGATAAAGTCCTTGGCATCATCAGAGATTTCATCGAAAGCCTCATCATCAAAGTCCCACGTTGCTGAGGTGACATTGGCAAGGGTTTCGTTGTCGTTGTCTCCCATGAATGGAGAAAGTCCGCTGACCCTGGGGATGGAGCAGACACAGACACAGAACAAACCACGTCAATTTACCAGAGGAGCAAGTTAAAATTGCGTGTGACATCTCCCATGCTCTGCAGTTCTTTACAAATAAAAGCTTGCTTCGAAAACTAAATTAAATTAAAAAGGCCTCAAAACTACAGATAGTCTTATGGGAAGGAAACTAGAATTTTGCCAGCAAAACTGAAAGGCACATTTTTCTAGTTTCCTTCTCTTTTCCCATGACATTTTTTATGAGAATTAAAATTAGATTAAATTGGAGCAAAGTAGTTTGTTATATGACTTGTCTAGTTCTGCATAACTATTACTGGATTTTTCGCACCAAATTTGGTGGAATATCCTTTTTTCCCCTGTGACATTTCCTCAGAATCACAGAATTGTTAGGGTTGGAAGGGACATCTGGAGATCATTAATTTCAGGGTGATTTTGCTGCTTTAGTGTCAAATCAAGGGGGTTTTTGTACATTTTATTCCATTTACTCCTTCAGAGAGACCCCAAGAAGAAAGGTGCATAATGAAATAATGAAATCCATAAGGGTATTTCGTAAACAAACCCACCCTGAATTACACAGACAGATAAAACAATGCTGCATCACTGCAGGCTGTGGAGTTATGCAGATGCATGCAGAAGTAATTTGGTCTTTATGTTCTCGCTCCGTCACAATGATGTGTGAAATGGAAATAATGCTCTCCTATAACCTAAGTTGAGCTTCCAAGGCTTTTTATACAATATTACTGATGAATTGCCAGTGAGAGGCAATTACAGAACATCACGGAGTAATTTTTGCAGTCTCTTTCTCCAGTTGAGCATTATCCTTTATTACACTGTGCATCTGGATACTTTTGATGCCTGTATATATCACACTTTCAGTAAAAACTTAAGAGGTGAAAGGTTGCTTATTCCTTAGAACTACAAGTCATTCACTTTTCCAGGTCCTCCTGGCATGCTATTTACAGAATAACCTATTCTTCATGAATTTTTACAGACATTATTTGATTTCTCTGTACAGTTGTGTTAACCAGCACTAGTCCTTTTTTTTAAATATAGAAGAATAGCTATAACTTATTAGGGTTCTGAAAACACTACATGGAAATAATACTATACGAATATCATGGTGCCAGTGAATATCACAGAACAGACTGGTTAAAAAAAGATTGGGGTCAAATAAAGTGAGCTATTAGATTAATAATATTAGAGTGATCTCCTTCAAAGTTACTTTGCTTAATTTTAGGCTCTTATTACATTCAAAATCTGATTTGTTCCTAAGCATTTTATTTTATAAGCAAAGCAGAAACACAGTCTTTGAAGTCTCACACAGAGCAGACACTAAATCTTTTACCATTTCTGGAAGTTGTGTGCAGTACAGCAGACTCTAGAATCTTACGTGTGTACTTCAGAAACTTCTTAGTAATAATACATGAGCTGAAGATAAAAGGTTTGTTTATTCTCAGGCAGAACAAGGTAAATCAGAACAGAATATATTTGCTATCATACTTTCCATTATATATGTGGTGCTCTCGAATGCAGCAGTGAATCCTAACTTTGTAAATGGGTAAGGTGGCATAAACCCATTTATGAAGATATAACAGGACAAGTTACCAAAAGCTGAAAGATGAATGTACCAGAAATGCCCCACGAAGCCTTTTTAGCATGACTGTTCCCTGTGTTTGACCCTTGCTTTACTGGAGGAGAGAAGGTTTGTGCCTGGCAGGGCAGCACTGCAGAGCTGGCACAGCTGTGGGCAGCGCGAGGCTCTGCTCTGCCCGCACCCCCTGCAGCCCTCACGGCCAGGTCCATTCAGCAGGCACGGGAATCTCTGTCCTGGGACCACAAAGCATTCCTGCAGGGCCTTAAACCCACCTCCTCTGCAACATCTAAACATTTGCTCAGTTATGAAAATGTCAGTGTTCTCCATCATGTTTTAGCAATGAAAAAATCTCATGCAGACCACAGTTCTGATTTTGGGTTCCACATACTGACTGCTGGTTTGTCTCATTTTTACCTTGTGGCAAGAACAACAGTCTCAGCCAAGGCAGCAGCTCATACAATGGCAGGTCTGTGAAGTATTCCTTTAGCTCATTGTCAAAAGAGGGGATGTACATTTTCTCTTCATCCAGTTAAGCTCCGTACCCACACTTGGGCAGCCGGAGCAACGACAATCCCATTTCCCTTCAATACTGGATCGAAGTATGTCAGAGGTGACCTCTGAACAGTATTACCACAAATAGTGCTGTGCGGCTCTTGCACTACATTGGACAAGATTTTGGCCTTTTTCCAGAGGTTAAAGGTGCAGTAGTGAGAGATCATATGTATACTAAAAAGCCTGCTTTAGGTACAGGGGTGTTGCTTCATGTGGAAACACCACTGCTCCATAGTGGTGTAAGAGGCAGCACTTGTACTGCATGTCCCACACAGCTTTTGAAGGGTGAGGATAAATTAAAGGATGAGAAGATTAGAGAAGAAAAAAAATATATTTGGTTGTTGTTTTTATTTGTGTGTGTGTATGTGTATTTTTTTTTTTTATTTTAGAATTGTACAACAGAATTATCTGATAAAATTTTAAATGCTGTGGTAGGATTGCTCGATCCCATGCATTTGGTAAATCACCAGGTGGATCTCAGTTAAGCCTCCACTCACTTTGTCATTTCTGAACACCAGTGTAACAGTGCCCATTCAAACTTTTAAATGAACCTATTTTTGTATTTCTGAATGTGCTGTTGCAGATTTACAAAGCTAAAATATTTTTCTCTCTCTCCTACACTTTTACACTGTGAATCAGTTGCCTTGTTGTGGAAATACTTCTAAGGAGAATTAGATCCTTGTCTATAATCAGAAAACAAAATCCAGCAACTAGTGTAGATTATAGCCAGCAATTTTTATCTCTAGCACAGATTTCACTGACCGAAGTCTTGGTTCATTTCTTAATAGCCATTTAAAGTAATAATGGTCCAGCAACTCTTTTGACAGATAATGGAAACAATTTCTTTTTGGAATGCTGAAGTGATAAAGATGAGCTACTGCTCCAGAAAATTAACTCTGAGCTTACACTGCAAAGTCACTCTTAGACAAGCAGCAGGCTGTTTACTGAAAACATTTTTCCAGTTACTTTACCAGGCATCTTCCTGGCATGTTAAGAACCATTTGTTTAGAAAGTCTTTCACAGTTTCCACTTCTAAATAAAGAAGAAATATACTTTATGCTCTGGGAGTTCCTTAACATTTATTGGTCTGTTCTAGCAAAGCTCTGAGTGCAGACATAGAAATGTTACGATGAAAAGGGTCCAATGTGGATGCAAATTTTATTGCCTGTGTAGCAAACATCACAGCATTTCAACTGGAAATCTTTGCATTAAGCCTCCCACTAATCCAGGGAAGTTGGCTTTGCTGCTTGTCTCAAAGGGTCAGACTGTGAACATTCCTCTGCAAGCAGTGCTTGCAGCTCCAACTGCCTGGGACTGCTGGCACTTCTGATGAACATGTGCAGGGCATGTCAAATAAGCATGTGATGATGACACCTGCACCATGAGATCATGTAGAGAATTAATTCTTTTTCAAGTGAACTACAGCAAATAAATAGTGTGAGGATACTTTGTCAGGGACACACACATGGAACACAGCTCACACTGGTGCTCTCTGGAGGAAGCAGACCACTGAGCCCATGTAAAGGACAGCTCATTGCTGAATCAAGGGTGTTATTGGTGTTCTCCTCCTTGTTTCACATGCCCAGTGGATTAATGAGGAATCATAGTTTGCCAGTGCCACTGAACAAATAAAATATTTTATTTTGAGCTGTGCAGTTTGACATTAAAGCCTTCCTAACTTGGTTTAAGGAAAGAACAAGGAGTGCTCTCCCATCTTTAATATAGAGAGGTATAAACTTAACATGACATGGAGCCGACTGTAAGCCAGCGGAGCCTTGCTTTATCCAGGTTCCAAGCCAGAACACCCAAAAGATGAACGATGCTGAAGGATCTTTCAACAAACCCAAACGGCCAAACAAGGGAGGGGAAACAGCAGAGATGAACGACACAATGGATAGAAGGGAAAGGGAATGTTTGAGGAATTGGGGTGTGTGCTGTTAGGAAGGTGCTGAAGGGAAAGAGTATACAGCAAGATCAAATGTGATATTAAAACACGGCCCAAGATAAAATATATTAAAAAAAATTAATTGACAGAGATCAACTACATTGAAAAGACAAACACAGCCTGGCACTGATAAAGCAACGAGAACCATTGGAACACAAGCGGGGGTTTGAATCAGCCACAGACAATTCCTCCCTGAAACTACTTGGATCCTTTGGCGCTAGAAGGAAAAGGGCAACCCACATTCAATGTACACCCATGCAGTGCTGAAACCTTAGACTGAAAACAAAACCAAGAAATTGTTTCAGATTACCAAATATTAAAAGCAATGACTATACAAATAGTTCATCAGAAAAGAACTAGAATTAGAAAAAACATGCAAATTCAGCAATGCTCAGAAGAATAAATGGAATAGAAAGAGCTAGAAAGAATTCAGGAGGTTTAACCTTCATTAGATAAAGATTATTGTAAATGCAGAAAGGAACACTGAAATAGACATAAATGGAGATGATATACACAAGCTATAATATTTGTGGCCTGTTATTTCAAAGGCAATAGATCAACTTAAGTACGTGGAACAGTACTGTGATGCAGAACAGGACAGAGTACAAGATAAAAGTGGAAGATAAAAAACATGAGGTGGGGAATACAAACGAAAATTTAAGGAAGAACAAAGACAGATGAAGAGACAGGACTGAGTAAGTTATCCAGAAAGATAAAAAGGATTTAAGATGTAGTTTAGAAATGTGGAAAGGGAACCCATGAACTGTAGGATGGAATTAAATCAGTCTTGCCATAAGGAAGACAGATGCAGCATCTCAGCAGGGAGTGCAACATCTGTACTTACATCTGCATAGCAGAGGAATGGGGAGAGGTTTTGCTGTGGGGTTTTGGAGAAGTGCTGTCACCCTGCTTTCTACTTAAGATTACATCCCAACCATTTATTCCTCTGCAGGGAAGACCCTTCACTCACAGAGATCACTTTAGCAGCTCTCTGCTAAAGCTGGTTTGTATTCATTGTTGTGCACACATCATGGAAACACTTTCCATGGCAGTCACTTTCTAGGCAGGTGCTGTCAAGTGATGCTGTCATGTGCTCCCTGCTGTTTCCCTTGGGACAGAGGATGGGCACAGCAGCTTTGGCCCATCAGCTGCCTCTAGCAGAGCTGCCCTTAAGTCCAGTGCTCTCCTCTGCCTGCATGGTCCCACTCCCACAGCAGGGGAGAGAGGATGGGCACAGTGATGGTGTGTGAGACAGACACCAAGTGAGTGTGTCTTGCACTTCAGGTTCAAGATTTGGTAGTTCTGAGCTTAAAATCAAAACAGGAAAGCAGAGCTGCAACTAAAGAGAGATGCAGTTCTCATTGACTTTCATTTGCATTCTGTAATGATGATTGATAGTTCATTTTGGATAATGGCTCATAGTTGTGGGTCTGTGAAAATAGCTGGGCTGTAAGAAACTTAAGAGATTGGGAGTAATCTGGGATGGAGAAGTAAAGCCAAGTGATGACTCATGGGTCTTCCCTAACTTCTATTACTTTGTTCTTACAGCAAGAAAGACAAAAGCTGATTATCACCACTAATAATAATTGTGGCAATAGCAATGCACCAAAATAAATATTTTTCATTGTGTTTGGGTAATGCAGATTTCCCCTCATGATGGGTGAAATGATCTTGAATATACCTTAGCAAACAAGTAATTTCATAACCTATTTCACAAGGCATATCCGATCAGCTGAATGAGTGTAACACCACCCAAACCCATCAGCTGAAGGGTGCAGCATCCAAATATCCTGCGTGGCACAGAGAAACCGGGAAGAAGCAGACTGGTCTTTGGCAAGACAGGTCGCCTTGTTCCCTTCGCGTTGTGTCAGCCGATGCAGCTGTTCCGCAGCCCTGGCCGCATCCCCGGGCGCTCGGTGCCAGCCCGGGCGGTGCTGGCAGCCCGGGAGCGCACGGAGCCGGCCGGGGCGGTGCGGTGCTGGCAGCCCGGGAGCGCACGGAGCCGGCCGGGGCGGTGCGGTGCTGGCAGCCCCGGAGCGCACGGAGCCGGGGCGGTGCTGGCAGCCCGGGAGCGCACGGAGCCGGGGCGGTGCTGGCAGCCCGGGAGCGCACGGAGCCGGGGCGGTGCTGGCAGCCCCGGAGCGCACGGAGCCGGCCGGGGCGGTGCGGTGCCGGCAGCCCGGGAGCGCACGGAGCCGGCCGGGGCGGTGCCGGCAGCCCGGGAGCGCACGGAGCCGGCCGGGGCGGTGCGGTGCTGGCAGCCCGGGAGCGCAGGGAGCCGGCCCGGCCGGGGCGGTGCTGCGCTGGCAGCCCGGGAGCGCACGGAGCCGGCCGGGGCGGTGCGGTGCTGGCAGCCCGGGAGCGCACGGAGCCGGCCGGGGCGGTGCGGTGCCGGCAGCCCGGGAGCGCACGGAGCCGGGGCGGTGCTGGCAGCCCGGGAGCGCACGGAGCCGGCCGGGGCGGTGCTGGCAGCCCGGGAGCGCACGGAGCCGGGGCGGTGCTGGCAGCCCGGGAGCGCACGGAGCCGGGGCGGCACTGGCAGCCCCGGAGCGCACGGAGCCGGGGCGGTGCGGTGCGGGCAGCCCGGGAGCGCACGGAGCCGGCCGGGGCGGTGTTGGCAGCCCGGGAGCGCACGGAGCCGGCCGGGGCGGTGCCGGCAGCCCGGGAGCGCACGGAGCCGGCCGGGGCGGTGCTGGCAGCCCGGGAGCGCACAGAGCCGGCCGGGGCGGTGCTGGCAGCCCGGGAGCGCACGGAGCCGGCCGGGGCGGTGCCGGCAGCCCCGGAGCGCACGGAGCCGGCCGGGGCGGTGCGGTGCTGGCAGCCCCGGAGCGCACGGAGCCGGCCGGGGCGGTGCCGGCAGCGAGGGACGAGCCGCAGCTCCCTTGGCGAGCGGGGCCGGGCGGGCTGCGGGCGGCGCTGCAGCACCGAGGCACCGCCGGGGCCGGCGCCGCTCCCGCCCCGCCGCTCCGGCATCGGCACCGCGCTGCTGCCTGGGTGGGCTGCGGCCACGGAACCTCCTAAGGAGCTTGCGAAGTGCTTGGGAGTGAATGGAAAATAGAAGTCCTGTAAATAAACCGGCAGAGCGAAGTGACCTCGAAGCGTGGAGCACGCTTCACGTCTGAAATTGAAGATAACAGAAATATCCCGAGGCTTTGCTGGGAGTAAGAGGGAGTTGATGTGGTAGCTTTGGCATAGGCCAAGTAAGGAAATTGTGTTGCTTGGTTTTGGAATGGGAAGAGCATGTACAAGTGCAGGCTCATGAGAAAAGCAGGAGCAGAGAACAACTGAGTAAAAGTGAGGCATACAACTGTGCACTGCCAGGTCAGGGAGTGGGAGCTGCTCTTTAATAAAGGAAGAAAGGTATTGAGAGGAGTCTTTAAAATAACCAATGCAAAGTAGATCTGCCCTTGACTTGTTACTGAAGCTGGAACAAGGGAGAAGGAACCATGCTCCAATCTAAGCTTCTCTTTTCACTTGCTTATATGGCACTGAGTGTGTAAAATCACTGCTGGAAGAAAACCACTTGCTGATCTAGGCATGGACATACTATTTCCATATACATTTCTCTAGATTCACTGATGTTTATAAGCATGCTGTATCAAATAATATATAAAAATCAAATCTAATACTCAAATATGTAACCAAGAGCTGCAGCCAACCATCTTCTAAAGTGTTTCCATGAGCTTAATCCATGCTGATTATAAAATGTATTTATACAGTGGCTTGTGCTCGGTAATAAATTAAAATGCAGTGTGAACAGATATGGTAATGCTGGGATACTTCAGTGTGTCCCACAGGACACCAAAGTTTCACAAAAGTTTTCTCTCATGGAATAAAATAATGGAAATTAATGGTTATTAGTGCACACTCAAATATTTCTCTTTAACATCAGAAAAGGAAAAAATAGTTTGAAGTTAATAATAAACCAGTCACATTGTATTTTTAATGAGGTGAAGCGTTCCTGGTTTATGTAGTAAGAGATAAAATACCAAATAGCTGAGTTTCTGCAACTGCTAGTTCTGCAATTTACCAATTGCACCCTTCAGAGAACAGCTAAGTTTTATTAAACATGCTGGAGGTGCTAATTGCAACAAAAAAGGCCTGAAAATTTTGTATGTTCAGCAGCTGTCAGGATCTGTGAATTAAAGAATAGAAAAGTACTCACAAAATGTAGCAGATAACTCCTATACTCCACATATCTGTTTCATATCCAATAGGTTCATAGTTTATAACTTCTGGAGCCACAAACTCAGGTGTCCCAAAGAGAACTTTCAGAGAGCCTGCATTTTCTGTAAAGAATGAAAGAGAAAACCATTAAATGCTGCATGGAGATTTTTAAAAACAGGCTGTTGTCCAGTAACAGGAAAACCAGATTTGCCCTATTATTTGTGATTTTGTTAAAGATCTGTATCAGAAGAAATAAATGATGCCTGAATTGCTGTTTCCTTAGCTGATACATGTCTAGCAATAAAGAATTATTTATTAAGCATCCTCAAGCACACAGCACTGCATAAGGCACATGAGAAGGTTCCTATTGCAAGGAGCTTCCACAAGACCAAATCTATGAAAAAGGGAGAGCCATCAGTACTTAATTCAGATTTGTATATCCTGAAGTAAAACGTGTCTGAGCCTCCATCCCTTTAGCAGTTGCACAAGAGAACTGCAGGAATCCAGTGTCAGAAAGAAGCTACAATTTTCACAAATTATTGAACATTTATCAAAGCTTGGGGCTCTGCATATTGTGGTAAAAAGAACCAGTAGTGTTAAAATTATAACAGTAGTAAATAACTATTTAAATCCAACACCTTTTCTTCTAGGGTAAACAGGAAGGTAAATCAATAGTGGGTTGCATGCCTCTTAAATTTGAAGTGAGACCAGCAGTGAAAGAAGAGAAGGAGCAGATGATATATACCAGTCAGATCATTACCTCACAGGTAAAACTGGACTTGGGCATCCTCTCAAAACCAGGCTGCCTACAAGCACACCTGTGGTCAAGGGGAAGCACAAATCACCAGCTGTCAGTCACCAGCTGCTCCAAACTCCTATTCAGCTGGCCTGTAGCACAGGTATTCCAGATTCTCCCTGCTTAAACACTCTGTGGATGCTTTTAAAATTATCTATAGTGAAGCTACTGCTTCCAATATGAAATGAAAAGATGAAGTCATAAGACATGTGAACTGCCTTGACATTCTTCTTGTGTTGACCCACCAGTATTTCCCTACTGGAAAATACAGTGATGGAGGTAAGAGAAAAACCTGTTCATAACCAAGTGCTGCCAGATTATGCTGCCAATGTGCAAGTGAGTGATAAATCTACCCTCTAGCATAGCGTGAAACACAGAGTCATTAAGCTAGAAATTCTTAGGCAAATCTCAGTGGGCTCATTTTTATCAATGCTTGTTCTAAATTTGATAGGAAGAAGAAAAGAAAAGGCAAGGTCAGGAAGAAAGAAATCTAAGGAACAGTTTAGGTACTGGGGGAAAAAAAAACCCTACATCCCAGTAATAGAATTGTATTGTAAAAACATAAAAATGTCAGAATAGAAATTGTATCTGACTTGAAACAGACTTGGATTTAGACTGAGAAACTCGTGTCCAGTCTGCACATCTGTCTGAACCATCAGTGTATGCCTTAAGTGAGATTCATTGCATTAGGTTTATCTTTTGTGCAAGAGCAGCAGCCAGATTAGGCACAGTAGAATGTCCTAGTGAGGAACCACTGCTCTCCCAAAGAGATTACCATCTAAACAAAACAGATATAGATGGGAAGGCAAACAGATGTAACACATTCCAGTCCTGCTCCTGTTAAGGTTACCAGGAGTACAGGGATTTGCAGCTCTGCAATCAAGAGAAAAGCTAAAAAATCCTCAAATAGCAGCAAATCAAAGTTTTGAGGAGTCTACAAAAGAAGAAACCTGTCCACAACACTGAATCTGAATAGAATATTTTTATTTACCAGAACTTAATTTACCAAGTTTTGCAACATAAATACTGATCCCAGTACAGACCCCACTCCCAAATTTAGCTCTGCTGAAAGGCATTTATGAAATGCAATCAAACAGCTGAGCTCTTTTGAGGTACCCAAATCCCCAATTTACCAAATTAAATCTGAAATATCTATGGGGTTAATAACCTGCCTAATGATTGAACACTGTGCTTGAGGCAACTTTTGAGCACAACCACAACAATTCACTTGCAGTTGTGCAAGTTTCCCATTTTAAATGCTTTGCTCCTTTTGAATCCTTTTTTTGCTCTGCTCCAAATTTACTATAACCATGGTTATAGTAAATTAATCGCAGAAACCTAATTTTCACATACTTTCCCTGCTCCCACCATTTTTAGAGACAGAAACAGAAAGAAGGATGCCTGGGAGCAGCTGCAGGAAATTACCCAGATCCTCCCATGCAAATTCACCAACATCAAGACCCTCCTGCTCTCTGTCTATCCTTTAAAAAGCACATTCAAAAAGTATTCCACAATATCCCTACAGTTACATAACCAGAGTTTTCTTACTCCAAAATGTACGATACTTTTTCTAACATGGCATCTAAAATAACTTAGCCTAAAAGAAGGGCAATGTGGTTCTCCACAGTGGCCATGAGGAGTGAGAGATCACATTCTTTGTTAAGTGACAACAGGAAGCCTAAGATTCCATTTTCCCATCTGCTTTCATTTTAAAGTCAACACTTACATTTTTTTTTTCAAACTGTCCTTTTAAGAAATTACTGAAATTTATCACAATGAACCTGTTTTCTAAAAGCTTCATTGGGATCCAAATCTCAGGCTCAGATTTTCACATCCAAGTTTGGAGGCTTTTCTGTGCACGGTGTAAACTACCATGAGCAACTGTGTTTGCAAAGGCTGGTGTATGAAATGTGCTGCCCCCAGGTCAGAGAAATGTGGGGTCTTTTTTTGAAAACATGGCATTTGAGTGCAAGCATACAGTGTGAAACAATGGACACAACATCTTCTGTATATAAAAGAAACAAGAAAGGAAAAGAGTAAGACCCTTTCTGTGCAGCAATATGTCAAATCTTTACCCAGTTGTTTACAAGCTTAGTACACAAGTAAGATCTGTGTTTGGATATCCCTTAGTTCAGATAGAAAGCTGACAAGCTAGCTGGAAACTGTTGCTGACACTGTATATAATCAACTGATTTAAAAATATATCTTTACAGTTCTCAAAATCCATTCTCTTTCTCCTCAAGAAGTTTATCTTAAACAATTTTCTACATGTGTTCCTCAGCACACCAAAAAAGGTCAGGAAAATATCCCACTGCAGCTTTGGTATTTCCTGACAGTGCAAGGGAACTAATTAGCTGCAAAAGATGACTGCAGAAGGAACTGATCCTAATATCTTTAAAGCTGATCAAAAAACTGAATATTTAGAGGTACTAGCTTGCATTAGTTACAGAAAGTTAAAGCTCAGAAGTTGAAGTGCAGAATCAGCCACTGCTCCCTTCATCAATCCCTTGGCTGAGCAGTTTCTGCTCAGTCAGGGTCAGGTCTGTAGGATGAAGGCTCCAATCCCACATCTATCAATGTCAAAGTGAATTTGACAGCCAATTTCAAAGTCACAAAGCTTGAAGGAACACAAGGAGGAGGAATGTGCCCTCAGTACACCACATAAGACAACTGTCAAGAAGCAGGCATTAGTGAAGTGTTTTTAGCTATTTTTGTAAGTAAATGAAACAGTAATGTTGCTTTCTACTCTTGGAAATCATCTCAACTGAAATGTTACAATTGGTTTTTTTGCAATTAAAACAGTGCTTATGCTTGCTGGGCATGGAATGGAAGGGACCTTTCCCTTCCTAGGGAATGCCACCCACGATGTAGTTACCCAGAATGGCAGGCTGCTGAATAGCAAATACCTACAATGGAACCTAGCAAGAATTAGCAGCATATTAAGCCAAATGGATGTAAAATCAGAATCAGCATTATTGCCCACAGCTCTCATCCTTCTACATTGAGAGAAGTTGTCTGGAGTTTAGAAATTTCCTACCTATGGCATGAGTGGAGCAGCTCACAAGCTGCTGTCAGCCATGCCATGCACTGTGATGGCACAAGATTAACAGGAGAGTGGGAAAGCTGGTGGATGTGAACAGGCTGCTGAAAATAGGATCTTCTGTTTGCTAAACGTGGGTTTCACTGTGGTCTGAAGTTAAAAAGGTAGCTGAAGAAGTTTCTATAAAAAGGCCATTCCATGTTTACTTTGTATCTCTTGTTGATGAAATCTACTCAGTGCAGCAGTAAATGTACAGTTTTCAGGCTGACAGCTGGAACATCATGGGCTGAAATCTTTCCCACACCTCTCACACAAAAATACCAGCACTGGAACTTAGTTAACAGTTCATCTGTTTCCTGAACAAGAACTAAATCAGTTCATGTTCCCAGAACACTGCTGGCTCTATATTGGTGAAGGAACAGAAATGGCAGTGATCTCTTTTTTTTAATAAATAAAATAAACATCTTAGTGTCCTCGTGACCAAGATTCATTTAATACACTTTTGGAGCAGAACATTATCTAAAATTCTTCAAAGCAGACTTCTTTTCCCTTATTCATTCAACAGACCATTCCTGGTTTGTTTTAGTAAAATTATATTCTTGGGAATGCAGTACTCTGATATTTAAGTGTCAAAAGAAGTAGCATGAGCTGCATTTAGGAAGATAACAAAAGGCAGGGGGTAGTTTTTCACCTATACTCTCTCAAAAACAATTATTTACTTTTAAATAAGTATTAAAACTTTTTAAATTAATACTTTTTCAAAGAGGGAAGGAAAAAGATTTCAAGTAAGAATCCAGCTGTGAACCCTATTATATAGAGAGTAAGAGTTCAAATAAGTTGTCCCAATCAATTAATGTCAGGAGAACCACAAATCTCAGCTCTCCCAGTGCAACAGGTTCATAAAGTATTTTTCTTCCTTCTAATTCCTGGAATGATTTTTATTTCTTTTAAGAAAATACAAGGTATAAAAAAAATCAATGTGGAATGTTAGTATTGTTTAACACTGAAAATACAATTGAAGGGCTGCTTTTTAGAGCTGAACAATAGGAAGACAAGAACCTTTGAAGGTCTTTGGCTTTCAAGTTGCAGATCATGTTGGAAGCTTAGATGAAAATGAATGATGGAAAGCAGCTAAAAAGCAGCGTAGGAAGAGGAAGGGCTTGTCAAATGGAATTTCCTCTTGTTGCATTATTTTTAAGTAGTGCTATTACATAGCTCTTTATAGAATTCCTCTTATGTTTAACATGTATGACAATATCCTGCTGTTTAAGATTAAGAAATTATAAAAATGACAGGAAAATGTAAAATTACTGTAATTATCTGAAAAGCTTCTAGAGCATCGCCTTAATTTCTGCTGTTAATAAAGTTTCAAAGATTTGTAGTATTCGTGAAGTGTTTACTTAGAGAGTTAGTGCTTTATGGTACCAAATGTAAATATTTTTTAATATTAGTATTTTAGGTGGAATCTACAGGGACACCCTGCTGTGGTAACAGACAGGTAGATTCTGTACACCTCACTGCAAACTCCTCTTGCAGATGAGGTGTCCTACTCCCATTCTTGAATGTCTTCTTTTTGCCTTTTTTTTATTTTTCCCTAAAACCAGAAATATTTATAGGAAACATTTACTCTCTATATAAAAGACAGCATGAATTACTGCTTGTCCTGCCCTTTCCCCCATGACAGTGAAAGAGGCAGAGTATTCATTACCTAATCTTCTTGCGAGACCAAAGTCAATGAGTTTGATGCTGGTACCAGTCTTGTTGACACACATAATATTTTCTGGCTTCAAATCCAAGTGGACAATACCCTGCTTATGAATGTATTGAACTCCTTCTGAAATCTGCTTCATGTATTTAATGCACTCTCTCTCTGTCAGTTCAAAGTCTTCATCAATGATCCGTTCAAAGAGTTCTCCTCCAGAAACCCTATGAAAGACAGAATGATAAGAGACTTCTGTAACATATTCATTTGGGGAAAAAAATCAGGCTTTCTTTTTACAGCAATACAGAGAGTTCAAGCTTGCAGAAGTCACTTCAGGATACAATCTGTGTTTTACAATGGCATTTTCCATGGACACAAGGGTCACATGGGAATAATCCCCTCTTCATGTGGTATACATCAAGAGATATTTTCTGTTCTGAATCTGTGTTACAGGTGAGGACTATGAAACCCCAATGTTGCCATTCCAGGCAGGAAGGGTTTCCATCCTGCCTCTAGGATTGTGTCACCTGCAGCTGACAGTGAAGTGTGTGCTCTGTGATTGCCACCCTGCAGACACGTGCTTGTAACACTGCTCCCGACTCTGAGCAAACACTTCCCACTTCTCCCTTCCCTCCTGGGATCCAGCAGTGCATAAGTGCAGATAACATAATTTAGAAATAAAACTAAAATATGGGTCCCAGGGAAAGAGGACAAAACTGCAAGCAAATGAGCAAAAATTTAGAAAGAAAAGAGATTGAGAGTGACTAAGGCCGAAGGAGGAAGAATTCTGATGGTATGGTTAACTGGAATGCAAAGCTCAAAGGGTAAATTACTGACCCAAGTGAGCTCAGAGGGAATTTCCTCCTCAGCTATGACAGGAGAAGGATATAAACCACAACACTTTCTGTGTTGGTATTTTTAGCTGAGGCCTGATCACACTCCTTGTAGGTCAATTCCATTTTTATGCTAATTTAGGATGTGAAATAATTGTTCTTTCCAGGGTAGCGTATCCTGGATTGAACTTTTCATGCAACTGAAGTGGGACATTTTAAACCTAGATTTAATAAAGTATAATTTAAGTATTTTCTTGTTGGGTTTGATAGGTCTTTTCATTCTGTTTTTGCTTGAATTTGTGTTTTGTTTCTTTGGGATTTTTTGGTTGATTTTTTTTTTTTTTAATTTTGATGAATCACTCAACTGGTTTATCTGCTTGCATCCAAAGATGGGAAATACGTTTTTTTTATGCTACGGGTGAATGACCCATAAAGAAAAGAGCACATAGTGAAGAGCAGCTTTGCTTTTAGAAATTAAGCACACCATGATCTTTATATGGTTTAGTATTTTGCAGCATTCATGGTTATTGCCAAATGCAATTGCACATTGCAGTTACAGAAGGAAAACACACAACTGAACAGACTGCCTTGCCACGTTTGCAGGTTGCCAGATACATGATTATATTCCTCATGAACCAAACTGAATTTAAAACATCTGAAGTTCTGGATGTATTTATTGCTTTGGCTATAAAATTTCAGAAAATATGTAATTAGAAATGCTATTGTGGCTTCCTATGGATATGAAAATAGTAAAAAGAGCATGTGCTTGACAAACTGAGTGGTTATGTAGGATTAGAGCACATTTGTAACATAAAGCAATAGGATTGCCAGACCTGTTGAATAAACATGCAGGGGATCTAGTGTGTTCTTGCTTTGCTAAGACATTAACCAGTATGGGTATTTGTGAAAACATCTGCAGGAAAAATGTTTATATGTGGAGCACTCTGCAACTCCAAATGATAATCATCCTCATACTAAAATGCACCAGTTTTTTCTGACTGTTTAATGCAGATAGTGACAACATGTTTGTACTATAAAAGTGTTGCCCTTTTCAGATCCCTAAAGGGAAAACATTTCAGAAATTGTACCATTGACTCAAGCACCACTTTTTGGCATATTTTTGTGAATAAACCCCTGTTAATACACCTGCCTGCTGTTTTTACCATGGGAGCTCTCAACACTCTGGTAGCAATGGTAGATTAAACTGCAATCTATTTATGGGATGAATACTCTTGCATTTATATAAGGAGCCTAATCCAGTTTGATTTTTGCCAGCTTAAGAAGCTGA
The DNA here is from genome assembly GCF_048771995.1 of Taeniopygia guttata. Taxonomy (NCBI): domain Eukaryota; kingdom Metazoa; phylum Chordata; class Aves; order Passeriformes; family Estrildidae; genus Taeniopygia; species Taeniopygia guttata. The sequence goes on along the minus strand of NC_133032.1, from coordinate 6,044,061 downwards.
ATAAAATCAATGTGAATGAGGTGCTACACAAAAACAGGAGGAGAAGTTGGCTTTGCTCAGTCACAACTAGTTCAGAACCCAAATCTCTATTTTTTCTGGATTCTCCTCTTTTCAGTCTTCTTAACATGAGTCAGACAGGAAAACATTCTTATCTATGGAATCACAGAATACTCATCTAAGGTCCAGTAGGAACAGTGAGAAGAATCTACCTTTGCCCAGGCAAATACTCAATTGCGTTTTTAAAAATCTACCTTAGAAAAAAAAAGAAAAAACCCATTTAACTTGTACTAGCTTAAATCACATCAACTGATAGAACTTAGTGCTGACATTTTGCTCCAATAATCTTAATTTGCAATACAATCATCTCCCTCTGTTCTATGTCAAAATAAACTGACTATCTGAAGTATATAAAAATTTGAGGCACTTAGCCCCCAGTGCTGAATTAAAGTGGCAAAATGCTACTATTTTCAGATTTACTTTTTCCACTGAGATTCTTATGGTGGAACCAATATGTTCCTATATTTGAAAAGGAAATGCCTGAGATTTGCCTCTGACTTCCAGTAAATGTTAGATAGAAAGCTTTCCAGGCAACACCACATCATTATAGCGTTTAATTTAAAAGTAATAATAAAAAAATCTGATTTTATTTTGAATATGAAATCAAACCATATAAAAATACTGTAATGAGAAATATTAAAAGCAGAGAGTATGAAGTTTAAAAGGTTCCAGGAAAATGAACAATTTAGAATAAATAACAGGAATAAAAATCAAAGGGCACTTCTCATAAGTTTGAGTGGAAGGGGAGTTCCTAAATGCCAGTCACTGCTAAAATCTGATTTAAAGGAGACAGATAGCAAGTGAGCTTGATTTATTTGAAATACATGCATTTAAACTCTGATGGAAATGAAACAAACAGCTTGGACTGTAAGAACTTTTAAAGCTATTTCCCACAACTTCTTTGATAAGCAAAGAAATATTATATTAATAGCTACAATGGAAATGATCCCTTGGGGGTTCTTTACCAATACAGGTGCAGCTGCTGGGCTGGGATTGTGGCAGCTGGGTAACAAGACAGTAGAGAGGCTACCAGGCCACCTGACATGAGGTGCCACACGAGCACCTCACGGCCCAGACCTGCTCTGCTGCTGCTCAACACAATGGAACTATTGGGAAGAGGCTCAAAACCCAGAAAAGGTGTTCATCCCAAACTAAAACCACATCCTAGTGAGGCTGGCTGATAAACTGCTTCAAATTTGATTGCAACGTTCTACATTTTTAAAGAGTAAAACCCCTTTGCTGTCGGGGGGAACTAATGGAATGTAAAGCCATATGCTATTCCAGACTCTTTATACATCTCCCTGTTTTCCATTAGGTCTGCCAGCTCTCAGTTCCAAGCTAAGTAGGGTTCCCTTCCCTTAGCATCGACAGTTTGCTCAACTGCTCAATTTAAAAATAAAAACACCTTCCTGCACATAAGTTCCAGGGTTGTAAAATCCCATCTCTGAAATATGCCAGTGCAGCAGTAGTTTGCACATAATCTAAGCAAGTGCCAAGCAAGCAAAATAGACATATAGTCTCTTTTGCCTGAAACAATTTATATCTTAGAACTTTCAGCCAGCAAAAAACCTGCTTCTCCTTTCATTAGACAGCACATTAAGTTGATGTGGCAGCAGAACTGTAACTAAACTAACTTTTTAGGAAAAAACATCAGCAGAGATCAGGATTGAATTTTCTGTCCAGTTGGTACTGCCACAAGAATGGGATTCACACTAAGCAGGTGCATTATAAATTACAGAAATATTGCTCATGTTGGCCATTATTGTTTGTGACAACTGTTCAACACATGTTTAGAACTGCCTAAACTAAAAGAAGTTCTCCTCCTTAAACACATTTTAGTTCTAAGTGAAAGTCCAATATGCAGCTAACTTTGTTCTCCCCTCTCCGAAGGGGGCAATAAGAGTAAAACTGCAAAACCCCACTACATGTATTTTAAGAAACAAGCAAACTAGACTACAACAACTGTAGTAGATTTTGACTGATTTTTAAAAGATTAACACAGATTCACTTACACAGTTTAAACAAGCTGAATAAATAATTGGAAAAACTTGCAAGATCTGAAAACCATCCAGGCTCTGCAAATCCTGAAGGGTTTGACAGTCTTGTGTCTGTAAGTTGCTACTTTTGTACACAAAACTATTTTCAACATTATTAACTTTGTCAGTGCTCTGCTTTATACTTACATTTCCAAAACCATAACGATGTTGGCTTTTTCTTCAAAGGCATCTACACATTGGACAAGTTTTGGATGATGTAGGCAGTTCATGATGCTGATTTCTTCCCTTATGTTTTCTTTTTCCTTAGCAGAATATGCTTTGAAAAATTTTCCTGCCCAAACTTTTCCATTCTTCTTTTCAACAAGCCTGAAGACTTGTCCAAATTTTCCCCTGAAAATATATAACTATATTCATAAAATGTTTTTGCAATATATGGGCCACCACAAATAGCAACAATTTACTAAATATTCCAGCACAACAATATACTAAATATTCCAGCACAACCATTCCAGTCTGAAATTAAAATGTCTTTGTATCAAGCATTCTGTACTGATCTGCAAGAACTTTTGAATGAATACCATGTTTAGAGACACTCTGCCATTCCAGTTAACAACTCTTTTATAGGAGAGTTCAAAAACTGGGACTCCTACCAGGCTTTAATTCAGGTCTTTCTGCACAGTTTTCTATAGATCATACACCTCTGAAGATAGGACATCCCAGGTACAGGAGTTAGGTGAAATCAGAATCTGAATGCTCAAGGCTTCAGTATTCTTGTTTCCCTTTGCTGTAATGTACAATTCCACCTCTGTGTTACACTTCTCAGGATTTGTTCATGGCAGCACAGAGGATCCCCTGGCCTTCAGCACCGATCACTGAAGGATTATCATGGCCTGTAGTTGACACCACCACGAGCTGGGGCCCTGAGAAACACAGCCAGGCTAATCACTGACCTTCTCTCAGCAATAGTATTAATGCTCTTGGGATTATGGCTGCTGTCAACAGAGATTCCAGCCCGTGGGCAGGATAATCTTATTACCACTAATGGATATAATGGAAATGCAAGTACACAATGTGTACCTTTTTTTTCAGATAGCTTTTAGGACACTGAAAAACGAATGAATCCTCTAGCTTTGTTCATATGTGGGCTCCATTTGCCAGAAATACATGTAGTGCCTATTTAATTTTATCAGCAAATAGGAGCAAAGGATCTTTATGGAGTGGAAGCCAAAATACGTTGGAAACTATTTTTACTGCAACAAAGGAGCCCAACTGGGATGTTGAAAGCGCAAGACAGTCAAAGAATAAATGCACATGATCTTTAGAATTGGCTGGCAGCCTTGAAAACTGTGTGTCTTCAAAAGCACAGCCCAGTACTTACGATCCCAGTCTTTCTTCGATGTTATAGACATCTGACACCTTCTGCTCAGTGTTGATCGTAACCGTCCGATATTCCACCTCTGTTTCTTTCCCCTCTACAAACAAACATTAAAGACCATGATTATAAACTTCCAGAAAATGTGAATGAAGAACACAGACTTGCATTTGTCCTGTTTAAAACATGCATTTCTTACCATCATCAGATAGTTCTGCTTCATCCTCTTTAGGTTCTGTGATGAAAATAAAAAGATACAAATAACTTTTTATATGGGATATGGCACTTACATAAGATATTCAAAGTGACATGGATTATTCACAGTGACACGGACAACTGATAGACCCTATGGCAAAGCAGCAAAAAGCAGTCAGGGAGTTTGTGCATTAACTTCATAATTAAAATCTCTTTACCACATCACTATTGACTATCCAGTTACAATCAAGTCACCATTTCTGAATAAATCACATTCCTGTGGTTTGCAGTACTTGTCAATTATACCTGCCTACCAGAGATATCAGCATACTGCATCAGTTCAAAGTAATCTAAGAAATACCTTTGGAATGCCTCAGGGAAATAGAAAATAAATCAAAAATATTAAAATCAATAACACCTCTTGTTCCATGACAATTTTTTCTTGGCTTTGATGTGTCTTTTTTGAATTGTGAAGCCAAAAGTTAGGCAAGTATGTACATGAAAAGATTCTCTGCAAAGCATCCAGACAAACTTTTCAGACTCAAAATATTAAGAAAATCTGAACAGCATGATTCCCCTGAGCATGGCTAAATTCTGCAATCATTGAGGTTCAAAGGGAGCCTCAGTTCTGCAGGCAGACTCAAAGACAGGTGAGCCCAGTGACCTAAGTCAGAGTAAAAGCTGGCCTGAGTGTCCTGATTTTCAATTCTAATGTTCATGTACATGAGCTGCCTGTAGCACTGCTTTTTGCCTGCAGGTAAGAGGGGAACGGGGCTGTAGCTGGCACGTTGTTATACATTATTTACACTGCTGGGGTTTGCTTCTAAGACCTGTGGCTGTGACCAGTGATTTGAGAAACCGCAAAGGCTGTTTGTACATAGTGACCTGTTAATTCTCCTGCAGCTGCACTTTGCCATCATGGAGTGCAAGCCTAACCAAGGGTTTTATCCCCCTGTGTCAGCAGATCTGTGTTATTAAATTAACACAGTGCTCTGAGTGCTGTTAGGTGCTTTAGAACAGAGTTAAATGCAGAGGATGAGAAGAAAACAACAGAAATAAAGGGTGCAGGGGGAGCAGATATCTGGTCTGAGGCATCACCCTTTCACATCCTACACAAAATGCTGCATCTGTGTGCTTGTAGGAAAGCCAATCAAGTGAATAAAGTCTGTTGCTAAAGCCTTCCTCTCGTTGTTTTTTTTGGGTGGGTTTTTTTTTTTTGGTTGTTTTTTTTTTTTTTTCTGGAGCTGCAACCCTTGCATATTCCTGCACAGATGAACTGGTTTGCAGAGATCCACCAGAAGAGTAGGGAGGGAAGGGAGCCTTCCCCACCCGGGGTAGCTGTTCTCAGACCTTCCTCAGCTACAAACCACTCCTGCACAGAGCACATAACATTTTCCTCCCCTTTTAAGGGCTGTGTAAGGGAGCTGCTCCCAGCCAGGCTGCCAGTAGGCAATGTCTGCCAAATACTGCTTAGACAAGAAGTCAGTGCCCAGCTCCGCAGCGACACTGCATTGAAGCCACAGAATAGAAACAGTTTGGTCCACCTAAATTATCTAATTGATACATATCTGGAAGCCTAAATTATCCAAGTGATACATATCTGAGCTTCATAAGTGTTGAGCAGCTGTGCTAAAGCCTTTCTCGTAAGTGAGTCTACAGTACCAAATTTTCCTCAAACATGGCAATGCAGGCTTTAATCTGTTGTGATTTACAACCTTATTTTAGTTTTCTTTAAATATGAAAATTTAGCTGTGCCTTTCTTCACTGAGATCATACTGACATTGCTAATATGGGCTGGCCACCACAGTATGAAAATCAGAAATCAGAGTTGCTGGCAGCCTAGAAAATCCCGAGTTACTCAGCTAAGTGTTCACAAAGATGGCAGCCCAAAGTCCTGACTTTGACAGGTGCTGAACACATGCATTTTCCTCTGCCTTTAATTAAAGCACCGGTTATATTCACACACTTGAAAAATCACACTTTAGATAAGTTGCTCTTTTCCCACACTATTTGCAATACCAAAAATTGAAATCAATTCTTGGTAAGCCCTAGAAGTGAGAGCACAAAGATGACCTCCCACTCCTGCAAACAGAACACATTTTCTTTTTACTCAGAACAACTTTTTTGTTGCTTTTTTTTATGCGTATCACAATGACTTGCATACTTTCTAGCTTTTGTACTAAATCTAAGAAAATGCTCAGACTTAAATGGAAAAATAATTTGTTTGCTTTGGTCCAGTATAGGTAGTGGTTGCTCTGGGAAAAACATAGAGAAGAGTCAGGTCTCCAACCCTAGAAGATGTTTGTCCTGCAATTAAAGAAAGAGGAAATTCAAACACAGGGAATTTTATTATGAAAAGCCAATACTATCTAGCTTCCTTTCAATTTTATTGCTACTCCTAATGTTATTTTCCCCACTTTGAAGAGAAAGTGCATCTTGATTTAGATTGGTTTTAAATCTTGCAAATAGAGGGAAGTAATTCCTCAGCATGTATCCAATTTAGCAGTTGAAGAGAAATATGATTTACTTTTGTTTGAGAGGCTTACACAGTTGTGTGATGCTGCATCACTTTGCTATAATTTTGTCTTCCTTTAGCAATAAAAGATAACTTCACAAGGGTTACGTGGAACACTTCAAGCCCCAAAGCCTTGCACACATAAATGAAGAAGGAGAGATACAACACACAGTTAACTCCTCAAAGACGGGAAAAATGGTAAAATTTGTTGTTCCTGGTTTGTGGTAAGGTGACTATCAAAGTCATCCTTGCAGTAGGTAGGTACATCTACAGTAGGTAGATGGAGGTGTGCACAAAAATATGTTGTCACTTCCTGGTTTTGAAAAAGAATGCTGACATTTGTGTGTTTCAAGTTTTGTAACAGTTCCTGAATAATTTTTACAATGATCGAACTCTCCCTATTAGCCCTTTGAGAAGATGTTAAACAAAAATTAAGAATTGAAAAATATTGAAAAATATTTTTTCAGGTACATGCAACTCTAACTGAAAACCCTAAAAAGTAGTTTTGGCATCCATAATGCTGCAAAACCAACATGCAAAGTAGGATGGCCTTGAATTCACAGGCTGGGTGTACTAGGGGACAGAGGACTGAGGTACACTATCATGCTAGGGTTGAAAGCATGGGAAATACAGCTAGCTGCAGAGTGCCAGTTTATTTTCTGCTGCATATTCTGTGCTTGGCTAGCAGCAAGCACATTCATTACTTCCAAAAGCAAATTTGTGATGGTGTTTATGGTTTGTTTTTCCATGGTGTGTCCAGTATAAACTTTAATGAATCCATTGGTGTATTTCAGGTAAGCCACCAAACATCATTTTCCACCTGGGCATGGACTGAATGTGTAACATCTGTGAAAGGTTTCATTTCCCATTACCTGTGCACTGAACTGCAGAATTCAGTCAGCCAGCACTCACCAGCGAGCCAGAATGAGATTTAATGCTTGCTTTCACAAGGCAGGGATTTGGGATCCCTGAAGCCAAGTTTCCACACTGCAAGTATGCAAACTGATGTGCTCAGACCCCCAGATGAAGTCTGAGAAGGTCCTGAGCGCAGTTACAGCCACAGAGACACGTGGGAAGGAGGATGTGCAGCTCTGGCCTCACTAAGGTACTCTTAAGAAAGAGTTCAATTGAATTGAGATGTTTTTTTCCTTGTAAGAACTTACCTTCTTGCTTCTCTCCAACCGTTACCAGCTCAGACTCTTGGCTGGGCTCACTGATGCCGTAGACGTTGGCAGCTCGCACGCGGAATTTGTACTCCCGGTCAGCCTGCAGGTCCTGCACGTTGAAGGAGGTGCTGCGGCAGGTGGTCAGGTCTGTCCATTTGTTGTCCACCGAGTTCCAGATCTCCACGGTGTAGGACTGCACAGCGCTGCCGCCGTCGTAGGAGGAGCCGTACCACGAGAGCGTGAGGGAGGAGCTCCGTATGTCTGACGCACAAGGAGTTCCAGCAGGTGGGTCTGGTTTATCTGCAGATAAACGCACACCGTGGGGATCAGAGACAGAACTTCATCAGGGTGTTCCTGGCCCTTCTCTTTCCATTCCATCACTCTGCTTCACAGCTGTCATTAGAGAAACTGCAGAGACTAAAACCAGTCCTAGCTATGCCTGCAATCTCCCACAATGGTGCAAACCACTCCTTGGTGATCTTCCTCAGGGGAACAGCCCTGTAACACTCCCATTGCTGTGATGTGCTTCCTTCAGCTCCTTTCATCTGCTTCCACACTTCAGGGCCACTGCTCACCTTTCACAGCCTCAGAAAGTGCCATTCATCCAAATACACCTAGGTAGCAGAAATACTAGAACCAGTTTGCTGGCATGGAAACAAGGCCTTGAAGGGTGACAAGTTTATCTGCCAACCGTTTAGTGAACAAATTCATCTATGTGCAGGTTTTGGAAGTCTAGTGCACTTTTTGGGAAGGAGTTCAATTTAGAATATATAATTAAAACAGTGAGATTTTTTAAAATCTGATATGCATTTTGGAAATTGTTCAGGAAGCAGAAGATAGAAACTTCTGTATTTCCTCAGTTAGAGGATTGCTAGGAAGTCCTTATTCAGATGAGTAGAACCAGTATCACCAGAACCTGGTGTGCAAATGTGCAGCCAACTATGTAAACACCTGAGAAAATATGACTTCTTCAAGATTTAGTCTAATGATTAATTATTGAAATTTATGTTCTTCTAAGACAGAAAAATTATGACTTTAAAATAAATTGCTAGAAAATGACTGTGGAATTTAAGCACTTCAAAAGACTTTTAAGGGAACAAATAGCTTCTCTGGAAATAATCCTTTCAGAAATAATCTAGCAAAACCTACAAAATAATGATGATGTTGATGTGGATGAACTACTGGCCAAAGGCTGAAAGAGAAATCAAGGGATAGGATAAATGAGAGAAGAGGAAAACAAAAAGAAAGAAAATGTGAGATGCCACAAACAGTGGTTACACTGAACAAGGACTGATAAAATCCTGTCCCATTTTGCTTGTTCAAGATGCTAATGGATATTATTACTTTCTCTGACAAAGCAGCCAAAAAACACTGCCACTTTCTCAGCAATAAAAACATCCAAATGCTGGGGGAAGCTGTTATAGACTTTGATCAAAGCCTCTCTGTGACAGACTATATCCCTCTATACTCAAATTATCATTCCTAGGAAAATTACTGAGCTGACAGAAATAGCCACAATTTGTCAGAAACATGCCTTCGGTTCTTGGACAGAGAAACCTCTCCTCTGACTCCTGTGGAGGGAAATTAGGACAGTCTAATCTGATCAAGATAGTTAAGTATCAGTTCATTATTTGGAAGAGTGCAAGTTTCATTGCCCAATGACTTCCCTGAAAAAAAAAAAAATTAGCTCAGTTGTGATGAAAAATACATCTCTCTCCACAACTTAAACATATTAGCAGACATATAAATAGAAATTTTCAACTGTGAGGGAAAAGGCTGAGAGGGAGAAAGGGAGGTGGACACCAGTTATGCCACTGCATTCAGTATGAGAACCCCCAGGTGAAAAAAAAAAAGTGACTGCCAGAATCAAGAGTATCTGTGTTCATTTTGGCAACACTAAAACCACCGTTCCACTAGGAGTCATCATTATACAGCACATCTCTTGCTGAACACATGTCAGAAACCAGATCTCCTTAACCTCTGGAGCAGCTTATTGTCCTGCTTTGTGGTCACGTTTTACTCACCTCATTTTCTGGCACAATGGAACAGGTTATTAGCAAGCATGAATTTATAGAGTAGATATATAATGAACTGAATCACAGAGAACTTACATGATTTGTCTAAGATTAGAAAGAGAGATTGTAGCAGAGATGAGAACTGAATCTTGACCTCCTGGTGCCCAAACAGTAGCACCCCTCTTCCCTGTACTGGTCCTGTCCCAGCCTCCCTGGAGCTGCAAGTGAGGATTCAGTGCCCACACCATTTGCAGTGTCAGCACGCACCCATAGCAGCCATCAGAGAGCTGCTGGCATGGCACACATGGATTGTATGATTTTAGTCAGACAGTGGCAACAGCATCTTCTTTTCATTAAAACTTGTTACCTATGCAGACCTTGCTGGGAATGATTTTCTGTCCTTCTCAAAATCTTTACAGGAGCGGAATATTCAGCCCTGTGTCTTGTTTTCCTCCTATGCAATCATCACTGCATAATCTCAAATGCAGATAGAACTTGAGTAAGTAACAGCTGATTTATTGTAAATCCAAACAGAACAGAGCAGTTGCAGATAGCAGGAGGAAAGTACTTTGAAGAAAAAGCCAAGCCAGTAGTCCACTACCTTACAGTGGCATCTGCTGAAGTTTGTCAAAGCAGTGCAGATTCTCTGACATCTGCTATGCCTGGATGTATGTGATGCTTTAAAAATAAAGTGTTAGGTTGCTTTACTGCTGTGCACTGAATTGATATGGAGGACGTGTACCTATGTTTCAGTATTTGCAGAGCATGGTAGCCTGCTTCCTGTGCAGGACATAAAAATACACTCTCTCATTGCTGACTTTCAACACACTTCTGTTTCCAAATGAAGCTCTGAGCATGATTTATCAGTTTCCTAGGCCTCAGTTCCCTCAGTAAGCTCTCTTTCCATGACTCACCTAGACAACTGGAGTCCCTCTGGCCTGCATAGTTTACAGAAGCAAGGCTTAGGTATGTGAGCACTGCAGAGAAAACATTCATGGCCAAGGGGATAGCAGTGGTGAAGGAAATGCCACATGGCTTTGGACTAGTATCTGCTAGCCTTAGGAACATTTCTATATTCCTAAGGCATTTTTCTCAATAGGCAGAGATGAAAACCTGCAACCTTGGCTGGATTCTACTGAGCAAGAAAGATGCACTTTTCTATTTGAAGTCTATCATGTGCTGCTACTTGCAGATCTGTTCAGTGTATAAATACTGTAGTAGCTGCTATGGGAGATCCTAAACAGGAATGAAAACCTAATCTTTGCTCTTTTTTAGTATGACAGATGAATATGTACCATTTTAACATGCTTAAAAATTACTTAATATCAGATTGGATGGTATTCTAAAGCTCTGCACATTCAAAAAATCTGCAGATGGTCTCTCCATGTGTCTGTTTTGTTTCTCAATAGTTTATTCTATGGGGATTTTAAAGGTTATCCTGTATTCATCTGTCTTTATTGAAAGCTAGAATATCTTGCCAAACTACATTCCCTTCTGGAATATGAAATCTCTATCGGCACAATTAACTGCTTCCAATAAAAACATCCAATGAGTTGAGGAGGGGTGTGGAAGACAAGCACAGTTCTCTACTTTGTCCTTCTGTTTTAGTGTTTACTATACAATTCATGTCCCTGAGCTGCCTGTCTCCAATATTCTGCTGCATGTCGTGTGCAGTTTTTGACATGCAAAATCATGTTTCATACTTAGCCTTATAGTATGAGACCTTACATTGGCTTTAATGGACCACAAGTTTGTTCTTCTTCTTCTGGAACAACCCATAGCTACAATCCAATATGTCAACCAGAACAAAGGCAGAACATCCAAAAATGCACTTGTGCATATTTCTATAGGAGATAATTCATAATATTGAGCTCTAATTTCAATTCCACTGTTACATGCAACAAAAGAAAGCCACCATAAGGTACCTTAACTATATGAAACTAGGGGTACTCCAGCCTTGGCTACCTTACAGCATGTACATAACACCAACATCAAGACTTATGATGTTCTAGATGATTGTGGTCAGACTGGCTGTATCCACACAGTCCTGTTCAACCTGGTCAGAATCCCACTGCCTTTGCATGTAAATCCCTCTAGGAATATGAGTAGGGTTGCCCCAAGCTGGCTGCCAAGGCAGCAGGAGCGACTCCTGTAGCTGTGAGCCATAAAGCAAGCAGAGAGGAGTAAGAGGATTCTGGAGGTGATGTGAAGGAGAGCTCTACTGCTTTTTAGCCCTTTGTGCTCTAGCAAACCAGGCACAGATTAAACCCCCCCTGCTTCTCAACAAAGGGAGGTGTAAATTACCACTACCCCAAAAGCAATGAGGTCAGATTCCATTTTATTCTTTGTGGCATGTATTCCTTAGGGAAAATGATAATGTCACAAGCTGGCCCCACATGAAATGTTTAAGCCACTTTTAAGACCATACCAGCACTGAAATACACACTCGTTATTACTCTCAAACTGAATTCAGCTGCACTCCTTCCTCAGATAAATTCTGAGAAATATTTTGGTAAACTGGTTTTGATATACAGCCTGAAGTAAACTTCAATTGATTTGTATCTGTGCACTCTGAGAAGCATAAAACATAAGCATGCTTGGCCTTTAAATCATTGCTATTTATCAGATAAATCTGACTTGATGTGATTGCCTTTTCTTTCTGTGGTGTATTGGCTAGAGCATGCTGTTAATAACACCACTATAGCGGGTTCAATCCCTGTACAGGACATTCACTTAAGAGTTGGACTCAATGATCCTTGTGGGTCCCTTCCAACTCAGAATATTCCGTGTTTCTGTGAAAATTCCTTCGCATAAGCAAAGGGACTTTTTTCTCTCTGCATTGGAGGCAAACCCACAGCTCATGCAGGACACTCACATGACATGAGACTGTGCTATCTAGATCTCACTGCCTTCTCCACATGGCTCAGTTTACAGAGCCCTCAGAACACAAGAACCATTCCAAGAGACCAAAAAAGGCAGCAATCTCCTTATCTGAGTGCAGGGAAATGGAAATTGTTCTGCTACTTGCTGTGAGGGTCAGGCTGAGCCAAGGCGAGGCAATAGAGTTTGCTGTGCATTAAGAGTTCGCACAGCCCTGGCTCTTAGGCAGAGATACTGTTCCAGCAGAAAGCCTCTAAAAACTGAGACCAGTATAACCACAGCCTCTGAAAAGTCTTTTTTTCCTTTCTCTTATGAACAGAGACGGCACTAAAGCAATGTCTCTGAAGTAGTTTTCTTTATCTATTCTCAAAATTGGTTTGTTTTCTTTCTAAATCCAGTTATCATATTACTGTATAATACTATTATTAGCTATTGTGATATTTGTCTGCCAGATAAAGAACAAACAGAAAGAAACAATTTAATTCCATTCCACAAGCTGTTTAGCCAGGGAAGGTATTTAATATGCTGCAAAAGCCAGTTGAACACTGTCCATGCCGACAGCACTGGCAAAGCTTTCATTTGAAATCCATCAGCAGGAGAAAAGCGAAACCATAAAAGGTCATAACTGAACTCGGCACTATTGCTGACAGGGCTCGGGGTCATGGCAGACCTCACTGCTGTGCTTGGAAAACTATGCCCTGCAGCTCTTTTTCCAAGGGAGAGGAGAGCTACAAGTAGAGACATTACCCCTTAACTCCTGTAACTAATGTGCACCCTGTACATTAGAGTACCACAGGTTTAGGATAAAGTTACATTTAAAAATGCCTGCATTTTCCTGCAAAAAACTCAAGAGAAACTGAAATGCACACGAGTTTTCTCCTAAAAAACAGCAGAGGCAAGGACCCTATGGTAAAGATTTGGAAATTTACACCTTCCCTGTAAAATACACTGCAGAATACTCTCACCACATTGCTCTTCCTCTAACTTCTGAAAATGAAGTTATTTAAAAACTGCCGTTTTGAGACCTGTGGATAAAGCAGCTCACAAATACTGGTGGCCCAGAGCATTGCTTTGTGCTGTTGGGGTAACTGAGGCATGGAAGTGTAAAATGACCTTGCCCAAGGACACACAGGAGAATGGAGCTGGGAACGAAACCAGAGCTCACCACTCCCACGCAAATGCCCTCAGCACAAGAACATCTCCTTCTGCCACAGGCCTAATGGAACAAACAAATATATAATGCATTCTCAGGAGCCTTTTTCTAAACCATCTGCTCCTGAGCCTGAATCAACAAGCTGTTCGGATTACTCATGTGCTGCACGTTAGGTATCTGCTTTGATAACTGATTGAATTAGAGCTCCCAAACATGCCCACTGAAAGGCAGAATAAAATTTAGGAGTTTCCCCAGTAGGACAAGCAGTGGATTAATCTCCACTGGGGTGAGTTTGGGTCTTAGGAACCCCATGTGCAAGAGTTGTGATTAATAATTTTTGAGTGACTAGGTAAAATATAGGAATTTTGTTGCAATTGTCAGGATATTTATTTTCTTCCTCAAAAACAAGCTGAAGGCAAGCATCAGGAAAAAGCAACTATGCATGGAGTTCTACTGAAATTTCTCCTAACAAAATGACATTGAAACTGCATAGCCATTCAAGGGATAAACCTGGATTAGTGTGCCAGCACTGATGCATAGAGCAGAGTAAGCTGGTTTTTCTTCTACACATTTCTGTCTTTCTGTGAAAATTTAGCTTTGGTACAGCTGCAGAGCCACTATGCATTAGTGGGAAGCTGACAGTGAAGGTTACTATACTCTTGAACTACAACAGCAGCAACATAAGACATGTCTTCCTTAACCACCAGTGTAGTTGCCCTTTAACCATAAAACCAGTGACAAAAATACTCCAGCAATCCAGAGGAATTTGAAAGGTTGAAGGTTACAGAGTGAGTCCACCCACATGTTCTTAGGAAATTCACTGCATTCTTGACCTGACAGTAAACAGGGAATCACATGGGTACTGCAAGATATAATCTGATTATTTTCAAAAAAAGAACTTCAGAATCATTCATATTTGCACTTCTGAGCTGCAATATTCAGTGTCAAAATGTCCATGGGTGTCTCACTTCACTGTTTGCTTCCCAGATGTCTGCACTTAACTTTTCCAGAGAGGGAGCACAGAACCCTGATCACTGGGTCCTCTGTGTCTGAGTGGCAAGCACTGTTCAGATTTCTCAGGATCTCCCATGCATTCTCAGTGGTGAAAGGGTCGCTGTGCACTGCTGAGTTTGCTGCCACATTTCCTTGTAACACAGTTTTGGGGGAGGAAACAAATGCTAATATAGCTTGCATATATGTGACTTGTGGAACAAGAACCAAGCCCTTCACAGCAGCAATTAAAAATCCTACCATTACATTCAATGACTGTTGGATTTAGTGATGATCAGACCTTTTTCTCAAGTAAAGTTGTATTTTCTCATTTGTGCTTGGAAAGACTGTGATCACACAGATTGTATTAAAGGCAGAGAAATAACACCTTCCTCACAGAAAGTAACTTCCCCATCCCAAGTCAAGTATGGAATGGAGCAGAGGAACAGGTATTAGTGAATTCATGGTATACTACTTGCATGCCTGTGTATGTATATATATATATATGTGTGTGTGTGTCCTTGAGTACTTTATCACTTTCCAACAGCAGAGAAGGCTGAAAAGCACAGTACATGCACCAATTCTGAAAGTAATAAAAACACCATAGCTTTAAACTTTAGGCCTCTCAGGGTCTAATGACAATGCTCTTATTCTTTTGCATATATCTACCATAGAGCTTACTAATCACCATGATACTTATATATGTGCGTGTGTGTACAATACATACACATATATAGACATATACATATATCTATACACAAAATACCACATCTGGAACAGTAAAAATCCCAAAGGATTTATAAAAGACAAACAAGGCTGGTCAAAATCAGCCCCCAGTTAGGTGGTACGTGTGTTTCTACCTCTGTCTTTAAAAAAGTAAAAGACAGTACTAATATTGCAATATTCACTGAACACTAATCATCAAAAAGCCCCTGAATAGTAGCTATGGAAACATGAAGCAATAAACCCAAAAGCATGTGGCAAGTTTGTGACATAGCTGCAGTACAGATAATTTCTCTAGTGCCAGACACCCTTGTTGAATTCTGCGTTATTCTTTGGACTCTGTCATAGTACCCAGCTTTAGCCAGTAGGAAAGCCAAGTTTCTTTCTCAATGTGGTTACAGACCCAGGGCTATCACACAGCTAAAATGTTCAAAATCATAATTTTGATAAATATATCAAATACATCCAATAAATGGCACAGAAAGAATGAATATTCCTTGCTGTTATTGTAAACTGAAGGCTTTACCTTGCCTAAAAAGTCATATTTTACACTAAGCTCATCATTGGCTCATTTAGCAAGTCCACTTCAGTCTGACACACTGTCTGCTATAAATCATTAGCTCAATCTCACATCAGGCTGTTTTGATTTTAGAACAGAAACATGTTACAAAATGTCCCTAGAGAGATCAGTCAGCTAAGGAAATTACTTATTTAAGAGAGCTGCTCATAACAATAGAGAAGGCCTCAACATGGACATTTTGGGACCAGTCAAACCAGTCAACCCTTTAAAAGAAGATACTGCTTAACTTGGATGTCTCACAGACTTGCAGGTCTCCCAATATTATTAATGCTGGTACAAAGTTACACAATGGATCACAAGGCTCAGTCCCTGTGGCTGAGTGCTGTGTGCTTAGTACCACACCATTATTTAAAAAGGCTCCTCTCACTTGTTTATGTATCAGTGCTGTGCAGTGTGGGCTGCACACAGCTCACACTGGAGGCTGGATGTGATGGACATTTTGTTCATTGATATTCATTAAAGGAAATAAAACCCCTTAGAACGAGGTTGGGCTTCTTTCAAGAGCATCCTTTCCCATGGCCCAAATTGCATCAAATCATAAATTATTTAAATGCTTTAGGTGTCAGAACCCTTGCACAGTTCAGTTAAGACTGTAGTTGAGGCCTGAGTCTGACAGTTAAATTTAAGACTTTGGGAGCTAAATTCAAAGGAATGCAGGGTATCTTTGTTTCCCTAAATGTCATTATTAAAAATAATTTCTACCAATTGAACTCAAAGTTTGCAATCTAGGACTGAGAGTTTAAATCATAGCAGGATCATTTCTGATTTGAATCCTGGCAGATAAACTCAATCCTTTGTCCTCTGATTGGAGGTTAAGTCAATAATGTTATTTTTTTGTGAAGAAAGGTCTTTGACAACTGCAACTATAAAACCAAGATCCAGGATGGTCTTAATATCCTCAGGAAGGTCTTTAGACCGTCTGTTCAAAGCAGGATCAGCTATAAGGTCAGACCAGATTGTTCAGATGCTTATCCAGTCTGAACTTGAATACCTCCAGGAGTGGAGACTGCACAACTTTGCTGGGCAACCTACTCCTTGACATGTGTTACAATCCAAATTTAATTTGAGAAATGTTTATTGGAGTCTTTCACATAAGAAACTTGCCCATCAGCTTGAAGACTTTGAAACCTACATGGTTGTAAGAGGTAATAATAAATTAGAAGAGGCAATAAGTATTAATATTAAAGAGATAATAATAATAAAATAAATACATCTTTATTTCCATATTTATTTCATTTGATATTTTAACAAATGTCTTTGATTTGCTAAAATTCAGAAGAGCCAAGCCTGTCAGCCAGCCCTTCGAGAAACACAGCTCTGGGTCTGCTCAGACACGCTCCTCCAGAAAGCAAATGCTCTGTGTTTGTACTTTTAACACGTTCAAGGCTCAGTTGTGCAGTGTGGTCAGGCAGCAGTGTTTTGAGCACACAAGACACACACGTGGATGTGCCTTTTCTCAGTAAGGAGGCAGCTCACACAGAATTTAGAGCCTTACTGTAAAGGGCAGAGGCAGACAGAGCTGACCTCTAGCACCAGGACTTTCTCCACCAGTGCTTGTTATAAAAGTGGGGTCAGGGCAGGGAGAGCAAGATTCTTCCCAGTACTTAGGATGGAGCAGAGAGAATGGACAGGCAGGAACTTAGGACTAAGGGTGAGCTTTGGCAGACTCAGAAGTCCCAGGTTTTGCATATTCAGAGAAACACAGCTTCCCTATTTTGACTGACAGGCTTTAGAGAAAAGTACCTTCCAACTTCAGTGGACATTTGACACCTTTAAAGGTGCAAACAGTGTGAAAGATTTTATCTCATAGTGAGATTCTAACCTCTTTCCTAGAGGGAAGGCATTTTTGCTCCCTTTTCCCACATTTTTTAGTGCCCAGATGGAAGAATACGGCCTTAAAATGCATGTGCAGCCAGCTAGGAGGCCTTGTCATGCCTTCAGCAGTGCTGACATCAGCGAGATGTCTCACTGAAGAGCTTGGCAATGTTACAAGATGGAATTTATTCTTTTTAGTTGGAAACAGAGAGCTTGTCATCAGCCAAAACACATGGCAAACTCCTGCACATTGTAAGGATTCTTCACCCAACTCTCCCAAAAGCATCTCTGAGAATCCCACGGTTCTCTGGCACATTTCTTAGGGAAGAGCAAAGCAGGAGGCTGAGATGTAGCTTTATAAGGTTATAGAATTCAAGGACTTTCAAACCAATTAACTCCAAAGGATATAAACCAGTGACTTATATAATAATGAGTCAAGGCTCACACAGTAACAAGATAATAGGAGTTGTTGGCCTTGTGCAGCTAAAAAAAATCCATCTTGCCCAATAACCTGCTACAATTAGCTGCCTGCAGCAGTTGCCTAGGAAAGAGTGAAAAGGAGGGAAATATAAAGAGCAATTAATCTCCTGCCATTCTTCTAGCTGCTAATCAGTTGGGGTTTTGCAGCCAAAACCTACACCCACACCAATGTATATGTTTATTCAAGGACCAATGGTGTTCATTTTTAACCTAGCTGTACTTCTGACCTGTACAACCCACTGTTGGAAGGGGCAGTACAATTTATCTATGCATCATGGGAAAAAATAATGATTCTATTTTCTTCTGTTCTTGAATTCTCTGGCATGTTGCTGGAATCCACTTGATATTTATACTCATTCATCCAGTTATCCAGACTGGATTAAAGGAATTAATTTAAATAATCAGGAAACCTCTACTGACAATATGTAGAAAAACATGCATTCAGTCTGCTTCAGTGGATTTTGTACCTGAAAGTGTGATTGTACTCATTAAACCTCGTATTCTATTCACTGGATTGCTGGAATGAATCTCCAGTCCAGCTTGGGTTAAAGGTATTTTGCCATTGGTTTTACTGGAGTCAGACATTCATCCTTGGCCTTAGACCCACACTTCTTGCCTTGCTCACACCCTTGTGGCTGTCAGGGGACCACCTCATGGGATAACCCCTCTGCAGGCCACAGGTAACAGAGCCCAGAAGCAGACCCAGCCCACAGACTGATGTTTTAGCCAAATCACATCTTGGCTTGTAGAACTTCCCTGGATTTCCCTGAAGCTCTTTGCTGTGCATCCACACCAAGGTGGATTCAATTGGCCCTTTCAGAGCCAGATGTCACAGATCTAGATTTTGGCTGATCCTCACTAGGCTGCAGTTTTATCTGCAAATAAAGTGCAACTGTCTGCATGTCTCTGCAGCCATCCACAGTCTGCTACAACAAACCTGATGGGCTGGGAGTGTCACCTGACAAGGCTGTTTGAAGCTTTAAGACACCTCTGTAAAAGCCCACAGATGAAGGGTTCCATATTCCAAACAGAGTGTCTTTATTCTCTGCCTTCTGTCCCTGTGAAACAACGGACCGTGGTAGGAATTTAAAATGGAGACATGAACTGATTTTATCTTGTGGGGGGATTTGTTTTTAAGCATGAGTTATTTTTTCTATTTTATACCTTCAATCACCATGGAATTAGGATTTTTTTCAAATAAACACAGTATAGCCCTAGTGATCTAGTGACTTACAGTCTTTATTACAATATCACTATCCATTTCTTAAATACTAGCTCTGATTTCAGTCTTCTTAATTTAACGGATTCTTTTCTTTAACCTGTTGCATATCATTATATAAAATGCAAATGTAGACTGATGCCTGAAGAATAAGTATATGAATAAAATATTAATTTGGACTTACCAACAACTGTAAGGTTGACTTGTGCTTGTCTGCTGCCAAGTTTGTTCTCTACAACTAGGGTGTAACATCCACAGTGTTCCTGCTTTGTTGATGATATTGTTAGCTTGCTGCTGTTTTCAGCATTCTCAATTTTAATATATTCATTTTCTTGAATCTGCCAAATTAGAAGAAAAATTATGTGATGGATTTCTCTGTATCTGAAAGAGCTCACAGCACAATACAATGTTATTATATTGAGTGTTATCTGCAGATAACTCTATTACAGAAGTATGTGCAGTTGGTAAACTGTGTAATCAACACAAATCATCTAGAAATGCAGTGGAACATTATAATGGCTCCAGTCCTGCAAAGGCCACAGGGAGCCCCACTAAGGAACAGGAGTGTCACTCTTTAACTTCTCTTTGACAGACTGAAAGTGCAAACTGTGCAACTGTCAAAAGAACAAAGTTTGGTTTCACATATCTTAGAGAAACCACAGTAGAACATGGGTTTAGCCTTAGTTCTTCCTTTTATTAGTTCTTAGAGGCACAAGGTGCAGAGCATCCATAGCTGGGACTTTTCCCCTCTTGTTTTAACCAAGTTTATTCTGTACTTCCACACAAACCAGGGCAGCAGTTTCTTGGGTTTGAACAATTGAAGACAATGTTGCATGAAATGCAGATTCAACACTACAGCTGTATAGAGAGTCATTCAAAGAGCATATTGAGCTTTCCCATAGCATTTTAATTTTCTAAAGAATCAAAAATCCAAATCTCTGCTGAATACCATAGGCATATTATAAACTAGTTTTTAATTGAAACGGAGCTATCATAGCATAAATGGCCAAGGTGGCTTAGATTTTCATCAGCATTAGCTTGAGACATGGTGGTTCTTTAAAAACCTCATAATGCTACACTGCAATTATAGAAGCTGTACACTGTGTTCTTATGAAACAGACAACATAATGTCAATGCCCTTCTTCCTCCCACCACTTCCTTCTTAGATAAGTGACTCTTCCAAACCATTCTCAGAATTTAATTAAAAATGAAGGCTATTTAGCTTGCCTTATCTTGTCCCATATATTCAGAGAAGAAGAAATCAAAAGTTTAAGAACAGGACTTTCCCTGCTCTTTCCTCAACTGAGACAAAACACATGCACTGCTATCTGCCCCAACGTAACTTCAGAAAGATTTTCCTACAATAACTCAAACAGAAAGTTAGCAAATGGGATTATGTGGAGTTAAACTCTACTGAAAGTTGTTCCACCCTGCCAACATACTTCTGAGATTCTGAACTGTCTTTTATGTTTTGCTTCATTAAAATTAGTCAAAGGCTGATAGCAGAACTAGATCTACATTATTCAGAGAAAGCCCAGACAGGATACAGAGAAAGCCTTCAAGGGATGCAGAGAAATCCTTGAAAGGATGCAGAGACAGCCCTGACAGGATGCTCAGTGGTTTGCAGTGGTTGTGGGGAACATGGGTTGGACCTTTGAGATCCTGAAAAAAAGTCTCTGATTGTAGTTAGGAAGCTTCAACAGCTGTCAGTGTTCAGTGATGGATTTAGCTGATGAAGAGACTTTCCAGGGCTTTCCCCTCTTTAGCTCAGCAAGTTCCAGAATCCCACCACTGCACTGCCATGGCCTACAACAGTATGGGTCACAGATTCATGACATTCCCTTTCTGCAAGCAAAAGATACCATTTTGGAACATCCAAAAGAGATAGAGAGGCCACTGTGGCTCTCCTGCACCTGAGGGAATATGAGGAAGAAAAACGGAGAGGAAGATGTAGCAAACAGTGGCAGGGCTGAAATCACAGCTCACCACTTGCTGGATCAGCTCAAATAGCAACTACAAATAACTCCCTGTAAATTGTCAAAACACTTGGCTGGTTTTCACTTTTAGGAATGGAACAGAGTTGAAATCAACCACAGTTATAGAAAAGGAAGAAATCTAAATATAAAACAATATGGGGTGAAGTGTAAGTGAAAAATAAAGCAAAATTATGGTGCAGGACAGAACACCATAAGTGGCTCCCCTTTTAAAGTAATAAATGAGAGACTGCTGCCCTCACTTGTCCTCCTACAGTGTTTAGTAACCTTCCTGAATTTATTTTTTTCTTTTGTACCTCATTTACCAGAATGAATAATTAAAAAATTTTTGTCATTTAAATTTATGATTTTGCAATACTTTACTTTGTCTCATAGTGGATAACTAAAGAAGAAAGTATAAAGATGGTAAAAACAGCATTTTACAAAGGAGAAAACTATTTTGGATCGCAGGTTATGGATCTGATATGAGCATTAGGAGCTGCTAATTATCACATATTAGCTGCTGTTATCACATAGATCATGCATATAAAAAAGACCTTAAAATCTAGGTAAATAGGATTGTTGTATTCAACAATCAACTTAGAATTCTGCACAAACCAGAAACTCAGTTTTGAGGGGTACATTTTACCTAAATGTTAAGACAGAACTTAGCAAAATCAAACATTCAATGTCACTGAAGCTTCTGAGACCTATTTTTTGTGGAAAGCTGTGGTTAACTCCAGTCTTGAAACTAAAGAAATTTAAGGAAATATAAGAGTTCAGGAAAAAAAAAACACCCTTTCCCATAAAGTAAGAGGTTATTTGCAGTTAGCAAGGATGGACTCTGGAATACCCTTTGCACTAACAAACTGTTTTGAATTCTTTCAATTAAATGCTGACATGTCTGGATTTAGAGTCTAAACTTCCTTCTAGGAGGAGATGTTCTTATTTGTGTTCTATAGAGTGCATAACAAGTTCAGAACGAAATAAACAGGACAGCAGCCACAGTAGATATTTATATTTGCTCTGTCCTAACGTGACACTTCATCTTCCAGTCTGGAACTTTATATTGGGTGATTTGATTTAAAGTGATTTTAAATAGCTTTGTTAAAGCAACTCTCTTTAGACACTGCCTTTATGGACATGTGATATAGTTTAAAGATATTCATTCAAGTAGAAGGAACATTAAACCTAGGGAGTGAGAGCACTGGTGGCATGGATTTTTGTTGTGCCCTGTATGGTGATGTTTGTGTTGCAAGACAATTTACTCATGTTTTTTATATGGTATTTTGCCCCTCTGACATAACTTCAGACCCAGCATCAACAAAGAAGAGGTCATTTTCAAAAGAGAGAAATGTCCCCTGGTACACTTTTCAGATACCTGTATCTTTCCCATCACTTATCCTTTAACTCATGGTCTAAGATTTTTCACAAAGAAACTATAATTTGTTACAGGAGGGGACAGGCAGCAAAGAGTCTGAACTGTAGCAAGAAAGATTTAGGTTTGGCATTAGGAAAAAATTCTAACCCTATGGTTATAAAAACACTGCAATAATTTGCTAATGGAGGTTGTGACATCTTCATCAGTGTAATGTTTTCAGTAGAGGTAAGGAAAACATCTGTAGAAACAAGATGGACTTTGCCAGTTCCTCAGGAAGGGAGACTGAAAAATGGGAGATAACTGGTATTCCTTTCCACCTCTGCTTTTTCAATGATTGTTAAAATAACTAGAAAACAATTTACCTGTTTACGGAATTTCATCCAGGTGCAGGTTATGGGTGCTGTTCCTACCACCTTGGCAAACAATTCCACTGATTCACCTGCACGGACTTTTCTGTCTTCTGGGAACTGAGTAATCTGAGGAGGAGCAGCTGAAGGGAAAAAATAACATAAATTAAACAACCCTTTAAATGATCCTAAGTTTTCTTAACATTCAAAACACATCCATTTCTCAGCTCAACCGTTTCAGAGCAGCATTTGAAATCCAGATTAGCAGTTACCTGTGGCTTGCAATGAAAACAATTCCATGGATTTGTTAATTTTAGGAGAGCAAAGCAATAACAATTTACCCATCCAAAGTTTGCTCATGCAAGGCCAAGGTACAGACATCCAAAAGAGAAAAACATTGGTACCTACCACCAATTCCAAATATACTATTTATATTTCATAAACTGTATATTTGGAATTGGTGGTAGGCACCAATACATAAACATAAACAAATACACAGTTTATTTTGTTGTGGGTTTTTCAGAAAATCTTCTTTTTCTCTTGAACTTTTTATTTTTGAAAAATGGCTTCAGCTACCTTCTTATCAATGTGGATGTGCTGAGGGGGTCTGCAAACATGGTCCCTGATGTCATCAACAGAATTCAGAAAATTTAAGACTCAAGATCTACCTATGAGGATTCTGGCTTTGGTAGCCAGATAAACATCATGTGGCACAAAAACATCACGAGAGACAAGGACAGAAACGGATGTCTTTCTCCATCACAATAAATTTTGCCACGAGCAATGATGCATCTTTTTGTTTGTGTATCACAGTGCTTCTTTTAAACCTTGCAGTCCCATTAATTCCCCTCTGTTCATGAATCAGGCATTCCTCCTCCTGTTCCCTCTCACTGCCTGAGTATCAATAGATGGCAGAACATCTCCTGCTAACAGTGCTCCTTCCTGGCTCTCAGCTGTGCTGCTGAGTGTCAGACCCCTGGTAGCTGCTAAACACAGAGGCCAGAAATATCATAGGCTGGACAACTCCAGGGTGAAACCTATACTGTTGCTTATAAAAGCAGCATGATAAAAAAATTATTCTTGTGTGTGTATTGAAGGGGGCAGACTTGAAGACACGGTAAGAGGCATTCTCTAATATTACAACCACTTCACTGCCAAATGTAACATTCTTTACCAAGCACAGGGCTACTGGGCATGAGAAAAGTGCTTTCTTTTCCTTTTCAAAGTAATTAAAACAAACTGGGTTCCCCCCACTCTAGACCTAACCTTTTAAAAGTGTTTTTGTTTTGAAAATATCTGAAGGAAACTAGGCTGAGGCATAGAAAAGCAGCTTGAACAATTTAAAAGTCTGGTGAAGTTTTAAGACACTGAAAAGAGGCTCCTATAGAGGAAATTTCCCTGTAAGTTTAAATATAGATAGCTTTGCCTCAGAGACTGCAAATACACAAACAGGTTATCATAATGCCAGTGATGAGTAGTAGTAGAATCTATCACCTTCTCTGTGGTAGCTACTCAGAGGATTCTGTGGTACAGAGAAAAATTTCTTTCACAGAAAGACAAGTTTTGTTGTGGATGTGTAAAACGGCATATGTTACACACTACTGACACTTTTTAGGATCTTGCTAAAGTCCATCTGAGAGTAACTTCTTTGGATGTTCATAATTCCATTCTTAGTACAGTGTAAACAAGTTGGACTTACCTACCATTTAATCACATTTGCAAACAAACTCGATAGCTGCACTGGTAAATGTGGGTGACACATGCAACAAATTACCTGCTTTTGGAGGAGTCTTTGGAGCTGGTTTCTTCTTCACTGTTGCTTCACCTAGTTAGAAACAAATAAACAACAAACCATGTGAATTCAAAGGTGAGCTTTGCAAGGTACCACACTAACCACAAACATCCATAGCAATGCTTTGTTGGAACTTGAAAGTATAATATGTTCTTCCAGGATATTAAACTAAAGAATTAAAAATACCTTTAAAAACCACTTTTATTATCCTGGATGATCCTCAGAATATTCACAGTTGAAGCTGAAACTTATGAAACAATCAACAAAATCTTCTACACTTCTCCCACAATCTGTCATCATAGCACTTTAACAGGTGAAAACACTGGGCCAAGACCCATCTCACACTGAATTTCTCCTCAGATTTCCAGCATAATCAATGCTGAATGATCTCAGTTAAAAGTAGAGTAGTTAATACCACATGCTGCTTCTCATACTACTTGTGAGCTCGCAAAGAAACAGCAACACACCAAAAGTAAATATTAGCACCACCCCTCTGCCTCCATCCTCTTCCTTAAGCAGGGACAACTTTTTGCTGTATTCTCAAAAGTAAATGGCATAGCTGCAAAAATATGTCTTAGAACTTGAAATCTGGATTCATACATTTTTGGAAGACAATGTTGTACAAATTGTGCAGGGTAAGTAGGAGAACAATAGAGAAGACATAGGTAAAAAATTACTATTAAGTATTTTTCACAAAACAAGAACTAGAGGCCACCCAATTAAATTAGCAGACAGCAGGCATAAGAGAAACACCAAGTGAAATATAACATCCATAACCTACCTTCACAAACATGTAACATTTTACAATACAGAAACACAAACAGGTTCAAAAGGACAAGTTCATAGGAGTTATGTATAGTGGTGGCCATTAAATACAACAGTCTGGATGCCTTCAAACCACTGAATTCCAGAAGTGAAGGGGTTCATTCCTTTTACTGCACTCTCTTTTTGACTGCTATTCTAAGCATCCTGGTCAGAGAAGGGCCTCTGCTGTGAAAGAACATTTCTTATTTTCTTATGCTCATCTAGGCAGCATGATTGAAGTAGTCTGGCTTTTAAGATGTTATTGCCTCCAACAGAAGCAGCATGTGCTAAGTGCTTCTGAGTATCTGGCAGACTACACAGAGGTGCCTAGTGATAGTCATAACAGATGCAAAAGTTTTGAATTTTTTGGTCCTTTCTTTTCTTTATTTAGTTATTTCAAATTAGAAAGACACTAGCAGCAAAATATCCCCCTGATTTCACTAAACCAATAAAAACAGTTTTTAGATTATAAGCCTTTGGCTGCAGCAAACTACAAGCTATGCATGATACTCTGGAACACATCATGTGATGCTCAATGAAACTCAGGAGCCATGAGTTGCAAAACCACTGTGGGAGTCTAATGCTATAGCTCAAACAACAGACAGATTGATTTTTAGAGTGACTGGAGATAGCAGGTGATGTGTATAGGATGTGAAAAGACCAAACAACTTTAAAAATATCTAATGGCTTAGCTGTCAACAACAGTGTTTATTCAGTTCATTCTGAAGAAATTTCTGCAGTTAATACAGAAAAGTTTTTTCCACCTTCTTTCCTTTTTTTAGTAATTCTTCCTAAAAGTATGCTTGGCTTTTATATGCTCTGAATTTATTGATTCTGTAGCAACTAGAAACACAAAAATGGAGAGGTAGGACATTCTCACAGTACTTATGGCTGAGACAAAAAAGAATAGCTGGATATTTCCCAAAGAAGCCTTTCTTTGACAACTGCCATCCCAACAGAACTAGTTAAAG
The DNA here is from genome assembly GCF_048771995.1 of Taeniopygia guttata. Classification (NCBI taxonomy): domain Eukaryota; kingdom Metazoa; phylum Chordata; class Aves; order Passeriformes; family Estrildidae; genus Taeniopygia; species Taeniopygia guttata. The sequence continues at coordinate 6,017,636 of NC_133032.1, read as the reverse complement.
GTTTAGATGAGTATTTCTGAGGTGTTTATACCAGTATTTCTGGACTACCAGTCTGTAAGCAAGGAATCTGTCCTGCCACATCTTCCACAGGGACTTAACCCTCTTTAAACTGAGGCCTTCAAAGAGCACAACTACTCATTAAAGGGACACATTACTTTTTGGGCCACCAACAGAGTGACATGTACCCTGACTGCTGTGGTGACAGCAAATGTATTTCTTCATCCACTTTCCGGCCCAAGTTGTGCAAACAAAGGCATCAAGTGGTGTTTCCAGAGCAGCTTTCCTCTTTGTCATGGTATGGTCACACCCTGAGCTGAAACTCCTATTTCAGGTTGGAGCCACCTTATGAGGATGAAATCCTGTATATGATCAGGTGCCAGCTGGAAGGCCTGTAGAGTCTGGCCTCTTATCTGCCCTTAAACATCCCTATTAATGGAAATAACCCAATAGTTACTCATTAGATGCATAACCCCATGTAAACTTACTCAGTTACATGGTTTAGAAACATGTAAACATTTTTGTTTGTGTGCGTGCTGTATTCGACATCAGATTCTCTGCTTTCCTCTAAACTGAAATGAAATAGCTCTTGGGTCTCTTCTCAGGGCTGCAATGGATTTTAATACAAGCTACAATGACAGGAATTCGATTGCTTCCACACTCCACTATGCCTGATATGAACAAAGAGAAGCACGATGAAGCAAAAGCACTATTTGTCAAGTGCCATCTTGGGTTGCAGATATTGTTGCTATTTTTCAGAAAAAAAAGCAAATTCCTGAATCCAGTATGATTTTCATTCAAAGATCACCTCTTGACTGACATTGTATATTAGCTGCAGTACCTTAGTTAATAGTCAAGGTGCATGCAGAGTGGAACAACTATGCTTAAGCCTGTTTAAAAGACTCTCACCTCAATGAAGATTTCCATACAGCAAAGCAGAGAACATGAATTCATCACTTCATTCAGCTAGGGCACTGCTTTTTATATGTAGGTACAATTTTCTTGGTTTAAATTTTATTTTTTACCCACCAGGACATTATATTCACTTAACTGAGGATATAGAGACTGTCACTGGACTTCATCAAACCATGCAGATTGCCAAGGGTTGCTGGAAGGTCTGGCTGAATATCCTGTTTTGCAGACACAAATATCCCTGAGCAGAAATGAAAGGCTGAGGCAGGGTGGAAGGGGATGAGTACAAGGACAGGTCTCTGGCTCTCTGTAGCTGGCTTCTTTGCCTAATAACACCCCACTGTTCTCAGATCTTCCTTAAAAATACCAGCTCATCTTATGCATCTCTTTCAGATGTAACTTTTTTTTTTTTTTTTCTCAGAGGCTGCTGGAGACAGTGGGTAAAAAAAACCTAAAAAGATTACTCAAAGTTGACAAGGTCAAATTATTGTTTTCATTAAAATATTTGAGCCTCTTGGAAATGTTAGTTCAAGTCTTCTTCTGCTGCTTTTTTTTTTTTTTTTTCTTTCTTTTTTTCCTTAAAGCTGTTTGTCTTTCTTTTGGTATTTACACTGAAATGGGCCAATGCTGAAAATCAGCCTGGAAGTAAAAGGACCAATATTTCCCCCTTAAATAATCTGCCTTCTAGAAATAACATATACATTACAAGGCAGGTTTGCCTCTTACACAGCTTGTCTTTGAGTGGGGGGGGACATAAAGCAAAAAGGGGAAAAACCCCATCCAGGCTGACAGACTTTTGGTTGTGCTCTTCCTTTCCCTGATGGTACAGTCCTGAGAGCAGATACTCTCAGAAGCCTCCGTCTTCCTTTTTTGCTTCCCTTTTTTGGAATTTTACTAAAAATAGGAATAGCCCTCCCCTGAAATGGCTCCCTGCACAACTTGCTTTCATAAAGCATGAAGAGAAAACTCTTAGGATCTGAAAAAAACATCAGTACTCAAGATAGTATTCACAACCAATCCATAATTCCTACTGTCTTCCCTGAGGGACATGCCTAAAATTATGTGCAAGTCTTCTGTAGTGATGGATTTCAGCACCTGGTCAACAAGTACAGTTAATACCTAACTCCAGTAGCATAAAGAACAAGACCTATCCCTGCTTCTGTCTGCTTGTGGAACAGCCTCATTTTAGCTCAGGAGAGAAGAGTTAGTGACATACTCTCATACTACAGTCACATAGAAAACCATGTTCCCCTCATGCAAAACATGTCAAGATTTCATCTTGAACTAAATTGGGGTTTTTTCAGCATTTTCAGAGTTCAAGAGAAACTGAAAAAAGAGTCATGTCTGTAATGTGTCACACACCATGGAAAAAAGAATATTTATGGAAAATTTATGGAAAGCCCAGATTCAAGTATCTGCTCCTTCTTCCCCATCTCACTTAGATCCTTCAGGCTTGTGGGATGTGAGATCATGAGGTGTCTGACTCTCTCCTGTGTAAATGAATCCCAGTGTAACCTCCTTCAGACCCTTCTGGAGGTAGAAAGATCTGGGTCTGAATCAAAAGTGGCTGTTCTCTGTCAACCTTCACTACTGCCTGCTTTGCCAGAAAGTATGGAATGACTGAGAGCTAGAAGTACAGAAAAAAATGAAACATTCAGCCTTGTGGTCAAAGTAGTCAATTATTCTGTTCTATCCTTGCTTCTGTCACAGACTTTGCTGATGGTACAAAAACTCATTACAGATTTTAGCACAGAGAAGATGAAACAGGAAAAAAATGATGGCTACAATTGTAGCAGAAAGTTTATTCATACATTCATGAACCTGTGCTAATTGCTAGAGAGGAAATGAAAAACACAATGCACCGAACACACAGTTTTCAGTAGCTTGTAAACTTCATCAAGCTTGTTTAAACAATTTCACTTCATTGCATGTCAGAGAGCAAATTTCTTATAATGTTTCTAAATAAATGTTTAGTATCTAAACACAATAAAACAGAAAGCAACTCTGGCTTAAATTTGATGACAAGCAGAAACTAGAAAACTTAATTCCATGCAAGTCAATTATTTGAGTTTGTGTGCTTCATAACAGTTTTTTAAAGAGTTTATTTTTTTCATTAAAAACAACTGTCATTTTGTTGCAACATCCCATATTTAGTTTCTAAATCATGCAGAGATTGTTCTCTAAATGAGAAATATACAGTCTCTGCCTTCTGAAAACAAAAATAAAACCCAGGAAATACTCACTTTTGCAGTCATGGTACAGCTAGGATATACCAGCACACTCAGAGCTTCAATAATATGATCTGGTACACTGAAAATAACTCAGTATTTGAAAACAGCTCAGCTGAAGGAATAAACAATTCCATAGCAGTTTAGTAGCACCATTCTTGAGCAACTTCTACTATTAAAGCAAATTTGGGCAGTGCAGAAGAGATCCAGTATCAAATAGAGTTCACAAACAACCCAGGCCATGTAAAATGCTCTAAGAACTCTGGTGGGAGCAAGACAGCAAGGTTAGTTTCTTAAATATAAGTTTAATTTTCACCATTTTTATGCACTGGGAGAACAGCTACAATTAGACACTAAAAGGCTGTGCCCAAGTGTAGGGACAAGAATCTAAGGTAGGTTACTACCCTGCTACCCAGTCTGTTCCATAGGAAAACACTGCCAGGTCATCTGGACATTCAGGAGCTTCAAATTATTTCAGTGGGAAAACCTAGGTGCTATATGCTTTTGGACATTAATTAAACTAGTGGATTTAGGTCCCTTTTTTATAGAGAAGAAACTTAATGCTTCTATTATATGCCTTAGATGTGCAATTTCTAGCCAACGACTTAACTGTAAATTAAGGAAGCATGATACCTCTTCAGTTTAAAAAAACTGCTCATTGCAAAAACTGTTCATTTTTCTCTCTCTAAGACAGTCAATAAACATTTCTGTCTTCTTCTGTCAACATACAGATATGTAGGATGGACTCCATGAAATACACGTGGAAAACTGCTCCGTGCCAATATTAACTTAGAAAATGTCAGTACAATGAGAACTGTAGAGTAACTTGGCAGAGGTTCAAAGTGCATGCCCAGCATTAGAGAAACAGTACTGAACTGGGCACTCAGGAGAAGGGATTTGGACAACAAATTAGTGTCTCTCCATTGCTCATTTTGTACGTACAGTAGCAGATTTATTTTTCATCTATAGAAGCAACCAACCTTCAGAGACACCAGGTTAAATCTTGCGTTGCCTTTTTACCTCAGCCCAGCTTGGCTGTCAGGCCTTGTGGCACAGCTACTCACCCTTGGACCCTTGAGCCTCAGGAACCAAGGCAGCACCTTTCATAATTCAGCATTTCAGAGAAATCCTATTTAGGTCTTAAAAACAGCTAATGGCAATTTGATTTACATCAAGTACTACGAGTACTAAGAGCAGAATTTTCAGCTTAGGAAAAAAGATTAATTTTTCCTTGAAAAGTTTGGTTAGAGGCTCCTCTGACAATGTAATTCATATTGTTCCAACACACTAAGTACTTGCACTCACTGTGCAGAAAATGTCTTGGATCTCACAACAGCCAGGAGCAGAGCAGCACGAGCCTTCTGGGCAAGGAATGGACTGAGGGAACTGCCTTGGACAGCCTCACTGATCCTCAAGAGCATCTCAGACCATCCCAGCCACCAAAGAGGTCAGCAGCAGCCACAGGTCACAGCTGCTACCCAGTGCCCACACTTCTGCAATTAAAAGAACATCTCTGACCAGAACAGTAATTTCTTTAGTAATTGAGTTCTTTCCTTGCCTAGAAAGTGGCAAGTTTTACACTTAGGACAAAACAATCTGTCATGAAATGAAGGTTTTGAAACATTTCATATTAATCTAAGCTGTGTTTCATATTATTTTCATAGAACAGAAATCAACAGAATTTGAATATATAATAATATTAATATTATAATATTAATAATAATTTGAATATATCATTAAATCAGTAAACACTTGAAGTGTTTACTTATTTAATTATATACTAACTAAATTGGACACATCAAACTTAATGCTTTAATAACATTTTCCTAAAATGGTGCTTGCAGACTTGGATTCTCTGACAAGATTGAAAAATAAATAATAGAACTACATGCCAATCACTTGGCCACTGACTCATAATTTTTTAATGGTGATTAACACTTAGAATTCTCCCTACTCTGGACAAGAATATCTCCCTACTATGGAAAAGAATATATTAATATAATAAGGGGTCCCATTATATTTACTTTAATGGTGCATTGTTCCAGAGATGTCACTGCTCAGTCTTCCATTCAAGTACCAATAATGTTAAAAATTCAGATCTGGGAAGGTGACAGTATAACCGTCTGGAGGATTTGATCTGGACTGTTTCAGTTGTGACATTTATTCATAACCATCGGCAAGAGAACACAGGTACCTGTATTACAGCTGTATTATTATACAGCTACCTAAAAAGGTGTTTGACATAAAATCAAATGTTCTACACAGTAGCATATATATAACATTTCTATCAGCAGAATACCAAATACTGCTAAATAACTTGCAGGTGTGTAGAAAAAGTTTTTTTCTTTGATATAATTTTATTTTTAACTGAGTAGAAGAACTTACATTTATTCAATCAAACTCTATGCTGGGTCAGCCCTTCAATGTATGTGGTCTGGATATGAGAACAGTGAATTTAAGCAGTATTATTCAGATTAGGGAATCCAGGACAGCCTGTTAGGTTTTCATAACAATGATTGTGACAGGTGATAATTGCCATTTCTTAATATTTACTGGAAATAGCCCTACAAAAATCATCGGGCATTTCTTTTTAACCACTTTAATCCAATGCTTAGATTTATGAGCATTATTTTCTAAAGCATTAAAGTTTTTTTTCTCAGTAGCAATAAGTGGGATACAGTTTCTTCCTACTATAGCAGAGTTATGTTGCATGGCTCAGCCATAGTGAAGTTTAAAAAAATAGAATTTAGCTGCTGTAATACTTCTTTTTCATCAGCAAATCTTTAAAAAAGCCTTTTAAAAAAGTCCTTTTGGAAAGCTCATGTTTTATGCAAACTATTGTGATGCCACTTTAAAAAAATCTATATTATCTTCAGTGATGCATGCAAACTAATCCTGAGACTGAGGATTGAGAAACCTGGGTTCTAGACTTGCAAACAAATCTAAAAGTGTGGAATAGTAATATATTTTTTTTAAAAAAAGGAAAATTCATTTGTAAACATTCAAATCTTTATTTACTCTTAAAAATCTCAAGCAGAACTTTGATTTTCCAGTCTGTTGCGACAAAAACATTTATTTAATAGGCACTGGAGATTTTGCAAGTGGCTTTGGTAATTGAAATAAGCAATTCCCTTTAAGCTTAATTTGAAATAAGTTCTAATTTCAAAGGGAACTGGGTGCCTAAATCCCCTCATGGCAGTTTCAAAGCTTTCTAGAGAAATGTTCAAGTGGTGAGAATTTTTGGCTTAGTGCTTCTGCTACAGGGCAGTATCAAGCCAGGAGGACCCTTACATTACCCACTGATTGTTCTGCATGGCATGCAGTATGCAGCATGATAAATAATGAAAGGGTCCAATTTTCCACTGCCTCTTTTAGAAGAAACATAACACACTATTATTCTAACTCAGTAACTTTTGACATCCACTGAGCAAAGACCCAAGTGACAAAGCCCGTCAATGGAGTCAGTAAAGAATGAACCAGTTCCAGAGGTGCCTTCTTCTCTTCTCTCTTTTTTTTCACCCAGATTCAAAGTTGAATCTGTTTCTTATTCTCAGAAACAGAATTATTTATTCTATTTATCCTTAGAGGGTTGCATACTTATTACTAAATTCTGGTGACACAATACTAATTCTAAGCAAAAGGAAATATGTTTTAAGTTTTGTAATTTGCCAGCATGGGAGCAATCTTTTTGCAGTATACACTGCAAGCATCCATTCAGAAATGTTGTTAATCACTGAGTGACACACAGCTTCCTTCAAGATGTTCTTCTTACTCTACACCAGAATCCAGTATGTATTGCATATCAAAGGAAGCAATGCCCCTAATTCTGCTTACTATTGGTTTTCTGTAGCTTACAAACTCCAAGCTTCCAGTAATTAAATAACACTGTCAGAATGAGCAGCCAAATGACCTGAGTCAGCAGCTCAGAGTGAGACAAATTCTACAGGTTAACATACTGACAACATTTACTCTTTTCCACAAAAATAAATGTATTGATCTTTGCTTTCAGGAACCTAAAGTTAATTACTTTCCTGAAAGTTTTACTAGAGCAAAAAAACCAAGGATAGCTCCTAATTTATCTGAAGGGAGAAAAGGATGACATAGTTGCTAACCATGAAATTTGACTTGCACTTCTTTACAGAATGTGGAAAATGGAGATCTTTGCCCTGAAAAGTATTTCTAAAAAGTACAGAGAATATATAGTCTCTCAATTGTATATAGTATATACTGCTGTGACTGAATTCACAAAATTCATTCAAAATTCAGAATCTATTAATGAATAATTCTAATCACATTATTAGGAACTTTTGTTCTCTTTTTCTTCAGTATCAATCTGTATGCTCCACTTACCCTTAGGACTGTTGGTAACTCAATGTGGCAAAAAAAAGACCAGAAAAGATCAGAGTAAATATACATCTCCTTTTAAACTGACACCTTAATTCACGGTTATTCTCTGTTACTCTTCTTTTCAAGAAATATACAGTAAAGATAGACAAACATCTTACTTGTAAAGCCTATTCTATTTCAGGTAAGGAACTTTACAGCCTCTACATCTGATAAGAATTTCAGTGTAGATTGAACTGTGTAGTCCATTGGATCTGGTTTGTATATTTTGCCCCTGACAAACATACAAATAAAAACTTATTTCAGACCAAACACTCACATTCCTCAGAGACTCAGATGTTAAAAAACTACCTGTGAAATCTCTGCAGCCAAATCCTTTTAAAATTATATATGTATTTTTCAAAGCTTTTCCAAAAACTCTTTCAAAGCCCAGTCTCCTAACATTCTCCCTGGTTACCTTGATGTTTACTGTGCAGCAGTAAAGTTGTGTTAAAGGTATTTTGGAAAAAAAAGAGCTTATGAGAAGTTCAAGAACTTGAACTACTGAAATAATATGCCATGTAGAAAAAGCATTCCCAAATATTTCAGCCTTCTTTTTCCTTCTTTCTGCAGCCAGAATTGGTAACTTTTGTTTTCCTATCTATTTTAATTTCCACTAAAACCAGAAGCAAAAGAAGCAGGATGTGGATCAGGTCATATATCTCCATATTTAGACTTAGTTCCCAACTCACACTTTCTCCTGGGAAAGCTGCAATTGATAACACCGCTGGGAGGATCAGAGGAAATGTGTGTGCTGTGTGCATAGAAAGCACATTTCAAAACATCGTTCCGTGGAGATTTCAATGGCTTTAAAATTTTCTTTTCTATCTATTTTAAAGAAAAAAATCATTGTTCTCAATTGTTATTATTTATGGTGGAGAGGTGGAGCATGTCAGTGTGACTCTTCCCACATCCCAAAGAGAAACTGGAGAGAGTTTCTCTCCACAACTCAGAAATAGCTGTAGCCCAGGGCATAGTTTTATGCAAGTCACATTTCCAGAAGCACAATTATTACCTGTGATCATCAATCACTATAAAACTGCTCTTAGTCCTGCTGAAAGCAGCTGAAAATGTTCTTAGTGGAAGACCAGATTAGAGTTTATTTGTTTTTTATTTTTTGGGAGAGCTGGATAAAATATTCCATGTTTTCATCAAACCACGTCTTTACATCTTTTTAGGAACTCACATGGTGGGCATCTTAGATAAACAAAATCCAGTTTTGATTTAAGAGATATTCATATCCCTTAATTTCATAAGTAGTAATGGTGCTAGGAATTCCTTAACTGACATTATTGTGCTGCCTTTAGCCTTCAAAGTTTCCTCTTAACCAAATGCATGTATGCTGAGGAGCAAACATGGGAATTTATAGCTAATTTATTATTTTAGAAAGCATTAGAAGCAAGTTAAGCATTTAGGCTTAAAACAAAGAATGCAAAATTTACAAAACCACTCTCCATGGTCATGCCAAAAAAGGACAGATTATTCTACAGGGCATTTCAGTGAGGATGCTTTGCCTACCAATAGTAAAACTTCATATTGTCTACAAAGGACACAGCACAAATGGAAGCAAACTACATGAGTATTTTTGTGCTCTTTGAGAGGCAGCCAAAAATAAATCTGTGTCACAAGTTTATTGCATCATTATGAAAAACAGAGAGTAGAGGGGCAAGGTCTGAACTCGCAGTTTGGGCTCTTCTAATCCCCACATGGCAAAAACTCATTTCACATGACTTAAGTGCAAGGACTAAAGAAACAGCACAGGCTTCTGATACTATGTCTACAAACAGAAGGAAATGACCACAGAATCCCAGAGCACTCTTTTGTTTCCACTGGAAGGAAAGCAAATCAAATCACAGTCACTTACTTTCTGTTGGCAGCACTGGGGGGAGTGTGGTCTTAGGCTTCTTGGTCTTCTTCTCAGTAGACTTTGAGGTCTTTGAGGCATCTGCAATCAAAACAAATAATAAAATAGAAATCCTATTTGAAAATCAATAATGAAAAAGCTGTCTAATAAAAGGTTTATTTTGGATCTTTCTGCAAAGTTAGAGGAAATTGCTATCCTGTAGACTTTTAAGAAGAATTTTCTGCACAGATTTGCTGGAGATTTGCTGTCACATTCTGAAAGGAAGAGGGAGCAGAGAGGGAAAAACCCTCTTCGAAAGCAGCTGCACTAAGAACCCAAGCCAAGTAAGCAGCTAGACAAGAGGTCCCATCTAAGCTGATAGGTATTTAACTGAATAGACCAAATACAATGTGCACAAAGCTGTTAGGCAGTGCAGAGAAAAGGGACGCAAAGCCATACTGAAACATCATTTCATTCAAAAGAATCTCTTGCCGTGTAATTCTTCTATTCCATTGTCTATGTGATCAATTCAGATTAACCCATTTTGAAGAGTAACATTTCCTCCATCTGTTTAAATCTTTCCATGAAGTTATTCTTGGCCATTTGTTTATTCCTAAATAGAAACAACAAAAGGGACACCACAGGACTGAAATTTGATGGATTCTAATATTTTCACAATCGCACAGCTCTTATCCAGAAACTGCTCATCACTGCACCAACAGCTAGGAGTCAATAAAGCTTCCTTCCATGTGTATCCCACATGAGATATGAATAAAAGGTGCAACTTATTTTTAAGGTTATTCCAAGCTGAGCATGATCACAGTGCTGGAGCGCCTCTCTTATGAAGACAGGCTGAGGGAGCTGGGGCAGCTCAGCCTGAAGAGAAGAGGGCTCTGGGGAGACCTTAGAGCCCCTTCCAGTACCTACACCAGCTCCAAGAGAGCTGGGGAGGGACTTTTCACAAGGATCTGTAGTGCCACATCAAGCAGGAATGGCTTTAAGCTGGAGGAGGCAAAGTTTAGATTAGATATTGGGAAGAAATTTTTTGTGAGAGTCATAAGGCATTAGCACAGGTTGCCCAAAGAAGTTGTGGACTTCCCATCCCTGGGGGTGCTCAAGACCAGGCAGGATGGGGCTTTCAGCAACCTGATCTGTGGGAAGTAGTCCCTGGCCATGGTAGGGGTTGGAACAAAATGATCTTTAAGGTCCTTTCCAACACAAATTATTCTAGGATTCTCTGACCTGAAATGCCAATCCTAACAAGCTGTACTTGCTCCATTGTTTGATACTGACATTTATCTTTGGAAGAAAGAGTATGATTATAGACTATGATCTCAGCAGTGGCTGTATCACTTTACAGCTTTCAAATATTGAGCTTTTGAGTATTTGTGAAGGAGAGAGCTGTTAGCTACCGGAGAAAAAGATGACATAAATGTTATGGAAACAGCTATTTTAGTCACCTTCTAGGTGCCAGTGTGTGAAAATTCATTGAAGTTTCCTTCCTAATATAGGAAGCAAGAATCTCCTAGTAAATAATTCAGAGCAGGAGGTTGTGTTCTGAGAGTTCAGACACTCAGATTCTACAGATTTGCCAACTGAAGTCAAACATTCCTCCAATCTTGAGTCCCTGATTTCAAAAGAAATGTAATGATTATGGTTACTTAGTCTAAAAATCAGCATCTTGGATCCTGACAGGGGATTGAAGGGAGAAATATGAACTCTTGTTTTAGATCACAATTCTAATTTAAAAATAACAGTCATCCCCTCTGCCAGTCTCAGACATGGGATATCAAATGGCGTCTTTCCTAAATAGCTGGAGTTTGCTATGGTGCCATTCATCAAAAACCTCTTCTCAGCAGCATGCCAGTGGAGGATGCAAAAGGCAGAGGAGGCAGCCAGTATCAAGGTAAGGAATGTGGTCACCCTGGTGCCCAACATGACGTGAGCAGTGAGCCTCTACAGCCGTGGCTGCCACCACCCCAGGAAGCCAGACAGCTGAGGTAATGCCATTCACATCCCCGGGCCAGCAGCTCACAGCCTCCCAGGATCAGGGCTTGGCAAGACCCTGCCTGCAGCCTCCTAGAGCATGCATTGTCCAGCAGGAAACTCGAAGTGGGAAATAGGCTAAAGGAAGAGTCAGGAAGAAAAGCAACTACTTGAAGGAGATCAGAAGACAGAGGAAAAACACACAAGTGACTGAGACATTTAAAGGTTTCTAGGTCAGCTCTAGAGAAATCCTGTATGCTAAGCTTTTGATGATCTGCTCCTTCAACACTTTGGATCTGTGGTGGTTAAGGTGCTTCGAGGGATTAGATTTTGCTTAAAGCCTATTCTTTGAACTTCAGCACTGATAAAATTTATTATTTTAAATTACAGAACCATAAAAAATAACTTATCAAATATCTAATACAGATTACACCGTGACCATAGTATCATAGAAGGTACAGGTATATTTATTGCAATCAATATTTAATAAATTTCTTTTCCAGTTACATGAAGGCTGAAATTTTATGAGGAGTTACAGAATCACATTCTTACCTTGTGTCATGTAACTTTAGGAAAAAAAAAAATATAGCATTCTTTTCCAGACCTCCTGCCACAAATACCACATCTGCAACACAGCTGTGAAGGTTCAGTACCCAAGTTCTGTTATTAGGCTTCTTGTCTAGTTTTGTGCTCATTTTAGATCACGATGGAAAGCATCAGAGTATTCAAAAATAAGCTCACCAGAAGGTGAGTTGATAAGAAGGACATTTGTTACTTAAAACCCCTTAAATAATTTTAATTCCATGGCAGCTTTATACGTCTGTGTCACCAAGGCCTTGCCCAATTAACAAGAATAGAATTTCATCAGCACAACCATGGCTGAAAACAAGTACCTCAGTCTGTAAATTGTCCATGTTCTAAGACTATGGAACACAAGGGTGGTTGAGCTGCTCATTTATTTTTTCTCACTTACACTAGAAAATCTAATGACCAAACATCTGGGAATGCAAAGAACTGGGGAGCTGTAGAATGAGAAATGTGCTACACACATTTCTGAGGCAGACTGACACCAGACTCACACAGGGAATTCTTACTGGCTCTCTAAGAATGCACACAGCTCAGAAACAAATCTTACAATTTCAGCTTACTGCTCTAAAAACCTTCTAGAAATACAGCAGGCAGCAGGAGAATACAAATTATTCCACAAAGCATCCAGAGCCCTTGGTTTGGTACTGTCTCTCTCCTCATGCTCCTTTATGGTAGACATTGAATTACCTATTGAGCAAAAAGTGCAGAAGGGAGGGAGGTAGAGTTCTTTTGTGTGTGTGTGTGTGTAAGTAGCTCCTAAAAGTCATTCTTGGTAAATAAGTTGGAAAGGTGGGAGTTCTAAGGAAGGGTTTGCTTGTACCCAGCACAGTACTCACCTTCTACCACCACTTTGCAAGCACATTCAGCTTTCCCTGCTGGGTTCTCAGCTATGCACTTGTACTCGCCCCCATCTTCAGGCATAGCCTTCTCAATGGTCAGTGAGCAGAGTGTCCCTGTAGAGATGAGGGAGAGATCAAACACAGGTTAGGCTGCAGCTCACAAAAACCTCATTGCTAGTAAGGAGCAGAAGGCATCCAATGAGCCAGTCTTCCACTACAGGTGATTTTCTCTGCTAGAAAAAGCTGTCCTTAAAAAATCAACCTTATTGGAGCCTTATTAATGCTAAATAAATTAAAAATTCAGTCTTGCTACTTTTCCCTAGGATACTCCAAGTTGTCCTGCAGCCCTGAACTGGTTGCTAAAGGTAGAGAAGACCCAGAGCAGCACCTCTGCTGCTCTTCTTTATCTTACAGCAGAGATCAGAAGTCCTCACTTGGGTGACTTTATTCCAAAAGTGCTCATAGTGTAGGACTGTAAATAAAAAGGTCCAATGCCCATTATCAAAGTTTTGATTCAGCCTTTTCTCTAGCATTCACATGTGTAAGAGCAGAACTTCAGCTTAGTGACAAAGTTTAAAAACTGAACTGAAAGACATTTTCTTTTTACTTGAATTGCCTAATGAATAACTGCCTGTAAAATATGCATTAGAAAGTCCAATATATTAGCGGCAATCAAATTTATCACTGCAACAAATTCATTTATTTCCAAACAAAACCATAAAATTTGACTTAATTGGGTTTGCAGACACAGGATGTGACATAAACTTGTTATTTACCAAGAGAAGCTTGGTATGACCCAAGGGAAATACATTTCCTCTTAAAAATTAGAACTCTGTGAACCAAAATAGAAGTTGTTCCTAGTAGATGGGGGATGAGGAAGAAGAACCTTGTCCCTTACTTTCACTTGCATTGCTTGGAACAATGAAGTACTTTCCTCCCCAGGGTGAACCCCAATTAAAATGCTCCACACTTTCCCCTTCCAAATATCCCTCATTAAGTGAAGGTGAAGTGTGGGACTGCCTTCTCCCTCTTCATTGGAAAACTGGGTTTGTCCCCTAAACACAGCCTGAGGCCTTGTGCACTTCTGCCCATTGCTGTTGGCCTGTCCAGAACATCTCCACCCTCCGCTTTCCTCAGCTGCACTAAAACTTTCCCCTTTCCTCCGTTTGCCTTTCTCATAGCCATTCCTAATTAAAGAATTGAGGAAGTGGATTTTTTTCAGATGTTTACCCTGTTTCCTAAGATGTAAGAAAGTTTCCCAGCACCTTTCTCTCTGTGCTAACTCGAAACCTCCCAGAGTGCTCAACCCCAGGCTCCCCATCAAATGTATCCCCTGTGATGTGGGAGATGGCACAGGCACAAGTGATACTGGTCCATGAAAAGGACCTGCAAAAGAACTCCCCTCCATCTGAAGAACTTTGTGAGTTTACTGGTTCTCTTTGGAGATGAGCTCCATTTGGACATGGCAATTATGCTCTTGGCATTCAGATTTTTCTTTCAATTTAAACATGGATATCATTATTCAAGAAAAAATCTTATAAAAAACATTCAAATGGTTTCCAGCAAATGTGGTTTGCCAAAAACACACAAACGTTAGAAGAAAATTATTTTTTTCCCTCTTTATCATCCTCCACAAAATCAAGCAGCTCTAAATAATGACTATTTTCCCCTGAGAAATGATGTGAAAACTGTCCCAGAAGAGGAGCACTGACCCCTCACTCACATGGGCTGTGCTCAGCCAACCACAGGGTGAAAAGAAAATCCATGTGTCCTCCCAGAGGCAACGCTTTTCCATGAGTCAGGCTGAAGCCAAAAATGTCACGAGCTGCAGTTCCATTCCAAATGGAGGAGAGACAGTAGAAAAGTATTCTTGCTGGCATCTAGCAAATATAAATTCACATGTCTCTGCTGTTTAAAGAGACATCTGGAGAGTAAGCCAAAGATAACTTCCAGTCTAAGAATTTGTATAAATCTATGTAACATGATTAGAAAAGATTGCACACTAAAACCTAAAGATGCTATTGCAAAAATTCATAAACTTTGGAACACAGGCACATACATGTGAAGGAGACCACTGGCCACTTTACTGCAGGAAAGAAGTCTGCCTGTAAGAATAACAATCATTAAGGGACTGGAACAATTCAGAATTTACTTTAGTTTCTGCAGGAGTTTTCTACCTGTTCAAAAGCCCTTCCTCAGCTCACTGAAGACTAATGTGACACAGGGTCACTCCTCATCATTAATTTAATGAAGTAATTTTGTGAGAAAAAGGGTGAAGGAAATCTGGGTTTTTATAAGTGCCAAATCCTTTTTCCTCCTAACTCTCACCTCCCAGAAGAAATAATCTGCATCCTATTTTCCTCTTCTTCTTTCTCCCCAGGAACAGCACGTGCAAAATACATGGGGATTGCTGAGCTTCTTGCTACCGCCAGATACAATGGTAGTAGCCCTCAATGGAGGAATGAAGGGAGAATGAGATACTTTGGGTCACTCTCCTTTATACAGCCACTAGTACTCATGAAACTGTGGGCTATTAGGACTAGGTTTGAAATTGGCCAATGGATCAGAAAGATTTGGCCAGGTTGGATCAGGAGTATAAGGGGAGGCTGAGGGAGCATGACTGTTGAAACCTCATTTTCATAGGAAACCAGAGGAAAAAAAACCCAAACCACTCAAACCCAGGCAAAACTCGATGAGATTTCATAAGGACAGGAAACTTCCCAACCTTTCTTATGCTCTGTGATCTAGAGCTAGAATCAATTCCCGGGGCTAGAAGGCCAAATGTCTTTCAATGAAGGATTTGGTATTTCCTGTGCAGACCCCATCACGACCTGAAACAAGATTATCTTCTCGGAACTGCTAGAAAGCCCAGACTGGTTACTCCAGTTGGGTATTCTGGAATCCTGGCACTTCACAAATCCCAGTCAGCTAATAAGCTTGCTATATATTTTGCCACCCCAACCCTCTTTTTTTTAGGAACCAGGCCATGGATGATCCTTAAACATTGTCACAAAGTGCAGGATTGGAATAAACATGAATAGTGGAATCTACCACTTAGACACTGGGACTGGTGCAGATCTAGAAAAGACCTTAACAGCCACAGAAGCTGACACTTTACTGGAGACTCTGGTTTAGATACACAGAGCCTTTCCCTTGAATTCTGAGCTATTAAAGGGTTCTCTGACTTACTCAAAAATAGTGCAAGAGAGTTTAAAATATCCCTAGGCTTCTGCATTCTTTCCATTAAAGTCCACAGAAAGTCAAACTCAGATATAAAACAAATACACAAACCAACAAAAAACAGCTCCTTAGTCTCCTTCCCCACACTGGCACCTAGCTGGCCAACTTCCTGATTCCTGTCCATGATGCAGACTCAAGTTATGGCTTTCTCATTTGTATCCCATGGTATAAGAAAGTACTGTGGAGTATTTAGGCAATATTAATAAACACTGGTCTGTGAGAAATTGTGCCTAGAAGACATAATAATTTTTTAAGGCATTCACTGGCTTATAAAGCTAATTTTTTAATAAATCTCAAATTGTCTGGGCAAGTTCAAATGTGTGCTAGTGTCACAGTCATGTTTAAAAATGAGAAGTGGATTGACCAGGGAAATGTTGACTACAGTTACAATGACAACAGAAAAAACAGTGAAAAAAACCACATGAATTTCAGAGAAGAAAAAATGTCAAATGTAATTTTTGATAATTGATAGAGTTTTAAGGAAAACAATGTAAGAAACCTACTTTCATGATTCACAACATTAGACATTTAACCAGCAAATGTATCTGTGCACAGGTAAATTTTTTAACCTCTACTGAAATATTTGTGATATATGACATTATTCTGTTTGTAATTAATGCTACATTACTGTATTAATGATATTGATTTAGGAGGAGTTATTGTCAAAATAAAGATCTCCTGAAGAAGCTGACAATAGGAAATCATCACTCAGTCTGTTTCTAGTGGATTTCCTCTGTGATCAGACTAGGATCCAAGTTATTTAATATTTTCATCTATGACATGTAAGTACTTGTAAATTAACTTTTATAAATTTACAGATGCTAGAAAGAATCTTGGAAAGGGAAAAGATAGCAGGGTAGTCCTCCTAAAGAATCTCATTTACTTGTTAAGCTGTGACCCATTCACTTAAAGAACATGGAGCTTGAGATAGTGAAAACCACCAACGGCACCAAGGGATGCTGTATATTCAGGAGGTTTAAAGGCTTAGTAGAGAAATGACAGACATGACTTCCAACGTTGTGAGGTAGAAAGAGGACCAATAACCTCAGTAAGGGCAGCAACAGGAAGGTGATCTTCTCACTGATGCTGATACCCACACATGATTCCTAAAGCGAGTGATCAACAAACAGCAACTGGAGAGGAGGTACTGGAAAGAGAACCAAACCAAAACAACCCCAAGCCTCCAAGGGCTGGATGAAGTGCATCATGGAGAGAAAGTTAGTAAGACCTTGACTTGTCAAGTTTAAAAAAAAAGGAGAAAGCAATCTTGGTTACAGAGTCAAGGCCTTTCTGTCAAATTAGAAATAAGGCATTGTTTTGGTTCTTGATTTAATAACAAAACTCTTACTAGAATAGTTGGACTTTGCAATAAATCGCCAGTTGTTATAGGAAATACTTCTCTTTTGCTGTATTTAAATCCACACTACATGCATGAATTTTCTGGAAGAGGATAGATTTAGATCCTCTAGTGCAGTGAGAAATGTGGCCTGTGACAAACATGATATTGTGTCAGAACTGATGTTCAGATGATCTCCCCAACCCTACATTTTCTACAGAAGCTTTGGGGTGCAAAATGCATCTACTTTCAGCAGTGCATAGAGTTGTGTTAATTATACACCAAATTCTTGCTTAAATTTAATTAAAAAGAAAACAAAAAAGTCATGGCAGACCCTAGCTAGGCTGCCAGACGTAGACTTGCATGACTGGTAGGAAGATTTAGGAGTTAAGTCACAAGAAAGTTGCTAAGGCATTATTGCTAATAAGATTACCAAATCTCTATGCTGACAAGAAACTTGAGAAGAAAAAAATGCTGGCTTAGAGAAAGCAATACAAACTCAGGGCATTTTCTAAGCTACAGCATCACTGCTACCTGAGTCTATACTAGAAAGTTCCTCTTCCACCTATATAGTCACAGAGTACTAAATCTATCAAAAAAAAAAAAAAGCTGAGCAAACTGACTTAAAAAATGGCAAATGTGCGAGTTTAGATTTGTATTCACTCCTACACCTCAGCTGGCCAGTTTACTAAGGATGCTGTGCAAAACCCTTTCACTGCCATCTCATAGAACAACTTTTGGAACCATGCAAGAACTTTCTTGGTGGATTTTCTGTCCAAGAGTGAGTCACACAGCAGGACAGCAGCACAGGGCACTGCTGGGCCAATGCTATACACATGTAAAACAAAATGGGTCCTGCTCTAAAGGGTTCACCCTGTGAGGAAAATTGTTACCCTTATATGTCTAACTTCACTGCAGTATCTGCTAGAGCCTCCTTAAAAACTTTTTTTCCAAACAAATAGCCCCCCACAACTTCAAGCAAAGAAGCCTCTCATTAAAGTGCCTCTTAACCATGCATCATCTACCCCATACCGTATGAATGTATAATGGTCTAATTTATGAGTACCCTCTTTTTTATTGTTAGCAACCACTTATTTTGATCTTTAATGGGCAAAAAGCACATTAATATCTATCTCAGGAATGTAGATAATTGCACTCTGACAGGTTTAAAAGAAGAAAAATATAAAATCAAACAATTAATAAAATTGCACCATGTCAGAAGAATAGTGCAAGAGCTCACTTCATCATAAAAACGATACATTAAGTAAAAAATCATGCCACTCAACTAACAGAGTACTATTTGAGGAAGTGTAAAAAGGAATGGAAGAAAAAGTGTACTGATGTTCATTATTTCAAAGGGAAAACAGTTGAAATGTAAAATGGAAGGAACATGACATGCTATCAGCTATTGTTGTGATTGTGACATTCAGGATAATGCTGCCCAGATTCTGCCTTCTAAGTAAACTTAACCTTGGAAAAATGAAATACACAGCAAGCCCTAGATTAACCACCAGAAATCAGTCCAAATGCTGCATAAATGTGCCTGAAGACAAAGGTCATTTTTGGAGCAGGGTCTAGCTTTTTGTTTGGCGAAGGCCTTACCAGTCAGAGACTATTCTGATGCTGGTGTTTGTACCCAGGCTTCTCCAATGGTAAAGAAGCAGGGATAACACTCTCCCTTTTCCTGCACTCCAATGCCTAAACTGCATTGGGTGGGCAATTTAGTGTCAGTCAGGCTCTGCAAGCACAGAGAGAGCTGTGAACAGCATTGTTTCTACCTAGTAAAGGGCCTCAATAGCAACTAGGACAAATATGCCAAGGAAAGTTATTGTCAGTGAGTGACTACACACAGTTTTTACATAGTTTGCCTGTCCTGTGAACATCTTACACACAAGTATATTTCTAAGTTTGACCTCCCTGGCCAAATATGCCACTGTTTGATCACAGGTTCCTGAAACTGAATTTTATGTACTTTTTTTAACAATATATTTGGCACCAGGAGATAAGCAAACTTCTCTCTCTTTTTGCCATTTTTCCCCCTCTTTTCTGGGAATGACAGAGAGGAATAATGCAATTTCCAAAACATAAATATATAGCATTCTAAGGGTTCATGCATTACTTACACTGACCAGTTTGTGGGACAGTATTTCATACTAAGATGAGCTAGTAGTGTGGCTGAGAAGCAGATGGAAATGCTTTACTCTAGACAGGGAATTCTCCAGTATCCAGCTCATTAAGAACATGAAAGTTATTGTGAAATACCTCTGGTGAATCTGGAAAAAAAACCCATGGCCACCACCAAACATCACAATAGCACAAAAGCAGTGAAATGGCTAAGAACAGACATAGTCTATCCTCTTCCATAGTGGATTTTGTTGCTGAACACAAGGAGGAGTAAGGTCATAGCAAAGAAATAAAAAATGGCTTTGCAAGGTCAAAACCCACTAAAGTGAGCTAGGTCTGTTTGCTCACAGAGTCAGCCTTCTTTCAGGTGAGGATGACTCTAGGGCATTACCTCCAGGGCCCATTAAATGCTGCTCCAAGCTTTGACAAAGGCACTGCTGCTGAAGTGCACCTGTGGGTGCGATGGTGTTGCATTTTCAGTGTTTGGGGCAAAGGATGGAAACTGGGACTTCACCTTTGGCCTGCTGTGTACTGCATCCAGTTCTATTGTTGCTCTCTATGTTTAAAGCTGCTCCAAACACTCTCTGTGAGACTAATTCATAGTTTCCCCAATGAATAATATTTCCTGATACAGAATGAATTTGCTATTTCTCAGTTCTAGTCTGTTATTCCAGTTATTCCTTCTCCTCTCTTGGTTTCCTTAAGTAAGTACGTGTTCCTAATTAGGGAAACTGAGAAAACTGAATCTCTATGAAATCTGGAACTTAAAGTTTCATGCATACCTAGTTAATTACTTAACAGTTGGCATGAAAGAATCATACAGTGACAGAGCAGCAACACATTCTTCTCCAAGAGCCAAAGCTAGCAGGTACTCTCAGGAAAAAAAAAAAACAACTGACCATCATGCAGTGTACCAGAGGGTATGTAATAACGTTTAAAAAAATAGTTCTAATCTTCATTCCTTGTCTTTCCATTAAAGGACAAAACTTCGAGCCCTGTGTAATATTTCTTTCCAAGATCTTCTGCAAATCCGTGCAGAAGAAAGCTGATTACCCTGACCACTAAGCTTGGTTCCAGCATAACAGTGCAGGTACAAGTGGAACATAAGGACAGCGTCTTCACCCCCTGCAAGAGTGGATTCCTTATGCAGGACTGAGCTCTGATCCTGACCTCAGTGGAAAGCACTGTTAATGTCTGACACCCTGGAGTGTTGTGACCAGGAGTGTCACCCAGCCCAGACAAGCTGGACAGGAGAAGCCTCCTGCTCTGCTCTGACACATGGCTGAGCATTTCTGCACATCAGGATCACTTCACTGGAAACAGCTACCCTTGATTTACAGTTCCACAGTACCATTTTATAGAGTGAATAAGAGTTAGGGGATTATAATAGTTACTCAGATTATTTCAGTGAAGGAAACAGCTTTCTGCAGCACCATAACACTAAAACTTTGGGACTTCAGGAGGCTCCACATAGCTCAGAAGCTTTGGTACAGAGGTGAGTCTGTCAGATATACTTAGACAGGAGCCATGGAACTTTGAAATGCACAATTTCTTTTCCACTCTGAGCAACTCCAGGAAAAGCCTTGCAATCTTGCTTCCAGCATAAGGCAAGCTGAACTGACTGATTCTGTCAGTCCTTCTTGTAAGAATGGCATTTCCACCAGTCAAAGTTTTCTCATGTACATGACACTTATCCTTATTCTATACAGTCCCCTTAGGTAAAAATCAACATGTACTCAGAAAAAAAACCCCGAAAAACACATGATGCTACTTCAGACACAGGCCAGACACAATGCACCTGCTACCATTTGCCTTTCTCCATCTGCTTTGCTGTCTCCTTAATGCACTACTCGAGTTCCCAAGACTCTCTGAAGATAATGCAATTTCTGATTGCATCCACTTCAGGAGAATGCCTGTGTTACCCTGCCTGGAACACTGCACAAGGATTCACTGGTTGTGCTGAACTGTTCAGCATAATAATTTGGTTCTCATTTGGTAACACAAAAAACCTTTGATTAAATGAAGGAAGAATCAAAAGTAAGAGTGCAGACCCCTGTGCCAAGCTGTAATTCTCACTGTGGACATGAACTTTTTTGCTACAATGTGTCAGAGGATATCATTCTCCAGATAATTCCCTCAGTATTTTATGGAACACATATGAAGTAAAGAAGGTTTTTTGGCGCTAACAATTGTCCTTCCTTCTTGTTTTTGTCCCAAGGAAAATATATATTGTCTAGACACAACATTAACTTCCATGCAAAAAACAGTCTAGTGGGTTTGATCATCCAAAATGTGAAGTATAAGGGAATTACTTGGTTTGAAAACACTAAGTATTCCCTCTAAGGACTTCTACCAAATTTTATACAGTCTTGAAGTTAGTTAAAAGTCACCAAGCCAGTGGAGTTCAAATATTTCAGTGGTTGTAATGGCAACAGAAGCATCTGTGGTGGGGCTTTAAATACACTGGAAATCTGTTCTCAACTCTGATCTTAACTTGCAGTTGTAGTAATTTCTTTCTATGACACAACCCCTCTTTGCTTCTGTGTTTCTTACTGCAATAAAAAGCCTGAAATATTAAACATACAGAAGAATTTAATTAGAATTTGTAAACAGGCAATAATATTATTATGCTTTCAGTGTTCTAAATCCTTAAAGCTCAGTTTAAATAAGCATCATGTACCAGCTCCTTAAACAGCACTAGCAATGTAAACAGCATTTAAAAATGCAAGAAGTTCAACTTTATAAAATTTACATCTGCAGGCTGTTAAAGGAGAATCTGCAAGAAATGTCAAACAATACTGTTCCTTATGTACTCCACTGAAATAACAAGAAATCTGCATCTGGAAACAGTTACTGGCACAGGACTTAAATAAATATTGCATTACCTCTAATGAACTAAATATTATTAATCAAGAGCCAGATATAACAGTGTGCCATCCAGCTGGCTTGTAATGCAATTAATTTACCTTCTTGGGAGATGACAATAGACTTTGATGATTTGATGGCTTTGCTGTCTAGAGTCCAGGTGACAGCTGCAGGGGGATCAGAGGAAATCCGACATTGTAAGACCAGTTTTTCACCATCAGCTACTTGAGCATCCTGAAGCTTCTCTGTAAAGGAGGGTGCTGTTCCTTTGCTTGCTGGTGGTTTGCTTGCTGGTGCTTTGTTTTCAGCTTTTTTCCCAATTATTCCACCATCCACCACTGCACACCCACGTTCACAGTTTCTGTCATTTTTCTCCTCTTTTTTCACTGCTGGTTTGGCAACAGGGGCTTGAGAATTGGGGGTGGCATTCTGGGCTTCAGAATTGGCACGAGCGTTTGGTGCAGGGGTGCCAGCACTGCCATTCTCCGCAGGTGGCTTTTTCTTGGAGCCCAGCACAGACCTGAAATCTGTAACTGCAGGTTTAGGAGGTGGTGCCTTCTCTGGCAATGGGGTTTTTGGGGTGCCTTTCTTGGCCAGCACAGAGCGGAAATCCACCTGCTGGGGAGCATGGACTTTCCTCTCCTCCTCTGACAAGGTCTTGGGTTTGACCTGCCGCTGCAGGTTTGCTCGGAAGTCCATTTGCTCGGCTGGGATTTCTTTCAGTTCCTCCTCAGAAAAACTTTTGGTGCTGACTTTCTTGCCTAAAATATCACGGAAATCAAGTTGTTCAGCTTCCTGCTGCCTCAGGCTCTCCTCTGTGTGCTCCCGAGTTTCCACTCGCCTCTTCAGCACGCCTCGGACGTCCTCCTGCTCTTCCTCAGCTACTCTGGTTACGCTGCTGTTCTTTTTGAAGCCACTTGTTCTACCAAATGTTAGTTTACCATGATCTCCACCATCTCTTTGCTCTCCAGAGCTAGCTGATTCCCTCCCACTATGAACCGAAAAAGAAAAGAAAGAGAGAGCCAGGAAAGGGGCTGGTTTAAAAATGTCAGGGAACAATCTCAGAGCAGGAACAAAATGTGTTTATAGAAGGGGAGGCTGATTAGAGGAGCATACTCCATTAGTTTATTGCATCAATGATGACTTCAGGAGCCATATAAGGGCACAAACAAAAAAGATCTTCTCTACTCTGGCTTGGTACAATGTGCTTAGCTTGTATGATGAAAACAATTTGTTAGGTCACATTTGGGGATTAGGTTGAACAGCAGCCAGCCTGGGTCTGTAAGGGCAGGGAATTAACGGAGCAAAAAATAGAACCCACCCATGCAAGTCCCTGGGAAAAATACTCACTCTCTGAGCATTTCTGCTGTGGAAGCTGAACTCTCCCGCAGCATCAGGGACACCTGGCAGCTGCATTCTCCAACTTGGTTTCTGAAATATTTAAGTAAAATCAGAAAAACAGGGGTTTCTTCCTCTGTAACTTGCCTGAGCTAAGTGACTGTGTGTTGCACTAAAGCAGCTCATACCCATTGTGGCATTCCCCTTTTCTATGCCCAGCATTGTGGGGATTGACTGAGTGGATTTGGTTCCCTCATATTTGGAGCCCAGCTATCTCAAATAGCTTTTACTGATCTGTTGCTATCTGCACTGGGAACAACATACTCCCTGAACAAAAATCAAAGCAATTTACAGAATGAAGCAGCTGCAAACAAACAAGCTAAAGGAAAATAAATACAAAAGCTGGAAAATCAAGACAGAGGAAAGGGCTATTTTACAAAGCTGAAAAACTTTCCAACTCTGCCTACTGTTTATTTATTCAAACCCAAGCTCTTAAGTTTTCTAATGTTAAGATATTAAAAACAGGGTCTCATTTCCTTCCCTCCCCTCTGGCTCAACCAATCAGCAAAACCCATCTACACGGATTGCTCCAGCCTGTACATGTTTATATTAAAAAACATAAAAGTGTCACCATATATGGTGCTGAGTACTTATTCTTCCTTTTGCAGAGGAATACCATGGATGCCTTCTGGAAAGGGCTCCCATTAAAGAATTCATTTAAAGTGCTCCCCGCTCCCCTGCAGCTCCCTCCCTCCTGCAGACATATATCATTCTTCCAGCCCCAAACAGCTCTTCTCTGCTTAACACAGGACATGCCAAATGCAAAATTTAACTCCCCCAGGGCAGCAGTTGTGTAACTATTGCCACCACTCCCCTGACTGCTATTAAAAAACCAGACTTGAACTGATTAAGGACTAGAAATACCTTTTATTAGTGAAAACACTTCTGTCCTTCCCAGTTTAGGTAGAAACTTGTAAATGGACTTGAAAGTCCTGGATTATTTCTCCGTTTTGAACAATAATACTTTTTGCTACTGAAAACATTTCCTGGATATGAGTAAAAGACATGTGTTGGAGGGGAGGAAGGCAAGAGAGGCAGGTTTTCCCAGCTGTGTTCTGCTTTGAGCTTGCTAGATAAGAGCACCTTCAAGTCCACTTAGCCCTGAAGTTTAAAACATGGACTAAGGACTCTTAGTTTGCCATAAATATATTGTCTGGCCTGGTTTTTAAATAGAGCATGGAGAAACTTTCCTAGATATGGTACTGTTTGGGTGAAAAGACCCATGAATTTTCACCCATTTTAAACTTGAAGTGAAGGCAAGATAATTAACACAGATAACAGAATCACAGATTCAGCACAAAATTTTGTCTTTGTAAGAGCAATTAGTGCCATCACCTCAGATAGATTTCTCATTAGTTCTATTGCTCCAGAAAACGAAATAGTGGATCAGCCTAATATGAAAACGACAAAGAAACTGATAGGTATGATCCAAGTATCTGTATTATAAAGTAAAGACCCTGCTAATAGAAATGTATCTGAAGACCACTAACAACAAAAAAACAGAGGAATGTTTTTAACACTTTGATACCCAGTAAGTCAGAATATGTGCACTACAAACTGCTGTTGGAGGTAATCCATGAGGACTGAACTGAAAGCAACAACCCTCATTTCCTTCAAGACAAAAAACTAGATAACATCTGAGTACCAAACAGAAACTGTCCAAAGGGCAGGAGAGGATCCAAGTCAATGCAGAGAGTGCTGAGCTCAACCCTGTACTGGAGACCTGCCATTCTTACTCACTCATATGTGTGGCCTCCACTTGGAAGTAAGAGAAATAGAAAGAAGCTAAGACAAATGGAAAGATAAATAAAAAGGATAGCACATCACCTCCTCCCAACATACTGATTGGCATATAATTATGGCAGGGTAGCAGCATTGCTGAAAACCTGTTGTTTTCATATAATGCATTTCAAACTGGCCCCTTTTGCCACTATTGGAAGTCATGAGTTGTTTTTCCTTCTCTCTGCTTCTCCAAAGTTTTTAAGGAAAGCAGATACACTCTGGAACTGCTCATTCACCAGTGCTGCAGGGCTTTACAAACTCTTGGTCTACCTGAAGAGCCCTCCTGTTCAGGACTTAAAACCAATCCAAAGCTGACAAAGGACAAGCCATGCATGCTGAAGTGTAGACAATTTGCAGAGTACATTAAATGTTGAGGCAGCCTTGCTCAGCTTCTGTCATGCCTGTTTGGCAAAAATATTTGTCCACAAGAATTGTGTCACTAGTGGGAGAGGTTGAAGTAACAGAGACAGCAGTGTCCCAGGAGAGGAATTCAGGGATACTGCATGTGGTCCTGACCACTGTGAAGAATGGTAGCATTTCTGCAGGACCCATTTCTGCAAGGCATCGTTCCCTCTGCAAATTCCTTGCATATGCGAAGAAGCAAATAAGGCAGGCAAAGTAAATCCTTCTAAAGTAAGCTATTTTTTTCACAGGGTTGGGAAAATAAAGGAGGGGGTAAGAAAGTAGGAGAGCATTTTGTTCTTTCTATTTTTAAAACCTTGGGAAGCACTTACAAATTATGGCAACAGTGGGACATACAAGTACCTAGATGGAAAAATGATTCACAAGGTAGTTTTTTGATCTTAATTATGATTTCTGATTCAAGTGAATGGCTGAAAACCAGACTACTGGATATAAACCTTGAGTCTGTGTCTGTTCAAAAGTGTAGCCTTCCCAGGGTAAGGCCTGCTCCCAGTGAAATCAAACTGATGATTTTAGGAGCAGAGAGAACATACTCTTCGTCTTCTGCATCCAGTGAAAGAATCTAAAAAGGTGAAGTTAAAAACACTGACCCAGCTTGGAGATCACAGGATGGAAAAAGAGAAACAAGCCAAGAAAAATTAAGAAGGATTGAGTGATTTAGATACCAATTTCAATCCAGAATAATTCCAGAACCCTGGTAAATATTTTTTACATTTATGCAATTTCAGAATCTAGGCAAGGCAAAGATGCATAGGGGCAGTTAGAAAAAAAGAGAGCCTTGCAGTACATGGGCACATCTTCAAGTCTTTCACATCTCTGCTGTTTTGAAACTTGGCAATAACATTACTTGTGCAGCTTGAGGTTCTCAGTGTTGGCATTTTGTCAACAAAACCCGAGACACAGACAGATCTTAGTGGCTTTGTTATTGTGGAATAATGATCGACATGGATAAAACCTACATTTAGTAGCTTTGCTGTGAAGTAGTGCCTGGAAGTGTTGACTTCTGCAGGACTATTCTGTAGAATGCTCATCCACAGGACTTATCTTTAAAATGTCAAGGAATATTAATAAAAAACCCCACCAAAACAAATAAAACCCCAGCTGCAAAGCCTGAGGCAATCTTAAAAATAGCTCTGTGTCCTATTGTGGGATCAGTTTTCCCTGGAATGGCTTTTATGTTCAAAATATCTTGAAATACTAGTTTCTTGGCAGAACCTACTCAAATATTTTCACTGAACCTTAGATGAGACTTATTGTCTGCATGTCCCTAGGAAGCACTCCCTGGAGGAACGGGAAAAAAAGCAGTTGTAATTATACTGGGGGGACATACTGAAATTTCCTACCAGTCTGCAAAGTGTGAAATAAATATTGCAGAGTAAATGACATTTTTCAAGAATGGACTTGAAGGGGCAAAGAAGTTGATCCCTATTTATAGCTGGTACTTCAGTGCAAGTAACTGCAAATCCTCAGGAGGTTTTGCAACTTTTCTGTGAGTTAAATAGAGAGATAGTCCAGAGTCCATGAAGCTTTAGCCCCAAAGAAAGCAACTAATCCACTGGATCACAACTCTAGCTGGCATAAAGCAGAACAGCTCTACTGGCTTCAAAGAGGATGCACCAATTTACCTCACTTGAGGATTCTGCCAGAAGCTTTTTATACCTGAAGGAACAGTATTTTTATTTGTATTTTAAAGCACTGAGTGGGAGGATGGAACAAGAAAGAGGCTTTCTTCTCTAAAAATAGACAATATATTAGTAGGAGGAAACAGGGGTTGAAAACTCAATTTTACAGAAAGACAGAGCTATATTTACTCTTTAGCCTAATGAAATGTAACCTTAGGAGTGCTTTTTATATAACCTGAATTACAGAGTATTCAAAGTACCACTGATTTATAAAATGAATGTTTTCCCCTGATTTTAAGCAGATTATCAAAATATCTAAATCAATACTAATCAACACTAACCAAGCTTGTATGGAAAATGAAGTGTGGGAGAAGAAAAACACTTAATGTCTGAGAAGACAAAGGAAAACAAAGTAGATGATTTGTTTAAGGAGTTGCGGCATGATTTCTGAGGTGTCTCATGTTGACTGTATTGCTATAAAGATAAAAGTTTTGCTCAAAAAGCACAGTCTCTGTCCAGTTCTCACAGATTTTTTTTTGTTTACCTCTTCATTTATGATGCACACACTGAAGGAATACGGAAAAGTCATATTGCAGTGCCTGCATCACTGGAAGGATGCACAGGATAGGAGGGGAAATAGGTATCTTTGTTTTTATGAGTAAGGAAAAGGATTTTTATTTTTCATTTTAAGCATTTTGCAGGCTGTAAAATTTCCAAATTTCAATAGATGAACTGCAAAAGTGGATAAATCTCTTCTTTTAATATTTATGCAGCACTATTCTTCTGAGACATAACAGCCTCAATGGAACATTATTAAGACAATTGTAGAGGAATCATAGGCCTGTGTAGGTTTAAAAAAAGAACAAGGAGGGGCTACATTGACTACTGTTCTAAAAGCCAGACTTAGCAGTCTGCTAAATAGTAAAAGGCAAAGCAAAGATTTATTCTAAATAATGCTGAGGGATAGTAAGACAGAAAGCCAACAAGCAATCATGGATGGATCACACGAGGATCACTGAGCTCTACGTCCTTGGCAGCTCACTCTAACTGAAGGAGAAATAACCAGCAAGAGTCAAGCAGAGCTTTTGTTAAACCCACATTTTTAAGACTAGAGTTTTAATTTGTGAGCAGCCAATACAAAAGAAGAATTGTGGAGGTATTAGGATAGAATTTAGAGCTTAAGAATAATGGAGAAAATAATGGAAAAATAATTCACACTAGTAGGAAACTGTGCCTAGTCTAAATTAAGAGAGTTGGAGAAGGAGTGACTCCCTCTGAGCAGCTATGCAACCTGCTTCTGAAATTAACATGTGAAAATGAACTGCACGTTTTATTTGAAATGAAAATGATTATGTTTAAAAATAGCCTACTGTCAACTTGGTAAACTCTTTACTGAATTGACTTATGTTTTCTCAGTTTTTCCACATTTTTTAATGGACTTTGTAGGAGTTTTTGAGAGAAAGACACAAAATGCAGCTCTCTTCCTCTCAGGTAATGTTAATACAGTTTCTGAATATATAAACAATTCTTAATCAAGTATTCAAGAAAAATGCAGCCAGTTCAACAGCTATTTAGTCACGACTATTTAGTGCTGAAGACTACTGCAACTGTATTGCAAACTTGAAGTTACACAGCTGACTTTTGGCTCCTTGGATATGCCCGAGGCTGTTACCTCTCTGTTACTCATAGTACACAACCACTGCCTAAAAACATATGGCTTTCTGTTCTCTGAACATTAACTGGAATTTTACAGGTGAGAGCAGGGTAAAATGAGGTATCAGCATTCCCTTGGCTCTAACTGCAGCACAGCATTACTCATTATGGATTAGAAAAAGCCAGCATGTATGCACTGATCTTTGTGGGATCCTCAGTTATTTCTCCAGTGAAAGGATTAGGGAATAGCTGCAACTAGCATGTAATCTGCTTTCTTGTTTTATAGCTACAACTTTACTTTTTCTTCTTCCCCCCAAAAATTCCTCTCATCTACTAATTGTCTGAAATAATTTATTTTCTAAATGTACGTTCTAGAGTTATGGTATTATCAGACTTCCACTTTGAAAAAAAGGGCTGTAGTGATAGATTTGGCCTGAGTGAACACCAACTACACCTGATCAATACTGTTGAGTTCCAACATCAGTCCCAACAAAACTCTCTTGGCTCTCCTTTGTCCTCTTTCATTCTTCCATCCCTGAACTTTTGCTGAAATATCTCATTCTCTTTTCAGTTCAAGTGAAACCACCAGCATATCATAAGAGAAGATGCCCATGCCCAGGGCACACACACTGAACCATGGAAATGTACCAGCAGCGGGTAGCAATTCTCAGTTTCTGCTCTCTCCTGTCAAGATTGGTGATATAAATTAAATTGAACTAGCATTTCTAATCCTTCAGAGATACTGAGTTTATCAGAAAGTGAGTACCTCATTTGACTTTAAATACTAAAATATACTTAAGCGAGTTTGTGTCTGCCTGTGATAGTCCATGAAAACATACTTTCGAGCTAGGAGACATCGACATATCCATCATTTGGGCCACACTGGCTGGAAAAAAAACTAACTATAAAAAATTAAACTCATTGTTTACAAGCTAACCAGGTTGAATTTATTAAGAAATTCCCTGCCTCCTTGTATTAAAAAGATATGAGTAATTTATTTGCAATTAGGCAAAGGACAATTCAGACTAGTACACTTGGACTAAAAAGTGATTGTGTGGAACAAACCAAATAATTGTCTTCCAGTGTAATGGACTCAAATGTCCATGATGATGATGAAGTAATTTTAATAAAGAAAGGCCCAAACACTAGCCAAGTAAGTCTATGCATAGTAAATAGCATGGAATGATAACATCACTTTAAGGTTTTACACTATGTTTTCTACAACCATATATAAAATATGCAGTCTTCACCATTGAAGGTGGAAAATGGTATGGCACTTTCTACAAGCAAATCTAACTCTTCATTTAAAGCACAGTTATAGTTATTCTAAGAGAATAAAATAAAATTAAATTTTAAACAACTCTTCCAGATTTTGTAGGAATGACAAGGTGTTCAAAGCATCAAGGTGCCTCATTCCAAAGATGAGTCAGCAAAAGGAGACTACAACTTGCTTACAAGATTCAGACATTTCAAACATGGCCAGGAAACACTTTTTCCCCTTAAAGGTATGGATCTTGTATAACTGCCCTCCCTAGGCAGTTTGTTCCCATGAAAAGAGGCATCCTTACAAATACCTAGAGCAATGCCAAACATGATAAATAGCTCCAAAACTCAGGACAATGATTGTGGTTTTCCTTGCTAGAAATTGCTTCCCACATTGCTGCCACAAAGCTTTGTTTTACAGGATGACAAAAAGAAACCATTCCTTTTTTTCCTGACTCTTCTTGTGTTTCCTGTCTTCTCTTGGAGCTTGATTAGTACTTTTTTATCCCTCAGAAATATTATATTCCTTTAGTACCCTAATGCTCCACTTGAATAGGATGGAACTCCTGTCTTCTTCAAGTGAGAATTTTAACTTGGGGGTAAATATAACTAATTGGTCAAAGGGAACAACCTTCTTTTTCACAGCCAACATACCTGAGCTGAATTTCATACTGCCCTGTATGACGAGACTGCACATTCCTCAAGACCAGTGTGAAGATGTCTTCATTTTGCAGGATTTCACACGCTGTTCCTGGCATTATTTCCTTCCCATCTTTAAACCAGTGAACAGTGGGGAAAGGATCTCCAGCAATGGCACAGGATATCAGGACATTTTGCCCAGGAGCTGCTGTCACTGATCTCGGTTTGCTAATGAACCAGGGCTGAATACCATCCTGAGGTTCTGTAGTTTACAAACACAGTTTACAAATCAGAAGAAAATGTCAAGCTTGAATGTCACCACTAAGCTAACTAATTTCAGGGAAAGCAATCACAGGCAAGGAAAGTTATTTTGAACATGCATGGTATAAGTTTTTAATCTGAAAATAAGTCAGACTTTAATTTTGGAAGTAACTTGTGCTC
This sequence comes from Taeniopygia guttata, assembly GCF_048771995.1. Taxonomy (NCBI): domain Eukaryota; kingdom Metazoa; phylum Chordata; class Aves; order Passeriformes; family Estrildidae; genus Taeniopygia; species Taeniopygia guttata. The sequence goes on along the minus strand of NC_133032.1, from coordinate 5,986,074 downwards.
GTGCTAAAATTAATCATTTACTTGGCACTTTACTGGCTCGATCCAAGCTTATATTAAGAGCAAAACAAAGGGACTTTAAAGCTGCCCTAAAAGGAATCCTGGAGATTTGTCCTTAGAGAATAGATTTAAGGGCAAGTAACAGTACTATGACTGCTGTGCAGTTGAGAGCTCATGCAATAAATCATCATTAACAATTGCATAAAATTGCATTTAATATAGAAGACTGACCCAAAGGCTGGATCTCAGGGGGGACTGGAAGAGAGAGGAAAGTCTGAATTCAGAGCCACAGTCACAACAGACTAAACAGCTCTCTCAAACACTGCAGATAAGGTAGTCTACATTAAAACTAATAAAAGTCTCTCAGTGATTTCCACTAGTTCTCAGTAGTGGCTATGAGGAAATGTCAATATGCAGTTATACTAGAGGAAGTCCCTGTCACAAAGATATTGTGTGCCCAGTCACAGGAAATTTGTAGGTACTTGAGTTTTTGCTGTGGGGTTAATATCATATGAGAAGATTTAAAGCTAAATTATTTGCAGCTATTTCTCAGATTGCAGAAATCATGTTTTCCTTACCTTCTACCACTAAAATGCTAACATTAAAGCCAGGATACCTAGCTCCTAAAAAGCCTTTTCAAATAATAAGGACATCAATTAGAAAAATAAAAACATATTAAAAGGTTTATTTTAATCATAGTTAAGTAAGTCTTATAGTTATAATTTAAAGCTGTATTTAGCAGAAGTTTTGCACTGCCCCTAGAAATAGGACTCAGGAATGCATTTTTGAAATAGTAACATAATGTTCCAGAGTGAAAAGATTTTTTTTTAAAGCTGCTTCTGCTCAATATCCTTTTTAATTCAGATGCAGAGACTGAGAACCTGAGCATCCTTCACAACAAACCTTATAAACACTCATGTATTTCAAAGAGACATTCCTCCAGCACATTAGAATAATAATTTTCTTTCACCATTTTATAAGGTGAAGAGGAACTTTATACCTTGAACTGTCAATGTAGCCTGTGTTTGACTTTCTCCTACTTCATTCCAGGCTTCACAGGTGTATTTGCCTGTGTCTTCAGGAAACACCTCCTGGATGTACAGACTGTACTCATTGCCTTTCTTCTCAAAGTGGAAATCTTCTGTCTCCTGGATTTCTTTCCCATTATGCAGCCAGATAATTTCAGGAGATGGGTTAGCTAAAAAAAAGCAAGCAACAAAAATCTGAGACACTCACAAAACCCCACCAATATGTCAATTAAGAAAAGGAACAAGTTTGTTTGTTTTTTTTTTTTTGCCACCTTATTCTGCAATTTCATCTTCAAAATATTCAGGAGTTTCTATTATTAACTCTGTCCATGCTGTGTAATGTGAAATAGTCTGTCTTATTATGATTAAAATACAAATGAATAAGGGAAGCACGTATACAGAGAGGGAGAATGAGTTCTAGACACCACAAAATGGTTATTAAGAGTTTCTGATACCATAGTTCATACCAGGACTGCTCTTTCTGCAACACTAATCTTACCCCAGCTGACAGGAACTCAATCTTTTTTGGATCACAACAAAAGTCCACTTCAACAAGAGGACTAATATTAAACTTGTATAATTTTATCATTCCAGTCAAGAAACCCTTCGACAGTCTGAACACGTTAACAATGGACAAGGTTCAGCCATGCTGAAGATCACATCAGACCAGCCTAGCTTTTAAAAAACTGATTCCTAGAAATGTTATTTCCAAATACAAAGGCACCTGCTACAAATATGGAAAAAACCACAAACTTTGCAGCATGATTTAAATTTTTTAAGTAATACCTTTCTACAGCTACACACCTGATACCTCCACAGTCATTATCACTTGACTTCCATCCATTACTTTGAGGTCAGTCAGGCCTTGAAGGAAGATGGGTGCAAAAGTCTTGTTTAATTTTGAAGCCTGTGCACTCTCTGCCTTCTTGCTGCTCTTCTTTTCTGCAAAGTCAAAAAAAGAACAAAAGGGGTCCCTTACTGGAATTTTCATGACAAACTTTAAGTGACCTTAGGCTCAACATGATGTCGAGACAGTGGTTTTGCTTTAGCTTTCAGAAGGCAAAAATAACTGAAACCACCTAATATAGCTGTTTTGCCTTGCCAGTATTCCAAGCAGAAAGACAAAAATTAGGAATGGAACTCTCCTCCTTCCGAGAATCCTCTTAAATCATTGTTAACAGATATCAGGGAATATCACTGAGAAGTTACACTAATTTTTCCCCAAGTACACATGCTCAGGTGAAAACAAAACAAAAAAAAAAGCAAAGCAACCCAAAAACTTGTAATCAAACATTCAGTGCCTGTAATTACTGCTAAATTAATCTGAAAACCCTGGGGGGTGCTACGAGTTGCCATTGCTGTAATTGATGAGTTAGAAATATAAGCTCACTGCAGCACAGGATTTGTAATTCTAAGTAATTACTACTTAGATTGTTAGATGGTCAATATCCAACAGGTTTGAGTTCACCACACTCCTCCCCTGTACTTGACTTCGGCAGTTGATTGATGAGTGGGAAAGACTGAAACCTGAGGTTATCAATATATACCACAAAACACACTGTTGGATTAGGGCTTTTAAAAAAATTTTAAGGCTGTACAATCAGCTGCTGAGGGAATTTAGATTTAAATAATTCACTCTTAAATCTATCTGTGCTATGTTGTTTCTAGTAGCCACAGCCATTCAGAGGCTATGGAACAACACCATTTAACTATGATCTGTATGGTAAAGCAGATCAGGAAGCCTACTAAAATCCTGAGCAAAGACACTTCTGAAGCCCAAGCAGTGATCATGACCAACTTTAAAAAGTCATAAATGTTTATCAGTCCCTTGGATACATTTTTTGTTTGGTTTAGCTTGTGTTCAGACCTGTTACGTCTTGCCTTTAAAACTTCAACCCTACATTCTATCCACATGTGAAAATATTTTTATTTTGCGTCTGATCAGAAAAGTTCAAGTCTTCAGAGTAACAAAAAAAAAAAAAAAAGCAGAACCAACTCCCAGGAAATTTGATAGTTACCAAGAAACAAATTTGCTGATAGTGGTTCTAGCAGCAATTCTCCCAAAGCCCTGGTACAAACAGCATTAAGTCTGAGCAGCACTCCACACCTCTCACAACTGGCTCTTTGCTCTGTTGGACTCACATGCCTTCTACATGTTGTCTAAATAAATAGATTTTTATAATCAAAGAAGACAATACAGTATAACAGCCTCACCTTATTAAAAAGAAATGTGTGAGCAACTACAAAATAATCAGAGCAGAATCATTTCCCATAAGGAATTTTTCAGCAATGCAAACTCCTCCAAAACACTTGCTGCAGACAGAAAAGATTCCTGTACTGGAATAAAACCACCTTCTTGCACAGAGCTGCATAAACATTACATGGAAGCAAGCAAATAATTCACAGTAATTGCATATATGAATCACAAACCCAAAAAATGTAGGCCTCAATTTTTTAAGTTATCTCAGGCAGATGTATCCTGTGGTAGTGAGGAGACTCACTGGTATGAGATTGGACATCAAGATTTACTGGGGGTGCAGACATCTACTCCAAAAAGAGCAAACTCTGGGTCTGAAAGGATGAAAATCAACTCACCATTGTTACAGACCAGTGCTCACTCTTTGAAAGGGAAGCTGTCAAATTGAAACGAAGGGGGTCAGAGCCTGCCTCACCACTGCACAAATCTTAAAAAAATAATAGTGTTTACACTAAATTTAAGCACCACATAGGTTTGTGCTGACCTCCTGGATGAAGACCTGTGCTTAAACAGAAACTTAGGATGGAAAGTATAAAACAAATAGAAGTCTGGGGGGTGTGAGTAGTAAAAAACTTTGAAGAATAGAGCTTGAGTACAAGAAAAGTTACTGGAGAGACTGAAGAGCTATTTCATTGGATGGAATTAATGTAATCATGCAGAAGAACATTAAGATGGATCATTACATCTGAAATACTGAAAACTCAAGGCGTAGTCCTGGGACAGAAAAGAAAATCAGCTTTCAGAAAACATTCCTATCCTTGTAAATGTACCATATAAAAACACACATACACTTTGATTTAGTCTTTGAAGATTAGTCCTTTAGTCCCTGAACAGCCTGATTTTTCAATTTCTGTTCTAAAGCCGGAGTAAAAGCATCTCACTTCATATTGCTGCTGTTCTTTGGAGCACAGAGCAAGTAAAGGTATTTCTTTACCAACAGATACAAAAATCTGTTGTACCTAAGAGCTCAAAAATTAGAAGCTATCATGGCTAAAACAACCAAACCTGTGTCATCAAGGATACAGCAAATATATGGCTAATAAATCTGACTTCATGGCAACTTGAACAGTCTTTCTTCAAAACAAAAGCTTTCCCCCCTACTCTAAAAAGACATAGTTTTAAAGGGGATCTCTAATCTTATGCTACTGTTGTTTAGAAGTGTATGTTATTCAGTAGCACTTCATACCAACAATTTAATCAGAACATCACAAAAATCATCAAATATTTCTTGATGTAGTAGAAACAATTAAAAATACTTTTGTTCTAACCCATAAATGCCATCTCATTAAGAAACCATAGGGGCTCATTTAATGGAATTTTTCTTCCTTTACTTAAAATTTGATGTTGTGGACTTCTAGACTTAGAAAAAAATGAAATTACCTACTGACAACTTTAGTTTCTCACAGATATTTTACACAAGACAACATAGTCCATTTTAATTCTGTTATTTAGTCTAAAATGTTGCATTTTCTCAGAAGGTACTGGTAAAATCATGCAGAGGCCAAATTACAAAGCCTGAATGTTAACTATTTTCAAATTCTTCCAAAGCTTGTACATGCTTTTAGTTGTTTATTTATGATAGCACTATGCAGTGACTCAGTGTTTGTCTGATGAATACTTTAACATTTCACAATTTTACATAGTAATAGCAGTACTCTACATATAATATACCTAAGGGCTACTTCAATTTTAGCCTTACAGGTCTTCTTTGGAACAAGAGCAATAAAATTGATTTTGGAGTGAAAAGATGGAATGCTGATCATTTGAGATTAAGCAAATATCTCCTATTCCTACTTATGTTGAAAATATACTGTGTGATTTTACTTCTTTTGAAAAGATGTGGCTTTATTTTGATAGTAAAATATTGAAAGGAAAACGATACACAAAAAACTAGAAACTGTTTGCAAAAGGGTGGCTTCAAGTGCAACAACCACAGAAGTTCCCATTCCCTGGCCACTGCTAGGTGCTTGCTCGCTTCATACATCAGGAACAAAATCATGACCTGTACCAGGAAAATAGTAGGGAAGCAGAAATGAAAACAGGACACAAATAACAAACTGCACAGAAAGTCCTGGCCAGGATTAGTGCTTGCTTTCCCTCATTCCTCCAAAGTCCCTTTGACCACATACACTCTGCTGGGGTTCAAAATCCATATGCTCTCAGGGAGCGCTGGCTTCAGAGCCCAAAACAGGAGGGCAGGAGGAAAGGAAGGAGGCAGAGGCAAAGCTCCCAGCAGCAATACTGCAAGTCACTCTGCTTCTGGCTGCAACATTCACTTTTGTAACACTGCAGGGTATTTCTGCTGCCAAAACTACGGACAATAAAAATACGAACATCTGGCACCAGAAAGGAAATCTGGAACCTAAGGAAAATTTTGTTTGACATTAGCATAAAGGCATGACTTCATTATGTATCTATGCATCCTCAAGCTTATTCAACTGGATGTGAAAAAAGAGATCTGATCTCTGTCTATTATGCTAATGCTCTCTAATCGCCTATAGCCATTTAATAGCTCCCTCATCACTCTTAATTCTTACTGCTCTCAGGTAGGAGTAGGTTCATCTCTAAGAATGAAAACAAAGAATATAAGAGTCAACACACAGTTACTAAAAATTTCTCTGCCAGTTGATTTTCTCTGTCCCTTTCCTCAATCAGCTTCTGCTGGTGCACTCAGTTTCCTCCCCCCACATCATGCCAAGGCAGTTCATGGGGACATCAGACAGCCCTACCTACTGCTCCCATAGATGGGCTTGATAAAAACAGGTACATTTCAATGACTTCTTTTCAGACCTCGCATCTAGTTTACTTTATTGTAGCTTACAAAAGCTGCCACCATTTTACAACCGCAGCTGTTGGGTTTCATGCAGGTCAAATTGTGTAAGATAATATGGAAGAGAGCTATTGCAAGATTTTCTGACAGGCATCTTAAAGAGAACAATTTTTGCACAGAGCTTGGCACAATGTGTAAGCCCAGCTGGAGCCTTTCTGGTGGACAGTGATCTCTCTGTTATTTCAACAGGCTTTTGATAAGGTGTTACACTTTAAAAGTCCACCACAATGATCCCACTTATTAAGTTTCCTGTTTTTTGCCTTTCCTCAGGTTTTAATTTGCATGAATGTTGGGAAACAGTAAGTAATAAGATGCACAACTCGGTGGGAAGCAGCCCAAGAGGCCAGAAATAGTAAGCAAAGCATGTAAATGGTACTTTTTATACCCATATATATTTTCTACAAAGCAAAAGGAATATAGGCTTTTCCCATCACATTCCCTTACCCCTGAGGGTTCATTTTTTATTAGAAAGGCACTCTAATAAGCACTCAAATCTATGTTTTAAAAAGCCACTTACTGCATTAAATGCATAGAGATTAATGAGAATTTAAACTCTTTCAATTTTTCAAGAAAATTACAAATTCTCAGCATATTCGGATGGCAGTGGGAAAAGATATGCTACTTTCGATGTAAAACTATTTCTACTAATCTCTTATTCTGTGTTCCAGTATTTGTGAAATCAATAGTAAGATAATCTATCTACAGTGACTATATACAAATTTGGATTATTTATTAACCTGCACTATTAGAAATTTAGGGCGATAAAAAATGCTTTCCTTTTATTTGAATTTTCTCAATTCAGGTTTTAAAGAGTTCTTACATTTATTTATAAATTTAATCTCTGCATATCTGCAGACTGGAAGTTATTGCAAGAGGAGTCTTAATATTAGCTGTGGGTCTAAACAAAAATAAGCTTGAACTTTGTAACGACTTGACCTGTATCAGGACTTAGAGTTTGAGCATATTTGTGAACATATTTATATTGAAAAGCAATGGTGAGTTATTGAGCTGAAGTGCATATCTAATAGAAAAGGGGAAAATTGATGCTGAACTGAACAGTTAACCTAGTACAAGTCAATTGCACACTACACCTGTACCAATTTAATGGCAATTATGCAACCAACTATTTCTATTCTAAGGTAAAAAACACAGATAAATTTATATCCTTGAGAGAAGGAATAAAAGAATCAATAATTGCACTGTGCCATTCCCAGATTTGCTGCTGAAACTGAAAAAGAATATCCGTATGAGGATGCAAACTTTAAGAAGATTTCCAGAGACTAGACCTGGGTTTTCCCTGGGCTGTAGTCAAAGACATCATCTAGCCTAGGAAATTTTCTTGTTCATTTGCCTGCCTTGATGTACTGAAGGCATTTTCATGTGAGCTGCAGAATGCTGACATCTCCTGTTGAAATATCAGGACTTCAGCATGCTGAGCACTGCAGAGAGTCACACAGTAACTGAGTTTGGAAGGAACTTCTGGAGATTGGCCTTTCCAGCCCCCAGCCCAAGCTGGGTCAGCTACAGCACTGCACTTACACACAGCTCCAGTGCAGCAGCTCAGCGGCCAAGGCCAGGGTTACAACTGGTCACAAGTCAAGGACACGCACAGAATAGAGAGCTTGCTGCCTTGTGTTCAGAACACTGCAAAAACTCACAATGTTTAGTCTTACAAGAGGTTTAATTATACTGGAGGAGTCTGTTTGCCAGCATCGTGGGGTTGACTGCCAACTAATGCCTGCTCCGGCCTGCGGAAGGGTGCCTCGGCAGCATTTACCATTTATGGTGTTTACAGATCATTCTGGCTCCCAGGCTAATAACTCAACCGAGCTGAGGAGAATGCTTAACTCAAAAAGCTCTGTGGGAGCAGGCTCAGAGACAGAAGCACCAGATTCCACTAAAACCTCTCAAAACAAGACTTGGGCTCACACACAGATCTTGAGCTTGAAAAGGTTTTCACATCCTCAAATGTTTTTGGTGTAAATAAATCCAGCCATTACTAAATCTTAAGCTAACAATGCTATCTGAACTGTAAAGTTCAGAGATTTTATAAGGCAGAAAATTGATATGAAGACACACATTTGTATTTCTGTAAAGTGTCTTTGCCTCAGGCCTGAGGCATAACATTTTCTGCGAGTTTTTCAAAAATTCAAAACTTGATTTATAAGGGCATAAAAATGTATCAAACATTTATGTTCCTGAGACATCTAGGAGCATTTCTGCTCCATTAAAGATCTCAGGTTAGTATGCCATTTTGCAAACTTAGGTCATGAGAACTAGGTGTTCAATGACCTAGCAAAGTTATTTACACATTTACCTCCCATCTTTTATTTTGCAGTTATAGTCTGTTTTTTGTAAATGGAAGGTAAGATTCAGAGCTGGGACAAGTTATAGTCTGTATGTTGCCCTTGCATGACACAGAAAAACTGTTACCATAAGACTGACAATGCCCTAAGCCTGTACCAGACAGGGTGGCTGGGGATATACAAATGAGACCAAGTTCCACTTCATCTTGTCTGGAAATCTATATTTTACTCTGGGCTAGGCTTCCAGCCCTATCCTGCAGCACCATGCATACTCCTTCTTTCCAGGGTCTTTCCTGGATACCACCAGGGCAGCATTTTAACCTCTTTTGCCAACTCAGTTTGTTTGCAACAAACTGAGTTGTTCCAGGGGAGCAGTGGAACAGGCTCCCCAGGGAGCTGGTCACAGCACCAAGTCTGAGTTAAGAGTCATTTGGACAGGGCTCTCAGCACGTGGTGGGATTCTTGGGGTGTCCTGTGCAGGGCTAGGAGCTGGGCTCAATGATCCTGATGGGTCCCTTCCAACTCAGCATATCTGTGATGCTGTGCAACTGAGAGGCACCCCAGAAATCCCACTATCAAAAGGCTGCACCAGGGAGAATCCTGATGTGGGTGAACAGTCAGGACAGAATAGACTGTCTCAGGTGAATGGGATTACAAGGATTATTTAGTCCAGCTGCCTGACCAGTTCAGAGCAGACCAAAAGCAAAAACCTGGGACATTGTCAAAATACCCCTTAAACCCTGAGAAGCTTGGGGCGTTGATCACCCCTCTAGGCCAATTCCAGTGTTTGACCACTCCCTCAATAGATGATTCCTGATACCCAGCCAGAACTTCTGGCACAGCTTTCAACATCCCATGAGTCCTATTGCTGGATTCCAGAGAGAAGAGAACTGCACCTCCCTACCTTCCTCTCTGCTTCCCCTCCTCAGGAGAAAGCTCCAGGAAGATTGCAGGGGTCAGATACAAAATAGATGTCTGGGTTCACAGCAGACCACTTTGCAGTCAGCAGACCAAATTCCTCCCTGACAGTCTCACTGGAAGCTTCTGCAGCCAAAGTGGTGTTTGCTTTTGCCTTCAGAACTGTCTGCCTTATTAGTTACTTACCCTGTTTGAAAGTTACTTACATCAAGTAATTGCTCTTTTGTCACTGTCACAGACAGCATCTCCATGGAAGGCCTGAGAGCCTGGATACCTACCAAATACATTTATAAGGTAGCTCTGCTGTCCACTGCTAACAAATTCCCCAGCATTAGATACCAGTACGACAAGGAGAACTTCAGGAAAGGTGTCTCATGTACACTAGATCAAGCCAGGTCAGCTACACAGTGAAAATATGCATTCTCCTGAGGCAGTTCTATTTCACCTTCACATGTATACTCCCAATTTTTGTGTGATTGCCCAGGTAGATTTTAATTTAATTGCAGGGAGTTGTGATGCATAGATATACCAGTTCCATTAGAGAAAAAACTGGGCAGTGCATGAGCTGAAATGCAATGGAAGCACAGTAAGAACAGGCAATCACATAAAGCACATGTGTTTCTGAAAATGTCACTGATCTAAAGAGTTACAGCCCCTTCAGCCTTTCCCTTCTCTAGCAAATCCCCCACTGGCAACAAAATTCGTTATCCTATGGTAATATTAAAATAGTTCAGCTCCTCTCTTGGGTGGGTAAAAGGATACTGTACTAAGGATGCTGTTAGGGAATCCCTCAAAGACAAAACTGAGATTGAGAACTAAGAAACCAAATTTGAAGTTAGACTAATATAAAGTGGAAAAGAAGTAAAAAACACAACAACATTGTATTTTTGGGTATAAGTTGATATCAGAAAGGTATTCTAAAGTAAGACCTGTTTGGCATTTAAGTCCACTAAAGATAAGGTAGCTCTAGTATGGCATTGCTTGTGGTTAGTTTTATCTTGTTGATTAATTTATATTGAAAATATTTTGAACCAAGACACTACCCTGAAAAAAAAACCAAAAATACAGAGCCTGTGTATGTGGCCCAACAGTCAAGCCTTCTTTAAAATGAGAAGCACTTCCAGTAGCACACAGCTATTGTACAAGGTTCCTACCCTCTGTTCTGTTCCTCTGCTGCAAAGCAATGATAGATGCTTCCCTTAGGCAACTTCTGGAGAGTTTTAAAAATTGAGCTAATCCTGTGAGGTAGTTTGATGGTTGCTGGAGTTCCCATTAGCTAACCCACATCAGCTGCTCTTGAAAACATTCTTTGTGGTAACATCACACCCCTGCTTTCAAAATTACGCAGACATATATTCAGTGAACAGGTTTTGTATGTATTTTGATGACTTCCAGTTTTCAGCTGAAACTTAGAACACTATAGAATTTGGCAATCTAAGAACGGACAGTTTGCCCTTTGACCAAGGAGGACTGTTCCCTACTGTTATAATAATAATCTGTTTTCTGTTATTCCAGTACAAAATAATTTACTGCTCACAGTATTTGATCATGTGTCACAGTTGATTTAAGGGTAAGTTTTTTCTTTTCTTTCCTGCCTTTTAAATTATTTTTTTCTGTCAGCATCTCACCTTTTAATTTCATTTATGAGAAATGGTAATGCAATTTCTGACATTTAAATTTTTCTTATTCTGCATGCACTCATCCCTCATTTTTATCCAAATTTGGTTCCCCTTTTTCTGGAAATGAGTTATAATAAGAAACTGTCTTTAGAGTGTATTTTTTACATTAATGGCACATGTTCTATCATTAAGAGCTTTCATACATGTTTTGCTTTTGCCTTTCAGTTTTGGTTTCTAGCTCGCATTGGTCTTGAGGTCCTGCAAGAAAGCAATCAAAAAAAAAAAAATAACCCCAAACTTAGAAGGGTTATATCTATTGATGAACCATACAGAGTGCTGGACTGAGATCTTTGGGGCACTCTTGAAAGCTTTGCAACAGAGCGGGTTTTTTTGATGCTTATGACAGTTTACCTCTGACTTTTCAATACAGTAACAAAACCCCTCTCCCTTTCACTTAGTGCTCTGAAACCAATTCTTACACAGACAAGTGGTCCCACCCAGCTACTGGTCTGGAATGCCTTTTGGACACTTAATAGGACCAGACTGGCATATTTTGTAAAGTCATCTCTAGTCACTTATGTTATGCTTGAAATAAATCAAAATGCTTTCAAATAAGCAGTGATTTTGATAAGCTGTCACAAACATTTCAGAGAGTTGGCAAGTAAGAGTGTTCTTTGCTTACCTTCATCAGAAATATGGATCTCAGAGAAACAGAGCTGGGGCCTCCCAAAGAGAGGCTGCTTATTGCAGTGATAACCTTCTTTAAACGATTAATGTCTAAGAAGGGTCATTCTGAGACAGAAAGAAAACAACCCACAACCTGAAGAGAGCATTTCTCATCACTGAAGGAAAAGATTCCTACCTGAGAGGTTTTCTTCCACCTGGTTATATTTTATGGTCCCACTCACACCAGATGGGAGAGTGACAGGAACAAAACAAACTGGTTTTTCAGACAGCATCTCCCTTTGCTGCCCTGATAAACTGGTTGCAGCAGGGTCTGTGGCAGGCTTTCAGGTGGCTCTAATCTGCTCGTCCAGTGATCAATGAATGACTACAGTAATCGGCTTGGAAGGGCTACAGCCTTCCCAACATAGCACTTATGCTGGGAGGCTGCACTGGGGAAAAAAGCATGAACAGAAAGTGGTGGGGGAGAAAGGGGAACAGATGTGAGTCCAGGCAAATGCACTGCTGGCAGGGAAAGAGAAATGAGGTCAAGAGCTAATAAGCAGGAGCAGCACTATCTGCTGAATAGTGTTTGCTTGCAAAGAGTATTAGGCCTGTATGAAAAAAGAAGCAAACAAACAAAAAACCAGCAGTGTGCAGAAAACAAGCATCAGCAGAATGTGTGGCTGCAGAGCATTAGAGCCCACAGAAACCCCGTGGCTGCCAGCCTGCCCTGCTGCTCTCACTGCCCACACCTCATGTGCTGCATCTTTGCAAGAGCCAGCGCTGCAGCCTGGGGCAGGGAGGCTGCAGACATCTCAAGGAGTGTGCAGTGGGTCAGGTATTTTGTTTGTCATTTACTGCACAGCTGCAAGGCAGAGGACATTCTCCTAGGAGTCCCAGCAATGCTCTAGCTTGATACCATACCTAGAGAAAGCTGGACCAGGCAATCAGCTCCCCCTCTGATGCGCAGAGTCTGTTTGCACAATAAGAGAAGCTTCCCACATGCAGGATTGATGTGGTTTGGCACAACAGAGCCCACACTCTTCCCACTCTCCCTGCAGTCCATAATCATGTGTAGCACACCCAGGCATTGGTGTGAATGTCAGCTAATTAAATATCCCTTTGACACAGTTTTTGTACAGGTCCTGACCTATAACTCCTTGTCAGGGATTAGTTAACTGTCAGATAAACACATATCAGAGAGTTTATCTCAGGAATGAGGCAGACCTGAAGAACTGTCACCATTCCTGGGAGCTGGCCTTGCCTTCCAACTATACCAGTTATCACCTCCATCTCTCTTGCTTTTATACTCTGATTGTCACAGCCTCAGCAAAACAGTAACGCCAGCTCACTACACATGCACATCCAGAGTCAATTGACTTTTCCTCACCTCAGTTCCCTATTCATAAAAAACTGATTAAACTATTCAATCACCCTGATTAAAATTATTAATAAATTATTAATAAATAACTTCATAATTTATTCATAGCCTGATTGATAAACTCATAAATAAACCTGAGTATCTGCAATCCCCATCAGTGTATAATCACCATATATTTCAGGTGACCTGAATATACCCTGGATTTTCGTGTTAAGAGCTGGTTGGTTTGCTTGTTTTTTAAGTAGGATACCTGGTGTATTTAAAAATGGCTTGTATACCTATTTTCATATCATAGAACAATGAGAAAGTTTTAATATGAAATGTGAAAATGTGAACACCAAATACAATAGCTTGCTCATACAATAACAGGAACAAATCAGTTATGTACATGTTGTTTAAAAAGCTGGTTTTTTAAGCTGTTTTTTCCAGGAAGCACTGCTCAGTCTCTGTAGTTCCTCTCTACCTGTGTGTCAGCTTTGAGAAACTGCTGACAGAGGGAAGACAGCTGTCAGGGATCACCTCATCTACTTAGTCCTTTACAAGGCCAAAATCAGCTTCACCTTGAATAACTTAGTTTCTCTACAGACTACCTAATGGATCTACCTCAATTTTCTCAGCCTTCAGATCACTTACTTAAGTAGAGAGATCTGAAGTGATGTGAATATGGTAATTTCTCACTTTAAATAAGTAGAAGACTGATGAATATGAATTTTTTAAGATCATTGCATTTCTATATGAATCCCATCCATATGAAATGTGGGACTTTTTTTTTTGATACAGTGCTAAAAGCCTCCTACAAGGTACCTTCACTGTTTTCCATACAAAAAAAGGAGTAATACTGAGGTTGCCCAGTGCTAGACAGAATTTATCATGCTTAATAATAAGGAAGAAAAAGACAAGCATAAAGGAATCTGAGAGTGATGACTTAGAAGGAAAGTTATGCCACAATTAGCTTAGCTAATAATCCAGGCCTCAGTGCAAATCATGCTGAAACTACTGGAAAAAAATCCCACTCTTTTATTTAGCTGGACTTGGAACAGTAACCCTTTATTGGGGAAAGGACCTTTAAAATGTTTCCTACAATAACCTCCTTACACAAAAACGAAGTAATAGGACCATCAAAAAGGCAAAGAATGCACAGAATTTGATTGGAAAACATGGTGTGTAGTTAGATAACACCTGTAACCTACTAGCAGCTTAAGGATCATCTTGTACTACAATTCAGATGTGAATTGAAGAGTTTGACACTCACTGTCCTTGCTGCTAACTTTTCTGAGTTATGTGTGAGCTGAATTTCATTTAGAAAGATAAAATTGAGTTTTACAGTTAAGAGAGGCTATTCACTCCAGGTAACATTTCCCCAGTGATCAGAAAATCATAAAATATTGCTGCAGTAGAATAGCAGAGCCAAAAATGTCAGTATGAAGTGAAAGGTAGACCTAGACAGAGATGTGTCCAAGGACCACAGAAGGAAGTTAAGGAAAAGCTGGATTCTGAGACTGGTCTGATACTGATGACATGCCAAGAACATCCATTCCTTCTTAGATTAAATATGGCTTCCTTCTCACATACAAAAGGAAAATATTTCTCTAACAATGAATGAACAAACTGAGCACTGCAGCAAACTTGACATCCTTAAATCATCTTGGAGAAGAAAAGGACCTGGGTAAGGATGGGTTACAATTCAGGAACAATTTTACAGACTTTATTCCAAAAATCAGTGTTTGCTTGGGAAAGGATTTTTGAAGTTTTCTCCCTTTCTGCACATACGACCATTTTCTGTTGTAGTCTGTTTGCACAGGCCGAGCATTTAGAAAAACCTTAGTAGCAGCATTCAGAGACTCAGAGAACTCTAATGCCAAGAAGCTTTTGATAGAGATTCTGATGGAAAAACATACACAAACACATAAGAGATTTGTAAATTAGATTTTCAAATTGGTATTATTTTTGGCAGAAAAATCCACACTGGTCTGAGTTTTGGGGAAAGTTACTGTAATCCTCATGGCCACAGGTAGATGTTTTAGGGTAGTAGAAGACAGGATAGCTAAAACTGTAAAAATATTGAACATGTAGTTTGACAGCCTGTCATGTATGTTCTTAATTCTGCTCTTACTCTTCCCCCTCCCTACTCCATGACTTCTAGAAAATAGAGTGGGATGCAGATGAGAGAAACTAACTCCCCGTGATGGTGGCAATGCAGCCTTCCAGCCCCAGACTGTGCAAAGTGCAAGAGGAATCCACAGTGCAACAGTGACTCCATGGCCTGAAATAGCTCAGCAGAGCACACAAGCCCAGGGAAAGGCTCCCACGTTAGAATTGACTGTCAGCCCTAAAATAACTCAGAAATGCTCTGTAAGAGGGGACCATCCCTTTGGTTTCTGAGTCCCAGTCAAGGATCAGAAAGCCTCAGGTCAAAACCAGCCCCCTTGAGGTGGGCCACTCTTCACTGGCCTTTAGCTAATGCAGATGAAATGCATCAGAGAAATCATAAATTATAACTTTGAGAATAGATTAATTTCAGGTTTATTTTAAATTGAGTTTTCTTACTTTGTGTCATTTTTCAGGAGGGGAGGGTGGAGGGAGGATGATTATATTTCCGTTTTGGTGATCAAGAAATTAACTCATAGGCTTACCAGATGACTTTATTTATTGTTTTTATTTTAACCTTGTCATACAGAATAGGTGCAGGCTTAGCACTAAAGAGCTGTAGACAAATACCCCAGAACACTGATGAACAAAGACAAATCTTGAGATCCCAGGGATCAGGGTACATTTGCCACAAAACTGAATTTACAAATTTAGGGAAGGCATTATTTTGTAATTTAAAAAAAGGAATACTTCCCTTGGTAGCTGTCACTCAGCATTCTGTTGGACAGGCAGTGACAAACTCTTATAACTTTGGGGAAAAATCATTTGCAGGTGAAAAACACCAAATACAGCCTTGCTTGTAGAGAGAGGGAGAGTCTGAGGGAGAGGGATTGAAGAGAAAGGCAGGAGGGGATAATCTCCAGGCCATGAAACAAATCACTTGAATAGACTGATGCCAGGTGAGATTGAAAGAATAAAGACCATGATGGATACTACTTCACTGTTGAATTTATCAATGGAATTGTGTCACCTCTTGTCTTCATTTTGAACTCTGGTCTTTTAGAATGTGTTTGTTGACATTATAGTACAGAATTATGGCTTTCATGAACAAATCAATTCTGCCAAATCAGCACTCTGTCAGGTTTCTGAGACAACAGGTCACCTCAATTGCTTCTGGTACTTTCACTGCAAAAATTCCATTTATTTAGAATTATCTATCAGTTAGCCGATAGATGCCTGTTCAGAATTATATCTGATAAATCCTGGTAACAGAACAAGAATATTGGCATTTGCTATCACAACTGCAATCCCTGGCATTGGTCTCTGCTCTGCCTTTCAGGAGAAAGGAGCAGCATCTGCCTCCTCCCTGTAACATTCTCTGATGGGTGATATTGATTATACTGCAGTTATTGTTCTCTTTCAGATGTCCCAGTCCTTTCTTACACTGGTAAATCTTTTCCAGAACAGCCTCACTGCTCTGCACACTAAACCCTTGGGAAGCTCAAAGCACTAATACCTTTTTCTGAAATGTGCTTATTACTTTACACTACACAGTCCTTAAGCACTGAAGTTGCACACACCTCTAAGGGGGAGAAGAGGTACCCAGCTGAAAAAAGCTTGGAAAAACATGGAATCCACTTACCATCACCTTTGTTAAGGATCCAAAGCTATTTTTGTTAAAAAAGATTCTATGATTGTAGTAATTACAATAGTCTGAGATATTCACCTTTGACTGTGACCTGAGCACTGCAAGATGCCTGTCCTGTGTTGTTTTCAGCCAGACAGGTATAGATTCCATCATCTTCTGGTAGGGCATCTTGGACAGTCAGTTTTGCAACTCCATCTTCAAAAGTGGAATGGGCATATTGAATTGGCTGGTCTGCAGACAGAAAGGAAAAGAATTGACTTAATACATCAGCCACAAAATTTCCAAAGCACTTCAGTTTCCAGTGAAACCTGGATGCCTAACACCAGCCAGCCTATGAAAGTGCAGAGCCAAATCCCACTCTGTGCACAGCCACTGCTCTCTAGTGACTACAACCAGCAGCATCCCAAGCACAAAGCACAACGTGGTTGTCAGACAAAGCTCACCACCAGATTCACTGCAAGCTACCTTGAGTAGCAGCAAAAGGATAAAAGTTCATTTTGGATTCTCTTTTAGATGGATAAGACCAGAACTATGTGTTTGCCTCAGACATGGTCTCCACCTTGAAAACCACATAAAATGCAGAAAGTAGATAAAATGCAGAGAAAGATAGGTGTGCAAAATCTGTTGGGCATGGAGAAGCACTTAAAGCCCTCCAAGGGGTGTTTTGAAGTGGAAAACACTCCAAGAGAGACAGTAAAATCTGTAATGGAACCAAAAAGCTGATTTACAGAAGCAGTCAATCTACAATACAGTATGGCCACTAACAGAAGTGTGCAGTCTCATCTATGGTGATGTGATTATTGAAGAAGTTCATTTTAAGAAACTGCTTTCTTGAATTGGTTTGACATGCTTAAATATTAGTATAGATGGCTTAAAGTTGTCTTGCTGTTGTTTCAGGAACTGTCATGAGTCTCAGCCTTACTTTCTGAAATGCTTCTGCAATCTGTTTTCCCAATATTAAATAGTTTCCATTACTGACTCATCTTTGGTTGCTTTCCCAGTGTATGCAATACTTAAGCCAGCCTTATACCTGTGCATAAACATATGCTGGAAATAGAAATCATGGTCATCTAAGAGAAAAGGATGAAACAGCAGAGAAATTGTGCAGGACTGATCTGAAGATGTCTGATGATCAGAGTTTGGCGTCAAAAAAGATCAAAATTTATTTCATTGCAAAGGACACAGCTCTGGGGTTTTTAAGAACTAGTTCTGCACTATGAACAGGATAAATTAAATGATGGGACAGATTTTTCTCTCTCTGATTTTTAAAGGAAGCCAGCTCAGAAGGCAGTTATTATCTCTATCTATACGCATACACAGTTTCATTCTGAAGTACAAACATATGCCAAAATCAGCATCATCCAATACTTGCATATATTATAAAATGTGGTAGAGGATCTTCATCCTTTGATGGATCTTCAAGCCATCTGTTAAGTTAGTAAATTTTCTATTGCATGAAAAATTGGGGTGAATATTTAATCAACTATCCAGAAGAATTTTAGAATAAAAGCTCTCCAAACTTTGTCACAGGTCATATATTCTTATTATTGGCTCCTCTGAGCTCATTTTCACTCAGTCACACACAGACTGTTGGAACTATTACAGTAAACCACAGCGTTTCTGCATGTGGGAATAGCACTACATTCAAATATGTACAGGCTGAGCTAAAGCCCAAGCAGACAAAGCTTTCTGTTAGAGGACAAGGGGCACTGGACTGCCTTCCTAGTCCAAGTACAGAATGTCTCACCTGACAGGGTCCTTGCCTGGCATTTTGACATTGAAACTGTTAGTGGTGAAAAATGATGTTCTGATGTCATATCAGAAACACACCCAGGATAAAAGCTGCACCATGAAAAGCAGCTTTTATATTTCTGTTGTAGGTAACCAGATGGATGGGGTAAATGTTCTGCATGGAAAAGGAAAATGTGGACTCCTTTACCATATCCTCAGATTTTGCCAGGGCTCTTTTTCACTTCATCTCCCAACAAAACTGGCTACTTTTTAGCATTATTCAAAAAATACTGAATTCACTTACAAAACAGCCTTTTCATTAGACCCCAGAAAAAGAACACAAGCACATCAGCCCTTAGGAATAACCTGCAGCAAGATTCTAAGTTACGTCCACAGTACTTATATTTTGATGTAATAAAAACAACTCTCCCAGTAGTGAAATGTTCCCTTCTCCAGAGGCAGAACAGTCAAATCTCCAGGACAGCTTGGCAGCAGGAACAATAACAAAAAATACCTTTCTGTTGGCATGTTATGCCTGAAGAAAGGAAATTTTCCCCTGGCCCATTTATTAAAAGCTTTCTGGACAAATCACAAAGCTATCCTAAAACCAAACACTACTCAGAGAATTGTTATGCTAAAGTCATGGTCATATTGTTCTTAAATTCAGCAGAAAGAGGTTCAATTAAACTTAAGGAGAAAGAAAACCCACACAGAAAGCAATATGAATAAAAAGTTACTTTAAATAGTCATACACTCCTTATTCTTGCAATTAAAAAAGAAGTTAACTAGAAAGTATTTTAAAAAGATTAAGTAAATTGGAGTTACACACAAGTATTGTCACCAAGAGCACACCCAAAAAGTTATTTATCAGGCTTTGGTGAGGCCAGAACTAAAACACAGGAATTTTACTTTCAGGGAAGTTGCCAGTAAATCAGTGAAAATTCATAAAGAAACTTAAATAAAATATAGAGGGAGGACAAAAGGAGAAAAGAACCATCTTGAAAAAGTTGGGTAAAAAGCTTGGAAGAGCAAGAGCACAGATGAAACTCATAGTTCAGTCACGTAGCTCTTATTTGTGCACTCTCTATGAATATGGAAAAACTACTCATCCTTACAGATGGTAAGAAGTAATTACAGACAATGCAGAGTATACATCATCTATTTTTTGTCTTGCTTGACCTGAAGGAGAGGTCAACCTGTCTAATGCTTGGAAAATATTTTGAATTGGTATGTAGCCACAGCTGGTACATAGTCACAGTATTTAAAGTAGAAGCTGTTGTAAGGCTTTCAGTTCTCAGGCGGTGTGGATTCCTTGGAAACTGGGGAAGGCAGACTGGACACCATGCAGCCTGTTCAGTGTCCAGGGATGGCCAGCCTGGAAGGGAGCAGGTTCTGCTGCCTTTTTTTTTTTTTTTTTTTTTTCTCTTGTTTCTCAAAGCAGCCTTCTGTTCCTGTTTCTTATGATTGATAATTTGGTCTTTGCATTCATTATTTCACCAAGATGTACATTCTTCCCCCACTATTCTGCTCAGATTAATTCTGGTTTGTTATCATTGTCATGCTTGGAAGACAACTTGAATTTGATATTTTCTAGTGAACTTTACACATCCTGTTCCATGTGATTTTTATTTCTATGGAGTTCTGCAAAAGTGCTGTATTTTGAACAGTAGTGGGATTGCTCACAGCATATTGCTTTATCCTCTGTCCTAGTAGAGTACAGTTGTGAATACAAAAAGCTTTATATTGCAGACAGGGAGAGCAGATGCTGACACACCTTTTTTTGAAACAGAACTGGCCTGCCTGCCTCCAATTATATACTGTGAATATACTGTTTTCTTCATGTGGCCAGTTGATGAAAGACTCTATCATGTCATTTTGCCAAAAGCACTGTTATGTCTGCTTGGAGTAATATTTCACAGCTTTCTCCTATATTTGATCAGGGATATAAATATGAGGAGTTTATAGTACCTAGCTTGGTGGTAGACAGGAAGGAAATGTTTGCATTCAAGTGGATATATCACAACAGCCAGTTTGATCCTTAAGTAAAATAATAACCCTAGGAGTGTACATGGAATTCTCAACATTAAACAACTGTTTATAATCCTTTCATGTTTGTATCAAAATGGTATATAAACAGTTACATCTCACAATCCTACACCAGACAGAAAAGCATTAAACTATAGTGAAATGTTTCAGCAGCCTGGAATGAAAATCATGTTCTTGTGTCTTCAGAGTAATATATGATGTGTCTAATTTTTATTATTATGAGAGTGTCTTGTGCTTCTGTTATGCAGACTCATCACTGTCTTTTGATTTAAGAGCAGAGTAAATGCTCTGACTCTCACTTACAGAACCTTAATGGTTTGAAATCCAACTAACCAACAAAAAACCCCACCTACATTGTGATATTGAGCCAACTGCAGTTAGAAGCTTGGATGCAATGTAAACATGATTACACCTAACAGGGGCAGACATGTGAATTCAGTGAGAAGAAAGGTCAGTATAAAATGAACAACCTGAAAAAAAGCAGGGAGACACAGTGCATCACAGAAACATGTGGCTTATTTATCTCTAGGCTTTGTATTTCAGGAGACAACAGTGCCCTGAGTAGAACATGGCTACATAAATGGAGACCATATATCTGTGCCTGATGAGCTGTAAATAATTTGAAAATCAACCCAGAGTCAGTCATCTGAGACAGGATGATGCTCTATACGTGAAGATAACTGAATGTAACTACATCAGCCAATGTCTAAGGGAACACTAGGAGCAAGGGTGCCTTGGAATATGAACATGAAATTACTGACTCAGAGTTGCTCCTGAGCTGCAGGACAATTCTTGAACAGCCAAACAGAGATTCTACTCACATCTGCAAAGGAGGAACTTCAGCATAGCCTTCAGACAGAGAAACAAATTATGTCCAGTGGGAGAGTGTCAGAACCTTTACTCACATGTTTGTGTTGTAAATAAAGCACTGGCCTTTCTGTTCTGGACATGGCGTTATTGGGAAGGGGAACAGCCCAGGCTGTGGGAACATACCAATCTCAAGGTCATGGTTCATTTGCCCTGACACCTTTTTCAGTTAGCCCATTTACTCTGCATAGCTGAAGGAAAACAGAGATCATGTGCAAACAATTAATTTTAAAATAATCCTGGAGCAAACATCTTTATGGCAAAGTATGCCACTCTTTGTTTATAACCACACACACACACATACAAAGATAGATAGCCTGGGAGAGTCTGAAAAAGAAAATCAATTGCACTTCAGGAGTAAAAGAGGTGATCAAGAGTTAAGCTGAATAAATTTTTCTAGTGTTTTAAAGATCTGGCTTTTAATGGAGAGAGTCCTTAACCAAAGCATGTAGTGCCTGGATCACTGAAATAAATTGGAATCAAAGCAAAACACTGATGTTTGAGTCTAACTCTGATTTTAGGAGCCAGTTAAGGAAACTTAACTATTCAGCTGTGTAATCAGTGCATGGTAGGAGGTTATACAGTCTAATAAAAGTGAAAATTTTTTTTTTTTTTAGTCAGCTTTAGGCAAATGCTAGAATGTTGAGGAACATATTCCAGTTGAGAAGAAACCAGAAGAGCTTTGATTTCAAGATCTTGGGAACAGAGCTGCTAACACTAATTAGGACCTACCCAGATGATGGAAGGCTGGAATCAGGCATTGGTCTTCTCCCTAGCTTAAAGAGTGAAATACTGACACTGAAAAGCATAAACACATATATTGAAGATTTTATTATGTTTAAATGTTTTGCTTTCCTATATCCACCTTAGGGTTGTTTGCATTGTACAGATGGAATTGTGCATTTTGTTTTTGATCGTGGTGCTAATAATGCCAAGGTTGCGTGTTTGGTCCCTGTATGGGCCATTCATGTAAGAGTTGGACTTGTGGTTCCACCTCAGAATATTCTGTGATTCTGTGATACTTGGCTTAGAGCTTACTGTCTTTGCAGGATCATGATGCCAACATGTTATGCTTGGAGCAGAAGCTCCTGCCAAAACAGGGGGGCAGCACATGGTGGCAGCAGCAGCACAGCCTTGTCACAGCAGTGCAAAGGCCGTGTGACACAGCCCAGTTAACTCAGCTGGTACAGATGTGTGACACATCCCAGGTCACTCACCTGGCACAGGAATGTGACACAGCCCAGGTAACTCACCTGGCACAGGGATGTGACACGGCCCAGGTCACTCACCTGGCACAGGGATGTGACAGGGCCCAGGTCACTCACCTGGCACAGGGATGTGACACGGCCCAGGTCACTCACCTGGCACAGGGATGTGACACGGCCCAGGTAACTCACCTGGCACAGCCGTGCCACGAGCGCCTCCCGCTGGCCGCTGGCAGAACTGCGGCAGCACCGCCCTTCCCGCAGCGCCGTCCGTGCGCTCGGCGCTCCGCTCAGGGCTTTCCTCGGCTGTCCCAGCGGGCTGTACTGGGGCGATTTAGCGGGCTGTACTGGGGTGATTTAGCGGGCTGTACTGGGGTGATTTAGCGGGCTGTACTGGGTGATTTAGCGGGCTGTACTGGGCTGATTTAGCGGGCTGTACTGGGGTGATTTAGCGGGCTGTACTGGGCTGATTTAGCGGGCTGTACTGGGCTGATTTAGCGGGCTGTACTGGGCTGATTTAGCGGGCTGTACTGGGTGATTTAGCGGGCTGTACTGGGGTGATTTAGCGGGCTGTACTGGGGTGATTTAGCGGGCTGTACTGGGGTGATTTAGCGGGCTGTACTGGGGTGATTTAGCGGGCTGTACTGGGGTGATTTAGCGGGCTGTACTGGGGTGATTTAGCGGGCTGTACTGGGTGATTTAGCGGGCTGTACCGGGCTGATTTAGCGGGCTGTACTGGGCTGATTTAGCGGGCTGTACTGGGGTGATTTAGCGGGCTGTGCTGCGGTGATTTAGCGGGCTGTACTGGGCTGATTTAGCGGGCTGTACTGGGCTGATTTAGCGGGCTGTACTGGGGTGATTTAGCGGGCTGTGGGGTGTCAGTGCGTTCATGCAGGTGCTGCAGAGCAGCGGATTCCTTACCATTGAGAAGCCATGTGATGTGCGGCACAGGGACCCCTCCCACGCAGCACTGCAGCACAAAGTCTTGCCCTTCGCTCACAGTGCATCCTTTCAAGACACTGGAGAAGCACGGAGCAACCTCTTCCACTTTAGGCCCTTGAAAATCGAAATGAAATCAGTTCCTTTAACTCAAATGGATGAAATTAGCTTTACCACTTAGAACCTTTTTCTAAGTAATATTAGATGACATGGTTGGGCTAACCATGGTGAAAGGTTTTATTGGGGGATAGAAATAATTTTGAGCAGCAGACTGGTATAAAGAAGGGATTCTTCTCTCATCTCCTAGGCAGGTGTTGCTGGGCTTCAAGCTCTGTTTTAGGTGGTGATTTCCTATGCCAGAATCCATAATTTGCAGCCCATCACTAGCATATTAGCAGAGAGCTCAGCACAAGGAGGAGGATGCATAATTCTCTCCTCGTGTCTGTCTTCCCCCAGTCCCTCTCCCAGTGAGAAACAGTGTGGCTTAAGGATGCAGTTTATAGGTCTCTCATGAGACAGAAAGAAATTATCTTGGGTATCCTGGTTTAACTTCAGGCACAGTAAATGGAGAAAAACTGCATGAACATGGATCCAGAAAAAACTTAAAACCAGGTGACAACATTAGAACTGAGGACAGGATTTGCTAGACCAAACAAAAATTTCAACCAGACACTGCTGGCAAGCTTAAAATAATTTGTCACTGGGACATGTTCTTGAATTTAGCAAATCATAATTCTCATTCCTTCCCCTTTCTTCTTATTCACTCTACTGCACAGAATTGGTTTGTACTCAAAAAATATTTCAAATTTGGGTGTAGAAATGCTAAGCAACTTCAGGAAAACTAAATGCAGAACAATAATAAACTCACTGACAGACTGTATTAAATACAAGCTTACATGACATCGCTGGGCTGGGCATTAACAAGAAACCTCAGTAGAGAATAGGCCTCCCTGTGTGCAAACCATGTATTGAGATGGTTTTAGCTGTACAAACAACAAAACCCACAATATGTCAGAAGGGAAACTGATGCAGAAAGTGGCTTTCAGCTATCACACACCACTTCATTCACAGAGATAGGAATCAGAATTAACCTGCGCTGAGAAGTCAAATAAAAATTATATATTAACCACCAGCTTAAAAAAGCCCAGCCATAGTTTTCAAAGTGCAGATGGGCTCACAAGAACTTACTTCTGACAGTTAACAACCAGCTGGTGGAAGTCTGGCCTTTGAGGTTGACAGCTGAACAGCTATAAGATCCACTGTCCCTCAAGCAGGCTTTCTTTATCCATAGGCAATGAATTCCATCTTCCTCATATATTTGGACATCATCTCCAGCTTTAATAGGTCGGCCTTCTTTGAACCACTCCACATCTGGTTTTGGCTTCCCTGAAACTGGACAATCAGACATTTGGATTTTTATGAATACGTATTCATAATTAGTATTACTTAGTATATATTTATTTAGTATTATTTACTTTCGTATAAATTAGGTACACTTTACACATACATAATTATATAAAACTTAATGGGCAATAGACAAAACTGTTGTCAGAAAGTTTGATATTTCTGATCTTCTAAAACTTCTTGGCCAGTCCATCTGTTAAAATAACAAATACTTGGTAACATGTAAAACAAAATATGAAAAAAAGTTTCTGACTGAAAACTGTTCTTCTAAAAGTCACAGAAAAAATTGATATGAAACTGAAACAGAGAATGTTCTGTCCAAACACAAACCCTTCTTTACTCAGCACTGGCACAGGTTGCCCAGAGAGGCTGTGGACTCTCCCTGCCCTGGGGATACTCAAAGGTCACCTTGGTACAGTCCTGGCCCTGCCTGAGGTGAGGCTGCATGAGCAGGGAGAAGGGCCAGCGAAAGCAACCTGGTCACCATCTGCAGGAGGATTCTCAGGGGAGTTTCTTGGATTACTTATTCCAGTGCATTAGGGATGTCCCACTGTGATTCCACTGCAGTCACCTTGCCTTGCATGTAAGAGTCTGTGCTTGGGGTCCAAAGCCAAACAAAAAGGCATTCACTGGATGAGCTCCTTGTTTATCTGTGATAGAGGCTGTATTTCCCTACCAAATAGGGTCATGAATTAGTTAAAGCTTTCAAAGTGTGTGAGATACTCTGACAGAAAACAATTCATGTTCTTAGTAATATACCTGAAAAATAAACTGTTTATAATGTGCCAGGATCTTTGGCATCTACAAATGCTCTAGACTTGTGATAGAAATTATATTCTGTACTCATGGGGCAAGACTAATCAAGAAATGAAATAAATTACCATAGTGTTGTGTGACTTTTTTTTTTTTTTTTTGCCTCTAGAGAAGCAGAACCCAAATTTCTTTCTCATTTATGTGAACCCTTTGTAGTGTAAATCTTATTTTAAAAAAAGAAGAAAAATGCTTCCAGATTATTTTCTTAAATTGCAATTTAAAAAAAAAAAAAAAAAAAGAGAGGTGTTCCAAATCTACTACCCAGATTCAGCAAAATGCAACTCTCATTACTCTTCTAAGAGTTTTAAACCCATTCATATTCTGTGGAGCAAATTCTAAACCTCCCTTTCAATTCTTATTTTATCATTTCAGCTGTTAGGAAGCACTGAGATCATGCTGACCAAATATGAGACATAAAAATAGATGCCACAAGGGAGATGAAGTGACTGATTGTATTTTCTCCTCTGATTTTTTTTTGGCTCAAGGGCAGTGTCACTAATTACAGTTCTGGAAAGCATGCTATTCATTTTCTCTCTTGTACCCTCATATAAGAGGGTCTAAAACTACCTCCTAGAAGGAGCAGCATTGGTTACACCTGGGGAAACCCCAGATGAGAGAGGAGATGGACACTATGGGAAAGGTTGGTTTGAAAATTTCACTAAGTGTTGTGGAAACAGCATTGGATTCTGCATCTGTTTCCAAAAGGCTTTAGGGGGAGAGCAACTTTCAAAGAAGCAGGAATTGCTTTCCACTTTTACACACAGAAAGGGAACCCCTTTCTGACTAAACCCAGGGGATCCAATAATTTTCATCCCTTTACCTTTGCTCTTGAATTTAATCTCCTGGCCTTCTGATGCTTCCAGGCTCTGCGGATGGATCTCAAACTGAGGGGGAATTCCCAGGGGCTCCCTCTTCTCCTCCATTACAGCCCCCTGAGCTCCAGACCTGTTTTCTGCTTCTCTAGTCCTGGCACTGACGTGCCCTGCAGGTGGAGTTTGCTGAGCTGACATCAGGAGCTGCACACCCCTTTTCCTGTTTTCACCTTGTCTGATGGAAGGGGCCTGGGATTCTGCCTTTGGTTCTGGTTGCAGTTTGACAGACTGTAGTGTGATGGTGCTTGAAGTTTTCTGCAAGACCTGAGGCCCCTTTTCTCCTTCTTTATGTTCTGTGCTGGTTTCTTGGTGCTGTCCTTGCTTACTTTCTTTGGCTTCTCTGGTGATGTAAAAGGACTCTTTCTTTGCTGGCACCCTGTCTTTGGTTTCAGCCATGAGTTCTGTGCAGCTGGATTTCAGCTCTTTAGCAATCCCATTGCTGGTTGCCTGTTTGAATTCTGAACTTTCAACAGCTTTAACAGCAAGTGTGGCTGGTTTTGGTGGCATGCTGAAGGAAAATGAAAAGTTTGGAGATACATGACACTGTATAAAAACTCATTATTATTATTATTATTATTATCAGTAATGACATAAATATATAAGCCCTCAGCAAGAAGGCGAACTGATTTTCACACAGATTAAGAAGATGGGTCAAAGAGGTGAAGTGAAAAGCTTCATAAATGAAATCAGGGCTCAGACACTATGACAACTCAGGAATTTCTGGCTATAAGTCCATTGCTCAAGTACTAACATGTTTTGTGAGTCAGACATTAACCTTGCATGCACTGCTTTAGATGGGAAGCAACTACATGAGATCTGAATGACCATGATGTAATACTACTCAATGCTTTAATAAATTGAGGTCATGTATAAAATAGCTCAAAATGTCACATAAAATACTTCCCTAAAGGGAAATGAAAACGTAAATGGTGAAGTCATTTTACCTATTATGGTGTCTTGTAATTCAGGTAATTTCAAAACAGTACTGATAGAAAACCAGACCAAAGGTCTCGGGGAGGAAGAAGGGGTGTCAGCACCTTAAAAAACTGACTGGATGTAACAATATCAGCTATGGATTTATTAGGGAGAGTTTCTCAGAATTATGATTGATCTGCTGCTCAGTACTTTGGGAGCACAAGAGTAGCTGACTGACTGGGGACTTGAATCCAGCCTCCTTCAATGAAGGTGACTGCCTTGATCCCTGGGCTGTTACCTGTAGAGTGTCTGTGTCTCACACAATTACTCCAAGGCAGAACTGGAACACATCTGAAATAAGGGCAGTAATTTCTAGCCCAGCTCTGTTTTGTTACACTTGGTGCCATTAATTTCTTCTCTCAGGGACACTTGGGATATTTACAGAGGTACTTTCTTCAGCCAGAGTTTGATGTACTGTTTGAGATTTGCAGTTACAACTGTAAGGCTTTTTCATTTTACAAAAACTTTAATTTTTGTGTGTGTGTGCGTGTGTGAATAAATGATGGAGGATGCAGAACTACTCTAGAGAACCACATGCATGGGGAGTTCTGCTTCCAGTGCTGCACAGTTTCATTTACACTAAACTTACTTTCAAGTATGTTCCTAAAAATCACACAGATCTGAAAAACAGAATAGCACAGCATTTTCAATTCCACTTTGCAGTTAGGACAGTGTGAGCATACTATTTAGAATCTCACCCAGGGCATGTGAGAACAGCTTAAACATCTTAATGACTACAAAGCAACTGGTCTTCATCAAAGTGTCTTACCCAGACAGACTTGAACTTTTCATTCCTGCATTTTCCATTCATGAAGAAAAGTAATTTTGTAACATAATTAAAAAATATTATCATGATTTAATTTTTAAAATCCCGATAAAGGCCAAAATATTATTTTTTTCTTTCTTGTTAGTTTACCCCTACTTTTGTATGTGTTTTCAGACAGCAGCAAAGACCATGGCCATACCATGTTTAGTGTCTGACAAGAAAGAACGACCAGATCAGTACTGACAAGGTGCACTCAACAATAACTCCAAAAATGAAGTTTGAGCCTCTGGTACAGCATACAATTTCTGCTGACATAGCTTGGTTTTTTTTTTTTTAAATTTTGCTTTTCTGAACCAGACCAGAACTCTGTACTTCATAATGTTGCCACCAGTTCCACCAACTATTTCCTATGAGTCTACCAGGAGAGAGAATCTTATTCCAAGCAAACATTTTCTGACTTCCAAATATAGACTGAACCCCAAAAAAATGTATCACTTTGTGAAGAAAGCACATGCAGTAAATGCCAAAATCAGTGCACTGCAATTAAATAGAGAAAGTACTCCAGTAAAAACATACCAAGGTGGCTGAGTGTATGTGTCGGTCTTATCTGGACCTGAAATATAAAAGAAGAAAGAGGTAAATTATACACACAATACTGTTCACAATTCCAAATATTTGGAAGATTTTAAGCAAAAAAAAATACTTAAGAAGCTTTACTCTTCAAATTCTCAATGCATTAAAGCCAAGATTGACTATCACCACACCTAAAATTGATACAGACAACAGGAAGCACCTCAGCTGAAACACAAAGAGGTCTTGGTCCATTTTGAGACATTGCTGCATCATGTTCTCACAACCCTGCAGAATTAAAGGTTCAGGGACCCTCAAAAGCTCTGTGCTGGGGGAGAGATGTATGGAAGAGATTCCAACTGGGAAGCAGCTTATCAAATCTTATGGTAATTCCACAGAGTTTGTAGAGGTAGAGAAAGACAAACCATCGATCAGTCCCACACCTGAGCACGCTCACAGTGAAACAGCAGCAGTCTTCTGGCTAAAACACAGAACCAAGTCAACAGGAGTAAAACCTCCCAAAACCTGGACCCACCTGTAAACATGTAACAACCCATTTGCTGTGTAGCAAGAATTATCATGATTAACTTGAATAACTCAAAAGCTAATGCAAAACACTTTGCAATTTCTTCACTTTGCAACACCACCAGGAAATCTGGGAACATGGCTGAGCTATATTGATTTGCCAAGGTGCAAACCCATCAGCTGCATTGATAAAACTGAGCACATATTGACCCACAATCCTGATTTGTAATCCTCCATGAATTCTCAAAAACCTTGACAGTGTTT
The DNA here is from genome assembly GCF_048771995.1 of Taeniopygia guttata. NCBI lineage: Eukaryota > Metazoa > Chordata > Aves > Passeriformes > Estrildidae > Taeniopygia > Taeniopygia guttata. Next base: position 5,956,359 of record NC_133032.1, on the reverse strand, counting down.
GTTTCTCTTGGGGGCAGCACGAGAGAAATAGTTGTGAGGAGAGAAATGCCATTCTAGGTCAAATACCAACCACATCTCTCCATTACCCTCTAAGTAAGATTTCAGGATGGAATTTGTTTTGTCCTGGTCAGATAAAAGCTGCACCTATGCTGTTGCCTGCTGTGAGACTAGAAACTACAGTAGAATGGCATGTAATAATTAATTTGCAAGATAACAAACTTTTCAAGTCATCAACAAGCACTTCATAAAAATGATTTCAGAGTCTCTGCCTCGGGGAAAAGACAAAATCATATAATGGATAATATCCTCATCTCCACTGTGTTTTGCAAGAAGAAATTCACATCTAAATGCTTGGACTTGCCATGACATTTAGAGTGACAAAAATAATCTATTTACACACAAACAAAAGTTGAGATGAGAGAGGGAAAAAACCCCATTGACCTCATTTCAATAAAATGGTCAAACAGGAAGAGAAATATAGAAATTAAAACTGAAAAGACTGGATAAATGCAGAAAAGGAAGCTTCGTAACTACTGGTTGCAGACAAGACAATACCATGCAACCCTGTCTATTAAAAGAATATTTCTTCTTCCCTCTTCACCTTCCCCTCAGGATAAAAATAGAGCTATTGGAGGAAAATATCTATATATGAGATTACATGTCTCTGAAAGAACATGTAGTACTTCTGAGCCACTCAATTGTCTGCTATCTTGCAGCAACTCTGGCAACCTGATCTAATTGCTAAAGAAAGAATTAGGTATTATATATTGAGGTTAGGTAAGAGCACTGCAATAGAGTGCCCTTTTTACCTGCACTAATCCAAGAAAGAATGGATTATTCAGAGATGTGGTCAGCGTCTGAAGCAAACATACACCACAACTGGCTTTGTGACCCCAGTTCTGCACCATCTCTCAAGGCAGATGTAGCCATTTCAGAATAGAAAACTCACCACTCCAGGGAGAGCAATTAGGAATCGAGTTTTATGTTTAGATAAAGGCTTATTGAAAGTAACAGGCCTTTTTGTACAACCTCTGTAGAAAAGGCAAACTGTAGAAGCTTCTACAATGGCTTCATAAGATAGGAACTTACAGATAAAAAGTACAGCTTTAATTTGTACAAAGGTTAGCTGTGGTTCTGAGTATCCCAAAAGTACATCCACTTGTTATTTATATTCTTGATACCTTACAGAATGACAGCATTGATGTGAAACTAAAAGTCTTGCAACAAAAAACTCACTGCTGGGTGCATATGTAACCCATTGAGCTCACAACTGCAGCTGAAGCCAGCAGCTGTGAATTTAATTATTTAATTGGGTCCAGTGACTGATGAACTTCCCCTTTAGTGTGCTTCCTGAAGGCTGTATGATTTTGAGGCTGATGCAACAGGCACCCTAACAAGAATCAAACTGCAAAATGAGCTGTATATGAAAATGCATGTATGAAATAGAACCTTCTACTTATGCAAATATATTTGTTTCCTTAACTAGCAGTGAAATAGGCTGGGTTGGGAATTGAGAAGACTGAATTTTAATCTTATTAAGATGGGTTTTTTTCCTCTCTCATAATTTAGAATTATGCTCTTTTACTTCACTTTCCTAGTTCTACAAATATAGATAAAATTTTGCCTCCCATAAGGGAGTTAGTATAAATGTGCATCTGGTGCTAGTACTCAACAAATACAAAATTAATTACTGATTATAATGACAAGTGCTAGGTTCCATTTGCTGAAAATCAAATCAGTGTTCAAAACATAGAAGTCAAAGTCACAGTAGAATTGAAAAGGTATTTTTAAAGAAATCTGTTACAAAGCACTTGGATTGCCTTTTTTTTCCCGTTGAACCAACACAATTTTTACAGCTGTAGCATGCTCCAAGCTATCACAGCATCATTTCACAAACAGAGGGAGAGAGAGAGAGAGAGAAGAAGATAACTGGAATAAGTGAATGTTTCTTGTAAATATCAAGAGCATAACCAGAGATATTTTGACAGAATGCCTGTGGCTCCTTTTCTCCCTCCTGCAAACGCTTTGCTGTACCTTGCACGGTGAGCTCTGCAGACACAGACGCCCTCCCAGCGCTGTTCACCACCGTGCACGTGTAGATTCCGGAATCAGCGAGCTGAACATTTTGGACCTCCAAGAACTGGATGCCTGTTCTCTCATACATGTTGAACCGCTCATTTTGCTGTAACTGAATATCACCCTGCAAACATCACAAGGCACCATGAGACAGTAGCTATTGTCAAGAGAAGGGGAGCAAGAATTTTTTAGTAAAACATTAGGTCAAACTGTCTTTTTCCTATCCTTTAGCCAATTTCCTTCTAGGAATAATACTCATATGGTATAAACAAAAGAAAAATTGTACCCAAAATTTTGTTATTAACATCTTCAGGAGGCTTCCTTTTTCCTCTATTTTGCCACCTACTCATCTCAGTTTGGTTTTGGCCTTTCCCTGTTTATTATACCCAGATTCCTTGAAAAAAATTCTTTTCATTTTATGTAAACTCAAACCAGTTTTATGTTCCTGTTTATTCCAGGAAGTCAAATGCTTTTAACGAAAAGCTTCCAATCTGGAGAGTAGTTCTCTATCCCTCAAAAGCTACACTGGAGTTAAATGCAAATAAATGGCTTTGAGGCAGGAAGCAATGTGTGTAGTTCTGTGCTCTGTTACATGAACAAATGACCACAATGACAATCCTTGCCTTTAAATTCTACAAAGCAATTGACCAATACCTAATCTGTGAGCAAATCAGTGCTTTTGCTTCAGCATCATCCATTAAGAATGAATGCCTTCAGACACCACAGCTTCTCCCATCCTAAGTTGAGGAAGGGAAAGCCTACAAATCTACTATTTTACTTGGGCAGTAAATATTTGAGAAACATTGCAGTGTTTACAGACACTGTCATTCTTGAAGTCTATGAACTTATTGCTGCCTGGGTGCTTTGAGTCCTAATGGAATTTTAAAAAGTTAGTTCATATCTAGGGGTTGGTGATGATACAGAAGCTTCTGTTCCTTGCAACTTAACAAGTAAGAAAATTATAAAGAAAATAATAAGCAGTCAGATATTTACAAACAGGCTTAAATAATTAGTTCTGAAAAGTGCTATTTTACTTGTTGATAAAGCTTCCATGCTGTCAGGAAGGTGGTCATCTATTGGTTCTACAGTAGCCAGATGTGGTCTAGCAGACATGTAAGTTTATTTCCATTATATAGAAGGTAACAATCAAAAGCAAAATATTTTATATAACCTCCAGCAAACTGAAAAAAAAAAAATGTATGGAGAAGTAGCAAAGTGTAGATCCAAACTGCTGGATTGGTACTCCCTACTTGCCATTTACCACACAGCCCTGAACAAAGAGAACTGAGTGACAAATCCTGTTTTGCATGGAGCTGCATGGCTGGAAAACCTGAGCAAGCCTGGTGGGACAGGAACCAGGCTGTGGTGGAGCAGCTGCACTGCAGAGTCCCAGAGAGCCAGCAGGTCCCACAGAACGGACCTGGAAGCAGAGGCAGACACCAGATACAGCCCCCAGCTGAAGGAGATGTCAGGGAGCACTTCCACTGCAAGAGGCTGCCTGTGTTTGGGGATGTACCCTGATATCCTTATGTTACAGACAAGGATAGGTCTGGAATAAAGCACAGAATGACTTGGAAGCATTTCCCTGCTCTATGAGAAGTTTTGTGAAGATATTTTTTTGTTTCTTCTTCTCCCCTCCCCCCCGCCCGCCCAGACCTGGAGATATCAAGACAAAATAGAAGCATTGATAAGAGTTCTGTTTTTTTATGTTTGTTATATATAAGGCATTACTCTTTTGAAGGGTGGAGGGGAGCAGGATGCTACCAGAGCAGTAATATATTTGCTCTTCCAAATCAAAGAAAGTAACTGTAATTCTCTAAAATACTGACAGTTTCAGTATAAATTGCCCAATCAGTGTAATACCTAATTTCACCTGGAAGCTCTCTCCTTACAAAGAAAAAAATGTGTTTGGAAATCTTGTGTATGCTCAAAGGGGACACTGACACTTAAGACTTCAATGTGCATTTCATCCTTTCAAGTCACAAAATTTCAAAAGAGAAGGAAAACATAAGCTTTTGGGGAAATCATACCTTAAACCAAGTTACTTGAGGCTGAGGTCGTCCTGTTATTTTACATGAGAATTTGCCTGTTTGGCCTTCACGCACAACAACTCTGCTGGGTTTTGTAGCAAACTTGGGTGGACTTTCTCCCCAGATGCTTGGCCTTTGCTCCACAGATGGAACAGCAAGTCTTGCCCTGCAAAGGCAATTGACATTCTGGTTTTACAGAAGAGCTGGAAGCTGTTGTGGTTAGAGCTGGAAGCTGCTGCGGTTACAGCACATGTCAGGAAGCATCTCAGACCTGTGGTCTGCCATCAAGGGTATATCACTGGTGGCAAACTAGACTGTAGTTGCATGATATTTTTCTTGGCCATGGAAGAAATGAAAATGCTGGTGATGACTGCTCTTATCTCCTCATGCAACTAAACGTGTTCTGTTTAAACAGTGTTACGTTATGCACCCTCATCTGGCATACACAGAACAGGTCTTGGGGACCATTTCATAAGCAGAGCTGAGAAAACCAAAAGATAGAAAATACTGTATGCATTTAGTTTTTCCCATTTTCTGGTTTTTAGTTGCCTCCTAGGAATTTATTTGTGCATACTTGTTTACTGTTCACAGGTTTTATCATGTGATTTGTTTTATTCTTGAGTGCAATTGACACAGTAATTTCTGATTTACGAATCAGCACCTTGGTTTTGCAACATTTCTGACATGCCCTAGTAAATATTTTTAGTCTGGGGAAGACTTTTATTTGTAACCTCATTTGCTACAAATGTTTTTAAAGCAAACATGAAGAGGGCAGAAAACCAAAGTACACCTGTCCCAGGTGAATTACTAAGTGTAAATGCCCAGCTCTACTTACATGGCTGGTACAGCTGGGAAATTACATAGGATGAAACTAAAGTGACATCAGTGACTGCAGTCCAAAATTGTAAACAGCTACCATAAAATATAAAGCATCAAACAGCATTATAGCATGAAAAAAAAAACAAAAAGGTGCAGCTTCAGGTCTGTTAATGTCAAAGGGAACACACTCTTTGCTCTGAAGCCTTGGTACAATAAAGACACATTAACAGATGGTAGATGATGATTTCTCTTTCTTTAAACATTTAATTTTAAGCAAATGGAACCATTTTAAAGGCCTTCTTTTCCAGATGGCCTTCTACCACATGCAAGTAAGATGTGTCAGTACCTCAGCATTTCTACCAGGTGTCAGATACTAACAGAGACCCCATTGCCTCAGTCCAAGGTGCTGCCAAGACATGGTGGCTGCCACATGGGCAGCTCCAGAATTCTGAGCAAGAGATGACACCATAATGAAAGGATTTACATGGACAAGAAGGCCAGAAAATATTGAATGAAGGGTGATTGTAACATGCTAAAATGAAAAGCACTTTATCATATAATTAAATATCTGATAACTTTTAACATCTTCTCCCTCATACTAGCACTAAAGAAGAACATAAATGTGAACTAAAGAGTCTTTTAGGAACCATCTTTAGGTGGTGAGTCCATATTTATATATCTGTACGCGTAACAAATTAAAATAAAATCAACTACTACCTGGCCTGGAGCTTTATGGCTGGTTCCTAGATATGAACAAATGACAATGTGTACTTTTTTTATTCTTCTCACTTCTCTTACCATAGAATTATTAATACTGAATAGGAGGAAAATACAGGAGCATGCAAAGTGTGGACAATCACTCTAGCTCTGTACAATACAATGGACTAGGATAGTGCTTTGTAAAGTCTGACTATACAACAAAACCTAACCTGAACTGTCCTTTCTTGTTTTGATTATTTATCCTGTGTGCATGTCTGTAGGTAGTTTGAAATACATAATTTATAATGTAAAATCATGTATCCTGATTACTCAGTTTTACTTACCATTTTCACTGTTGTAATCTGTTAATCTTAAAATTTAAAAAACAAACAATTTTCATACCAATTATGAAATTAAGTGCTCCAGTTTTGTCTGTATTTTAATCATTAACATAATCAGAACATGCATTTTTGCCTACATCCAGAATGACTCATTGCCAGACATATGTCAGAGAAAGTTCTGCTTAAATTCAAACTATTTATAAAGAAATTAATTCAACTGTTGGGAGAGTTAGGCCTGAGGCTTTCAAAACAGTGACATCCACGTAATTGTAAATGCTTACTGAAGTGCAGAAAGTACAAGTAGGCTTTTGTGTGCCAGCTTACATCACCCCATCAACTGTTCTTGGTAAAGTTACTCAAACCAGAACAATTATTTCTTCTGGACTACAGTTTACCCACTGTGTTGCTTGGAAATATTTAAGTTCTTTGTGCAAGAATGCTGTTTTCACTTGCTTTTATTTCTTACTGATGACTTCTAAAGCAGTATTTGCTCTGGCTTTAAAAAGAGACTGTCAGCTCATGGAAGTTGTGGAGAAGGATTCTTGAATATCAGAGAGCAGAGAAGAGAGTGCAAAATTACAGCAGAGGAGGTGCAATATTTAGGCATCAGCAGGATGTTCTGTTTTCAGCCACATTAATTCCCCAGTCAGTGTGCTGGAGCAGTAGCTGTGCATCTTCCTGACTGCCTCAGCACTCTGCTGAGCCAGCAGCTCTCACAGTAGCTACTCTGCTTGGGGTAAATGGAGACTTTCAGAAAGAGTAATTTTACTTGTTTTCCTACCAAAATATACTTAAGTGTGTGTTAAACAATATCCAAGCCAGAAGACTGCTTACCCAGAGGTTTTGGCACTGGATGGCAGGCTGTATTTCATCAAGGAGTTTCCTGTAAGCATAGGACAGAAAGACAGGACGTTTTGTCAATTACTTTATCACTAATTATCAATTAATCACTAATTACTGATTTTTATCACTAATTATCAAAGTTTTGTCAATTATCACTAATTTGGGAATTTGCGATAATAAAGACTATGTAAATTTGCATTTCTCCAGGTTAGAAACAAAAAGGAGGACTGCAACACCTGCATATAAGGTTATGTCATCTGTAGTTCAAAGTTAGGCTCTCCAGCTTCAAAACCAACCTTTAGCAGAGTTGCTGTCTAGCCCCCAGCCTCAGTTGTAACAATGCTGAATATTATTCATGACAATATACTTTTTTTTTTGATTGGCCACTGTCGAATTTCTACAGCGCACCAGTAATTCAAATTAAGACAGCAGGAGGTTCTCAGAGTGTGAAATAGGTCTTTGCTTGGCTGGGTTTTCAGTCCTGTGGCAGATGTCCCGGGAGCTGCTCCGCGATGCCGCGGGAGCCCAGCGCCATCTGCCGCGCACGGAGCCCGGCCGGGACACCCGCGGCAGCAGCAGCACCACTGCAGCAGCACCACTGCAGCAGCAGCACTGCAGCATCACTGCAGCAGCAGCATCACTGCAGCAGCACTGCAGCAGCAGCAGCAGCACTGCAGCATCACTGCAGCAGCAGCACTCAGCTGTGGGGCTGGGCAAAACACCTGTTCTAGAGCCTGAGGAGAGCCCACACCACTGTCAGCACAGCCATGCAGACGGAGAGAATAGATCACGTTTCAGTCACTCGTTTCTCAAGCAGCAGGCAGCCCCATGTGGTTATCTTTGCGGAGATAAAAAAAAAAAGAAAAGCCCAAAACCCCCTGTGCTTTGTTATCTTGATGGATAAAGGGATTTTAGAACAAAGCCCATATAATTCTTACAGTCCGAGAAATTCAGTCTTTGGGTACTGCCCCGAAGTTGTTTTGAACTGCAGTAAAAACCAGGTCAGAAAAACTGATACGAAAATGGCTTCTAAAAAATCTTCCATCTCCATGTAAATTGTCATTCATAAGGTTGTCCCAACTTAAAACAAGGGGGAAAATAATTCACATAATTTTTGTAACAGAAGGCAATAGCAATCATGGCAGATCTATGCATATTTCAGTATGTACCCTGAGTATATTAGAGATTTTGATGCTGAATAAACCCAGATACTGACAGTTTCAGGACTGCTGCAGATTATTTTCCTTTCTTCAAGAATTCAAGACAAAGTTGCAACCTGAGAGGTTTTGATATTCAACAGGTCTCTCATATTACCAAATTGCAAGAGCAGAAGCAGTACAATTTATTTCAATCATTCCCTGGCTTTGTGTCACTCTTTAAATTTTAAATTTGGCAGTTTGCAACTATCTAGTATGCAGATGTGCTCTTAAAAATTCCTGGGTTTGATCCTGGCTGTTTCCTGTCTGACATTAAGCATGCAATTACAACCAGGCGTGCAGCTTCGAAGTTTTTGTCTTGAGTGGTAATTTTCCATGAAAATTACAAAGTTTAGAGCAAAGTCTTTAAAGCTAGGACTTTTGTTACCTGCACATCATCACCCACACCTGAAACAGAACTCACATTTTATCTAATTGCAGACATGTACCTCCCTGCACAATGTCTTAACGTGTGAAATGCAATAAATGAATCTTACTCTTGCATCAATGAGAAGGCATGTGCTGTGATTTTAACCAGACTGTTCAGCACACCTTGCTCTTTTACTTAAACTAGAATCACCAAAACAACAGTTTAAGAATGTTCTGACCTTCCACTGTCAGTTCCACGGTCACTTGACGAACCCCACCATCATTTGCAGCCTCACAGGTGTATTTGCCACCATCTCCTTCCTGCACACCTCTGATGACCAAGCTGAACACGCCTCGGATGCTGCGGTCCACGATGTAATGATCTCCCTCTGGGACAGGATGCCCATTTCTGTACCATGTGATCTGTGGCTCAGGGTAGCCTCTGACCTGGCAAGATGGGAGAGAGAGTAGAGAAAGCAGGTAAACTTAACAGATGATTGTATGAGGAAGAAATGTTGGACATTTAGCAATGCAGTGGAAAGTTTTTGACACATATTCTTTATTATGTCTGTTAAAGACATACTCTTTGCAAGCCAAATGGCAGAAGATAATGAAATGAAAAGAAAAACCACTTGGATAAGCCAAACTTAAAATCATAAGACTAGTCAGGCAGATAGATACTCATGCAGAAAAATTTCCCACTAGAACAGTTTGTCCACAAAAACAGTGAGTGACAATGAAAAATCGCGACACCTGGGTCCCTACTGCTCAGGAACTCAAAAAAAAAGAGCAGTAATGCTACTACACCTCTGAGTATGCAAGAGTGCAAAGCTGTTGGACCAAAAAAAGTACTTTTAGCACGGTTGCCAAAGTTTAGGTTTATAATGTAAATCTGTCCTCAGCCATCTAGTTTTCAAGTGTGCTGAGACATAGTAGCTCCTGACAATATACAGGCAAAAAATGCAGACACATACCAAATTCTGTCTTGATCTTTAGAAGTAGAAGATAAGGTGCTGCAATTTGAGAAAGCATTAAGGGTCATTCTCATGTTATGGCATGAGAGGACTATAAGCACCTACATATAGTCACACAAACATCCAGCTGAACTTTAAGAGAATCCTGGTCTACCCAAAGAAGAATTTTCAGCAAAATGAACCAGTCCTGTTCTCATTAAATAACAACCATACTGGTATATCCCTGCCTCCTATGGCATTAATGATACCTTCAGATCTACAGGCAGATCCTCAGCTAGTGTAACTGAGAACTGAGTTATTGATTTGCACTTGAGCTCTTGAAACTTGATGAGGATCTGTGACTTTCTCTTGCAAAAAAATGGGAAAAGCAGACGTACAATTTTCCACCAAATGAAAAACTACTCAGGCAAAGGTTCTTCCTCTGCTTTGTGAGAAATGCCGTTGTCTTTGAGGGTCACTTTAGAATGTGTTAATTGTTAGCACACTTGCCAAGTCATCATAACAACTCCTGATTGCAGCAGTCCTTTCCTATCCCCCCTCTGATATGCCAGCTCTCCATCTCCTGACTCTTTGACCCTTTGCCTACAAGCCATGAAGAAAGTGAGTGAATAAGGATGAGCTGCAATGAGTAATAGCCATGGCTGTGTTTGCTCGCTGGGAGAGAAGCAATGTTGCCTTCTGAACTACATATCAAAATTTGGCAACTAAGTAGGAAGTTCCTTCAACCTCCAGGTGGGCAAAAATATTGATGATCTGTCTTGAAGTGAAGAAGGCTTGGCTGTGGTTTGAGCAAACTTCTCCCAGCATTCTCCTCTCTGTTTCCAATTCTCATTTCAGCTCCACTTTCTCTGACTGCACAGCACTTACTTTGCAAATTACAATATTTAGCCAACCAACCTTACCCATTCTTAGGCTCTCTTCTTTAAAAACCTTTCATTTTTAATCCAGCCCCACCTCACTCCAGCTGGGTTTCTCATCTGCTGCAGCTTAACCTACAGCTGTCAGATTTTTTTCTCTTTCTTTTAAATCTTGGGATATGAGACAAAATAATTTTGCCAGTGATGTGGTGACCTCTTCTCCCTGGCACTACTTACTCAATATTTAAGGACATTAACATTGGCCACAAGCTGAGTATGCTGAATAAACTGGAGAAACTTTCCACTTCTGGTATAATTTCTCAAATTTTTTTTTTTGAGTCTATCTTTAACTAAGCAAATGACTTGTTCCATGAAGTACAAATGGTGGGATCCTGCACAATGAGGGGCTGATTTCTGTTTAAGAATGTCACAGCATTTTTCTAAAGCTCTTTATGGCCATGTCTTTTTCCAGTGCTTTCTGATAAACAGCAGCTCCTTCTCATCCCAGACCCCTCATCCTACTCCAGTATATATATTTAGTGCTTACTCAGAGTGCAGGCTCCAAGGAATATCTTTTCCAGCACATTTCATTTTCAGAAAAAATGAAATATTGTAGCAGCAATATGAGATTGTTACCATACTGTAACTTCAGGTAGTTGATAATGTGTTCACTGTCACAGAAAGTGACCCGCACCAAATAAGTGTTTTTTACTATTAACTTGTTAATACCCTCATACCTGTCTTTTTATTCTGGATTAAGAAACCAGCAGAGAGATTAAGTGATTTATCCAAAACCAGGGTAAATGATTTACCCATAAAAAAAAAAAAAAATCACTTTTTACGCAAAAAAGTGATTTACCCAAAACCAGAGAATATATTAGAATGGAGTTACTAGTTCTCATTTTTGCCTCACTGGATATTAAGATTTACTTAAAATATTTGAGGCAAAATTGCTTTCACACTGAGGTATCAAGTATCTACAGTACAGTAAAATGGAAGAGTAGCACTTCAATTGGTGTGAAGACAGAAGCACCTTTTCAGTGGTTCTGTCTTCATATCACAGCCTCTTTACTGGCATTAGTCTAGCCACATCTGTTTACAGCCGCTGAGATTCTGGCCTGCAAAAGAAAGTCATCAATTACACATCACCTAATATATTTACTGTTTTTTTTCCAGTTTATAATAATTTCTTCTGGTGATTTAATGGAATTCTTCAACCCAGCTCCGAAGGCCTCAAGCATTAACCTTCCATCACTTGTAACAGGGAATAATTGGGGTCAAAACAATGGGAAATACTCGCCTTCCTTTTCAATTTTATTTTACAATATTCTTAAGTCCCTCTTGGACCACACAAGGCCATTTTTAGCTGACCCTTCAAGCTCTGGTAGACCATTATGTATGTACTTCCAGGATCACATGGCTGAGGCTACATTAAGTATTTTTCCATTTCTTCTCCGTCTTTGTTTTATACTTGCTCTGTCTGTACTAATGAGTTCATCCACATGCCACACCAAAAGCTACACACACAGACTATCAGCATTCCATTTCCTTTCAAAAGGTTGAGTCATTCCTTCCCAAACTATGACTCTTTTTTTTCTTGAATTTTTTTTCAGAAATGAAATAATAGGAAAGCAGGAGTTTACAGAATTGCTCTGTTGCGAGGATTTATTTCAGGTTTGGGTTTGGAATGTGTTTCAAACTGAGCCAGCCCTCTCTGAAATACATGATCATGCCATAAAAGTGTCAAGGACCCTTAAACAAATCACTGGTTACCAGATTTTGATCCTCATGGATCAATTCCAGAACTGCAGCAGGTTTTATATTCCTCCAAACCTTTCCAGAGCTCACTAAAAACATCTGCCTTGAATAAATCCACAGCAAAGAGAAATTTATCTGCTTATTTAATGCCCAGCAGCAGCATGCTATAACCCTTATTTACAACTTGGCCTGTGTGAGTATTGCCAGTCCCAGCGAGGCTGTGGCTTCTCTTTACCTGCTCTACAACAATAACAAGTGGAAAATTGACAGCAAGTAGCAAATAAACATTGTATTAGCACAAACACCAGCTTTGAGTTTTTGTCTGGACCCTTCAAGTGCTTAGAGGTTTCCTGGAAAAGTCTGGTAAGGCAAAACAGTGCATCAACAACAAGGGGAAAGAGCTGAGAGAGAACCTGTGGTGTGTGAAACTCCAGAGTTCAGGTTGTTCCACATCTGGGTCTGAGAGAATGCTATTGAAAAGGGATGGTGCTAGCTTCCCAAAGAAAAGAAAAATACAACAAATCCATGGAAGCTGTACACCAAAGGACAGTATTATTAGAAAATGTGCCCCTACAAACTATTTCCCACTGTCACAAACTGAAAAGCAGACAGTGACCACCAACAGCAAATACATTTAATGATCCTTTTTCTTTGATCCTTTTTCTTCTATTCCTGTTCAAAAGCACAGGAAATATTTTCTAAAACTTGATCTCTATCTGTGCTCCATAAAAGAGCTGTTTATATATCAATTTAAAAAAACATAGGTTTGACTACTTAAACATAGTTTCAGTATCAGTTTAAGGCAATGGGCTTATGGCTTTTAACCCTTTTGGCTTCTGCTTTTAACTTCAAATTTATATTCTGCTTTTTAATAACTGCTGCTGGCTCCAGTGAGGTCAACAATGAACATAAACCCACAGCACCCAAAAAGAAGTAGCCATGAGTTACAATAGGCCAAAAGTGTAAGTGTGAAACACTGATGGGGTGTGTACTGTTACTGAATATTTTTCAGTTTGACAGTAACACCTAAAGACTATTATAAATTATGGCAAACATTACATGACATATTCCAGCAGCACATCCATTGTACTGGCTGAGGTGTTCAGTGCTTGATGTTAAGCACTAGATAAACGTCCAATTTTGCAGTTTAAGGTCACACAGGCATTGAAATTAGGAAGAGCACAGCTACCAAAAGGATTTATTGGCTTGCAAAATCTCCCTGGATTACATCATATATAGACAGGCACGTCAAAAGTTGTACTAAGACTGGCAATGTTACAACTCTTAAGAAGTTTCTATTCAAAATAACTCCCTTCATACAGATGATTTCATATACTGAAATATTAATTCACTAATGACTAAAATTCCTCTCAAGAGACAATCTTGCTCCCATGAAATCAGAATTTCAAAAATCTAGCTTCTGTCAGCACAGGGTGTTCAGTTGTGCTGGTATTTCTTTAGACTACTTTTGCCTTAATTCCCCAATGTCCAGAATTAAGATATATGTGTGTACAGTGCTCAACCATTGAATGAAAGAATCAGTTTTATTTAGGTGATTCAATACATCTAAAGAAAATAGATTTTGAATACCTTTGAAAGGCAGAAATGTTATCTATTCACATGCAGGTAGTGTAGTTAGCACATTCATAGTTAGACTGTAATGTATGGAAGCAGTAAAACAACACCAAAACAAAGTGTGGATGACCTGAGTAACAAGTCATAAATGAAGAATGGCAGTAATGAGAAATGCAAAATGTTTTCTAAGGCATATAGGTACCTGTACTGCAGAATAGAATAAATTATTTCCCACATCCACAGTGGACTGGGCAAGCAATAAACTTTCAAAAGAAATTAGCCAGTGGGTTGGTAGATGATGTCTGTCAGCACTCACCTCCTTTAAAGGAACAGCAGGTGTGTGGCTTATGTGGCTGCCTGCCTATCTTAACATTAAGGAATGTCAGAAATTGAGGAAAGCTTGAGAAGGCTTTGTAGCCTATTCTCTGTTCCATGCTCACCTTCAGGAAGAAAACAGTAATTTCTGGGATCTACATCTCAGAAAAGGCCATAGAGATCAGAAGCTGCAAAGGAATAAAATGAGGATAGCCTCAGCCAGAGCTGTCAGATGTTAGCACAGCTCCCAAACATCTGCTTTTGGCAGAGCCTTAGAAGTCACCATAAGGAGACATCAAGGGAGATGTGGAAAACTACTCAGAATGTCTGACAAAGCCTGACCTTTATCCTGCTGCCTGCAAACCCGGCAGAGCAAATACTCATTCCTAGTGGGGAGTAAACTGCTAGCACTTTTTGCAAAACTTAGAGTAATAAGCCATTAGATTGTATCAAGAAAGCAGCAGAAGAAATGCCATTAAATAGCATGAGACATTTTGCAAATGTAATTATAATCAAAAAAGTAAAGATACAGGAAAAAAATAACACACTTCAAATGCGATAGTGACTGGATAGTGTGCCTCTTCTTCCACTGTCTAGGTATCAGCAAAAATTGAATATTATTGCCTTTATTGTAATTTACATTTTAGATGGGCTCTTGTGAAGGTCACATGATTGAAGGCTCTCATGCAGCCACAAGAAATTCAATCCAAACCTTAGCAGCTGTTCTGTGGATGTGGCTCATCCTAGGTCCTACAAATAAAGAGGTGTTTAGAGGTGTTCCCCATAGTCATCAGAGGGCCAGAGCCCTCTATTTTACTTCAATCAAGAGCCAATGGGTTTGGACCCTGGACCTTGATCAAAAGACTTGTGAAGGAACCTTAGCAGAGGATGCTACACCATAACATATGCTCTGTCCATGTAGACAGAGATGTGTTTCTCTCAAACTAGAGAAAAAAGCTGCTTCTTGTTTTAATATTTCATACTGCTGTGAACTCTTAATTTCAGTCTTGGGAAAGAAGTACTATAAAACTGTTGAGACTACAACATGAATGTTGAAACTACAGCCCACCTAATAGGTGCTATATTTTGATTTAGATTTAATTATTACTGTTAGTGCAGGTGGGAAACATGATTCTGGCCAGTGCAGCTCTTTTTAAGTCTTTTAACGAAACTTCTGTTACGCTCAAGCTGCAGTTTGCTTTAACAAATGAACAGCAGATGTTCTTGATAAAGGAAAGTGGACATGATGCATTGTTAAGCTCCTTCTGAGACTTTAAACACACGCAAACCATATCTCAAGAATGGTTTATCCCTTTTAAAAGCTTGTTTCTAAAAGAGAGAACTTGCCTGGCAAGGTTAAACATGAAAATGTTAAATATTTGGAGACTTAGCTATGACTTTGCAAACAAAGCGAAAAACCTACCTCTTCTGCAGAACAGTCTAGAATCCACAGTTGTGTCATTAAAGCAAAAATGGAATACAGAGTAGAAGCAAACATGCTCACTTCAAAGAATTACCTACTGTACATACAAGAAAAACCAATGGTCTTTCTGTAAACCTAGGACATGTTTTATTTTTCTACTTTGCATTCACCAGTGCCAAATGGCATTTGATACTTTATAGTCCAAGCACCAAACACCAGATTCTTCTGCAGATGGTATCCCAAAAATTTTAGTTTTGATGCTTGAAATAGTTCTGCATAGTGTCTTTATTCAGTATCACACTATTTAGCCCCTTTTTGCAGATTGCAAAGGTGCTGAACACTACACATACTACCACAGGTCTTTAGGGGAATCAGTTTTTATGGTGCTCAGCAGGGAAGAATTTATGACCTATCCATGGAAGACATGGTCTGCTAACTGAAAAGCAGACAGCAGCTGCACACAATTTCTTCTTCAATCTTCCACATTTGAGAAAGACTCAATTGGAATTTCAGAGTAGCACTGATGTCAAGCTGCTTTGAGTTTATCCAAGTTCAAACATCAGTCCCAATTTATGCAGCTCTTAAGAAGAAGTTTAAGCCCTATTTATGTCTTTTGGAATTAATCACATGTACAGGTGCTTTTCCTAAATCAGATTTTATTTAATTAAAAGAATAAGTTTAACTGTATTGCTTTAAAGTAATATTGTTACAGGAGTCTTCATACAACCACAAAATAACCTGAAACATCAGTCAGCTAAAATACAGAGCTCTGCCATGATGGATTCTACCCTTTCCTGTACAGAGGACACAAGGGAACACACTGTATAGTGGAACACATCTGTGGAGCTGGGATGTCAATCAAGAACTGAATCAGGGGCTGTAAACCTCTGCTACACTAATGGGGGCATTTTCACACAGCTGTTGCTGTCTCAGACTGGCAGAGCTTTTCTGATGCAGCTTTCATAAATCATTCTGCCAGCAGCAACATCTGCCTTTTTACTCTTCTCACATTTTAGCCAGCTGACCTGTAGCAATTACCTAATTGGATGAGAGTTTCATGCAAACCACCCATAGAGTTCACCTGGACCTTTTTTTTCCTGTAAGTACAAGTTTTATGAATTTAATGCGGGATTACAGGTAGACTGAATATCTGTTCATCTTTAGATCTGTTTAGTATTTGTATTTAGTAATTGTCTGATTTTTCCATTTTTTAAAAAGCCTTCCTCTGGCTGACAATTCAAAAGCAGATGCCATGAACCTCAGATAAAGTCTAGGAGAAAGCTTAAGCTATTTCCTCCAATGCCACCCAGATGCTGTCCTGGCACACAAAGATGACAAGGTCTCCATAAAGTGGCAACATTCTGGCATTTTGTCAAAGTAGGAGTGTGCAGAAAACTGAGTTATGTAGAAACTGAAGATGTTCAAAATAGGTAGTGTAGCTGACACTTGGGAAAGTGCAAATTTGACTTCATAGCTGAGGATCTGAGACATGGAGCCACTCAGACTTTGCCAAACTCACATTTCAGGGAACTTACATTTCAATAGCTAGTACCATTAGATTAAATAATCTTACCACATTTCTTCCTTGCCAACAAATTTGCTATTGGAGGAATCAATGCAAAGTCTGATGAAGCAGCACAGAGGGGCCACTGCTCTTCTTAGATGAGCAATGACTGAATGTGTTTGCATTCAGATACCAAAGAGCACAGTATTGAGCAAACAGTGAAAAAGATCCAGACAGAATAAGTCCAGAACCTTGGAAATAAAATAAAAACCCCACAAAATAGTGTTACAAATAAGAGAAGTAAAGCCATCACAGGAAAATGTGAGCAACACTTTAAGAAATGACTCTGTCAGCTCTCAATAACCTCAGTAGTGCCACACAGTATGGGCCAAAATATTCCAAAGGCAAGGGCAAGTAAAAGAGCTCTCAGCACAACAGTGAAGATAAACTTTGCAGCCCTCTCTTGAGTGAAACTCTCATCAATTTTAATGAAAGTTTTCCCTGGTTCTAAGTCTCTCCTAGAGAAGAAAAGGCAAACTGCAAAGACAAAGCTTTCTTCCCGTGGTCCAATTTTTAAAAAGTGTAAGATTTTATGAGGTGCTGAATAGCTTAAAATGCTAAAAAATTGCTAAGAAGTAGCTGACCTATGTGCATGGTAAAGTTATTTAGGATCATGCAGTACAAATATAAGGGAGTTCAAAGGGAAAGAACTGTGGCTGTGGAATGGAAATAAGGCTTTTGCTAATTTTTCCACCTAGCCCAGTAAGTCCCTAAAGTTTTGTGTCTTTCCCTATCCTTCTCCTAGTTTTCCTCTTTGGTGATTCTGAGTCAAGATGCCTATCAAATATTACTAGATGAAGCAGCTGCTTTATGTCAGTAACAGTGAATTTAGGTGCATGTCAGAAGTTTTCTGATAGGACTGGTGTTCATTTCAGAGCAGCAGCAATCTTTGCTACAGGAAACAAGATTTTGAGGAATCAGAACAGAGCTTTCAAAAGCTGTCAGAACAGAAATGGTTCATTAATTTACAGTTCAGCAGGACAGCCTGATTTATGGTGTTTGCCACTACTTTTGTTTATAAATTTTATGTGGCAGCACTAGAAGAAAGACTGAAACATAAAACAGTTTAACACAATAAAAATAAAAGGTTGGGAAATTTTCTCCTCTCTTCTCATCAAAAAAAGCTGAGCTTTTAAGACTTGAAGATTTTTACTTTCAATTGTCAATCCTTCATTCATCCTTTATTCAGTAATAATTCAGAAAGGTGGATAATTATTGTTTAGACAAAGTAGAAGCAGGAGGAAGCTCCTATAGCAAGTACAGAATGAAATGAACACCATAATTTTGCTATGTCATTAGCAAAATGTGTGTGTGTCTTCACTTAGAAGGAGAACTGTAAGCATTTAGCTGTTTTATCTCACAGAACTGATCACAGAATCCAGATGTTTTAAGCCACAGCCTGAGATTGGGATCAAGTCAAAAAACTGCTGATACCACAGGAAAGCAGCACAATCAAACACCATCAATTATTTTCATAACAACAGTCCCTTCATAACTGCAATACCTGGGGTTGGAATTGGCAGTCACTTTTTAAAGATGACAATTCACCCTGTTTCTTTTTTTTTTTCACAAGAGAATGTTCATAATTTATTGCAATAAATCTTAAAAAAAAATTATTTCTCTGTTGCATTGTTTTTTTGTTTGTTTGTTTTTTTGGCATGTTTACCTATTGGTGTAAAGTTTCTGTCTTAATAGGGCAAGAATTTATCTCATATGTCACTGAATACAAGTGTCCCTATGTTCCTGTAGCAGCTATGCCACTGACTAAACGAGCTTCATAGTTTCCTAGTTTGGGTGTTCTGTTCTTAGCATGCTATCAACAGATAAGGAATCTCTACAAATTTACATGAATGCACACTGTATGCATGACCTACTATGGAAAATTATTGAGAAAACATCACTTTCTTTCTGTGCCCAAAACATACAGCCACTGGAAAATATGTTTGGAGCTACGAAATTTGCAATTAAGGGCAGCAATCCACTTCTGAAGTGTAAGCTGGTAACAAATACTATGTGCTTTAAATGTACATGCCCATACTTTATCAGCTTCCAAGCAGACAAGATTTCATTTCCTGAAATTTAGAAGCCTGGCCATGGCCACAGAAAATGCTGAAACTGGATTTTGTTGCTGGGTTGCCTGCACAGTTAAAGACTGTCTGCTGATAGTGACAAAGATGGCTGGAAATGGCTGTGCTCTGGAGAAGCTGTAAAAATTCTCCTCAGTTACACGTTCTGCTTTGTTAGTGCTTCTTGGTAGGGCTGAGAAAGCACTGAGCATGAAGTGTCATTTGTTAAAAACTTCCCTAAAAGGTGATGTGATTATGAAGAGATATAAAATGCAATGCTGGATCATGAAGATGTGAATGCATCAGACAGCCTGAACAACTGGAATTTCCCATTGCACCATTCATTCTACCATGTGCAACTTACTGCTATGCCATAAATAGTGAGGACTTTTGTAGAAAATCCTATGGAAAAACATCAACTGCTCATTTAGCAACTATCAGTGTTTCTTTTACCCTGTAATAATCTGTGAAATTGATAAACTTTCCTGACTTCACAAATACCCTTTTAATAACACCTTAGCAGATGTAACTCAGATAGTACAATGCACAAATGGCTGTGTTTAGAATAAAAATAAAAACCAAGGGCTGAGCAACAGCAGTTTAAAAGAAAAAAAACCTCAAACTACTAACTGAAATACTAAGTATAAATTGCTGTGACCATAAATTCCTAGTTCAACAATTCAGGATAAATATTTATAGACATGCTGAGTTTAAGAGAAAGTTTGTGGGCTCACCTCTCCTTTCTACTGCTTTCTCTCAAAACTAAAATTGCTGTGATCGTGGTAAGAGAAACACACATGCATTCAAAAGTAGCTGTTTAGGCTGTGGGAAAAGAGCTTACTGTGCATATGCTTTCAAGAGAGCTCCACTTAAGAGCAGTTGCTTCATTCCTACTGAGAGGTCTGAACAAATCCAGCATCGTGTTTTCCATTAAACCCATGGGTGTGCAATAGACTCCCAAGCAAACAAACCTTCTGTTCATTTGCATATCCCAACACACCAGCTTTGAGCCAAGGCTCTCTAGACACAGTTCTGGCATTGTGAAAATGATTCTCTGAATCCAACAGGAGGCACTTAGATAGCTGTGATGTTTGCACCCATTGCACATCTTATTTTTCTCTTCCAAAATCAGAAGTTAATCTCCCAAATGGATAGGTTCATGTCTAGGATGCTGGATGGGAATTGAACCTCTGGATGACAGACATTCGGCTCTGAATCCAGGCATGTATCTCTGTGTTTCTGTGTCATCTTGCACAAGACAATAAATCTCACCATGCCTTGGTACCCCACATAAATGTCAAGGGGATAATAATGATTATTTCTTCTGTTGTTTTGGCTAGAAAGACTATCAGAGAAGGATCCAGCTCTGGCCTTTGTATGTGTTAAATACTACAGACAAACACTAGGATTCCAGTTGAATGAGGCTGTTTAAGTGGTACCACGAAATGAGTAAAAATCAATACCATTTGCAATAGTCCTTTAATCTGTACTTCCAAGATTTTATAATAATTTTTCTTCCAGTGCCTTGGCTTTTAGCACAACTTTGTTTCAAAATATTTATATTTGCCTCCCTGCAGAGACAAACTGCAGAGTTATTCTTTTATAGAGGAACACCAAATTTATATAGACAAAAAAAAAAAAAAAAAAAATCAAGCTTAAGTATATTGAACTCTTGTTCCAGAGAGTTCACAGAATAGAAAAATTATTTATTCACTGTTTGCCAGTATGGGAGCGTGATAATGAGTTAGACTTGAGATACAAGTTAGATTTCATACTGCCATGTGTGTGCAGGTGCTTTTACAAACCTTTTACAAAACAGCGTGCATAACATTTATATTCTAAGCTTTGCAAAAACAATTTAGACAAAATATGAGCCATAAATAAAGGCTTGCTTGTGCATTATGGGACATACTGAAGGAATGGCAAACTCTCAAGCCACAGTTATGATTTGACTCTACCATGCAGCTGGAGGAAAATTACCATTCTCATTCAATGTGAGTTGAGAGAGCACAGAGCTGGATGAAGTAAGTTTAATATGCTATTGCCAACAGGCAAATAACCATGAGCAGAATTATTTTTCAGTCTTTGCCCCTCCCTTTTCTTTGGGCTCCATGTGCAGATTGTTGTCATCTTTAAATGAAAAACTGCACTTGCAACGCAGTAAGACTTTTAATTAGTGTTTTAGTAAGCTCAGCTGTTGTATTTATAATAAATAGTATATTCCATAGACCAATTCCATATAACATTTACCACAGTATTTCTAAAAATATGCAGAAAAGCAGGGAAAACTCAGAAAATGATAAAATAACTTATTTTTCCATTTTTGCCTCATTCTTAAAATGAATTACAAAGTTTTCCATCTAAGCAATAAAAAAATTGCAAAGCTGACTTTGAATCTGTACCAGTTTTAGCCGCAGCATTTTCAGAAGACAAAGACTGTTTTGTTCTGTCTGGCTACAGATTTACAACAGTGCACTGACTTAGAGAGAATAAAGCTATCTTCACCATCAGAAAGCCTAGAAATTTAATTTTTTAAAATAAAAATCTCCAGGTTTTTGCTCTGTCTATTCCTAAAATTCCTCTTGATAAGAAAAGTGTAAGATCTCTAGAATCTCACGGCAACATATCCTGAATGTGGGATGGCTAGCCTAGAGGCCAGGTTACTAACTTGTAAGTCAAACATGATTTAGCCCCTAACCTATAGCCTGCCTGTTAGGTTCCCTAGAAGAATAAAATAAACATATTTAGGCAGGTAATTCAAAGCCCTTATAGTCACCCCAGGGACAACCAGTCAGTGGAATGCCTTTGTTTTCTGGCTCCAACCAAAGCAGAGCTTTGACATGGAACCTCTGACAGCAACAGGAGCAGCAGCGTCTCCCTTGGCACTAGCCCAACATCGCTCCCATTCCAAAGCTTATTTCCCCAACAAAAGAGAAGAACATAGAGGTGTGTATTCACATGGGATGCTGAATTATGAACTGGGATGACTTTTGGCTTAAGAATCATGATCAAGGCAGGTTTGTCTCCAGACACTAAACAATGAACTCTGAAAGTTTAGGTTAGAAAAATGGATGTGGTTTCAGGCCCCTGCTGGAGATCCATTAACCTCTATTGACAAGATAATGTCTTACAGATTGAAGGCTAAAAACTGAACTGGAAACTGCAGAGGAACAACCTGGCCTTGCCTACTTCTGCTGCTGACAGTCTCCTCCTTTGGGATCCTGACCCTGGCTCATAGTTTGCCATGTCTGGGCACACCAGGGCCCTGTTGGAGCACAGGGCAGTGCCTGCTGGAGTAGAGCCTGAAGGACTCAGGCCAGTGCAGGGCTGTGCCAGCTGGTGATGGCACAGCCCAGGCACGGCTCCCCTCGGCTCCTGGCTCACACTCCTCTGGGGAGCAGACAGCCCTTGCTGCTCCCTGTCAGACAGACAGGTTTCTCCCCCTCATGAGTGGCTTGAATTCACAGCAATGTAATTTTCTGTTCAGCATGCATTTCGATATTGGGGAGTCCAAATTTTACATGGAAAAATATTATTTTGTCTGGTTTTGCCCAGTAGGTCGCCAAACTTCGCACTATATCCATGAGTGAGCAGAGCCAAGTAACATGTCAAAAGCAGAAATTTTTAGCTCTGGAGTCTAGGTGCTAGAGTAAGCATGGACTGAGCAAAACCACAATGAGTAATGATGTGTTTTGGTTATAAACCTTCTCCACATGTGGCCTTCTGCAGATTCTGAATGCATAATGCTTGCTGTCTATTAATGACTACTCTCTTTTCCCACAGGGGCAAAGCAGAATTATATTAAAAAGTGTGACCTGGAGACATTTGGTGCAAACTCTCAAGGACCCATTTACAGACAGTCAAAAGCATATTTTGCTATTTTATGTGGGATTCTCAGTGCTACATATGGCACTGAACCCTTCCCTGACCTTTCTGGTTTCATCAGCCAGATGCAGGAAAGGGGCCTGAAGTTCAAACCTTGTTTATGATGGCAGAAAGCAAATATATTACTAGTTAGCCAAATGCACATCTGATGATAAACACTCTGTCCTTCCTTTAGGGTGAGCTAAAAAACTAAAATTTAAAGCTTTCCAGTTAAAGACATATTTCTGGAAGAAAAAAAAAAATCAACCAAAATATTTTCGCCTCTTTTCATACCTCTCACACCACTATAGGCTATTGTAGCACAAGGAAAAGAAAGTCAGCTACTCTCAATTCTCTTACAGTTACTAGATCTTTTTTAAGTTTCAAACCTAATATGAGCGTGATAAGAGTCAAAGGCACAATTTCCTAAAAAATCAAGTTTAAAACATCATAATGCTAAGTTGCTGTAATGTTTCATGTACTACTGAGAACGTTTATTTAAATAAGAAAGCACAATGCTACATGATGAGTTTTATTGCCAGTGGAATCAACCGCAACAAAGCCTCATGCACTGACCCAGAGGAGCAAGGGAGACTAGTCTGGAAAAGATGATGATATTTTTCAAATTAAAAGCAGAACTGAAGAACTTAATGAGACATTGTTGAAATCTGAGATTCATGATTAACCATCATGGGACAAAAAGCCCAAGAAGAATTATAATGACTGGTTCTACTCTGACATACATGTAATCGGTCTCTGGGCATATCTGTGTTCAGCTATTTAGGATATGCTGATCAGCTGTTTTTTCTCTTTGGAAATTGCTAGTTTTGAGCTACTTCTCTTTCAGATACATATATATTATCAACCCTAAACAGTGGACTTTATGATTAGTCATGACATGTAGTCCATCCTTATTTTTCTAAAAGACTGAACCTCTTTTACACCACCGTATGAATATTTTCCTCAGCAAATTTGCCAGTACATAATTTAGGATTTGGGTTGGTTTTTTTGTTTTTTTTTTTTTTTAGTTTCTGCCAAACGACTATAGAAAAATAGCAAGTCCAGAAATCCTTACAAATGAAGTAAATTTTCTCAAAATCAACCCTAGGGACATCCCTATGGATAAATGGACACTTTTCCTCTTTAGCTGGCACAAAGTCATGCTTTCAAACAATACAGTGGTCACAAAAAAAGATATCTAAAATAAACTCCTCAGAGGCAACAGTTTGGTGGTTCCATCAAAGTAAAGTGGGGACAAGTAGATGCAATGAAATGACACAGACTTTTTCTGTCAGCTTTGTCATGTGATTTTAATTGCTTCCACCTAAAAATCCAAAATATTTAGAAATACATTAAAGTGGGAAGGAAGGAAGGAAGGAAGGAAGGAAGGAAGGAAGGAAGGAAGGAAGGAAGGAAGGAAGGAAGGAAGGAAGGAAGGAAGGAAGGAAGGAAGGAAGGAAGGAAGGAAGGAAGGAAGGAAGGAAGGAAGGAAGGAAGGAAGGAAGGAAGGAAGGAAGGAAGGAAGGAAGGAAGGAAGGAAGGAAGGAAGGAAGGAAGGAAGGAAGGAAGGAAGGAAGGAAGGAAGGAAGGAAGGAAGGAAGGAAGGAAGGAAGGAAGGAAGGAAGGAAGGAAGGAAGGAAGGAAGGAAGGAAGGAAGGAAGGAAGGAAGGAAGGAAGGAAGGAAGGAAGGAAACCAAGAGCAGCACAAATATATGGTCTGTCTTCAGCTAAAACAACACAAGATTCTCTTTAATTCCATATGTACATTAGTTGTAGAATTTTTAAAAACTTCTTTATTATTACCATCACAGTTATTTTTTAATATTCCTTTAATTACAGCAGTTCCTACCACAACAATCAAAAATAGGGAGCCAATCTTTCTGTCACTGCATGGAGCAGAATTCCTGTCACCAGCTGGTGTTAGATAAGCAATTAAAGTGAGAAAGGAGATAGAAAGCAAATAGAAAAATAAATTTGATAGGATCAAACAGCATATTTCTTCCACAGTTTGGAGGTGGGTGGGTTACTGAACACATGCTCAATTATGCAAAATATTAAAACCAACCCTGAGAAAAGACAGCTCAGAACAGGGATATATATGTATGTTCGGTGTTCCCCAGTCATGGCCTCTTTTCCTGTGTAGAAATTTTGTCTGGGTGGAGTTTGAGGATATTCAGCATTGTCTAGGATTTCTGAACATCTGGCAGATTGAAAAAAAAAAAAAAAAAAACCCTCTGCAAAAGGTCTGACCAAATTTTGCTGCCAAATATCCAGAAATATTGGCTGTGGCCTCAGCACATACACAGACCAGTTGCAGGGGACAGTGTTTTAAGTCCGGCACTATTGAGCATCATCACATGCTCTGCACACAGACTACACAAGGAATGCTTAAATACTTCTACCAGGAAAATCCTGAGTATAGCTATGATGGCCACAGGTGACAGGGAGACAGATGTGGAGAGACTGAAGTGGGGCTCATGGGCTACCACTCCTGCCCAAAACCTAAAACCTAGACATTTCTTGAGCAGCAACTTGAACACTTACAATTTTTCTAAAGGATGTATCATTTGCAAGGCAAGGAAAATGGGTGTCAACACACGGGTGCTTGTGTCAGTTGATGAGAGGAAGTGTGTGAATAATTCTGGGTGTAGGTGACACTGTGTGGGGAAGGGCTTTTGACTGAATCCCACCTTAACCACTTCCTAGCAGAGCAGCCACTTTCACTTTGGCCTCATGTAAAGCTGACACTGTTTCCATATGCCAATATAGGGTTATAGAATAAAATAAACCCAAATAAAACCATACATGCATTACTCATGAGAACATGCATGTGTAAGTGAATATGATGGGAAGTCGATTACAGCACAGAAGACACAGCAGTAGAAGATCCAAACAGAAAACAGCATGCAATAAGCTGCTCACAGCCACCCTTTGTGTTTCTTTTTGTATCTGTGTTTTTTTTTTTTTCTTTTATTTCAGCTGTCTATACTTCAATGTCTGCCTAACACAAAATGTCTAAGCAACTTCTCAATGCACTGCTTTTTTACCAAGAATGCTCCAGTGATACGTGGAAAGGAAGATCAAATAAAATCCACAGTCAAGGTTGAGAACTTTTTCAATTCTTTCCCCTTCAAAACACGCCTCAGTGTTTCATATAAGGTTTCTGGGAGTATCACAGATCAGCACAGATCAGCTCTCACAGCACTCATTTCCATCAGACCACTGTCTCCCATGAAAACATGGGTCTCTCCTGAATTTCTTCCCTTATATGGCTCAGAACAGGCATCCCTCCAGAAAGCACAGATCCAAAGCCACTGGCAGCTTCATGCATTGAGCTGCCCAGTACATTTTGTAACAGCAAACATCTCAGGCCAACAGCAAAGGATGTGGTGCCATCATCATCCTCTGTCATTACATGGGCTCCTCTCAGATCCTGCCATCTGAAATCCAGGCATGTGGTGCAATTAAGGCATTCTTCTGGAGTGCTTGCTGACTGAGGGTTGGAAATGGCACACACACTGCTGCCTTGAGACCAAATCTAAGGGAAGATACCAAAGGTTTTGCTGTGCACAGCTCATGCTATGCATGTAAAATGTGCCACAGTTAAAAAAAAAAAAAAAAAAAAAAAAAAAAAGGTTAAAATTACATTACATTTACACTAACAGGTAGTTGAAAGAATGTATAAATGCTGTGGGAGTGTTTAACACAGTCTTCATTTTTGTAGAGCTTCCCTACTCTTTACCTCTTAACACACTGCAGAAATGGATCTCCTCTCTATCTCAGAATAGATGGCAGAATCACTGATGATCTTCCTATTGCCTCTTGTTTCTTACTGCCTGATCCCAATTCATTTCCTCAGGCATGTTTTTCTAAACAGTACCTGTGCAACCACCAGCAGCAAAAGCAACTGCAAGTCATTGGACTTAACTGATTCAAACAGATTCAACAGCAGAGTGGTAGAAGAACAAACTGAAGGCACATTAAAAGGGGCAGGATTTGACCTGGCTTGCATTAAAATTTACCATCCAGCTCCCTTACCTGGAGGGTGATGGAAAGGGAAGAGCAGAACAGTAACTACTCAATGGGCACCAAACTGAATTTAGTACCCCAACGTCTACTCAAACTATGAGCTACATGAAATCTAGTTCCCTGGGATTAGAATACCTGACTAGAGTTAGTAATTTGACATCTTGGTTCTGGCAATGGACCACATATGATGGCCCACATGGAGCAGAAAAACCATCCATACTGCTCTGTTGCCAGCTCTTGGCAGCTGTTTGTTAGGAAGATTATTTCCTGACCCTTAGGCAATGGGTTTATGGTCTGTATAATGTTTGGCTGTTCCTCTCATGCACAGTTACAGCACAAGTATTATTTTAGGTTTATAAAATTAATGACCATCAATACTATCCTCAAAAATTATAACCGTGCAAATAAGGCAGGTGAAGTGCTTGCTGCAATCAAATGCACAAGTTAACATCAGTGTTCAATACAATCGAGAAAGAAGTAGCTTAAAACAAAGCCTGGTAACATTTTGGCTTGTTCTTATTTTCCAGGAGTGTCTTAAAGGTTCTGACAGATGAGTTAAAATGCCTTGACACAGGGCACGAGATTACTGCCTTGAGCTGCTCACCTCACACATGATGTGCCATTGAAGAACAGCTTATTAATCCAGTCCTAAAAGGTTGAGAACATACAACACAATCTCACAATTACCTGGGATGGTTTTCCTAAAAATCACTTCAGCGAATTATTGATGAACAACTGAGACGTCCATCCAGCAGATCTTTGGGGAGTATCTACTGAAAGTAACCTTGACTTTGCCTTGCTGCTTCCATTCTGTGCTCCTAGCCAAAATCATGCTCATACTCTTGAAAGATGATGATTTAACTTTCTATGATGAGATGCCACTGGAAAACTGAGATCTCCAGTCAGATATAAATAAACTTCCTGAAATTTCAGTAAGAAAATCAGGGTGGTAGTTGAAGGAACAGGAAAAAAAAATCCCATTAAAGGAAGCCCCAGCTTCTTTCTACCTCAAATTTCCTGCATTTATGGGCTATTTCTCAATTTCTGCACTCTCTTTGATCTTGAATTGCCATTTCACACAACGTACCTAATAATGCCGCTGGAAAGAAAACCAAAAAGTTTAATTCTGGGGCCCATTCTTCCTTGTTCACTTAATGAGAATACAGGATCATCACAGTATCAGATTTATATCCTGTATTGGATTCTAAAAATATTTGTTCTTTCTGATAAGATCAATTCTACTGCAAAGAAACTCTTTGAAGAAAAGCTCCTGTCTAGCCATTTAAAAAACTTTTTATTTGTCTTTAGCCTGAGTCTGATTTAATATTTATACTGCAACAACATATCATAACATCTGTAGCCTAGATAGGTTTTCCAGAATAGAAAAACCTAAGTATGTTGAGTAGCTTCTATTACTAAATCTTAATAAATTGTTTTTGTTAAGATTGTCCTTCTGAACAGGTCAACCGTCCTTCTGAATCTCTGAAATATTAAAGTGGCAGAAGAAGGGTATTACCCTGCTGAAGATGGAGACAGATGTTAACAGCTCTGCAGGCTCCTGCAGCTGTTCAGCCACAGCACCTTTCACACGGGGCTGCTGTGTTCTCCCTCACTTTGCCCATGTTACTTCAGTAAGAGCACAAACAAAATACTAATGCTGTCACCTCCATTTTAAAGATGGAAAATTAAAGGTTTTGGCCACGCTCATATACTGAACTGCCAGAAGAGATATTTAGATTTTTCATCAAGTAAGTCCAAGCCAGGACTTCAATCAAAGTTTTGTTCCTTCAAGGAAATTAAACTTGACAGTTTAATTAGTATTGAATTTGTGGGGTTTTTTTTCCAAGCTACTAAAGAAAACCCTCAGACTTTACCCTTCCACTCTTCAAAGTGGCTTAAAAAGGGGATATGTATCACTGGAAAATTAACACTTTAAAACCAGATATTAAAAAAAATGCAAAGCAATGATGGCACTCTAACTTGTAGGTCATTATATTTTACAATTGTTTCCATTTGACTTAAATAATAAAACTTCTGCAGAGTGCAATAAAACCTGGAAATGTCCCACTTGAGCTTTTAATTAGGAAACATGAGAACTGTAAAACCAAATCTTAGCACATGTTTCAACTTTGATTTCACTAAATTATTATTGCAGCATAGCCTGGAATAACCAGTTGGAATTAGAGCAGCATTGTACACAGGTGTCATATGGAGAAAGTAGAAACACACTGCCATTTTCCTACTGCATTTGCAACAAGGTGAAACAATGAGGGGAAGAGAAAATAAGACACAAAGAGTAAGAACAGAAGTGCTGATAGGGACTGGCCAATGTCATACATACAAAGCGTTTCTGACTTGTACCTTAAATCATCTAGAAGTAAGCAAATAAAAAAATCTTAAAGGTTTGGTAAAAAACTGCCTTGGTTTAAGTATTTTATTGAAATTTGCTTTGCATGAAAAATGCCAGCTTTTCTTTAAAAAGTCAAATC
Organism: Taeniopygia guttata; assembly: GCF_048771995.1. NCBI lineage: Eukaryota > Metazoa > Chordata > Aves > Passeriformes > Estrildidae > Taeniopygia > Taeniopygia guttata. The sequence goes on along the minus strand of NC_133032.1, from coordinate 5,927,072 downwards.
TAACATCTACTTCTGAGTTTTGCTTTAGCACTTCAAAATTAATATACTCCAAAACCTGTTTTCCTACACAGTTCCTGTTGAAAAATCCCAGTTCCTGGCCTGGTCTTACATAAACAAATAAGATCAGTATCAGATGCCCTCTACCAGCCCTGTGTTTAAGTTAGAGTTTCAGAAGTTAAGAATTTCCCAAATTCCTTCTAGCCCTTGCTTTTGTTACAGTAGGGTTGCAGTTTCCTGCCTGTGTCAGACGAGTCCCACCACTTCAAAGATGAAAAGTGCGGTCAGTTTGATGGTGCAGCTGTCAGCGTGCAACCGGAGCGTGACACGAACCAAAGCAAGCTGAAAGGACTGGGAGGGAAAGCTCCCAGCTCCAGGAAAAGGAACTGGGTTAAGGGATGAGAAAGGAAGATAGCTAATGAGTACGTACCAGGATTGACACATGAAAGAAATATGGATGCCAGGATGCACAATTCAATATCCCAACCAAGAGGGGAATGGGGGTTACACATCCCTCTAAGCCTTTTAAACACTTTGAGTTAATAAGTTTTCCTGAACAAATCAGTCCTTCCTCTGAAAATGCTTTTTTCTTTCAAGTTAAGAACACATATGGCAGGCAGCACAAATGTAAAACCATCTCAACACTCATTGCAGATTCCTGCCTTGACTGCTAGGAAGGATGTGCTTCAGCAGGGTTAGATTTGTGTCACACATGAAGCTTCATGAATGGGCAGATATTTGGGGTGCAGGGGTGTGAATGTGTAGTAGGAGAATATGTAGAATTGCAGCAGGAGAACATGCTGACTAGAGACAGCACTTGAAGCAGTTTCTCTCTGATAATCTCAGCTCCCTGCATGCTCAGTGAGGTTATACTTTGCACTGCTCAGGTTCTGCAAATATCTCCTCTACACAGAATCAGACCTGTAATGCTCCTGCCTCCCCAGGAGGATAAACACTCATGTATTCTTCTTGAGTAAAGGTCCCATATTGCAGAGTTAACTTCACTGCCTTTGCAGCCCCCCAGTCAGCTTCAGCAAAGGGCAAAACCCAGTGCAGAAGCTCTCCATTGTCTGTTCCTTACCTTTCCCTCAAACCTGGCGGTGGCTCCCAGCTGCACCCGGATGTTCCGAGGAGGAAGAGTAAATGCTGGTGCTTCAGCAGGGACAGGGGGGCTGAGTGTCAGGGAGGTTTTGGAGACTCGAGTAGATGTCACCAGCTTCACATCCCCCATGATGTGGCCTGCAAAAGAGAAACAAGTGGTCATATAGAAATTATTATGTTTAATTACCTTTATGACAGAGCCATCTAGGAATCAGACCAGGGCAGAGGTTCTGTATGTGTGCTGTACTTGTGTACATAGCAGGATCTTCAGCCTAAGGTGACAGCTGTTATTTTCTGGGAGGGTAACTGTGACCCAGAAATTGTGCCTGTGCCCACAATTGTGGTCAGGGTCACAGTCTTGAGGTGAACTCAGCTTGAACTTTCAAGTCCCAGGCCAGAGCCTTAACCAAGAAGTCATCGTCTACAATTGCACTAAAAGGTAATAACTTATTCCAGGAGGATATTTTCATACTATGACTTTGGTTTTCCTGGCCTGGAATACAACAAAATCAGTAAGTCTCAAAAGTGAACCAGTGTTAAACAAGTACTTAAGAAATAAAGAGACCTCTGTTTGCACTGGATTTAAGTTGCAAGCGGGAATGTGGAAAATCTGATTTTTCATACCAAGCTTTCAAGATCTTAAGAAATATCTGGATATCTCCCTGCAAAGTACTGCTAGTACAGAACAAATGCTTTTGCAGAAATTCAAAGCCTTTACTTCAAATCTTTCTTACAGCACATAAACTAGTAAAATAGCATGGAAACCAAATTTCATAATGCTACAAGAATCGCATTTTAGAGAACTATTTACAGTTATCTGCTTCAGAAGCAATTCTTCTGCTGAACAGTTCATATTTCCCAAGAAAAAGCAAAAATTATTGTATCTTAATAAGTAAAATTTCATGGTTTTCAGGGAAAAAATGTGACCCCAGTACTAATTCCTTGAATTTTCTATGTAAATTAGAAGCCTCACTGTAAAATGCCTATTTAATAGACAAGTTTAACAAAGAAAAAACATGATAAATGATTCAACCCACTAATAAGTCACATTAAACCAATGAAAAATACTGGACTTCTGGTCTTAGTCCTCTGCCATACACACCAATTTGTGATGGACTGTGTATCTATTCATCTGATTCTGATAACAGTTGGAATTAACAATACTTGAATAAACAGCCAAACTTCAATTTAAACAAGAGAAAAACCAATTAAACTAAGGCCACATTATTCCTGACTGTATGAAGCATACTTTTTCTAGAACAGCCTGCAGTTATCTAGGGAGCAGGGGAGCAGAAAACTCATTCATTTTCAAAAAGGATTTACACTCCAATGCCACATGTATGCACCTGGAAACCCAGTCTAAGAATTTAGTTTTAAATAGTTTAAGAGGGCAGCTTTTCTCACAGACGATATTAGTCTAAAAGTGACATATTTCATCTGAGTTTTTTCTCCCTTACAGCCAACTGAAAGAAAGAGGCACCTCCAGAAGGTGTTTTGGTCTGAGGTGTGGCAGCCACGGAGCTTTCTGCTTCACTGCACGCACTTGTCAGGAACTACAGTTTAGAAGGCGAATCCTTCCAAGGTATCAGATAAATTATGCACAGGTTTTCAAATAGTGCTTGGAATCTTCTTCCTCATTCATAAAAGAACAGATGCTGTGGACTTCAGATTTCTTCTGGCATAGTGCTCTGTTAGCATTTCTGTATATTGACATCAAAACCCCCTGAAAATCCTCTAGTGTTTCTAGCATTTGAATAGCTGAGGTCAACACAGAAATGGGATAAAGATGATTTCCTTAACCATGATGTACAGCTTCAAACTGAGAAATTCTGCCTTCATTTCCACAAGTTAAACTTACAGTGAATGTCTATATTGACACACAGTCACTTGAGAGCACAGCATAAGTCCCCTTTTCCAGCATAAGCACCTCTTTAAAACACACACAGGGAAAAAAAAAAAAAATCTTTGTACTTTAAAGAATGATATGAAATCACAATATCATTTAAATAAGAAAGAAACTGATTGCATTTCCAAAGACACAAAATGAAATCAAAGCCTTGCTTCTCTTCTAACAAATGTACTTAGTACCTGAAGGGACAAACAGTGAAAGTCTCTCACAGCTATAGTCACTGCAATAAACAACAATTTCCCTGAAAAAAAAGGAGGAATTATTTGTTCAACTAGTTGTTCTTTCATTAAGGACAAGCTTCAAATCCAGTTCTCCACTCAGCTAAAACCACAATTTACCCCAGCAGAATTTCAATCAACTACACAGCTGTAAACTGCTGCATACTGAGTCCATATCTGCCCACACATTTCTAAAATTTATTTTTCTTTACAAATTAAGACCAAACTTTTTAAGTAATCAATCTTCAGTACTTCTTCACACATATCCTTCTCTCCTCCTAATATGCACCTTTCCACAGGCTATAAATGCCAATATTTGCAATGTCTCCCTAGCTTTGAACCCTTAACTAACAAATCAGTCCACTACTAAAAACCTGCAATAAAATTTTCAGATCACCAATAGTGACAATAATGTGCCAGGTATAATGTAGATGGTGTGGAAATATTTTATTGTCAGGAGGCACTATAATGCCACACAATCTAAACTGCAGTGAAGCTGCAATACAAACCATAAGAGGCCAGTAACAAAACATCTCCTTCCCCACACATCTGTACTGACTTTGCAGAGTGTTTACATGACCAAAACAACATCAGAGGAAGCATATGCCATCTAAATGTTGCTTCAAAAACAACGTTGTAAGGGAAGTAAAACTGAAAACAAAGCTAAACCCTACAGCCAACATCTAGAATCCAATCCAAACGATGTTCACCCATGCAAAGAGCACTCCACTTTGGTCAGTGCCATTGCAAGAAAAGAGCTAGAGGGAAAATCACAGGTACCCACAGGACTTCTGTAGGGACCCAATTCTCAAGTGTCTGTACTTAGGCACAATGCACTACTGTTACTGTCACAAGGTGACTGTGACATGGAAATCCACAGAAACCTGGATATGGCACCAAGTACCTGAAACAGGCACTGGCACATGGCTGGAAAATACACAACACTCAACATCTACTCATCCTCCAAGCATCACTGGGCTCAGGTATGCATTGGACAAACAATACCGTGGATAAAATCCAACTCCAAGCTCTACACAAAATAACATGAAATGAAAAAAGAAAGAAGAAAGAAACAGTGTAGGAGGAAGTAAAAAGAAAAGAAAAAAAAGAAACCCTAAAAGTTAAGCCCTTGTTACTAGTCAAGTTACACTTCTGTTGCATGCTGGTAAGGTACCAAAAGCAAATGGACAAATTGTTGTGTAGTATAAGGAGACTGTAAAAAATAAAGACACAGCTAGTCTTTTTCATAAGAACATCTTGCAAAAAATTAAGCTTTTTCTAAATAAAGTGTCTAAAAAGAATTGAATTTACCAATTAAATACTAGCTCAAATCGGCACAAGCAGTTTTCAAGAAACATAAGCCTCTAATTATCCACATTTAGCAGTCTGACTTTAATTAACTATGGATGCTTCTAGTAAATAATTAGGAAGTATCCTTTTACAGCTTAGAGGATGTTTAACAATTTTGTTCCTAAACAAATAACTAATTCCATGTTGTGCAGTCTGGTGTACTAGGGAACTACCATGTCCAAATATTTTAAAGAAATAATGCTCCAGAAAACAAATCTTGTTCAAGCTCACAATTTGATAGATAGGAAGAAACTCCACACTTAAAAGCTATGAAATGTGCCTGATTTTTTTTTTTTTTTTATTTAAGCAACTCAGTAAAATAAAATATTTTTTGTAGGTATTTCAAGCTTGCGCCTGAATAAGATTTCAAGGATGCTACATTAACTCCTAACATTTCCTCTCACATGTTGTACACACCTAGACTATGGTCTTTAAACAAAACCAACTGTAACTGAAGTTGCAATGCAAACATTGTGGCATTAAAACATACAAGAAAACCACCATGCAAATGTTGGTCTGTAGAGTAGTGATGTGGTTAGACAGCATTTCTAATCTGGATTTTTTTTTTTTTTTAATTCTTAATCCTCTCTAAAAAGCACATAAATCCTTACAAATTCTCACAGTGTGCCCTCTAATCTTTCTAATACCAAAGCAGACTAATGTGTTTCAAGCATTTTCTGCTGGGAACAAATCTCTGTCACTCAATACTCTGCTCCCAGAAATAAACCCAAAAAAGCAAACACTAAGAAATCCATCTCATAGGTTTTTTCCTCCTCCACTTATTTTATAAAAGTAAATACTTACCATCAGCTTCCTACATAACCATTTAATTATACCAATTTCCTTTCACCAAGTCCTTCTTCCGAGGCAGGAGAAAAATGAGTTGCAGAGAGTGCCTCTGTGTGTCTGTATGAGAGAGCAAGCTCAGGCAAGCGAGAGGAAACCAGAGCTGCCAGCGGAAAAACCTTTATTTGACTTACTGATATTGCAACTCTACACTAAGCAGCACATTTTCACTTGGTCCAGCTATTCTGGTTTTTTTAGTCGACTGGATTCAATAATCCCTGAACCATCTCTGAAATCTGGATACAACCTTTTGAGTGCTTTAAAAATACGAGCTAAAGGACAGACAGTGCTGGGGTTGGAGCGTTTGTCTGCTGTTTGGGAGTCCTGGTTGAATTCCCTGCTCCATAATGGGCTGCCTGCATGACCTCAGGCGTGTCACTAAGCCTCTCTTTTGCCATGGCTCCCCATTTGTAAAGTGGGGATTATCGTACTTCCTTACCACAAAGAAGTGCCGTGAGGATAACTATATTAGAGGGTGGGAGCCAGGCTACAGTAAAGGACCACATAAATAGAACAACTAGCAAAAGGCACAAAATTACCATAAACTTACAGGAAGCTGGATCTCATTATATCTTTTTTTTTTTTTTTTAATCAGTTGGGGGGTGTTTTTTTTGTTTTTTTTTAATATGTATTTTAAAACACTGGATACAGTTTATTCTCTTACTGAACTCAGACTTTTGCCAGGGACTAAATGCTATCTGTTATGCTTCAAAATCTTCAGTATTTAAATTAAGTTTTTTTCTATTTTAAACCTGCTTGTGTTTCCCCTTCTCAATACAGTTTATTTCCTTTCTTACAGCTTATATTTTACCACAGGACTAACATGCACAAGGACTGACATGTGGATACCATATTTCTGCACAAATCTATAACTTAACACGTTCTCCCCTGAATTACAGACATGAAATTTTGCAGCCACATGACTGTGTCCATCTTTTCAGTCTTGTCCTACAAGACCACACAAGGAAGTATCCTGCCTTCTGTCAGCTACTGATACTCAAGAACCAGCATGTAGGAAGAACAATAAACCATAAAAAACCAGCAAAGGTGATAAATTCATGTGACATTTTAGCAGAGGGGAAGAGGCTGGAAGCTGGAATAAGAAGCAGGGGAGTTGGAATGCCACCAATCATGGCCATGCTGCACTGGACAGCTTCTCCTTCAGACACAGGAACTGTAATAGGAATTGGGCTCTACAGGAACAAGATTATGATGCTACAAGAAGGACTAATTTGAACTGGCAACAATATTAATATGAGTGAAATTAGTCTTTTTCTTTCTTGAGGGGATCATAGGATACTACCCACAAATCCTTCTTTCTGTGATGCTCAGATCTTGTGCCTGTGCTCTGTTGTTTGTAGGTCTAAGTGCTGTGGTCAAGCAGAACCTGAATGTGTCCTGACACTATAGGAGTAAGAGAGATTTCCTATCAGTACTGACTTGAGTAGGGTTTCTTACTCTGTTGCCTCATATATAAGTTTCTTGTTCTCCACAAACCTGGCTTCTAGAAAACTGATTTTGTAAAATAAATAAATAAACAAACAAACAAATAAATAAATAATAAAATTAGGAATTTTCAACCAAGACTCCTAAATGTCCAATCCTTTTCCCATTAAAATTTGATACTACTGTTAGACATCACAGTAGGAACAGGATCAGATGCCAAATCTTCATGCACAACTCCATGATCCAAAAGTTTCGTAAGCTAAAGTTTTGGCAGATGTGTGTAAAATCCTTGAGTATGCTCCCACAATGCTTTTGCATAACTGACCCACACAAAATGGGAATTACAGATCAAGTGGCAATTTGTGCTGAACCTTAGACTCAGTAAAGTGACAGCAAAAATATTCCAAGCTAAGTCACAATTTGATTTGTGACAATCACTTCACAGATTTTACCAGAAGCAAGTTCTTCAAATCCCATAATTTCAGTGCCTTGAATTTCACATTCAGCACCTCAGCCATGAGGCTTTGCATCAGTATAAATTTTGCCCATACACATAAAAATGAAAGAACATGTTCCAACAGTTCCAGGTCTCATTTTAACAAAATACTACTGCAGCCCCTATGTTCCATTCTGAAACAATAAAGTTTTCCAGGATGCTCCAAATACTGAAACACTGTCAAGCTCTCAGGTAGCTGCATGTGAGACTCTGACAGGGCTTGAGCTACGAAATATAGAAGGAGCTTTCTGAAATGAAATGAGGCCATTTTTTTTAATGTAGCAATGTATGGTATCTTCTAGGAGTTTGGCCTACAGTGTTAGAGATAAGAAGAGATAAGAGGTGTTCTGTGGCAGATTTCCTTTATTCTGTGTCTTGTTTATCTTTCCAAGAAGTACAACTATTCCTATGTACTTTTCCAAGTGATGTTCACTTGATTAGTTTTTGTTGAATATGCAAATCACAACAGTGGCTACTGTAGAAGAATCTGTAGGTAGAAGTGGCTAAATCTGGCATGACTCAGAACAAACTTCATTACTAATATTCAGATTATAAGTCTCTATAAGATACTAAAATATTTTGTACCGCTTGCATGACAGAGAACTTAATTATTTTTAGTGGAGAGTGATGTAAGAAGCTGATCTGTCTAATCAATAAACTTTTTGCTTTTATTATATTTGCATAACTAATGCAGCATGAACTTTAAACTGAAATGGTTTCCATGGTACAATGCCATAGAAGGGTGAGGAATTTCATCCTGATCTTATGTAAAAGAATATATCAAGGTAATGCTAAGTGACATACATTTATTTAAAGCCAGGTTTATTAAAGGACGGGGATGGGAGTAAACATCTTTTTATAAATCCTATAATAAAACAAACAAATGAAAAATCACCCATGTTCTTTCAAGGAAAAATCATGCCCTCCATACAAGTCTTGCTGCCTAGGAAATATTCACTAGCAATGATGACTTTCTTCCAATTACAAACAGTAAATGTCCTCTAATTTATCAATGCTATTTAGGGTACTCAATTTATCAGTGCTATTTAGGGTACTAAATAAAGATACCAGGACCACTGGATCTGTACAAATATCTAACTTACTCTCAGTAGTTCATGTGGCTGCAATGGAATGTCTATCATGAGCCCTGATGTTTGCCCTTGAACAATTACACCTTAAAGATTTATTAATAAATTAAAGCAGTTGCAGAGGGTATTTCAGGTACAAGGAAGAGTGCAGAAATAGAAATAAAAGTGAGAAATAAATGTGTGTCTTTGATAACATAGAATCATCCTGATTAAAACCAGACATACTACATTATTCAATTATTCCATAACCACTGAGCATTAAACTGTAGGAAAGAGCACACCCATTACAAAGCAGCTGAACATGTCTTAAAAGAATGCAATGACATTTGAAGTCTCAGATTTAATTTGAAACATCAGATTAAGAAGCAGTAAATCAAGAGAGACCTCAAGAAACAGCTTCTTTGCAGTCATTATCTTGGAAGAAATATGAGTAGCTAAATGTGACATGCACTGGGCAGGTTCAGTACAGCATCCATACCTAAGAACTGTTTTATAGCAGCAAATTGAAGCCAGAGGGAAACCCAGATGGCAAATGGGATGCAAGTTTGGTTTGTTCTTGCCGATTCCACAGGGGCTTCCCATAGAAACTCACTGGGAAGAGTAATTCAATCTCACTTCAAAACCTCCTACAATTCTAGTTTATAAGCAACATTTAAAAAGAGTGGGGGGAAAAGAAAGAAAAAGGCAAGATATCCAGAAATGTTTTTAGTGTACTAAGCAGCAGGTCACTGCCACTAAAATTCTACTGGTTTTCCTTTAAAGGATCATTTCTAGTACTCGATATATACCGAAACCCAAACACTTTGTCTAGAGAAGATTTGGACTGAAAATTTCAATCTGAATTTAATCATTGACAGCTGGTCTCATAAAGGATCAAACTTCTAGTAACACCTTTCATAGTCCTTAAAGGAGGATTTTCAGGATATGCAGAGCATGCACTTCAGAGTATCTGAAGAGACATTGTAATTGCACCAGGCCTCATTTTACCAATAAACCTTTGTGTTTAATTTGTGTCTTATATCTTGTGCTTGACAAGTACAGAATAACTGGTACAAGCTGGTGTTTATGATAGAAACATGCACATGACAAAGACTATGCAAAATTCAGGGACACTTCAGGGTGGGGACATGACCTTGATCACTGAATAGCAGGACATAGACTAGTAACCTGTTTTTTGCAGGAAAGAAAACAATCTTCCCAGTACTGTGTTGTCTTTCAGGACATACAGTGATGCAAGCAGCAGGGAAACCACTAGGAAGATATTTGTTTCAGGTCACTTTCTCACAGCAGGTGGAATTTGCACTATTTCTGTATGTGTCACCAGTGACTGAATGTCACAGAACACTGAGTATCATCTGGGAAACCCAGATGAGAATGTATTTAAGAGGATTTGCATGGAACATTTGGAAGAGGGGCTCTTGAAACCATCTTGAAATGCAACTTGCAATTATAGAATAATTTTCAGCGTCAGTGGATGCAAAACTTGTCAATATAAGCTGATAGTAGCATGAAGTTTCAAGTACGCAAGATAAATTCACAACTACAGCTCTGGATTCAGATCTTAATACTCAATATACGCAAGTCCAACAATACTGCTTTGCTAGCATTTAAACAATACCTTCCATTCAAGCCCCTTAGATGTAATTTTTTTATATATTGACTCTCTCAGTATTGAGGAAGAAGAATGATTCAGTGCTTCAATAACTTAGTCTAGGATTATAGAGCTGGGAGACTGTAAAAGAAAATGTAAAACAAGATCTCAAAGAACCAAGGGCAGGATAAAAAGAATTTGACTTCTAAAAAGAAAGTCAAGCCTTATTTCCTGTTTATTTGGTATGGTACTTCCTTCTAGCTGAGTGCAGGTTTCAGCAAGGCTTCTAGCAGAGCTAACAAGTTTTATTCTAGTGCACATTAGCATGAGACAGGTTTTGAGAGGTCTTCCTACCCTTTAATTTAAATAAACATTTTTTTCTGTAAAAGTCCTATTGTTGTAATGTCTTAGAGGTGGTGGAAAGTTATGCTAAATCAGCATATCACAGTGAAATTTCTGTTGGCTTGGGGTTTTTTTCAGGTTCCACATTTCAAAAAGAGTTACCACATTAAGTTTCCTTGATGCTGATGCTGCAGGTGGTCAACTGCTGTTGCCTATTTCCAAGCCAGTAAGGCCATAAAACTGCATGAAAGGTGAGTCATGGAAGATTAGTGGTTCATAAACCACAGAATATTTAGTCTCTAATTTTGCTTTATCCTTTAGTTTCAAATATGTCCAGAACTCAAAAAAACAAAGACAGACCTAAGTCTGCCAAGTTCTAAACCATTTGGGAAAATGAACACATGTACTTTACTGGCTGAGGTGTGTGAACCCTGGGGTAACATTGGAAAGAAACCTGTTAACTTCAGCCAGAGATAGATGGGGCCATGGATAAACAACATTAAGTTTCAAATTATATTGAAAATACTTAATACTAAAGGAATTAGTTCTTCATTTGGAAGAGCCACCGGTCCTCCACGCTGAGATACTCTGCACAGGGCCAAACTCTGAGCTTTCTCCTACTCTATGAAGTCCCATTAAGTGTCAGCAGAAAACCCAGAGCCTAAGCTCTCCTGCAAGTTTATTTCTTCTGGAAAGAGAAGGTTTTTTTAATGCATGCAAACCAGCATACTCCAACAGTCACTGGGTATACATCAATCCTTAACAATGTATTTGGCACTGTAAAACAAACACCACCTTGCACAAAAATTATAACCTTGGTGTGAGATGGGGCTATAAAATGATAGTTCCCAAATTTTTCAACAGGGAAAACTTCAGGATAATTCAGTACCTATCAAATAGAATGGTTGGTTCACAACACCCACATTTCCCATATGACACAGGACCTCTTCCTGTGACCTTCTTTCCATTTGTATTCACAGACAGATGGAAGTGAAACTTTTAAGAGTATCATTCCAAGAGAGCTGTAACAGAGATTAAGAAAATTAAGCGCTCTTCTGATGATAAAATATGAACCCCTACATGCATCCTTCAAGCTGGGGATTTCTTTTCAATTTTACCTCTGCTGTCCAGATTTTAGCAATGATGTAACCAAACCAGAGCAACTTCTAACACTGAGGCCATCTGCCTCCTCACAGGTTTCACATCCAGTGCTACCTGCTGCATTTCAAGCTTAAACCAGACTTCAGAAAAAAACTGAACAAAAATGGCAGCATTTTTACAAATTCTTAAACTGAATAATTCCCCATAAGGGCCCCACTAGGTGAAGCTAAGGTGGTAATTATTTTCACATAATTAAAAGCTTGCTGCAAAGAAAATGAAGACAAATTCATTCTCAATGTACATAGGAAATATGTGTGAAGTCATAAGCTTTTAATTGTACCATGGACAATTCAGACATGGGAAAAAGTTTAATAATTAAGAATTTAAGAACTCCTGGAAGAGATTGCTCCAGGAGTCTGTGGAGTCTTCAATGCTGGCAGTCATACAAATGTCTGTCAAGACTGACACATACAGTGGATTAAGCCTTGGATACGAGAGAAACTGGATGGCCTTCTCAAGTCTCTTCCAAGCCCATGACTCTGTGATTCATCTAACAGTTGATGTTAAATTTGAACTACAATATAGAACTTTCACGTGCTGGATATGGGCCAGTAAGACAACTCTTACTCTGCAGAGAACACTATAAATCTGAAAATAAACAACTGCTATAAGGTGAAAAAAATCAGCCTATGAAAATGTCAACAATATCAATATATAAATCATTAACAATGCAGAGCTTAGAAAGAAGCATTGAGACAGAAGGAATCTGGTTTAATCTTATTTAAGCATCAGTTTTCAAATCTCAACCAAATGTCCATTTCTCATAACAAGTGGAAACAGCTTTCATTTGAGACTGCGGAGTGGGACATGCAGGCAGAGATATTAATGCCTTTAATGACGTTTCCACTTTCAAACATAAACTGCCCTGTTACGTTCAAACACCACACTCCGTATAAAGGTTCTTTTACATACTTTTTACTGGATTTGTAAAGTGGAGAACTACAGTAAGTTACTTAGATCACATCACATTTCTTTAGCTATGTTCTATAAAAGCACACAATGGGTGTTCTTGAAGGCAACAGCTTAAAAGTGCATAATAAAAAAAGATTAAAATGTGAATGAGTGGTTTGGAGTCTCTTCACATTTCCACGGGACTTGTATGGACAGAAGAATATGGTTGGACTGTCTGAAGTCCAGGTCTGTCCTGACTGCCCTGCTTCCAGTTGAGAGAAAAAGCCTGTTTTCTTCTTCTCCTTGGAGCTCCATTAGGATGGCTCTTCTCATGAAATTTGGATCCCATTCAGTCCTTACCCCTCTTTACACTCTGTATCTATTCAATGAGCATATCAATATTTACTCTATCAACAAGGAAAAATTGGTAGGAATAATGAAATCTTCACATCAAGTCCTTCATGTTTTCCTAACCCTTTCCAAAAGGCCCCAGCTCAACCAGACATGGCACTATGATGATTCTGTGAAGATCTACAGAGACTTGATCCCATAAGTCACATCAGCTTGTCTAACAAGTAACTGGCTCAGCTCCCCTCAAAGGCCGGGAAAGACACGAGGTGATTACACTGCCAGGCAGAGATGATCCCTAGAAATTATGGAACAGAGAAGAAAAAGAATAATTGAGATTAAAAACAAAGAAAAGAAGAGACTAAGAAGGAGAAAAATCAACAGGAGATGAGAGACAACTCAGAAGACACAAAAAGTTGCCAGGGATGGGCAGGATTATGGTCACACAGGCAGAGAAAAAATAAGAAAAAATTATGATGAAGGCTGCCACAGAACAACCAATATTCAGACACACTGTCAGTATGGCTCAGAGTCATGATGGCTCAATTTTTTAATACCACAGTTTTGACCAAAGAAAGTTCGGGACATTATTTTTTTTCCCCCCCTCTTCTTCCCCACATAAGAACAAACAGATGATCCAAGAATGAGTGAGGTTCATACAAACTCCTTTAGACAATTTCATACACAAAGTTGGTTGTTGAAGAGTCATTCTCTACAACTCCCTCCTCCCCATTTCTCAGGCTTTGTTGTTTGCAAAGTGTTTTATATTTCTCCCTACCCAAGTGCCTCACTCAATCTGTCTACTTGCCAGTTTTGGGCAATTCTCCTTTATATGAGATCCCAACAACTGCTCTGCATGCCAATACTGAAAGTGAGCAGGTCAGAAAGACACCAATTATCCAAGTGTTTACACAGATGTGAATAAAAATGTGCAATGTTGATATTAGAAACAGAGAAATGCATTCTTCACTTTTTTTTTTCTTTTTAAGATACAACATTAAAGAAGATTCAAAAAAAAAAAAAAAAGAACATATGGAAAAAGCTAGTTTTTCAAATGCTGCTGATGCTTCACATCCCATTACCTCTGTGGTATATTTCTTGCTTATACAAAAATTGATTGTGTTCTCTCCATCCTTTTTTTCCAGTTCACTTTGCATGTAGTTCCCTTCAGAGATTTTTTTCTTGAATGACAGATTAAGAAAATCATCCCTTTACTCCCCTTAAATTAGGTCCCACTTCAATACTGAGGTATTTACACTTCTTAGCAGATGAGCATATTAAAGCCTTGAGATTAAAGTTTGACCTCTCTCTGATAAATTTATTCTGACAGCCAATTTCAGCCATGAGGACAAAGGGCAGAACCTGGCTGGATTCTGTGTTTTGTCCTTGGCCAAATGTTTTATTCCACAAGCAATACAGCAGAGGTGAGCAACAGGCAGAGTAATGTTGTCTCACTTCAATTCTGCTGAAGTCAGAAAGACTGTCAATGCCTCCAGTGAGACCTGAAAAGGGAACCATGTCCAAGGCAAGCTCTACATTTACAAGCACTTGCCAGGAGACTTCTATGAGCTCTGTACAGAGTTCCACAGGCTCTGAAAACCAGTTTGGAGCTGGGTGCACTTTTAAACTCTGCAAAGAAGCTCCAAACCAGGTGTGCCTCAGGGATTCATTTATCAATTTGAAATGTAGCAGAAGACCTCAGTTACAGGTGTCCATGAACAAGAGGTCCTTAATTAATTTGGAAAGAAAGGAAATGGGAAAATTATCCTTAACTAGTATTGATGAGATCAAAAATATCAAAGGATTTTATAAATGTTGGAGAGGAGGGTTGAGAAAATATCAATAAAACCTATATCATGTCATACCAGGAACAACCAGAAGTTTACCCTGTGAAATTGTTACAGAAAGAGTCAAAATAAAATGAAAGCTCTGAATTCATTTAAGATCCTCCTTTAGACAAAAAATATCACAATGTAATAAGAAGGTAAGAGAGAAGGATAGAAAATTGCTTTTCCCAGTGTACCCTTGAATACAGCACAGACACAATTCTAGCAAAAGGTGGCTTGGCCTGTTACAGAAGGAAATTTTGGTCTCTCATGGAAATAAGTAAAACAGTGTTTTTCCAGGAAAAGACAATTGTACAGACAATTTCTATCCAGAGCCTGTAAATAGGGAGCAGCAATTATTTCACTGAAAACTGCAAAGGTACAAAAACAGAAAGTTCATTCGTCTTGCTGAGGAAATTCCTGGAATATTTGCACCTCATGATACATATCCAAATCTGCTGATCATGGAATTTATTGGCTTCAGATTTAAAAGATGTCCCCAAAACCGCATGCAAAATAACTTATTGTTGAAAAACTAATTAAGAGAATTAAAATACTTAAACACCCATTTGTTTCAAACTTAAAAAAAAAAAAAAAGGACTAAACTACATTTAAAGGCATCAGAATGAAGTGGGTTTTTTTAAGAAACATCAAGTTCTGAGGAATCTAACTGTGAAGTTAGAGGAATAAATAAAAAAGAAATAATTTTCAAAAGACTGTATGAATATACAGACTAGTTATAGCATCACTAAACAACTCCAAATCACCACAGCATTGTCTTGGCAAGTATCAGCAAATTCTAAACCCCCAGGAAGTACCTCTAAGATCCGTAGCACAGGAAGCTAAGGTGGCAGGAAAAGGCAGGAAAAGCACAGAGACCTTTTTGCATAGCAGGTTAGAGGTCTGCAGGGGAATTCCTGCTATGTAACATTGCAGATCACAACACAGGAAGATTTCTCCTGTTTCTCAAATATCGTTCCTACTTTTCCTGTAAGCACAACCACTTTGCTACTTTTTCCAGTGGCCATGGAGCCCTTCTCCAACAACATAGAATCATTAAGGTTTGAAAAGACTTCCAAGATCACGGAGCCCAACCTTTGAGCAAAAATAGTGCTTTTGAGATTACTATTATGTTTTCATAAGGGAAAGGAATGCTTTAAATTATGGACCTAGGATTTAAATTGGTTTAAATCAGCCTATTTTCACAGGGCCACAGAAGTGAGCCAGCTTACACCAGGCAGGGATCTGGTAGCACATCTTTCTGTAAAGGTTTTGGCAGCTCAGTGTAAACCCATTAATCTTGAACTAAAGAACTACAGTTCTGTGAGATCTACAATCCCCATGACTCTGTAGTATTTATTCTGTTTCTTATCTGACAGGAAAAACCAGCCTCCAGGAATCTGCCTGGTGAGGTATACAGGACAATGGACAATTTCTGCCTCTGAGGCAGCAGCCTCATATTTGGAATGATTCAGTTATCTGAGACCAGAGGCAGGTGGTGAGCATTTTCTACTTTAGATCAAATAGATGGTCCTGCTTTCAAATAGGGGAGATATTTCAAAGCAACCCTGTATTGCTTTAATAGATAACTTTTTAAACAGAGTAACCCTGGCAAATCCTACACAAAATCTAGTAATTTGAAGTGAGGATTGGGAACCCAAACTTCCAGACTTCTGAACTTGATTCCCAGCATTGTTGCTTATATGTGGTTCTACAGCAAACATCTGAAAGATTCACCCCACAGGTGACAAAGAGAACAGCTTTCCTAGGATTCCAAAGATGCTACAAATTATGTCCAGCAAAGCATCAGTATTTTTAACACACAGAAAGTCATGAACACATAAGAAAATTAATTCTCTTTTGAGAAGTCAGAGGGCAAAAAAATTGGACAATTCCACTGAGGACAGCTACCTAAAAAACTTTCTACTGCCCTATTTTCTATTTTTAAGTTTCTGGTGGGGAATGTCAGCAAGAACAAACAACAGGATGCAGCAGAATTCCAATTAAGAACTGGTTTGTGTGTTTAACAGACAAGAACAATTTTTTCCCAGCACAATTATCTAAGTCTGTGAGATACCCAAAGCAATTATTAACCACTTATTACAAGAAGGTAGTTGCTCTTGTGCTAGAAAAGGCAGACACTGGATTTATTTGTGCTGTGCATGAAGAGACATCTGGAAGAAAATAAGAAGTTAACCAACCTCTACAGGTTTTTGATATCACAATTGGAAATCCTTAGAAGACAACTCAAATAAAGAACACAGCTGCCTAATCTGAAGTAGTTTCTTGTAAGTCTAAAACTTAGGCCAGTTTCCTGAAGCTGGCAAAAGTTTCAATTACCATTGCCATCCATAATCACAACAAGTTTTTCCTTCGAGTATTGGCTTTTCTCTGAATTTGAAACCCAAGCTTAATGCAAAACCACATCAAGCAGAAACAGGATAAAACAGATCCATGCTGAGTCTGAATAGGTAAAGCTGCAGAGATTCTTGCTGCTCCAGTCACAATAATAATTTCAGCTTAAAACCTACTGATCCATTTGAGCAATCGGCTGCTTTTCTGCTGTGCCACACAAAGCTGCATACAAGTGAAGCCAGCCTTCTCCTAGATTTTTTTTTTTTGTGTATGTTATCTGGGACACAGCAGCAAAGAATCTTAGAGGCTTGTAAAATGAATTAAGCAGACAAATGCACTGTGTTTGTTTTCAGTTCAATAGGAGGCTTTAATATTGAATACATATGAAGGACGAGACATGCTGAATTGAAGGAGCCTGGAGGCTTAAAGTGGTATTAATTCCACTTGCAATCAACCATGTGGATCCAATGATCAAAGAGACTTGGAAGCAAGAAGGGAATAATGGGAGTATCAACACTCAGCAATATTCTGTTGCCTTGGGGCAGCCAGGACCCAAACAGATGCCAGGAGAGCAGCAGGGCTATCTCTTCTCACATCAAGGGGAGACAAGAACTAAAGCCACACTGGATTGTCATGCACAAACAATCTTAAAGATGATGCTATGAAAAGGTGCCAAATGTACCTCTACTCTTTTGATTTATAAGCTTAGGTACTGCCCTGGTTTTGACTGGGATAGAGTTAATTTTCTCTTAAACCATGTCACACCAAACCATGACAGAAACTTTCTATATAAAGCACTGCTAGTGTGATAAAGCACAACTTTGAAGAGATGGGAAACAAGCACCAAAACACAATTGTAGTTACTGAAAATTATCAGATCAGTCTTTAAGGAGAGCAGAGACAGGCCTATGGAATAATCATGGAATAATCAAGTGTTAATTTTATCAACAGCACTTGCCACAGGAGAGAAAATCTTGGTTTAAGCTAATTTAAAAAGCCTTCCCAAATCTAGCATATGTATTTTGCAGTATCCTGAAGAAATAATGAACTAAACTAGAAATATTAGCTGTTTAAAAATGAAAAAAACACCAAGATTAACATGATTGCGCTTTTGAATCAAACTAATCATAAAAGCAAGTCCTCATATAATGAGAGCCTGAATTGTTCTCTTCTTGTAGCAAGACAGCTGAAGGCAAATATATGAATTTTTCTTATTCTATGCCAGGCCTTAGCTCTGTGAAACAACAGACCCAGTATTGACAAGGGCTTCAAGTTTAAAACAAGTGGTCAAAACTTGACATGTAATGAACAAGTTCAAACTTGGTGAGGCAAACCTGCCTCAAATTAAAGTAAGGTTGATAGTTTCCATTCAAGTTCTGTTGAAATGAATGAGAACAATCTCCTAATTTAACAGAATATTGATCATGCTTTTTGGCAAGCTTCATCAGTTACAGTATTTCATTCTTCTGTACTACACATCCATCCAGGAAAGTGGAAAGTATACTCATAGGTACTGGACATTATTGGAAGAGTAGTTGATGAAACTCTCTTCCCAAGTCTGCTTGTTCTGTTTTTAAAATAGCAATTGTTTTCCAGGACCAGAGGATTTGGATTTTGTTCTTAAATGTTTAAGTTCTTTATCTCCATGCCATACATTTAAAACACTGTTAGTGATAACTTTCCTGATATCTTGCTACATTTTTTAAATAGTTTAAATTTACTTTGGGGAGATCCTGTGGTACCTTATAAATCTCCCAGAGAGTAGAAAAAGATTTTTGTGGGCTTTCCTTTTGCCAGATTTCCCTATGCTATGTGTATTTTAACTACTACTTTCTTTTGACTGAAGTGTTGCCTATGTTTTAACCCCTCTTATGCAGAGCTGCTGTGACTTCTGCATGGGAGATCCAAATCACCACAGCCTTAAGTGATCTGTTACAGGCAAAAAAAAAAAAAAAATAGGCATCACTTAAATAACTAATAGATGTCTGTTACTGCTCCAAAAAGGTAGCACTTTCAGTGTTCAGAATAAACTAAAAACAAGCTCCTCACAAAAACATGTGGCTTCAGGTAAAAAAAGGTGAATGATGAAAAAGAGATAAATGTCTGCTTACAGCTTTCTAGCCTTTCCAAGCTATCTGTGCTGTTGCAAAGTTATTTCTTTCCCCATTCTTTGGAGATGGCTAGGCTTCCTTTCAGCTATAAACTGCTGAAGAGTTTTTTTAAATAATTTTACATCTTGGAAGAAAAAAAGAATCAGTGGGAGATTTGTATTGTTAATGCTTAGTACACAAAACAGATAAATGCAAACCATATAGAATGTAGCAGTTTGAAAATACCAGCCATTTGTCCCTAATTCCTAGTCCTAGTAGTTTATGTCAGCTCCTTTCTTTAAGGACTTTGTTGCAAGATTTGTAACCTTGCATATACATAAAGCTCTTTAGTAATTTAGTGGGTCTGCTTATGTAAGTAATAGACAGTTTGCAGACCTAGGTCAAAATGGAAATGAAACAATGATCATGGAACAAGGATAAAAAAATATCTTGGTACAATTTTCAGGCAGAAGAAGCATGGTCATGTGAAGCCTTTGGATGTAATATAATCGGCATCTGACTAGAAGTGCTGTACTTTTTGAGTTAAGCAAATATAGAGGAAAGTAAATGTTTTAATGGCAGTGATTGGTTCTAAAGCTACAGGGCACGAGAAACATCACTGGAACATGGAGTGGGGCACTGCTGACAGGTCTGGGCTCAGGATCAGACATCCACTGAAATCTAGGCACATAAACATGGCTAAGTGAGACATCTGCTTCAAGTTACCCAGTTCATCCACAGGGTGACACTGGTTTGAATTGTTTACAAATAAATATAATAAATAATCAGGCAAATCTGTTGTTAGTTAAAGCATTAGGAAAAATACACCCTCAAAATGCCTCTTGCAGAAAGACATCTGTTAACTTGAACTCTCCAACCCAAATTGTTTACAGAAGCCTTTATTTGGGTTTACCTTTTGTCTCTTTCCATTTCATTTTCTACTCTCACTGGTCACTTTATAAGTTATGTTTAAGAAGGAAACATGTTTTCTAGCAACAAAGGACATCATAATTTTGGCCATATGCTCACCATTACACCAGACTCAACAATCAAAAATTATTTAACCAGAAGAAGATTCTAGTGTTTCCAAAATACTTTAAAGACAAACTTACCCATCTATAAAGAAAACAGACAACTTGTTTATACTACTACACGTGTAGTATCAGAGAGAAATTTGCTTAAAAACCCAAACTTTTCTCTAAGGGAAACTGAGTAAGAAATTTAAAACGAGGGGCAGATTCGTGTTTCTCACAACAAGCAGTTTTCCCACTAGTGCAACTTCTAGTATCATTTGTTTTCTGTAGCGTGCTTTTTCATTCTGATCCCACTGAAAAGAGAATTACCCATGGCATAGTGGAGCTTCTCTTCAGCTGAGCCAAGTGCAGAGCATACAAGTCATGAGTATCAAAGCTATATATATACATTATAATTTATTTTACAGACTTTATTAGCACAAATCAAAGGAAAGGCAGCACATAAGAATGTCTTCCACTGTTTTAAAGGAAAACAATTAAATTCAGCTTCATGATATTAATTTTCCATCTGAACACATGGTTTAATTTCCAGGCTCAAGTCAGCTAATTGGATTGATCCCTTTAGAGACCCTAGTTAGGAATGCATATCAGCTGCTACAGAGTAAGTATAGGAAAAATCTCATTCACTGGGAAAGGATACCAAAAGAAAAAAAAACTTCTAACAACACCCTAAAAACAGCCAGGTGAACTTTATTCTAATAAGGGTAGTGAATTAACACTCTGGAAACTGGTGTCTTTTCTTTATTGAAGTCTCAAAGCCTTCTGGCAGCAGGCAGTGCTGGCACCTTGCTGTGGTCAAGCTGGAGGTGTCACCATCAGCACCAGACTACACCTTTAACCTTCCTGCATATGAGACAACAGGGAACTGAAAAACACTTCTGTATCCCTCCAAACCCCCACATGTCAAGAATAAAGGTAAAAATAAGAGGGGAAAAAAAACAAACACAAAAAAGGACACAATTAAGCCACTGTTGACAGCCCAGCACCAAAGCACCTCCTTTGCAGGTCAGATATTGCCTGTTCTTGGCACATCCTATGTTTTTACTCCATGGGGACAGAAAAGGAGATCTGTAACTTGAACTACTGAGTTCCTTCTGAATTCCAGGAGCTATCTTGCCTTGCCTTTACTCAATACAATTGCTATTTTGTTTCTTGTTGAAAATGCATATTTACCCCTGCAATGCAAACCAGACACATGAAACTACAAAGAAATCAGGATTTTACAGCTGATGGAGAACCACAATATCTTCATTTTATCATATGTGGATCAAGAGACTGGCTCTGCAATGAAATTATTACAGCATGAGCAAGAAGAGAAAATGGAAGCAATACCTGCCTATGACCAGTTTTTGTCACCTCCTGACCTCTCACTAGTGTCAAAACTTGGGGAAAAAAAAAATCCCTAAATAAAAACCTAATGTCCTTAAATGCTGGAAAAAAAATTACTTAACTTCTCTGAAATGAAACTAATCAAAGAAAAAAATAATTAACATCTTCTGCTCTTGTGAATTTTGGCTGCTCCATCTCTATATTCTTTCTTTATGCCTGCAATGACATCACCCAATAATAGCAAAAATGGAAACTCATCACAAGCTTAATTCATAGACCTTTAAGAGATTCAAGATCCAAAATGTAGAGAATTAACAGGAATGGAGCTTCTGCCTTCAAGAGTTTTATATAGTTGTTATTTAGAAGTCCAGGCACCCATGAACAGTGGAAAATACAGTCAGTGAAAATGCAATCACTGACATATCTTTAATGAGAAGAAGGCTATAACATATTCCATTTTTAATCATAAAAGGAAGGAAAAGAACATCAGACATTCCAGTAGTTTTAAAGCTGATGACTCTAATTTCCAAAAATCTTTGCATCTAGAATTTTCATGTTTTTCATGTTTAATGCTTGCAATAGTTCAGTGCTTCTCCTTTCATTGAGCATGTGATCATATACATCATATAATCCTGTTTATCTGAAATTCTTTGGGGATTTCTAAATCCACTTGAGAAACAGACATTCATGAGAGGGAAATGGAAGGATTACAATCACTTGCATCAGTTTTTGAAGAGTTATAGTTCCCTCAATGTAGTCTATTAAAGGGAACCTGCATTCTTTTTTTATTGCACTGAAGGGGTATTTGGAGGGAGGCCAGGCTGGGAAGGAAAGAACAATCACATAAAATGTAGTGAAGCACCCTTTAACTGGGATTTCAATTAATCAAAGATGTTAATTAATCTGGCAAAGATACGTGCTGCTGCTAGTACAGAAACAAACCTGAGATTTTGAGTAACTTACAAATACTTTTACTCTGAGAGGTATCTAGCAAAAAAAGCCAATTTAGTTTGAAAAATATGCTCCTTGCCTCTGAATATTTCCAAGAGACATACAAAAAGTCCACAAGAAGAGTGAGGAGAAGAAACTGAGAGCATCCATAGAAGAGAATTTGCCACCTCTCTTAAGATGATCTCTTCCCCAGACTACCCAAGAACTCCAATGCATCCTTCTTCCACACATATTCCTCACTGCAATCTATAAGCCTAAATGCTTCTCCACTGTGCCCATCACCACACTACTCAATATCTGTGAGTCTGAGTGAGACCCAGGCTTTTTCTAACCAAAACAAATAAGACAATGTTTACAGCTTTCACCCAGGGTGATTTGTTGACTTTGGCGTAAACAGTCTCATTAATCTTTTGAGATTACTTGAAAAAAAGAATGTATTCACATGAAAAGCACTAGCACAGGACAATTTTTCACTCAGTGGTGGAAATACTGGGCTGCTACTGTTGGTAATTTTTCTTACTAATACCTGATTGCTTTTTATGTCAAACTCAGATCTACACATTCATAATTAGATGTTATTTAGGTTTACCTGTAACTGATATAGTGGCAGCTCTCTTTAAACAATTTCAAATTTCTTCTAAAAAATAAGTAATTCTCCACATGATACATATTTTCATTATCAGTAGCTGACAACTCAGCAAGACTGAGGATAAAGACAGTTTATTCCTCTTTTGTGTTTCAATTTGAGTATGAGCTGAGGAGTGAGGCATTTTAAAAGATTGCCAGTTTTCCTCTAGCCCTGACAGAAGGAGACAGCAGTCCTTCCTGTGGCTTGACACACCTACAGTAACATGACCCAGCTGCTCTTTGTGGCTCTCTTCAGTCAAATTACTATGATTGTTTCTAAAGGTCACCATTACAGTGGGCAAAATAACCCAAATAACTTTGAAACTTGAGTTTTCCATAAGTTTCTTTGTTTTGCACAGCAAACTAACACTTCCCCAAGTTTTCCTTGCCGCTTCTACACTAATCTCACACTTGAGCATGTCCTGGGCAGACACACACGCTTGTCCTCACTTACAACATTTTGATCAAAGTACATTCTCAAAAATTGCAGAAGTGGGATTAAAGCATGGAAGTTTTGTCCTTGTCCTGTGTTCTAAGGCTGGCTGGCTACTCCAGTTTTTTCATGACATACCTAGTAATACATTTCAGTCATCCTAAGATGTCTCTACAGACATGTTATTTTTTAAGGTTGTTGAACATTTTGGCATCTCAGTTCTACTGAAAATTGAAATCTCCTTTGGCTTCCAGCCTCTGGGTCTAATTCCACCATCAGCAACTGTCTGTCCAGGTAGGTACAATTATAATCAGAGTCATATTCTTAACATTTTTAAACATTAAAAGGACTGAGCTTTAGTCTCTGTCTTCACAGCATTATTCCAGACAATGCATCATTCTCTTCTCTTCCCTGAATCATTTCCAAGACCAGCCTGTGTAAATTGCAGCTACCAGAAGTGGATATGCTAAGTGTATAATTATCTCTATTGTGTTACAAAACTAACACCCTACCTCTGTTCTCCTTCACTTTTCCTTCACTTCCCTACATGCCCATTAGGGCATAATCAGATTGCCTACCTACAGCATCACAAAACCAAACCATATGTTCTTATTTATCAAACAATTTCCCCAAAATATTTCCAAAGCTGCTTTCTCATATGTAACATCCCATTTTATATCACCACATTCCACTCCCCTATACATGATCTAACAAGTGGCTGTTACCAAACATGAGTCTGTCTTGCAGTAAGATCCAGAATAGCACATATGCACTTCTTACATTATTGTTAAAAATCAAATATAAAAACAAAGAAAAAAGGAAAAAAAAAAGCAAAAAAATTCTCTGCCCAACTGAGGCACATATTCTGTCCACAAGTCCTTGGAATTCAGTGCTCATCTAGAATCAGGATATGGCGTGCTGCAGTCAGGGTTCTGAAAGGAGGGAATTTCCCATAAGATTTCAGGAGACACAAAGGTCAGGAGGCAGCAATGGGTTTGTATGTGTTGTATCAAAATGCTGATTCGAAACACAGTGTGGATAAAAATAAATATTGAATTTGATTCATTTCCAGTGACTCTCGGAAACAAATGCTGGGTTTTTACTGATGTATTAATAGATAAACATCACCTCTGATGCAACTGATGCCAGTGATGGATTTATTTGGAGCCTTTAGCCTGCTAATCCCATTAGTGAAGGCACAGTTGATAGAAAAACCATCCCTAGAGATGTCGCTGTTTTCTCTTCCAGGAATACTAAGAAAAAGCAAGTAAATGAGTTAGGGATTTTCCACACATCATTCATACAAATCTTTCATTGCTTCATCTGCTGATGATCAGACAGGTAGCAAATACCACAAAATGGGAAAGACTATTTCACTGGGAAAAAGGAGAAGGGATTTTGCTAAAGCTGTTTTCTACTGCAAAAGTCCTAAATGGAAACTTATTTGGCATCTCTGCTGGAGCTGAATTGGCAGAGTAAGATGGAAAGCAGTCCTGTATCTCATTACTGCCTCTACCATCACTAGTTGGAAACCTTGGAAAAACAGGACCCTTTCTGTTTTGATACAGCTCTGCTACTGCTGTACAGAGTGTCTGGCTCTGTCTTTCCTCTCAGTATGAATGACACCTGCAAAGAAAGGCTCTTTGTCTTTTCAAAGCTTTACCTACTACTGCTTATTTTGTACCTGACATCTATTTGTGTTATCACATGTATTTCCTAAGGAACAATTACAATGCCAGCAAGGTAGATAAAAAGCCACCACACATATATAATTAAGTGTTCTCAGCCTAATTTCAGTTTAACTTGCTGTAGTAAGTATTTTCATTAATTACTTAAATGCAGATAGATTCCACTTTCTAAGAGGATTAAAAATTGGTACATAAGAAGAGCAATATCAAGAGCTACTCAGTCTTCAGTGGAGCCCAAGCAATACCTGGATTTAAGATGACCAGTACATGGCAAGAAGAAACAAGATGTGAAGGAAAAATTCTGCTTTCATGTCAGGCTTGCCCAGAAATAAAGGATGGTGGAAAAGGAGATCAAAAGCTGTGGCACACAGCTTGACTGGGTGAATTATTTCCAAATAGCGGCATTGATAAAAGACATACCAGCTACTTTACCAGCACAGGAAAGGTGTTCTTACACCTCACATAAGCCTCATCAGGGCAGTACAGTATTCTACAGACACATCCAGGCCATTTCAAAGCTAAAATAGCAACAAGAACATCTTAATCCACTGGACTAATTATCACTCTTGAGACCTAAGCTAATTTTTCCAGGTGTTTCTTTGCATAAGATGCATCAGCACGGAAAGCAAAACTGTGGGCTCCCAATATTCTACCCTGCTTTTCTGGTTTAGGAAATGCAGTTTCCATGCAAGAGCAGCAGAAATCTGAATTCCATCATTACACTGTTTAATGTCTGACATTGAAAAAGCAAGTTTGGTTTAGCAGGCAGAACAATCAGCTAGTAGGGAATTGAATAGCTAACACTATTTCTATATAAATCTATATAATTTTTTACTTTTTCCTCATTTTATTTGTAGCTTATTCAGTGAAAAGGATCGGTGTGCTTTTACAGAGCTAAGTGCAATGACATCACAAACAGTCTTTTTTCAGTACAACAAAAATGCTACATTTTTGTTTCATTTTTGTTTCTCTCACAGTAGGTTAGGGCTGTGTATCACACTTAGAGATGTCTGGAAATGGAATACTATATCCAGATTAACATAGAAGGAAAAAAAAGCTTAAGTCAGCCATATAACACAAAGAATCATAGTCCCTTTGCACACCCAGTCTTTATTTTACAGCTAACACTGGAAATTAGACCCCCACCATCCTCTTCTCTCACTAATAAACTGCCAGATTTCTCTTAAAGTCACAGACACTCAAAGGGCACATTTGTTACAATTGTGCTGTATGTGCTCAGACAAAATTATCTCCAGTCAGATTGGCCTCTTTGGACACAGTGAGATCAAACAGCTCACAAAATCCTTTGATGGAAATTTAATTCTTTAAAAATATGCACGAGGTAATTGAAAACACATTTTATGATATTTCAGATTATAAACAGTAGATCTCTGACTGGGTTGAACAAATAGCATTAAGCCTTTTTCTTCCTTCTGAAAAACCACAGTCCTTGGCAGCATCAGGCACTGATGTGTTTTCTGTACCAGCACAGGGAAGCCAGTGATTATAATGAAGAGGTTGTGTTAGAATGCAAATTGTATTCCAACAGAAGAAACTACCTGTAAACATCAGTTATTGTTCATTCAAAGCCATTTTGTGATATTAGCATGTTTTTTTAAGATCTAAGCACGAGGCCTAGGTTTATTACATACCCCACCCCACCCCCGCCCCCCTTGTTCCCTTGCACAAGTCTTCAGGAAAAAGCAAAAATAAATATCCTTTGCTCAGGAATTTTAAGATTATAAGACTGAATCTTCAGTCTTATAATCACTTTTACACACCCTAGAACAGAGTAAAAATTCCAAGTCCTCCTTTACTCACCTGGTATTTAAGCCCCCTTGACTTCACTAGTACTATGAAATAATGATGAAACAGATTTGTATGCAAGCTTTATAGAAACAACAGTTACAAAGAGAGACACTGCTTTATCCATAATCTACAACTTCCACACACATGGAGGTCCTGTTTGTCTCCATCACTAGTATTTTGTGCATTTGCTGTATGAACAAGGAAGCCCTGAGCAGCAAATGCAACAGGGCTGTTCAGAACTTCAGCACTTTGTGCTGCCAGACCCCTCTAACTTTGCTTCTATTTTCTTCTACCTTCCTGGCAGCGAGGCAGAGCTGTTACATGTCTGTGTTAGGTGCCACAGAAACCACGTGTAAGAACATGACATTAATGGGGTGGAGTGAGTAAGAACTTCTCTGGTAAAACTGTTTTAGACAACAGTACCTCTGTCAGAGCGAAAGTATTTCATTCAGGATAGTGTGAAGGAGGTAATTTCTAACCAAAGATAGAAAGTACAAAACTAGCCTTAACTTACCCCAAAGGAATGGGGATCCAGGAGTGCACAGATGTTCAGAATTTGTAGAAGACTGCTTCAGACTCTACTGGAATCACACACAGGCCACCTGTGTACCTCAGTCTTCCTACGACTTCATAGATGGGAAACATCTCAATGTATTCAAAAGGTCTTTTAGTAGTAAGAGTCTGTGTCTCCCCTTTCTCCTGTGCTCAAGGGAAAAGAGGTGAGAATCCAGAACTGTCTGGGGCTCCTTTTGTGGAACAAAAGTAAAATCCCCATGTTCAACATACCTCAGGCTCAATTTCAAAAGTGCATGTTACTCCTCATTACCTAACACATTTTTGATAGACTGCATAACCCAGTCCCTATACTTTCTCCTCAAACTACAAATTATAACCAGTTATGATTTCTATTTCAACAGACTTTATGTTTCATCTCAACTTCTTCCAAATCAATGGACCTTGAGAAATACAGAATGTTTTCTCCTCAGCTGGAACAACACAGATCAAGGAAGGTTCAAAAAGCAGACTGTTATGAACAAAACAGCCTGGCTGAGACACTTGGCTCCAACTAAGTACTGACACTGAAATGTTAATTAGCTAATTGCTCCTGGGAATCACCTATCTCCCCCCACCCTCACTACCATTCTAGGACTGGGATGCAAAATAATCCAGTTGAATCATGGGAGGGGGGTTTGGGGATGAAAGACACCCCTAAATGGAAAAGTTGGGCACAGTGGAGGGGGCTGGATGGGTGTGCTCCTTGGGGAAAAGGGAACCCCATCCCTAGTCTGTGTTTGACCTGTCACCATAACCTGCAGAGGACCAGACTGGACTGGGCTGTGGGAAGCAGGCACAAAGGAACACACACTTCCTGGTGTTACCAGGAGGGAAGGAGAGGGATAGCTGCTGCTGGTCTTCAGCAGCAGGCTCTGCACATCCCCCCACCCTGCGGCTACCAGTGTGCCAGGAGGAAAGGGGAGAGGACGGTCTGCCGGGACTTCAGATATGGACTGCACACCTCTTCACCTCCAGCTACCAGCGTGCCATGGAGACTCCAGGGACAGACTCTGCAGCCTTCTCACCCTTCGGCTACCGGAGAAGCTACAACAGCGGGGGCGAGCTCCTTGTTGAGCCCCCTGCCGAGCTGACTTTTTAATAAAGAGCTGACTATTAATAAAGGCATAGACCCTGTTCATTTCACAGACCAAGACTGATGTAGCCTTCCACTAGGGTAAAATACACCTTGCTTCAGCTTTCTCACTGCTGAAGTCACAAATCAGAAAGCAAAGACAAACATTTGTTGAAACAATGGTACTCACCCTCTCCCTCTCTGCTCCTCCTTCTGTCTACTTATATTGACAGAAGCCTCTTCATTGTATGAAGATTAAAGAGAAGCCCTTGTCTTAAAGAAAATGTTTCCCTACTTCAGAAGTATTTGATGTTTAAATATAGCTTCCTGGTTTGTTAGATTCACAAGAACACACACAATGTCTGAAAAAATCTATGAATTTGGAATTTTAGGGATGTGGATGATAATCCACGCTTTAAATCCTCGCTCCTGTTTTCCCCAGATCACTGAAAGAATATGCTGCCCTTTATACAAAAGAAATAAGAAGTTAATGTGTGAGGTCTACGGGGCTCTCCTCTTCCATAAACTCTTTTCAAGGGATTCTTCATCATAACTGAAATTTTGAAAAGTGCAACAATCCAAAAGGGACAGTGCAACCTAATAATAAATCAATCTTTAAAGTGAGAACACACTCAAACTGTGCAGGAGGAGTTGCAGAGCCATGTGAAGGGTGGCATCTGTGCCTAGGTAAAGCCTAGCACACAGTGGTGGGGCAAAGCTGAATGGGCTGCTTATTGTACTGCACCACACTCCCTGGGTGAAGTGAAAGTAGAGGAAAATGAAGTCTTTCCCTCTCACAACTAAAGCTAGAACAATGAAAATCACAGGGCAGCATTGACTTGTTAAACAGTTTCTGCTGGCTCTATTTTAAAACTCTAAAGGCTTTGAAGTGGAGTTGTAAACTCAATTGATTTCAAACAAAAGGTTAATGTAATCCACTTTCAGCACCAGTACCATGCTGGCAGTGAATACACCCTTCTCAGTAATAGAAATTACTTATTAGTGTTTAAAGCAATTCATTTTAATGTTTTCAAGCCACTTAAGAAGTTGGATAGGAATGCTCTTGGCTGAATTCAGCCACAGAGAAACAAAGCCAATATCTGGACCTGTTTTACTGGGGGATGAGGCCTCCAGGAACACTAGCATTAATATCTGCCACATTCATGTGCCCTTTCTGTCCCAAACTGCTTTCCAGGTATTGTAGTTTTACATATGACTTGTTACACCCAGCCCTGGAGTGCAGCCATCTGTGAAGTGGGATGCACAGATTTAGCTCTGCAAGATCAGCAGGATCTGCTAGGGCAGTAGCAGACACAGCATCAGCTTATGGGGCTGGGCAGTTCTCAGATTCAGACACTGGAATATGGAAAGTTTGGGAAACACTGGCCACCCTTTAAACACATTTATAACACAAGTCATGAAAATGTGGCAACAAGATCAGAAGTCTGCAAGAACAGCCAAATGGAAAAAGATCTAGGCAGGGATTGATTAGAAGAACATGGGACAGACTGAAGGGAATTATCAATTGTAGAAAGTCTAAGAAAAACAAGAACAAGTGGAACATAGAACAGGTCAAAAATTTTAAACGTTTCCAAAAAGTTTCATAGCATTTGGCCCTTTTATTTGGAAAGTATATGTGATACCCCAGGGGAAAAGAATGACTCAAGGTAGAGCGTGAAACTAGGCAGTTTTTAAAGTGATCTTAACATAGTTTTACATGTGCACAAGAAAGCTGCACTGCCTGGTTTCACTGTGGGTTTGAGTTTGTAACCAAAAGGTAGAATTTGTGTTAACAGATCTCTTGGGTTGGAAAAACGTTTAGAATTGTCCAGAAGGCCAGTGCTTGGCAGTGGGCACCCCAGATAATGAACCCAGGAGTGATTCAAACTTCCTGGGATAACTGGAGTCCTGTTGAAGGCCCACTGACTAGAATTCATGTTGTTCAGCAGATGTATTCTGGGCTAGATATGCTCTTTGAGCTTTCAGGCCTCCTTGAAAAAAATCTACCATGTAATTTATGTCCAGACAGATTTGGACAAGGAGAATCTGCTTTGGTAAAAGGAGGGAGGAAGGACAAGCCAAAGAGAATTTTGCTATAGCCACTTATAAATATTTGAATTAACATTCCCACATTGTTGACAGTTTCCAATGTCTGTCTCTCCTTGTTCCTGCAGAACTGACCAGCATGTAAATCTGAGAGCTCTTCTTCATAGATAAAGTAACTACTCTGAATGCCTTGTAAAGCTTTACTACTTTCCTCTTCCACTTTTATATCATTTGACCTCATTCCAGACTTAAGAACTTTGAGACTATCAGTCGCTTCCTCAAACTCGGATGCTGAAATCCTTTAACGTAACAGCAATTCAAAAAATATCAATATCATTCTGTAATTAGAGGAATTAAGCCATGGTTGATACAGAGAAAGAGAAAGATTTTTAGATGCATCTCAGCCTCTCAGAATAGTTTATTTTAATAAACTTTATTAAATAATTAATAATTTTTAAATAATTTTATTATTTCCTTAACTTCATTAATGGTTTATTTTAATAAACTTAATGCAAATGTCCTCCATGTTTTCTAACTCAGATGAGCATAAAGCCATTTTTAATGTGAACACCTGAGTCGGGTTACACAGCAACAGCAGTGTCCCTCTGAAATTAAAGCTTTACTCCAAATAAGGTATAGAAATTATTCTTTACTTTTGTTAGTAACAAAATACCACAAATACATCCTTATCTCAAATTTCTCTTTACCAGGTAGGAAGGGTATGCCTTCTCTCCAGCACACCAGACACGTAACAACCCCAAATCCAATAAGTAGACAAAACCTTTGTGCTTGCCAAGGATGGAAAGTAATTTGGTGAGCATGAGACATCACCCGGCAAAAATGAAATGTTATGACAAAGGTGTTTTTCTCCTATTTCTTACTCACTTCATACTTCCCACTGTTTGCTGCTGCTCATCACTAGCTAATGTTTGATTGAGCAGACTGGGCTGCACAGACAGTCAGAAGCCAAAGTTTAGTTCACCCTAAGAGTGCCCAACAGAATGTTTCTCATCCTCATAACACACTTCTATTTTTCTAGCTGCTGTGATGCACAATAAAACAGTTAATGCTCACCGTTAAAGCCGTATCAATGTCACTGGAATTAGCCATCCATTGAATGAATGAGAGGAATTCAGCACCTCAAGGCTTCTTGTTTCAGGCTGCCTGCCAACTCAGGTGGCTGCAGCAGTTGTTGTTCTCTTTCAAACATCTCTCCACAGCTCCCAAAGCTAGAAATTTACTCACAGAAAATAGAGTATAGCTGTGGTATCTGTCCAGACCCCAAATTTTACCCGGTTGTTTTAAAGAGGAAGTCTGTCTCACTAGTTTAAAAGTCCTGTGTTTACCTACAGTTCTCATCAGGACAGCATTTTACAACAAGACAGCCTTCTTAGGAGGGCACAAACATTTTCTCTGCTCCCTAATGTCTTGCTTATGGTTGCATACATTTACACCGCATGTGAGCTGTATTTTAATGTGCATGGCAGCGAGGAAAGCTGTCACCTCTGCACTCTCAGAGGAGTGTGAAAGCTGGACTGTGACACAAACCACAAAAATAGGCAGTGGGCCAGATCCCAGAAAACAAAGTAATTCTCATTCCTAAGTCCTTGCTGGTTTCCTATTGACAGCAGTGGGAAACTTCCAAGTTCCCACTCCCCGTCTGGGACGGTAGCAAAAAAAAAATACACTCTCTGAGCACAGCATTGCAGGGGTTAACAAACCTGCACAGCCCTGCAGCTTCACCACACTGGCTCACACAGCACTAATGGGACACTGGCATCGATCTGGAATTCACCCATGGCAGTTACAGATTTAATCAAGCAAACTCCAGAACAGCCATATTTCAAAGGCATTTTGCCCATGTGAAATACAATTGTCTGTCACTAGTCAAGGGAGACTTACAGAACTAACAGCTTACAGTATCACTTCCTTCAAATTCACAAGCATGAACCAGAGCACCACACTTCCATCCCTTCCATGACAAAAGCAGGAAATTCCCCCCACCCATTATTCCAGAGGAGGAGTATTTAGAACCCAAAGTGACAATCAGAAAGGTTAGCTGGAGAGAGAAGCATGGGTCCCAATTAGGGAAGCAATAGTTAAAGTACCTGGATAACAACAGTAAATAACTTCAATAAACAGAAATGGAAAAGGCTTCCAAGATGATTAAAGTAACAGCAAGTGAAACAGAAGTGAATGTATAGATGCTACAGAAGAGCTAAAACAGAATTGGGATCAGCATCTCACAAAGATATTATTCCAATTAAATAGATAGAGCCACACTGAATGGGTAACTAAGAAATTCCTGGATGAAGTTCTGACAGCCAGGACAGTTCTGGGAGCCTTGATGTACAGGAAAGGAGTAGAGAATAAATTCTAGGATGTAGTTTGATCATTAAGTGCAACATTACAAAACTAACATGTCTGCAAATGATGTCAAACAGCCAGAGACGTTGGACAGCAAGCCACAAAAATGCCCCAATGTCTCATTCTTATGCATATCATATCTCTAGTGACCATCAGTAGCATTTGCCTTGGGAAAGAACACAAAGCCAGAGTAAGCTTACAGCAATTCTTTCCCAAATACACCCTTCTGGCTTTTGGCAGTCAGCAGTTTATGGACTTGAGAAGTCAGACCATCACGTTTCATAGTCCTTGAGTTTAACCTCTATTAATTTAACCTCTTTCTGAACCCAGTTTGGCCTTCTTGACATTTTATTGTAGTGAGTTCCACAATCAATTGCACATACCTTGTATTAAAAGAAAAAAATTAAAAATATTTATATAAGATTATTTGTTTTAAGCTTGGTGTCTGAGTTTTATTGACTTCTCCATTCAAATTAAACAATGTCTGATTATTCCTTGTTTAGTCTCTCCACATAATTTCTAGTTTTATGAAACCCTTGGCTTCCAACCAAGATTTTTTTCTTAAACTGGAGAGTCCTAGTTTACCCTCTGGTCCTATGGCTGCCATTCCATACCTAGAGGGCTTCTGCACATCTCTGAATCCTCAGTTCTATCAAGCCTTTCTGAGTTATAGTCAGAGCTGCGGATACATGTTATGAAAATACCAGAATAATGGTTTCTGATTTATTCTGAACTTTATTATTTGGCCATCCGGAACTGACAGTTTGAAAGAGCTATCCACAGGATTGCCAAACCCCCTTGCTCTACATAAGAATTTAAATTACATGCTTCATTAACATATTGCATGCAGGTTCTCAAATCCCTAGCTGTATTTATTACTAGAATACTTTCTGATAATCTGTCTAGAATTAATCCAGACAATTCTCAGCACCACATCTTGGCAGTGTGTACATGTAGGCAAACATTCATTCCATATCCATAAAGTCTTTCAAAGTTGGTTTGGGAATAAAACATACCATAAACTAGCCTCTTATCATTCCCTAGCACTCAGAGGTATTTGAAATATAGAGGGACAAAAAGCTGCCAAAAACATTCCCTCCATTTCTTGTAAGTGGATCTGTAATGAAGAGAAGCCTCAAGAAAAGTTGTGTGCTCAATTCTCACTCTTAGCACTCTTGTTTTCCCCCTTCTCCAAGAGCATGATATATGGATATAAACCAGTAGCCTCAATGCTTCACACACACACCTCCTAAGTTAACAGAAAAGATGAAAACCATCTGTATTCTAATTTGCCTCTGTTCTAAGCAATTCCCACATTTATCAATATTTCATCTAGCTTTTTTTGGCACCAACATTTTCCATATTACTTAAAGGGGTGACTACAGACAGGAGGGGAGAACATAAATATAAATCCCACACAAAGGAAAAAAACCCCACTGCTGCCAGGTTTTACAGTGGGACACTTGCTTTGTAAGATCATTCACTGCCTCTTATGATTTTTCTCTCTTGCAATAGGACTTTCAATAATTTTCTCATTTTGAATAACCAGAACAAGCAAAATTAATATAGATTCCTTTGGAAGTAGAAGAAAGCTTCTAATTCCTTAGTTCTTCAGTGTTAACTCAGAGAGTAATGACCAGCTCTAATCCACCCCTAAAACCCCAATATACTTCAAAGGGTGCTTGGAAAAGATTGTTTTTTCTCACCCACTGAGAGCTTCCGGGTTCTGCACATGCAACAGCAGGTTCCAAAACAGCAACTGGCTCAGGAAACTTCTAAGGTACCAAATCCACAGGTGGAATGCTGCTCGCCTGGACAGCAAATGAGAGAAAAATCCTTCTAGAGGCTCTTGGAGGGCAGCACTATGGTTTTATCCTATGCAACAAATGCACACACGCACTCGCTCCATCGCACAGGCAAGGGCTCTGCCGGCTCCCTGGTAACCAGCTCTCTGTTTTGTTGACCAGACTGTTGGAAATCATTAGGGAAAGAAAAGCATGACTTGGCAGTAATGCCCTGGACTCAGAATACATGACTTGTGCCACTATCAGTTTCTGTGAAAAGGGGTAACTACAGTGACCTTTGTTAAGGTACTTCATCTTTCCAGGA
Organism: Taeniopygia guttata; assembly: GCF_048771995.1. NCBI lineage: Eukaryota > Metazoa > Chordata > Aves > Passeriformes > Estrildidae > Taeniopygia > Taeniopygia guttata. Next base: position 5,891,997 of record NC_133032.1, on the reverse strand, counting down.
CAGAGCTCCTCATTTTCTACTTCTAAAAGGATGGGACCTTTATGTTGCTAAGTGCAAACTCCTTAGCCCAGGAGCTGTGTCTGTTGTTAGTGCTTATAAAGCAACACAAACACGTTTCTGATCTTCAGTCCTTCAGTCTTGGATCCACACTTTAAGTACCAGCAGTTACCATTGACGACATTCACCTCCTCCTTCCTGTCCCCCTACCCCCTGTTCTCATATTCTTACCCTTCCCTTTTTAATAACACTAGCATTCACCCAAGAACAGAGGGATCTGGATTAGGACTGAAAATAAAACCACATTACATTCAAAAGGACCAGAATCTGGAGTTTAAATATCTTCCTTTATTCCAAGATGCAGCTTTTCAAAGGTCCCTCTCTACATGGTGTCTTAATAATATATTCTAGGTTGAATTCCTGAAATTCTTTGTTGAGGAGAATAAGAGAGGTAGGACAATATAATTTCCATGAACAGAAAGATTGTTTGTCACATCAGAAAAAAAAAAAAAATGAAAATATTATCAAAATATGCCATTACTTGCTGAGATCCAAAATAGTGCAGAATTGAGATGGTAGAGACAGTCTCAGAAACATTCCAATAAATGAGCTTTCCACACTTATAAACTGATACCTGGAGTTTTGAGCAACCTGGTCCTGTTGAAGGTGTCCCTGGCTCTGGCAGGGGGTTTGGAATGAGATGACTTTTAAGGGACCTTCTAACTCAAACCATTCTGACTCAATGAACTGGTGAAAAAAGTTCACCAGTTTTGTGGCATGCTGTAAAAGGTCTTTCCCTTACTCAGGGATGAAGATGAAAGAAGGAAAACAAATAAACAGCAAACATCATGGCCGAGTCCCAGTAAATGTTAGCTGGAAAGGATCTCTACACATCCCTAACCCAAAATCTTGCTTGAAGCAGAACTACCATCAACAGAGGTGCCACATTTCTGGGCAAAAAATTTCACAGCTGCACTACACTCATAAGTTTCAATAGGAACCACTCAAGCTGCAACCTGCAGTGGACACTGCCCCTCATTTTTGCATCTGCCACTACTAAGAAAAGCTTGGGTGTTCCACAGTTGTAGTTCTCCTTCAAGTAATTGTAGGCTGTGATTTGACTGACAGCTCATTAGCAAGACTAAATATGAAACCTTCATCTCTCCATCACTAGAGTAGGATACACTTAGCAATGAAATCTCTTTGAAAAGGAAATAGTGAAACTGAAGAGTTAAATTTTCATTTTCCCACTAATTTACAAAATTTTAAATTAAATACAATAGTACAGAGTAAAATAATGTCTTTCATTAAAAGTAGAGTTTAGTTAAAAGTGACATTTTATTCCATGCTATTTGAAGAGAAATAACTTTTGCCCTGGTGGCTGTGATTCACAGCCCTCAATTCCTCCCAGGAAATAAAATAAGAAATTTCCATGTAAACTTCTTTCTCCCCTTAATGAAGGAGTGGAAAAGGGGAAGAATTTAATGAGTATTATCTGCTCTGTTGGAACTCAGAAGGGCTATGATTGAGAGAAAAAATACCCCATGGAATATGTAAAAATGGATTTCATTACAAAACATAATTATTTCCTGAAAAAATATCCATATTTAATGAATTCTTTTCCAAGTTTAATGTCATCATCACAGTTTAAGTAATATATTCATTGCCATATGCCATTAAGGACGTTTGTACTAGCCTGTTTCTTTAACCAAAACAAACACAGTCTAACTAGAATAGTATGTGTAAAGTTAGTGTGTTCATGCCAAGACACTGCACTTTCACTGTTATTTACTTTTCTTCCCTCTGCTTCTGAGTACCTTTGGGATGTCTTCATAAAGCAGCTATTGAATCAACATACAGAAAGTTAGTATTTTGCAATATGCATTCAAGGTTACTTTAAAAGGTAAAATTTTGGGTCAACTAAAGGTAAAATTTTGGGTCAACTAATTTTGGGGAAAAATTTATTTCATTTAACTCATTAAAGCCAAAACTCCTCCCTAGGTAATTCTCCCTAACTCTTAAGGTCAAGAGTGCACAACATTCCCAATTCAATCTATTTGTGTTCTTGGATGAAAACAGGTTAATGACCAGATCCAGACTAGATGCAACTCCAGTGACTCCATATGGTCTCAAATACTTTAAGAATAGTCATGGTAATGATAAGCATGAGCTGATCCATCCAAAGTATCAAGCTGCTCATGTCTGAGTGAGATTTTTCTTAACCTGGCCATTCTCATAAAAGTCAGCACTTCCATACTGCCTCAGTTTTTTATGCAATGAACAAAACGTTTTTCCTACCATTTTTCTACATACATTTCTTTTGCTACATTGTTTATTCAGCCCATACTAAAAAAAGTTCAAGTCCAAGAACTTCTGCAGTTTTTGTCAAAGATAGGTTTTTCAAGAAAATGTATCATGGTTTAGATAGACATGACTGGTATGCTTTTAATCTTAAAACCTGTTCTATACAGCTATATCTTAGGGTATTTGTGCTTATTTGCAGAGTATGCTTAACTAAAAAATACACAGAATAGCAATTTTAAGAAGAAAAACTAAAGGAAGAACTTGAACAGCACAATATTGGTTACATGAAACAGCTCTTTTCTAACCAGAGCCTGACCTTCCTTTTCAAAGGGAAACACATCAATTAGGAAAACAAGGTGATACTGATGCTTAGTGAATTTCCCAGTGGGCACAGGATGAACAGGACAGTGGGAAACTCAAAATATGAAATGCACCATGTTACCCTCACAACGAGCTCACTTAGATTAGTGCACCTATTTATCAAAGGAGAATAAACAAAGACATAAAGGAACGTGCATACTTTAATCCCACACTGGTGTAAAGTGGTGCTTGCTTCAGTAGACAAGTAGGGGTGGAGGTGTCTATTCCTTTTCTCTAAACACTTGAATGCAATTTTTAAAAGTATGACAGTAAATTTACAAAAGTACAAATGTGGAGAGGGCATGCAAAATGCAGCAATCAGGAGATGGAAGGAAGCAGTCGTCTGTCAGGTCAATAGTTTGTCTAAGCCTTGTTTTCCCCTCACCACCTTTACCCCAAATCTAACTAACAGGGGAAAACCTCAGACAATCAACAGGAGTATCCCCACTAGCAGATGGATGTCTTCTGTGGAGTTCATCTGCAATGGTATTCATGTCCCTCTGGGCCTCTGTTTGAACATTGTCACTATGGAAACAGATCTCTGATGCCCTGCACCTTATCAGGCCTTCTCTATTTAAATTCTTTTCTTGTGTTTTTAACAAAGCCATTCACTGAACCTCAACTAATCCAAGATTCTGTTAGGGGTGAGGTTTTTGCTTGGTGGCTTTTTTTGCCTTCACTATCGTGTCTCTTCCAAAAGGTTCTGTCTCCCACTAATGCCATCTGACAGGCTTTATTTGACTCACACCTCTTCAGTTACTGGCTCAAAAATATTATGGCTGCATTTATTGCCATACGGATTCTACAGTTTTTATTCCCCCCCTCCTGCCCCCTAAGGTACATAGTTTTTAATGAAAATCTCTTACTCATTCAACAGCAACTTTTTCTCATTTTGGTTTTAGGTGTTTAGAATCTGCCTGCATCCACATCAGATCTGCCTGTGGGTTCTCTCTAGAGCATTCCTAGGTTAGAGGTATAAAGGGTTACATCTCTGTAATACCAACAGTTTATCAATTCCAGATGCATATGGAATCCAAAATCCTGTGTTTACAAATTCCAAGTACTAGAATACTTTTGGGGAACAGAGAACAGGAGGGAAGCTGGGAAGCGTCAATGTTACATTATGCAAATGAAAGAAGGCAAATCTGGGTTTGACCTCACTGCATCCAAATCTGGCACACTGGCAAGAACCAGAGCAAGTCTTCTGCAAACCTACAAATGTTAATCCTGCAAGTGCCCCTGCAACTGAAATTCACGCTATAGTTCTCAACCTAAGTAGAGAGGAGACAAGCATTATTTACCTTTTGAGTTTTTAATATGGCCCATAACTGTAATTTAAGGTGATGCTCCAAGAGCCAATTTAAGGGAATTTTCTGATACTTTCTAGTGTGAGGAGAGATGGAGTTTTATTAGTTTGCACAAAACTTTAGTGCAGAGATGCATGGGAGTCATAAACCAATTTTATTTTATTATTTTATTACCTTAGGTATTCTGGGTTGGCTGAGGAAGCAGAAGATAAAGTACCACAGTAGCCCAAGACGTGTCGTGGCTCTCACAGTTCCCAAAGGGACTGCTATAAACATAGAGGCAATTGCCACTAACAATGGAAATGAGCTTCAAAGCCTCCTTATGGCTTCCACTGGGACAAAGCACCTGTGTGTGTGATGATGCTTTACTAAAAGGTGAAACTGGAAGAAAGGACACGCCTGAAACTTTCCCCTTTATAAATTTAACTGCATTATTTCTAGGCTTTAATTGAGCAAGCTCTCTGATGGAAGCAGGACAGCACAATTCACAGGCCATACTTACCAGAGCCAAGTTAATATTTCAAATGAAAATAATTTTTAGAAACCTTATAGAAAACTATAGTTGTTTTCATGTGTTGATATGCAGATGAGTATTTCTTTACTGTCTTCATAATATACCATCTAACAGCTTTTGAGAGGTGTAAAACATGAAAAATCACAGTATTGAACTTTAAGTAATATTTTGTATAACTAATTTTGGTTTACTGAGGAACAAGTTTGAGGTACAGCCAAGGAGAGGACTAAACACATTGCTGATTTTCAGGAACTTAAAAGCTGAGATATAAAGTGGGGAACTAGGAAGAATTGTGCTAATTAAATTTTTTGGCACAGATAACTTTTCACTGGGTAAAATCAGGGCATTTTCAGGGACCATGGGCATAACATCATCAGTGCTCCCACCTCCTCTTGCACAGACAGCAAAGAAGCACAGTGAGAGGTCAGTGGTGCTTCTGAAGAGCAACAATTCCACACCAAAAGCTGCATCTTTGCAACCTAATTGGGCTAACTTCCATGTGTACATAACCTCCAGGTTAATTTTGTTTGGTAAATTAATTGATGTTTGATAATCATCCCTCTTTTGAGTTTGGGCCTCACTCTTGCTAGCCATTGTTAACTGATATCAAACCACCAAAGCCAAACAGAAAAATACTAACATAATTCTGAATACTGAGAGACTAGGATAACCAGAGGCATAACAGTCACAGGTGCAAAATGAACAGTGAACATACTTAGGTGAGAGACCAGAAGAACACTTCCAATGTGGCAGAGGGCAGAATCCCTCTACATAAAGAGCCCTAATCTCACCTAATTGTCAGACTGTGAAAGAGCTTGTAAGGCACAGCCATTGTAAATAAGGCTGGACAGGCCCACCTGGGTCTCATTCACTGCAAGGATAATGCAGGGTTTGGACACTTCTGTGTACCACATTATCCTCTCATTATTTCGTGCAGTTCTCTCTGAAACTACTGAGAGCTGTGCTTACATTTCTGAGGGCAGATCTGGGCAATTTGCCTTTAGCCTCATACCACTGAATACACTTCCTTTTCTCCCTCCCTGCCCACAACTTGAAGAATTACACTGGGAACATAAATCTCTACTTCAGATTTCCTTGGTTTAGATGGACCAAGCCAAGACATTTCCTGCCCCCTCAAACATCTATAGCAATGAACCCAATTTATTCTCCTATGGAAGAAACTAGCCAATGACACTAATATGCATTTTCTGTCCACATTAATTCCATTTTAAAATCAAAACTAGAGCAAGGTTGCTTCTCTATTTTTCAGGCTGCTGTGGATCTTTGAAAGACAATTTAAGTGGTGAAACGAACACTGGTTTTCCTCAAAAGCTTTCCCAAAGAAAGCTTTACTGATCCTTCCACTAGAAACTGATCACCAGGAAGTTACCATTAATTATGGCATGGAAACATTTGGCCAGATACACACAAGACACAAATCATACATCAGGGATTTATCTGGCTTAGACCTATGGCAGAAGGAGTTGGCTTTCCCATGTTGTGTCTTGTATCCATAATTTCAAACTCCTATGGTGTTTTTGCTGATCTGGCTGTAAAAAGAAGCAATGTAGAACTCAGAATTAAAGCTGATGAAGGATAGGTACAAACTGAATTTAAATGAAGTAGAGAAATGGAACTTAGCTAAAACCACGAGCCTCTCCTGGCTACTCTACACCCTACCAGCCTAGAGGTAGGATGCAGAAGCCCATGTCTAAAAGAAAACCACTACTTCATGATCTAGGAGGAAAACATATTTGCTGATTAAGAGAAAAAACAGGGTTTGCAGCATTGTTGATGTCAGCAGTAGTAGAATCAGCTGCAAGTCCTCTTAGAATGAGGAGGCATATTGCAATAGGAACTACATTGTCTCTAAAAAAATCTCAGAGAACATTACGAGCAACTTGTCTCCAACATCTCAGATTTATAGCACAGCCTGGCTCAGAATCACTGCAATTTCAGAGCTTCCTCCCACCAAAACTGTTATTAAGGCCTGAAACTCCGGCCAAGGCTTTTATTCCTATAGCAGTTTATTATCTTCCTCTCTTCTGACCCTGGAAGTTCAACAGCACAACGTCCTCCCTAAGCTGAAAGCCAAAGTGTGTGCAGTAACAATTTAGACCTACAGCATCCACCTCCATAAAGCTCTTTCTGTGCAAACCACTGGGGGCATGTGTGGTCTCAAAGTCATCAAAACACATCTCATTCCACCTTAATCTCTTCTAACATTAAAAGAGATCAACAGGTAAGAATGAAGAAAATTGTGCCCTGGCAAGTCCATAGGCAGTATCAGGCCTTTATGTGGAAACAGTGTGAATCAGGAATGCAGTGAAGATGGAAGAAAAAAAGTTCAGGGAAATTTTAACGTAAATTACGAGGCACAAAACAAATGAACAATACTTGCTTGCACAGGCAACAGCTCTTCCAGAAAGTTAAACTGGTTTTAAAATGAGTTAGAAATGGTAAAAAAGCACAGCTTACAAATCCCACCAAAAATAAGCAAACTTTCAGTTTACTGAATCCATCTCTTTTCCCTTCAGGGAAGTGAAACACTTTTCTAGGACTGAGAGGACTCAAATCCAAAGGCAGATTCACTCTGACACTCCAAGTCTCCCAGCTGATTCCTCTGCCCAACAAGTCTGCACTTTATATACTGATGTATGGAAGAAATCCTCATGTAAGAAGGAGATTAGAGGTTAATCTTTGCCTTAACAATAAAAATAAGAAGATACTTCACATGTCAGTCTCATGGGTTAAATGGAACCAGCTGTACATGTGGCCATCCTGCACACAAAACACTGTCACTAAAAAGAAGCAATTTATTTGTGTGTCAGAAAAGTGGGTAGGACACTACACTGCTGTCACAAAAGGAGCAGCACATTCAGTCTGACCCACTGGATATTGTCAGCAATGCAATTTAACCCTTTCTCTTCTATATTGAGCCTGATTAGTGCTGCCTGGTTGAAGCACAAAATGCAAGAAGAAAATTCTAAGCAGTGGTGTTTTAATAATTTTTAACAGCTGCTGCCTGCCTGCTTCATTGCTTGATCTCAATTATCTGAATTAAATCCTGTGAAATCCAGTATTTGCCCCAAGAAACACGGCTGGGATTATCCCCGAGATTTCACATGCACAGGATACATGCAGCTTCAAAAGACAGCTCCCTGCTGACTGAAGGAGGAGAAGGTATTACAGGGCTCTTAAGTATCTGCAAGCAATATAGATATCATACCCTTTTCCTGTATTACTCTATAGACTCCAATAAATCTACAGAATTCAGCTTACCACAAGGCTACTGTTTTTCAGACCAACTGACCCAACAACTGGTATTTATTTGCTGAGACAAGCTCCATTAAAATAAAAAGTAAAAAATCCACACTCTTCCTCCTCACCACCACAAAGATGACATGTTGTTGCCAATCTGCCTGCCAGGGAGCCATCTGGAAATAATATCAATACCACAATCTATAGGCATCCCTCCAATGCATTAATCAGATCATTAGAGTTCAATACTGACAGCATCTTTAGGAACTGGAAAGGATAAAGCTGTGGTAATAAGGCACAGTGAAGATGGATCCCCAGGGCCTAGTTAGATCTTCCCCTCCTTTTTTCTTTAAAAAGCATATAGCATTAGCATTTTGTTCCCCAGTGTTTGGTTTAAATTTACCATTCTGGAGAACTTCGAAGCTCAAGCAAGGCCTCTGAGATTGATGCACAAACACATAATGGAAAATGTCTTCCACCTCACTCCTGTCCTTAAATGGACACTGAAAAAGTCTGGAGGGAATTAAATGGAGCATGAAAATGATTTGGAGACTGGGAAAAATAGATTTTAAAAATACAAACATATACATATATGCATATTATAGCCAAAATCCATACAAAGTTCAGTTCAAGAGGAGTACAAGGTGTCTTATCACATAGAGCAGCGCCTTCAGAGGAAACCCACCAGTACCAGATGCTAAAGTTATCTCAGAGATATCAAAACCCAGGGGCTGGAAACTGAAGTTGCAGAAATCTAAAGCTGAAAATGCTTTTCTTCTACAATATGAGGAAAGCAAACAACTCAGGACGAAAAAATAGTAATACAAAAAAAAGATGTTGCATGAGATTCTGGTCTCCTTTCTCAAATGAGAAAAAAACTCCACATGACTTTCTGAGAGATCTGTTTTAACAACACCATTGGTTATGGTACAAGATGAATTAAATGATACACACTTTTGAAAAGTAACAGAGTAAAAGCTGAAGCACAGTAAATCCCAAGATTAAAGTAACAAATATATCACAAATATTCAGTTTTATCAGTTCAGTACAGTTCCTCATTAGAAAAATTATATACATATCTATCTGTCTACCTATCTGTAGATATATCACTGCACTAGAAGTAAGCAGCTGTTCACTATCTTGGACAAAACTCTTTAGAGGCAGTGACAAGGCTTTCTGCAGTATTTGCACAGTAAGCTGGTATAACATAGCTCCCAGTTAATTGCTGCACTATGTAACTCCAGCATACAAAAGGGAGCAGTCAATCCTTGTTCTGTGTTAACCAGAGCTATTCAAAATAACAGTATCAAATTCTGATACTGGACCTAAACTCAGGTTTTGTTTTCACAAGTTGAGATTCAATATTTGTGAGACAGTTCAAAACTTTTCATTTATCTAGTAAGCTTTTTTTTGTTGTTCTCTATCCAGAAGTATTTATCTTTCTCCTACAATTAACTTTGCAGAGCAGTTTACCTACAAACCACATTCAGTTGATCTCATTTGAAGAAGAAAGAAAGTAACTGTCATCTGGAAGGGGCAAGGTACAGGGAATCCATGTAATAAGTTAAAAGGGTTAATTTTTCAGGCTACAAACTCCCAGAAGTTGCTAGTAGTAGCTTCATGTCTGCTTTATGAGCGCCTCAAAGTCTCCTTGATCAGCACACAGAGTAGAACAGATATGGATAATAAGTAGTCAGATTTGAAAGAAATTATTATTTTGGCTTGCCACTTAACTAAGTACATATTTCTGAGCTAATTAATCCAGTTGAACCAACAGAACTAATATTAAATTTCAAGTACGGGAGAAAAAGAATTGCACAGTGGAGACTCATAGTGAATTAGGCTAAAAAATTCACCCCCAAAAAATTCTCCCATGAGCTCCAGAAAATCTGTATGTCAAGCATGCAGTTTAAAGCGAAGAGTTTAAATATTTGATAATACCTAAACATTCTCATGGGTCCATTTACATTTCTAAGTGACTTTTTAGTTGTTTGGTTGTTTTTTGGTTTTTTTCTGGTACATTAAGCTAAATCTAGGCTAAACCTGCATTAAAGGTAATGCAAGTATGTTCACTCACAAGTTTTATTCAGTAACCTCCTAAACTGATTTTAGTTAGACAAAGACAACTTTGCATTCAGATATTAAAACAGAAGATTCATCTTTCTTTTCTTTTTTCAGGCTTTAGAGAAGTCCTTTCAAACTCCTTTCTCTCTGGTACTCTTTTGTAAAGAGTTTTGAAACCTAGTGATGAAAGTATTAAGGACTATGCATTTGACCATACCACTCATGAAACATTCTAGTAGAGATCCTGCAAATAATCCAAATTAAGGAATGTATCATGCAGTTAAAATATTATTTGAAAGCAACGAACTATTATCCTGCTGAAATTATTGATACCTAAAGATCAGACAAGTGAAGTCTGGCTGCAGGAGCTAAATAAACCTACCAAGCCAACTGCAAAGTAGAAGATGGTCTCTAGATAACAATGAAAATCCTTCTGAAGCCTAGCAGTGAGAACAATGCCACAGCTAAAGCCCTCCACAGCAGTCAAGGACCACAAAAGATCCTGACAGCCACAGAAATTTCACTTGAAAAGAAATCACTCAAGAGAATGGGTTAGTCAGATACAGCACTGTAAAAAGTCTTCTGTATCATGAAGATCAGTAAGATCAGTGTCTCTCCATGAAAGACAACTGTTTCAGTTAATATAATTTCCCTTGCATGTGTCACAATGAAATGATGAGGCACAGGTTTTCACCACAGATGTTATTTCAGTCAGCTTTGATGAAGAAATTGCTCTGGACAATTTCACTTGTTTTTTTTTTTTTGGGGTTTTTTTTTTCAGTAACTATAGAAATATAGAACTCTGCTTCATTATTTAGCTCATCATGGGATGGGGAACTCCTGTAATTCATCAGTAAAGTCATCACCCAGAGACAGCATGTATATTTCCAACAGCTTTCTGGTCCTGGAAGAAATGTAGTAGGCTTGAATCCAAAAGTTTCAATAAAGCATAGACACGTAGCTAGATTTGAAGCAAGATTTGTCCAGCACTCACAGGTTAAGTAAAAGCTCAAACAGATGAACTCTGCAAATTTAGGTGTTTCCATTTACAGAATGCAAGGCATTCTGCAATTAGCAGGGGACAAGGTGTGCCTTAGTGGTAAAAAGAAAAATTTAAAAAACACAAACACTTTAATCCTGTGGTCAGGGCAAAGAGAAGACAGTACCTACATTTACTCACCTACCTAGTTTTTTGATTAATATTAGCTTCAACTACCCAAACACTATTAATCAGCAATAATTTGTTTGCATATTCGGTTTCAATGCTGGATTGCATCTGTACAAGCAGCCCTTCAAAGTGCAACTGTAGAGAGTAAACACCTGTACTTCTCCTTCAAATGTGTACACATGCTTTATGGAATAAGGAAAATCCTCCAGTAATTGCACAGGAATGAATATAAACACACTTGAGCTCTTGTAAACATATCCACAGAGACTTCTCATATAACCACAGACTGTTCTCCTTCAGGTTTTCTTTCATGTCTGCAGAACTGGAAAAGCAAGGCTATCTTCCTGTTGGATGTTTCAAGGGCATAGGTTTTGAATTTTATAGATAATTTAGTTCAGGATTTCAGGAGTGCAAAGTTTTCATCACCACTGAACATACTGTATGCATGCAAAAGGCAATACTAACAGCTGCTAGTACACCATGAAGATGTTTAGAAATACTCAGTACTAGCCCCTGTGCAAAAGAAAGGGATGATATAATATAATTTTTCTAGATCCATATACAGCTCTCTAGTGGAAAAGAAACTTCTAATACAGGGATCATCCAAACCAGAGTAAGCTACAAAGGCTACTTGTCAAGTACGACAAAGAACAGCTCTGATGTAAGGGTCACCAAACAAAACCTCTGTACAGTTATTTAATTTTAAGAAAGGGCATCATTTAAGGATGTGAAAACAATAAAATAAACAAGGACATTCAAAAGGAGCAGTTCGAAAAGCAGGCAGACTCAGGGAGAGTTAGGAGAGTATTGCAGGGCATAGGTCAGCTCTTAGAAAATGGATTGCTTAAGTAAAGACAGGGGAGCCCATAAAACATGCCAAGTAAAATGTAAGCAGGAAATTAAAAAGGCTAAAATACAATCCCAAAATTGCCTGCAAGCAAAGATCACTGTGCTAGTAAACAGCTCTTGAAATACATCAAGGACAGGAAACTAGCTAGGAAAAGCAGTCCAGCTGCTGGATGACAAAGGTGTATAAAGCACAGATGGGGATGATACAGCTGTAGCAGAGAATCTCAGTGAATTCTTTACAACAGCCTTTACTGATGAAATCTTTGGCGAGATTTCCACATCCAGTGCACCCTCTGTTGCAAATCTGGTAGAGGAACCAGACCAATCTGAAGTAAAATCAGGAAATACCAGACCAAACAAGGAAGCTAGATGTTAATAAAGCACTGAGACAAAACAATTTTCACACAAGTTCTAAAGAAACTCAAAAATTAATTTAAGGACCACTAGCTAACGTATGCAAGCCAGAGCTACAGAGAGTCTCTGTGCTTGAGAATCACAGATCCTGCCTGCATAGCTTCCAGCTGCAGGAAGGGCTTTGTAGGGAACCTGGAAACCACAATCTGGCAAGTCTGAATTCATTGAAGGAGGAGAATGAACATTAGAAAGAGTAGTGCTTCACAGGCTTTTTAAGATGGAGGGGAATCAGCAATGCAATTCCTGGGATCAGTGCTGGGACTGGTGCTACTCAGCATGTTTATCAATAACAAAATTAAATGATTGAGGAAAATGTCAGCAAGTAGGCTTTAGTGTAGTAATTCCTCAAGGCAATATCAATTCTAAATATTCCTACTTGGAGTCCGAGCCATCCTTGCCAGTTCTCTGAAGCCCTTGGCTCAGTGTTTAATAGCAGTCAAAAAAAGCCAGCAACATCATTGGAATCTTCAGGAAAAGAGGAGGCAGGACACTTCTGCCACTCCTCACAGCCTGAGCGCTCCCACAGTACTTTAGTACTGTGATCTGCTCTCCACACACCAAGGAGGACATTACCAACTTGCCAAAAAGGGCAACCAGATGGAAACAGAGATACTAAAGAGGCTGGAAGTCCTCAGCTCAGAAAGAAGGCATATGTAGTGGAAATGACCAGGTATAACAAAAAAACCCATGAGCTACTAAATGCACAACAATTGCTTGCCCAACCCTACAAAATAAGAACAAGGCAGTACTCACTGCAACCAACTCATTTAAATAGAAAGGGCATTTTATCCAGCAGGTTATAAGCTTCTGGAACTTGCTGTCACGCAAGACTCTGAAGGCAAAGGATGTTCATGGGTTCAATAAGGGATTAAACAAACTCTAGTCAACAGGTCCATAAATAGACGCTTAAACGACTAAACAGGTACATATCCTCTAATATCCTTAACAGAAGATCTGTGGAAACTGGAGATGCCTGGAGAGAAATGGATCTCAAGAAACAGCTGTTGGAGGTTCTCCTGTTAACTTGTCAGACACAATACTGAGCTAACTGGAAGACTGAGGCATTTTTAAAGTTATTCATTTTTTAGGTCAACTAAACGTTGCACACATCACACTACTTCCTGAGGATAAGCAATGTTCCCAACAAAAAAGCAAGGTGATAGAAACAAACATTCATTACCCTTCATGACAGGAGTGAGAATGGGACAGGGACAACCAGGACACAACCAGCAAAGAAAATGAAATGAAACAATTTAGACTGGTTACAGGTACCAGAACTTCTCTTAGAACACCCTTCCCCTGAAAACACCTTAACACCTGTACACACAGTACAGTAAGTAATTATTTTACCCACCCAATTTAATTTTTAATTCATCAAGCTTTCATTTTAGAAGCATTTTTTAAATTAATACCATCTTTGAAGACAGTAAGTTATTTAAAGCTCTAAAAATGCAATCAGCAAGGCTGTATTTCCTGTCTTGTAAGTGTAATATAAGCTTGGAAAAAAGAAAAAAAAACCAAACACCTCACAAGAAATGCAATTACAGCAAGTTTGTTTTCAAGACAACAAATCCTTTGTTTTGATGTTCAATTTATTTAATTATCTTGTTATTCATACAGTTTTTAAAATATTTTAGTTTTTAAATCAAAAATATTAAAATATTTATAGATAAATATTTAAAGGGAAAAAATTTGTATGCTACACAGATAAACTAGCCAAGTTTGACAAAGTTCTCTTGTTCCTGTCCATGACACCATCTGTCTCAAAACCTTACACTTGTAAGGAAACCAGCTAGAAAGGAACTAGCACTGCAAAGCTCAGCACAGAAATCATGACAGGCAAGAACAGACATGAAACAGCATGCATTTTTCTTCTCTGCAATGTAGTGAGTAGGCTTGTTACTACAGTCCCCTACTCAGATATCAATAGCCACACATTACTAATACAATATACCTGTATTATAGGTGATTATGCATATAACAAACCCACAGGATCCTGCAGTGCTTATGAACTGATGAGCAAGTTCAAAGAAGGTTACCTCAGTTGTCCAGCAAAGTACAATATAATATAAAATGTAACAAGTACTAAAACTTATTTACACATTTATGTTTACTTTCACACTCTGAGACAAAGCAAAAAGTAGTAAAGCATTGGCAGCTAGAGGATCCTACATTAAGGTCATTAGCACACTTGGAGAATGGAACAAGGCCCACACTATTTTACCTGGAGAACTCCCTGAGCATGTCCAGCTGGACATGCTGGACAGCTGTCCTTGCTGGACATGCTCAGATAGTCCTTAACTTTTACAAGTTAAGGACTTTTGCAAGTCCTTTAACTTTCGTAACCTCATTTTCTGGCTGTCACTGTGGTCCAGTCAGGAAGCGAGCCCCCACTTCTGCTCAGGCTAACCAGGGCCACAAAAACATCCTCAGCTATAGCTTGGAAATACCTTGGAAAAGGAATATAACTGAGCTCCGTAACAGGGAAGAACTAAATAGATTGAATACGAACTCAAGACTTTATTGTCATCTGAAATGAACTTGATAAAGGCACAGTTTCAGGTAAGTGAAGGCATAATGCTTCTGCTGACTGAGTTTAGAAGCATTTTAAGAAAACACACATGAAACGACTTTTACTCTGCACAAGATGGGATTATTTGATCAATAAGTACTGCCCATGTTCAGGCTGTCTTCAGCATACAACCTCAGCAAAGCTCCCCATCGGGTGCAGCAAAGCCTTGGTCCCACAGCCCGGGGCTGACGTAAAATGGCAGGAGGTGCTTTGAAGCCGGCATGGCAGGAGGTCAGGCCTGCTCCTGCCTCCTCACCATGAGGGGATTCCCTCCTGGATACCCACTGCCACCCCACAGACACACCTTTAGGCACATCCCTGAGCAGGGCTGAGGGAGGGAATGCAAATCCTGCTCCTCCCTTGGGAATGCTGCAGCTCAAAACTTCCCAAACCCATGGCCTCTTCCATTCAAATGTGCTCGCTCTACTCACAGCCACAGACGCTTTCACAGCAACATGAAAAACCGCTGTACTGCAAAGGAACAGGAAAATGAGTAGGAAGAAGAAAGGGAAATGTAGGAGAAAATAAAACAAACCTTCTTTCACCACTCCCCTGTCTGTGAGAAAGAGGCAGCCAGAACGCACAGACTCACAAGCCAAGATCTCTTCTTAAAAAACCTGCAGGATACATGCTCAGATATTTGCCTGCCTCTTTATATAGAGTTCAGTTAGCACTAAATGCCTCCAGCTGGTTTCAAGTTACAGCCAGGAGAAGTAGTACCATAAAATTCCTCATAGCCACCCAAACCATTACTCTTGTATTTTCTTCCATGTGGGGTCATCACTCCCCCTTTGGAAAGCTTAGAGGTATGATTCCACTGCAGGCCTCTTCAGAGAGAGCCTGACAATGGTGTATTATGAGGCTTGTTGTAACATCCTTTCAAAATTCTTAAGGTCCAGTGGTTTAGAGAAGAGGGTCTTTTGTGTCTGCTGTCAGTTCCAGGAAGCTCCTGTCACTGGCATGGAGACTGCATATGGAAAAGAGCTGCTAAATAGACCAGTTAAAAGAATATAGGCCCAGTTTTGCTCCCACGTCACTGGGAACCATGAATGCTGCAGCTCTGTTGAGGTCAGAGGAACTGCACTGCTGTGAGGCTGGGGGTGAGACACCAGCTGCTGTTTCCAAGCCAGGGCTCCCTCTGCGATGCTCTCTCAGGCTCTGCCCAAGATACACCCCCGAGCCACCAGGACCACAATGGCAGCTCTGAAACAGCAGCAGCCTGTGCCAGCAAGGCTCCCCAGCCTAACCCTCACCAGCTCTGCTGCAAACTGACACTGCACACAACAGAAGAGGTTTCTCACCTCCAAAACCAGGCTGGACTTGAACTAGTGATGAATCAGTAACGCTTGCAGACATGCAGCACCGACTTACTATCTTCTTCACCAAAGGAAAGGAAAGCTTATGATGCTAAAAGTCCTGAGGTAAATAACCTAAATAAAACAGGCCATTCTTGACAAATTTCTCTTTCCTGCCTTTGTGAGTGCTTCTTACAGAACATGCCTGCACATGCTTTATTCTTTTCACTCAGTCAGACTTAATCCTTGTCCAGGAGAGATGGTCAGTATTTTGGTTCTGAAGGGTTTTTTAAATTTTTTTTTTTTTTAAAGACATTGTTTCCAATTACATGACATAAAACATGTGAATGAAAAATTCTTTACTTCAGTATTTAACGAACTGCTTACACTATTATAAAGAATTAATGGAATTATATGTGTCTTCCATTAGGAGACAAGCGACTTCTTAATAGTCAACACTGCCAAAAATATTAAGCAACTACATGCATTTTATAATGGGGTATTAAAGCAGACATCCTGGTTACTATTTGCACTGCACATTCACATAGTAAGCTAAATTGTGACTGTTATTTAGTAGATGTGGAAAATCTCACAGCCCCATCTCACCTTGTTTGCCTATTGTTTTGCACCGGAAACATTCATCAGTTTATAGAATTTAGAGAAAGCAACATCACCTTGAAATCAAGTGCAACAATGTCCTGCTCGGAATACAGAGCTGGGAGCTCTAGTTCCTCTGGCCCATGCTGCCTGCAAAACACAGCTCTTTGAGGCCTCTGCAGCAAACAGGAAACTTGCAGTACTTCCAGACAGATAAGAAAAGCTAAAACTGGGATCCTTTCATTATTTGGAATATCTCAGAGTGCTTGTGTTGTACTGGGTACCATGGTGTCTCCCAAATCCTCTTTGTAAGTGCATTTGCAGCTTGGTCCTTGGTCTCTCCATTACTCACTCATCCTTTAACATTTTGCTGAGGTTAACAATCAGGATAGTGATTTTTGCTGCTTAGCAGTGGTTCCCACTGAAAGCTGGATTACATTGGTTTAAACAGTATATAAAAGGTCTCCGGGTGAAACTACAGGCTTGGTGAACAGATTATCCTTCACTACACAGTTCCAATGTCCTTTTTGGGTACATTTCTTTTGTTCAGATATCATCCTGCCACTCTGCAAATACCTCCAATCACAGAATTGCTGAAGAATAACAGAAAAAAAAAAAAAAAACAAACAGTAAAACACTAACTCAGAATAATGATTTTAACCTGCTGTGCAATAATTAGAAATTAACTGCAGTGACTGTGTAAAACAGCACATGCCATCACTCACTTTCCTCAGCCAGGACGTCTGTGGACTCTCAGCAGTTTATCACATTTCACAAGAAGAAGTACAAGTGATACACGGGAGTGGCAAATAGAGCAAGTAATTTCTTCTCCCACAGGTTAGATCTTCTACTTTCACACAGAAAGTGTGGTCTGTTTGAAACCTTTTCTGATGAAGAAAATAACTGAAAACATCCCTCTGTGACAATTCTGTATCCTGTGACACACTGGCTGCATCACAAGCCCTAAAAATGCCTTTGGTACCATGGAACCTATGCATACAAACCAGTACTTCAGTCTGAAGAATTAATATGCTGTCAGCTGGTCGTGTTTTTGGCAAGTGAATGAATTTAATCCAATTACAGCAAAGGTGATGAGGTCAAGCTGACTCCCAGTAAAGAATCACCAGAAAGACTATCCTCAAAACAGAAGACACTGCAGTTTGCTAGACATGCTGTAGTAAAGTTTAGCAATGCTCAGACTTGTTATAACAAAGGTAAGTGCCAAGAAACTGCTTCGTGCCAGCAAACAGAAGAGGAAAGGGATTCAGCAAGAACACACTTTGTAAAGCACACTGTAATCCTAAGCACTTAATTGCCTTTGGCAAGAGCTGCATCCCATTGCTCTCTCAGAAGTCGTTTTATCTGCAACTTGATGCTCACAGCTACAGGGATGAATGGAGTGGGGGAGGAGAAGGAGCTGGGGGAGCTAGTGAGAGAACTACAGTTGCCAGTCTGTCTTTGGTGAACTACCAAAGCAGAATATAAAAATTACTGGTATGTGCAAAGCCTGATCTGCATATCCGATGACTCTCAGAGAACAAAATGAAACCAGCTCTCCTCCAGGCCCTTTAAATCACCTTCAGAGGCAGACAAATTTGTTGTAGAGCTACACACCTGTGTTTGTACTTTAGCATTTACATATGTCTAGCCTCACTTTCAGTCATCCTCATGAGCCCATATAGGTCAGTGTGAATTTGGTGGTGTAGCCAAAGTTTATTTCTTTCCCCTGCTTATAATGCAGCATTCACAAATATTTTACAATATGTTAACCCAAACTCATTGTTCCCATATAAATGGAAGACTTAAAAGTAAATAATGCACCAAGCCTCTTTAATTAAATAAGGAGTTTGGGGGAGGAGTTTCTGCAGACCCTTTTAAATCTTAAAGCCTGCCAACTGGATGAACAAAAGGTAGATTAGGCTCACATGATAAATCCCAGCAAACCTGAAAAGCTTTGTTAATAAGTCACTAAGGGAATTTTTCCCCTAGAATTTCTGCTCACCAGAAGTGAGAGTTAAGATTATTCAAGCAGGTTTGGTTTCCAGCAGCATTAAATGGATATATGCCTCATGGAGCTCTAATCTCCTCATTTCTATAGAGCTCAATTCTCCTTTCATTCCTACTAAAGCAGAACCAGTTATTCCTAGCTTTTATAGAAGGAGCAGCTGCTGAAAGTTCAGAGGCAAAAAAAGTTTATGAAGTTAGTTAAGATTCCCACGAAAACTAAATTGCTATTCTACATCAGCTTTAATAGCAACAGCAGGAATATAATGTATTTTCATTTCACTTTGGCATTTCTTTCATGTAGCAGGTTGCTAATGAGCCTTTTAAGTTTCCATTCATAAGTTAGTGTTCAGTAGCTTGTTCACAGAGCCAAATGACATGTTAGTCTGGCAATTAGTTTACTCTTCTGTCTGTAGAGAGGCTTAATGAAAACATTATTAGAGACAGACCTTGCTCTAGCACACTCCATAGACTCTGTACAATTGCTCAGAAAAGACACAGGTTTCAGCAAAACCCACACCGTAAAAGACACAGATTTAAGTAAAATACAGACAATGTGGATGACATTTAAAGCTGTGTTTGCTCCAGAGTCCATCCTACCTGGAACCACCTGGCTTCACTGATGAATCCTTTTCAGCACTATAGATTAATCATATCTTCTCTGCATCCAGTGCCAATGTAGCGCTAATGTATATCATTGAAGCATTCCCATCAGTGGGATGAAGGCAGCTGTACAAAACTTGCTAAGATCCTGTTTTGTGTAGTGGATGCCACAGGAAAAGTTTGAAAAGTCTACTGCAACAGGTGCAGCAAGGTGTTTCTAGAGCCATGGGAGAAAGGATCACCTAACCTTCCATGGGAGGTCATAAAAAAAACAGAGTAATTTAGCATCAAAGAGAGAAGAGTGTGTAATCAGCAAAGGGAAGAAAAAAATTACCTTCCTTACTCCTAACTCATACCTGTGGAATAAAGTTTGGAAAAGCTATTGAGTACAGCTCTAAACACAGTGCAAGCAAACCACCACAGCATGTTTTATTATGTACTTGACAAGTTTATGAATGAAAGGAGATGAGTCTGTCTGCAAAACCAGGATCACTTCCAGCCCATGCTCAGACCTGCATTCAAACTACCCAGAAGAGTCCAACAACCACAGCCTGTGGCTACCAGTCCTCCAGAGTGTAACCAGAAACTTCAGCCATCTCCCTACATGGCTCTCAAATAGAGCTTCTGAGCACATTTTCTGGATTTAGACATCCAGAGCTTTAAGGCACAGCATTTGGAGCAATTCTGAACTGTATTTACATCTGCATTTTGTTTTAGGAGGGTTCTGAAAGTAATTTGTAGCTGTTGGTTTATAGTGTTTCTAAGTACAGTGTATTTGGCCTGCGTAAGGATATTGGTATGGATTTTGATTGACTGCAAAAATCGGATCATCGCCCAGAGGAAGTCCTAAATGAACTTAAAGGAAGAGCCAGGGAGAACAGAGAACACAAAACAGACCAAAAACTGGTGAAAAATGATGCGTCTCTTACATTAACCCTAAGCCAATGGCAATATGTAATCGCAGCTTCTTTCAGACTTTATAAATTCCCTTTCAGCATTATACAAGCAAACCAACACAACTTCACTGAATTATTTCTTTCATTCTCCCTTGCACCATGCAGCAGGGCAACTAAAGATATGGACACATGCTTGCAACAGCAGAGTATCTGATTTATAACTTTCTTTGCAGTAGATCTTTTCAGACTTCCCTACAAGACCAATAAAAATGGGGTCAGTGCCATTAAAATTGGTGTGAGCCTCCCACGTTTATACAAAATTCTAGTTGCAATGTTTGTTAAACCAGGCATTTCCTTTCTGCTCATGTCCATCTAAAAAGGTTAAATGCCAGTAACAAGTCACACACCAGCACAGGACATCCTGCCTATCATTCTAGTGGCTGGTCCTCTGGTAGCAAACATTCTCCTACTACAACCAACAAAATCACCCCTGTTACGTTTGGAGTTAAAATATTTTTCCTGTAGCATCCATTTGTAAAAGGCCAAGGATGGGTGTAACATTAGTGTACTATGAAAAGGTGTTATCATGTGTACTTTGTTACAACCTACAGAGCACAGGGTGACCAGCTACAGAAGAATAGTATCACTTGATGAAACAGAAAATACTGGATATGTGCCAGATGAAAATTAACTATTCGGTTATTAGTAAATATAATTTTGGTTTAAAAACAGAAGGCTCCTAAAATGCACTCCTAGAACCTAGTTCCAGAAACATCTCAGCAAACACAGAGTTGCACAGGAAGACACATATCATATTCTGCAAATAATAATGCAAGTCATTAGCAGAATAAAATAAAATAAAGATGTGTGCAGGAAGTAGCAGGAGAAAGATAGCAGTTCTCTTAGGAATTTAAAATTAGAGAGAAATTACTATTTCTCTTTCAGCTCCATTGACAGAAATGGCATTCCAGCACTCCACAAAGAGGTAGCATAATCTTAGTGGGGAAAACACCTTCTGCATGTCATGTAACTCCACACTCACACCTCCCTCCCCTCCAAATGCTTGGAAACCTCTTAGAAGAAGGGTGTAGAATCAGGTATTTGCACTTTGCAGGGAGAATAATGCAGCCTTCAAAACACTTTTGATTCCACTTCCTGACTCTAGGAATATTCCTGTGGATTTACTCTGCAGAAGACAAGACTACGGCAAAAAGTATCTTTAAAGTGTAAGAGGAGGGAAGGATCCCCTGTCTTTTTATCCCTGGTCTCCAGCCCCTGCTACTCTGCCATGACACTCCTTTCCAGCCTGAGTGCAGGGAGCAGTGCCAGGCCACAGTCCAGATGTGCACACACAGGAAAGAGGATTAAAAGGCAAAGAATCCCCAAAAACATATTGCTCCATAGCGTGAAGGCAGCCTGCAGAGAAGTGATTTTGCCGCCTCTGCCAAGTTAATGATTTTAAACATTCATCTCCTTCCCCCATCCTCATGCAGGATGTTTAAGTAGTGTCACCAGGATTTATCCTTCTCTGAGACTAAGCATGTTGTGCAACATGATACAAATTACTTTAAGAACAGCAGTTCTCAAAGTTAAAAAAAAAAAGAAAGTCCCAGTACATAGATTTTGTCTGAAACACTGAAACATTAAAGATGTAGATGTGTAGTGAAGGAATGTTGCTACATGTGCCTCCACATATGCATCTCTATATTTGAAAGGCTCAGGAGGCCAAGAGAGAGCCAAGGAGATTACCCTTACAGCCGAGCCTATAAATGCTTCATCTTAGAAATCCTTTGCTACCTGCCAGCAGAGAACAATAAAACTGTAAAAAATCATACATAAAAGATGACAAGTACTTACTACCAGGTTTGCTTGCTCTGGGATGAATGCACTCCGGGAGGAGAGCCGTAGGTGAACGCTCCTCCCTGCCGGAGCCCAGCTGACGCTCTGGCCGGGGAAGGGACGGGAGCTGGGCTGAGAGAGCCGCAGGAATCCCGCGGCTCCGGTGCTCCAAGCCCGGCATGTGCCCGCAGCCCACGCCGCCGGCTGGCTCGCTGCAGCGCCGCTACCTCGTCTCTCCGGAGAAGCAGGTTTCCCTCTTCTCCTTCTCCTCCTCCTCCTTCTCCGCCTACTTCACCTCCCCCCGCGGAGGATGCCGCGGTACCCCCACCCGCGCCCGCCCACGGGCTTCCCTCCGCGTCCCGGGGCGCAGCCGGCAGGAGAGAGAGAGCCCCGCGGCTGCGGGAGCGCTGCCGGAGCCGCCGAGCCCCGAGCTGCCCAGCCCTGGAGCTGCGGCTCCGGCCGCCGCCCACCTGCCCTCGGCTGGGCCGGGCCGGGCCGGGCCGGGCTGGGCTGCAGCGGGGGAAGCGCGGAGCCCGCGGGGGAAGCGGTGCCCAGCGGCGATACCGCCTGCGGTGGGCGCGCTGTCCTTCACTCCCTCCCGGCGGAGCCTCGCTCGGCGGCGGACGGGGCTCCAGGGGGAACCCCGGGCGCGCCAGGGCCGGCGAAAGGCCCTGAGCCCGGCCCGGCCCGGCCCGGCCGCTGTGGAGCCCGGCTCGCCCAGGAGGGGCGGCTGCGGGTGCCGGGTGTCCAGAGCTGGCTGCGGGTGTATGAGGCTTGTGTAGGGACGCACATGGGTGCCATATGAGCTGTGCACTGCAGAGCCTGTGCGGATGTGGGGGTTACAGACCTTGTATCTATGGGGTGCATGTATGGGAAGTGTAGAGTAGTGTGCTTATGGGCTTGCATGGGATGGGAATGAAATACATATGGGAGATCTGTGCGTGTGTTTTGGAGGCTTTTGAATGGCTTGCATATAGGGGAGAACACAAAGGATGTATGTGAAGGTCTGCACGGCACTGGGATAGGATGCCCTAGGATGTCTAGGATGCATGTGGGTATGTTTGTTGAGTGTAGGGATGTGTATGGAGCTGCAGCCCTGCCATGCAGTGCCTCAATGCCAGCTACAGGGCATTCTCTCAGGCACACAGGGACCTCAGGGCTGCCCTGCCTCCTCCACCGCCATGGGCCTGCCTAGGGCCCATGCTCTGGCACATCTGCCTAGGGACATCCAAATCCGGGGCAAGGGATTTATTTTAATAAACCATTTATAGTTAATTGTGTTAAGTGCTAAAGTAGTATAGAAGGAAGAGCAAATGCATGATGGGGACAAATTGAATCCTCTTCAACGATAAGACCTTAGAACTGCTGTTTTATAATGTGGGGCTGGACACCCTGAAGAGGAAAGATAGTGTAATCACATACATTGCAAACTTAAAGCCTTTTTACTCTAAATTGTTTTTGTTTTTGTTTTTGTTTTTTTCATTTACACATTTAAGAAACCCAATCAACTGCCTATTTGAAATGGACTTACAGCCAGATCATAAACATACATGGGGATAGACATACAAAAAGCCCAGGTTCTGTGGATTAAACTTTTCTTTTCTGTCCTCTAATGTTCTGTGCTGCAGATTGCTGCTAGGTGTGTTGTTAACATAGGGTTCTGAACTGCTACAGAAAAAATACAAGCTGTAGAAAACCTGTCTGCTCACCAGGCACTAAGATACTTTTAAAGGGTGATGGAGCAAACCACAGCCCAGGGTACAATTGTTTCTCTCGCCTCACTGTTTCATGTTAACAACCATCAACTGAGATAAATGGGGCCAAGATAAGCAAGTCATAGCAAAGCTGTTCTTGACTGCAGTGATGTCAAGAGTTTTATGTTTGCAGAGACCTCAATGTTTTCCATTCTGATTCTGAGGTGAATTTTCCTGCCATTGATAAAGCATGTGTCCTACAACCCAAGTGGGCTGTACATGGAGACAGTGAGGATGCTGTCTTTGCCTGGTGCATCATTCCTGATGCTTCTCTGAAGGATGAGAGCAGTTACCAGCATGAGTCCATGAAAAGTTATAGCGATCGCTTTTGACTTTTTCGGGTGCAGTACAAAGGGAGTGCACTGAGAGAAATTGCTGCTAACTCTTCAGGAGGAGGCAGTGTTAGTTTTCTTTTTCCTAATTCCTTTAGCTTGACTCTTAGGAGAACAAGATGCTTTTGCTGTTTTAAAGGCTCTGAGACTTTGAAAATAGGTTGAGACTTATTTATTTGCTTATTTATTTTTATTTTGACCAGAATCACTGAAAAGGGAATCCTAAAGAAAATATATTTTATCGTCAGAAGTTCTGAGTACCTCAGTCCTCACTTGCTCCATTAAACCTCTCTCCCTGTTGATTACATCCAGCCAGACTGATACTCCCAGGCTTTTTCCTTCTCACTGCATGGTTGTGGCAAATTCTGGATTGCCAAATGTTTTTCTCTTTAGCCCAAATCCATCCCTGATCTTTGCTGATGTGCATGACTGTGTGTCTGTAGTGGATTTCAGATGGCAATGCAGGCACACAGAGTTCCACAGCTACACACTCATCAGCACATGAGCTGTTAAAAGCAAGATGCTTGTTGTCTGAACACTTGTTTTCTGCAGATAAATGATTATTTGGCGTTAGAATACAGAAAATACACAAAAACCAAAGAGAAACACAGAGCCAGGGACAAGCTTGCTTCAACCTTCTCCATGGTCTGACTGAAGACTGTACTGTCAACACCTTTTTGTAAGGAGTTTTCTTCTCAGCATATTTTAACTGTTAAGAAGATGCTTATGCTTTTCTGTGCTGATTTCTAGCCTAGACTTCATGAAACCTTTTTCTTGTAAATATTCTCATGTCTTACCAGTTGGGAATCGCTGCTCTAGACAATCTTGTAATAGCATCGCCGTCTCTGCTTTCAATTTAAAATGATTGCTCAGGCCTTAAACACTCACAAAGAACAAGGCCCAGTGTTGCCAGTGAACCCACATCTGCCTTCAGCTGAGAGGGAGGAGTAGGAGACACTTGAATTGTGATGAAAGCCACTGAGCTCCATAAGGAGAGCAGACGGTGCCCCTGCTGGGTTTCAAGGGATTGACTCATTTTCAGCAGAGCTCATCTTTTTTCCTGTTTTGTTTTGCTGGGGTTTTTGTTGGGTTTTTTAATTGCACAAGTCAGACCAAGAAGGAAAAGAAAAAATAAAGTGAGGGATCTTCCATCCTAGTAGAAACCAGAATAACATAACACTTAAAGTCCAATCACAGTTCATACCCATAGTCCTTTTGGGACCATTTGTCTTCAGGTTGGGCCTTTGTCCTAAGAGCCCTCTAGGATGCTGGAAGTCAACAGATCCACTTCTTTAGATGCTGACCTTAAATCTGATCGAGCTCAAGATAATGAAAGTTCAGATATGACATTTAATGAATGCTGCTGGCTACAGTAATCCTGTGCATTTTGAACTGGCTGCTTGAGGGTTGTTTTTTAATTGTAAATATCCTCCATGCAGCTGCTCCAGGGACGTGTTTAGGAAACAGCAGCTGGCTGTGTTTAAAAGATTTCAACTCATCTTGACCTACATTTATATTTCTGTAGCTTACAAGCCACGGACTGTAACCAACAAAACCCTCAGAGAGCTTGCATAGCTTCTGTAGGGCAGGGCACAGGAAATGAGTGAAGGATGAAGTTACCCAGCTGAAGTGTTAAGAAAAGTGAGTTACTGAATCTGAACTACTGGGTTCAGATGATTATCAGGTGATTAGGAGAACAAGGAGCAGCACTGCATAGAGGGAGTAAAGATAACCTCTCCTTTTGCCTTGGTTTTTCTTCCCCATTCATTCTTTCAGTGGCAATCTTTCTGTAAAATCCTTTAGGCTCCTTTCAGGATAAAGTTCAGGAGGTACCTAAACACCATTGTATTTTGATAAATGCTGCCTTCTCACTTACACTTCTGCTCCAGAGATTGCTTAAGTTTAGGGCTTGTTCCTGATATGACCCCTAATTAAGCAGGGAAACTGCTAGAATAAGATACTTAGGAATTAATTTTATAGGAAAGGAGCATATTTGTCCCTTTCCCAGAGCCCATTCTTTCTTTTCTTTCTGACACAAGAGCTTGTTTTGGTTTTATTTTTTTTCAGAATGTAAGCACTCATTTTAAAAGCAATGCAGTTTCTAGCCTCTTGAGATTAGAAGATAATCTTCTAAAAAGTGAGCCTCTATAATATCTTCCCAAATCTGCAGGCAGAGTAAATTATCATCCTCATCCTGCTTATGTCTTTGCTGATTGTGAACATAGAAAGTATTAAAAGCCTGTGAGTTTCATGCTGCAAATAGAGATTGAGTATGTAAGGACAGAGGAAGCCAAGAGAGACATGACAGTAGTAGTACTAATGCTGACATACAACATTTAGGCCAGCATATGTTTACTTGGTTCAGGAGAAAGAAAACTGGATTAGATGTGCCACAAAAAAAGCACACAGGTTGTTCATGCCTATCTGGAGACTTGTACAGGTATCTGAGCCTCTATACTTCTACATTTGATGGAAAAAGGCAACGGGGTTGTAAGCATTTGGCTGCTGGAGAAATTTCAGATTTGGAAACTCAGCAGCTGTTTTATCATCTTGTATCTAGAGGCTGGAACAAGATAAACTAGTGAATAAACAAGAAAGAGCTAGCAATTTGATTGATTTTAATAGCACAACTAAATTGAGCAACTTGTGTTTCAAACTAACAGACTGTTCAGACTAGCAGACCAAATATTTGATTGAACTACAAATATTCTGCATCTTCATTTTTCTAAAGCCACAAGTGGTGGCGGAGAACTTCAGCTTTCATAGATTACAGTATCAAAACCAGTAACTACTTCTGCCTGCTGCTGAATGAAATCCGTCAGCAGGGTGCTGTTGGTTTTCATGTGCAAATGGACACAGAGAAACAGATTGACCCTGCAAATCAATCATAGAATCACAGAATATCCTGAGCTGAAAGAGACCTACAGGTCTTCAAAGCTCCTGGCCCTGCCCAGGATATCTCAAGAGCCACGCCATGAGTGAGAGCACTGTCCAAACACTCCTTTGGCTGGTGCTCTGACCACTGCCCTAGGGAGCCTGTTCCAGTGCCCAGCCACCTCTGGGTGAAAAACATTTTCCTAATATCCAACAAAAACCTTCTTATGGTTTACTGTAAAGACAATCAACAGAAGGAATATCTTCCCACTCTGCACTGTGCAGTTTGCTGGGTTCTTTTTTATGAAATGGGAGCAGTGCCTGTGAACAGGGAAGACACAGCTTTTTTGTCCTAAAGCTCTCACTTCAGCAGAGCTAAGTTCAAATTGTCAGGGGGAGTTTGAGATGAATCAGAGGCTGGGAAAATGTAACAAATATGCCTATTAGTGTTTCTACCAAAGCACAGTTATATTCTTCTCAATAATCTACAGTGGAGAGCTTCTATTACATCTGGACTTAGTACACATTGCTATGCATACAGAGACCAGCCAAGCCAGCTACAGAGTATAATTTACTTTTATTACAACCTTCAGTCTCTAATCTCAATTTCTAGCTTAAAGAAAGAAGCACTGGTCATGGCTACATGGCTACAACATAATTAGAGATGCATGGTATTCTTGTTTTATTGTTCTCTCTCTTTTTTTTTTTTATCTCCTTTTAATGCAAAGCTAAGGAATGCAAATACCCAACCCTTGGGAATGAAAGTGAAGAACAGTTCAATAGAAACAATGTCTGGCAAGTGTTATGTAACACAGATTTGTTGCCTTCAAGAAGTAAACATGATAAATTGAGAGATATATTTGAAATTTGCCTAATTCATGGCAATAAAATTGTTGTTATTTGACAAAGCTCAGATTAGGTAACTTCAATAGTTATTGGAAAATAACGTAGCATTTGTAATTAAAATCTTTTGCCAGAAAATTCTGTTCAGTTACCAACCAATACACAAACAGTAAAAATGCAAGAAGATATTATAGTTACCTGTGAATGCAGCACATACCTGACCATGCACCAGTGCACATTTGGAATTTCCAACCTCCCACAGTGGGAGTTTCACACAAGTAGTTCACTATCTATATTTTGGAAGCCAATCCCATTTATGCTGCAGATATACCCAGGCTTATGGATTTAGAGCCAGATGTCTATTGCATAGCAGGTGAAAATATGCAACTCATTGAGGAGAATGCTCCCTTCCAGGAGGGGAATGCAGGATTTCCCAGGCACTTCCAAGACAGCTGTATTTGCACATCGTTCATCTATGGAACATGTACCTGAAGATACCATGTAGATGTAGCTAGTACAGTTTACAGATCTAGGGAGAGAGAATGAATACTTGTTCCTTTCCTTTTATTTTTCCATGAAAGAGGAAAACATTCATTTTAACCAAATCTAATGAGAGAAACCAATCTGTCTTTATTGGTGCCCTAGTCCTGAAAGTATTGTCAGCAAATTCTGTCTAGACTAAAAGCTTTAAGTCCCGGTGGTGGTGTCAGATTTCTCAGACTTTAAGTTAAAAATGAGTTTGAGCAGATTAACTAGCTGGGACTTGAAGATAAAGCTGCCTTCTCTTAAAGAAATGTGTTTTACACACTGCTAAGTGTTCTTGGTTCCTCTTTTATTCAAAGGAAGTAAAGGAGTTTTGTGAAAAGAGCCTTCAATAGGGTCTTTTCCTTTTAAAACTGTGGAAGAGTTTCAGCCAGTCTGTAGCACTGGCTTGAACTTTGTTTTTCTCCAAAGCAAGAACCCTTTAGTTTTCAGTGGCTTCCACATTTTTTCCTCCTCCTTTTGTAAAATGTGCCAGTGAAGTCAAGTGGGTTGTATTAACATTTTTTTTCAAACATTCACACTTAGGACCAAAAAAGGAAATACTTAATAAATATAACCAGGAATATGTTGGAATGTTGATCTTCTGATGATCATAAGAATTTTCAGTCATAAGGTCTAATTAAGTATCCCAAGTTGGAAATGCTTCCAGTGACTGCTACGTCTCCTTGTTATCTGGTCAAACATTTTTAAGTCAGCCCAAGTGGCTTCTGTGCCAAAGTGATATTTTTAATGTGAATAAAACACAAGCACAAGAGACTGCATTAAAATATCACCTAGTGATATTTTGGCATCTCAAATCTGCTTTGAAAGTTTCAATTTAACTTTATGCACAGGGGGATAACTGGCAATGAAGCAGCTCTGTAGTGGTAGTTGTATGTGTTTGTTTAGAACTAAATTTTTTGGTCTAAGAAAAATTTGTCTGTGTGGCTTAGTATGGCAGTCTGGACTACTATTGCTGACATTCTTAAATTGTGATGGAGTGGGGAAAAAGGGAAATAAAGACATCACGTGAGACAGTTTTCCAAAAAAACAAATGTAACACTGTTATTCAAGGAAAAAAAACCAATTTTTTGCCAATATTAGATAAAGAAAGCAAAAATTAAACACAGAGATAGAAAATTACTAATTAACCACTTCTGATTAGGAGCAGGAAAATTCCAGTAGTACTCAGATAGTCAGAGCTTCTTTGTATTAACTGGTAAAACAAAAAAAAAACATTTAAGGAGACAATCGGTGCCCCAAGGAGCATCCCCTCTACGTAGACAAGTCAGACAAAGGAAGCTCATTGTTTTAGAATTAGGGAACTGAGGCACAGAATAATTGTCTTGTCTGCAGCCAGTCTGTGGTAGGAGGGTAATTGAATGCAGATCTCCTCACCACATGCACATTCTCTATCTATATTCCAACTGGTCAGCTGAAACAGCCTTTCATTAACTGCTCTGTCAACATACCAAGAATTACAGAAGACCGAGAACATTTCATATGCTTCAAATCCACTTCTGCCACCATGGCATTTAAGAGCATGTAGAGCAAACACTTACCATAGACACACTGAGTTCTCCAACCCAGAGAGCAAGTTGGAAGCTTGCAGACTCCGCTCCCTGTGATATTCCCATTGTTATTATGGTTTTAACTCCAGCTTCCTGTTGCAGGATCAGGCTTTTCTTTAAAAAATATTGTAAAAAAAAAATCTAGCTTTTCTTTAGCTGGAAGGTGAAGGTTTATTTACTTTAAGCTAGGATCTGCCTTCTTACCATACCTTTCCTCACACAGTGAATGGCATTTACCTGTTCAAACATGGTAAACTGCATCATCCACATGAAGAGTGAGGTTATCATAGCACTCCTAAAGGCAGTAAATGCAATTCTCAGCTCTACCAACAGCCAGCAGAAGCCAGGAGTTAATCTTGTTTGTGTCAATGTAGTTCTTGGAGAAATCAAGTAAGAAAATATCTACAGGAAGGTTTTGGGATACCAAAGAAAGTTAGATTAGGCCACTTAGATGAGCTCATTGACTCCAGATAAAAGGGGCAATTCACAGTCCAACTCCAATTCTAGGCTGTGACACAAGGGGGGCAGAAGGTGTTCCCCAAAGCAAAGTATTTTCTTTTATAGACCTGTGAAAATACCTCACCCAGTGGGGCTCCACAGGCCTCCTGCAGTACAAATAACCAACTGCCAAGTCAGGCCATTTGTTTTGCTAAACACAACCTTCTCCAAAGCATTTTTATGTTACACATTTGTGTATTTTATTAATACACATCTTAACCTACTGGGAAGCAGGAAGGAGAAAGCACTTGGAGAACAAAGTGTGAAGGCCTCCATTTGCTCACAGGACAACTGGGCAACTATTTCAGAACTTTGACACATGGGCCATGGTAGAAACAGCATTTCAGATGCTTAAAATGTTAAAATGTGGAATAGTAATAATAAGTTGTAAAAGCAATAGAGGACATTTTGGTCCTTCACTTTGGTGCTTTCTCTTTTCTTGAAATATAGAAATTGTTTGATCTCTCAAGACAAGTAGGTTTCATCAGCACAAGGGAAAGTTTACCAAGTAGGGAGCAAATCTGATTCCTTAGAAGCCTGAGAATGCCAAATCAGTATTTGCTAGCCTCTCAGCCATCACCTCAGCAGTGCCAGGTTACTCTGTCAGTCAGGCTGCCCAGCTCTTTCTTCATAGTGCAACATGGCTGAACCCTATTTCCTAAAATACTCCCTTGTTAAAGCTTGTGCCTGGAGCACTACCCTGATGCCTGTTCCTTTTGAAGACTCAGCATTTGCTGGTGTCCAGGAGCACATTCAGATTCTGTCAGGTCATGCTAGGACTCTGACTCAAATGTGTTCCATAATCTAGCCCTGTGCTGAGAAAGTATATTTTAAATCAGTAGTGACTACTGCCTGCCTGGTACCCCTTATAAGAAAAAAAAAAAAAAACCAAACAAACAAACAAACAAAAAACAAAACCAAAACAAACATCCAAAAACCAGAGGAATAATTTGTGCAAGGTTAAATTCTGTTTCTTAGAAAAATACCCTATACCCTCCTTCATCTCCTCACCAAGGAAAGCTAAAAGATGCCTAGAATCTGGTGCAGAGTGAGAACTAAATGAGGCAGGTTCTTGTTCCTTTTTTGTGATTGCAAAGTAATGGGTAAATTACAGTGGTTGTGTCCTTTATTAGTTTACTTACACAATGAATACACCCCTGTGCTGCTGCCATCGTACAGCACCAGAGGAGACAGGTCTGAAGTACAACTTTAAAAAGTTTGTTTGACATAGCTCCCAGGCATGGGGATATGATAAATTCTCTGGTATTCCTTCAGGCAACCTCTCATGCAGGAGACCCCATTGAAGAGTGCCCTCTTGTGCCTCATGGAATAAAGCACCTGGTTACAGACCAGATGCTTCTCTCCAAGTGGGGTGTTGCACCCACAGGGTGCTTTGGGGAAAGGATGTAGGGCAGCATTCAAGTGAACAGTTTCCATTATGGAGAGAAAATGAGTTAACTATTCTCTAAATAAAATCGTTCCCTCTCTAGACCACTTCCAAAGCAGCAACTGCTGCTAGTGAGGCTCAACATCACCAGCCTATACACAGCCAAATTTCCATTCCTAGAGTTAGAGCTTCTCCTCCATCTCCAAAGCAAAGGCTCCCTTCTCTGCTAGGGAGGAACAGAACTCCCCAAGGAGAAGGAAAATGGAGAACAGCTGAGTCTGTCTCATGTTCACCCTTGAGCTAAGCAAGGATAACTTCAGAGTGTCCCTGAACTTTTAGGCTGAAAATGACAGAGCACAAAAATGAGTACCGCTCCAGGGACACACACAGTACTAAATAGAAATGCAGCTCCTTTTTTCCCTCTCTGATCTTTCTCTGTTCTTCCCGGTTTTATCCCACATGTTCAGTGTAAAATACGTTGTATCTGCTTGTACTCACTCACAACACAGCTCTTCTAGCACAGTCTCACTACAAATTATAGTTCCAGGGGCAGTTTCTTAATACCAGTTATGTTCTTCCTTTCACCTTTGCTAGGAAAAGAGTAATTTAAAAATAGATTGTCTTCCTTGCAGCAGAAAATCTGCAGACATCACAGCTGGCATCTCTTTTCTCTGCAGAGGGAAAATTTGTAAGAGATCTTCACTGTATGAATAATCTCAGTTTCCATGATTATTCCTGCAGTGGGCTTTCAGGGCATTTACAGCTTGCTCTCTTCTATACAACTTCTAATTTTCTTGAAACTTGTAGCAGGTCAATTATTTTATTTCCCTACCACACACAAACACTTCTGTCACATTAGCTCGAAATCAAGCAATGAGTTCAAAAGCTATTAAAGGGACACAGACAGATACCAGGATCATATAAGTCTCATTTCCTTAATAAAGTAAATTAACATTTCAGATGGTGTCTGGTTCTCATTGCTCACAGTCTAGACAAAACAGGCAAACACAGGACAGACAGGGCATTAGAGCTGAAATTTATTTTTATCTTTATTACATTTTCACAGAAAAGAAATTGCAAGTTGACAATAAGAATAATTTTATGTGGTTTCGGGGACAGCTCAAGAGAATGGCTACAGAAGTAGCAGCTGTTCATTTCTATGTTTCCAGATTTATTCCAGAAGAGGAAAATACTGATCAAAAATCAGGAGTGTCTAAATGGAGCTCTCATTAGATGGGTACCCACTGCAGACAGCACTGGTTGTCAGAGCCATTTTGATTTCTAGAAGCAATCTCTAAACTTTTTTTTTTTTTTTTTTTATGGATATCCAGTCTTCCCACTGGTTCCAGATGATGAGGAAGAAAGTCTTACAAAGACACTAAAAAGAAAATTACATATAAAAGTTGGAAATAGACTTAGGTGTATGTGTAGTGGCAGGACATGAGCAGTAACCTAAAAATTAATGCTGAGTTTGAAATGAAAAAAAAAGAAAGAGGGAGAAAAGCAGACAAAGGGGTAGCTTTGAAGTACACTCCAATGTCCCAGCTGAAGGACTCCATCATCAGAAATCAAAAGAGAATGTGGATGGATATTGCTTTATAAGTCCATAAAAACTGGATGTGCAGTAAGACAGCTGTAACAAGCTGAGTGCTGTGAGTTAATCCATACTTTTCTCACAAGAGCACTGAAGCTAATCCATACTGGCATTAGGCTCAGTAATTACTCAGTGCAGGTGCATACATTTGCTCCGCCTGCAGCCAGCTTTGATGCTGCTCCAGCACAAGCTGCTGGCTGGGAGGGAGGGCAGCTGTGGCTCCGGGTTTTGTAGCTGGCATTCATTAGGACACCCAGTGCAGAGATCCCTGCCAGGACTCCACTCTGCTGAAAGTGTGCACTTGGTGGGTTTTGTTTCTGGAAGTGCTTTAGACATAGAAAACTGTGACTAATGCTCTGTTATTCAACCATAAGGATTAACAAAATATTATAGTCTTTTAAAAATTATGTTGTGGCTGTAGGATTTTTTTGCCGCTATATGTATGACTATAACATGTATAACTACACACAGGTACACGTGTGCCACTGTCTTTAGCATGAAGGCAATATTTAGTCATTATGCAGAGGACTAAGATCTTTCCAAGCCTTAATCTGGGAAAAGGTGCCTAGTTTGCCTCTCTGATCTCCAAAACAGACTAAGATATCAGTGCAATGTAGATGTCAACTCCAATTATTTTCAAAAACAGTTCATTTGAATGAGCTTTTGAAATATTTGAAGATTGATGGCTGTGACAGCTTAAAAGGCTAAATGTGTTTTTGGTGATCTCCAGAATAAAGGAGTGGAGCAAAGTAGAACAGAAATATAGCAGCAGATTCTTCCAGCAAACTTTTCAAGATTTTCCCCCATTTTCACACATGTACAAACCACAGCTTGCTTACATCCCCAGATCTTTGGTGTCATTTCATCAGAATGGATGTTTCTGTTGGAGTACTGCAAAATGTCTACATTAAAGAAGAAGAAAACCAAGCCCTGATAAGTGAGATCCAGATGAATTATGGTAATATCTGGCTGTTTATCAGTGTGCTTGCTGCAAGAGATGAGAGTCAATGCTCCTCCCACACTCATTAACTCCTACACAGAAAGTGTCTTTCAAAAGATCCCTGGATAATTTTATGAGTGGGGTGTAGGTTTTTTAAGGTCTAGAATTATTGCTGGTATATTCTTGAATTCTATTCGTAAATCAGATTATTTCTCAGACTTATCTCCCCTGTGGTGCTGATTTAGCACCTTCGTGGGCCACCTCAGAAGTGATGAGGGTTTCAGCAGAAAGAACAGCCTTGCTGATCAGCTACACTTCCCAGATAGGGGTGAGAATATAGAAGAGGAGCAGATGTTTCCACATGTGAAATGACAGTGTTGGCCTCCAGACATTCTAATTCCCAATGCTTTCATATACTTTAAAAGCAGTCAGTGGCAATTTTACCCCTTAAAGTAGAGGCTTCCTACCAGCTTGCTTTGTCTGCATACATGTAAGGTGGGAAACCATGCTCACTTAATTTGGAACACTGCATTCATTACTTCCTAAACATCCAAGAGGCTGGGGTTTCTAACAACCAAAAAATTACTCCAAAATCCACCCTCAAAATAAACTACAGAAAACCCCTCAGCCTATATTTTTTCCTGCCAGAATTTAATTTTTGACTGGAGCTGTTTGCCATGTTTGCATGTTGCACATATTGCTTTTATCCCAGAGTGTGGGTTCATTAGGAACAGAAACGTGTCTCTCCTGTGAGCTGGAGATGGGAAATTAGAGGCAGCCTAGTCACATCAAAGGGAAATGTTTTCACTACAGCTACAGTGCTCAAGAAACATTTTAATTTCTTCACCATGGTCTTACAATGTAATCTGATTTGGGCAGCTTTCTGTACCTCAACCTCCCTGCTTTTAAACGGAGATTCTAATAATAATTAATTACACATATTCTTTGCCTATTTGTACTAGACTTTCAGGACTTTTTCTCTATACATATCCCTCATCTTCTAAAACAGAATCTAGTTTGCAGCCTTTTAGCCTCATAACAATAGAAATAATTATGTTGATTGCACAGAAAAATGGCCATAATTAATTAACAGAATGAGCTAGAGTCTGAGACTCAGATCAGACTCCTATTCATCAGTACAGGCATTCAAGTGCTAAATGATTTGCAATAAAACTTGTAATTAAAGCTCTAACAGCTTTTCTAGTGCAAAAGACTTTTTTCTCTGAGAACATTTCAAATAATTTGCTATTTCTAAAGAACAGAGCACATGAATGAACTAGTTATTCATGGAACTATGGCTATAAGATAATCTCATTAAGGCAAATACACTGATAGGTTGAAAATGATTATTCAAACCTAAAATCTAAAACCAAAATCTAAAACCAAATCCTTAGCAAAAAAAATTATATGCTTTCATTATAGTTTGAAAACAGCCTAAGTAGGAACAGATTGACTGTTGCTGACACACCTCTACCTGAGGCTTTTGGCTGGGCAATGGCTGTTGGAAAGCCCCTTTCCTCTGTACACATAATCTTTGTCCAAGGTATCAGTTTTGTCCAGAATTAATTTGGCTTCAATACAGCTGAATGTTAACAAATGTTAGCATTTTAATGCATGTAAAATCACCTGCTTTTAATGTGGCTATGCACATGTGCAGTCTAGAGAGAGGGTAATGAGGGAGGGACAGTATGACTGTGAAATTGTGTATTGTAACAAAGGATGTCAAGTGCTTGACTGCCAGATATGGAATATCAACTGAAACTTTAAGGAGATTTATTTACAACTGAGCAAACTGGAGATGATGCTACTAGTCCCCAGAATGATCTTTACACTTTGATGAGAAATTATCCCAAATATGCCTTGGATTGGAGACACCCAAGGGCATTGTATCTGCACTACTGTTTTAATTAGAGTTGATGTTTCCAAAGAAACAACATACCTTGTGCCTGCTAG
This sequence comes from Taeniopygia guttata, assembly GCF_048771995.1. Lineage (NCBI taxonomy): Eukaryota > Metazoa > Chordata > Aves > Passeriformes > Estrildidae > Taeniopygia > Taeniopygia guttata. The sequence continues at coordinate 5,855,685 of NC_133032.1, read as the reverse complement.
AGCTAACTGGAATCCTTTGTAGGTCCAGGCATGTTTAAACTGAAAACAAAGGCATTCTAGCAACTGATTTTTGGAAAGAAAAGTGGAGAGGAGAAGCCTGAAAGTGATAGAATATAAATTGTGAGGACATCTAAGCGTGAAGGTGGCCTTCAGGTGTTCCAGTGACTCAACCATCCTGGAAGTGGAAAGATGGACACTGTCACCAGCCTGGTGTCTGCTGCTGTCCATTGTGCAGGTTTTTTCCTCTTTTATCTACAAAAGAGATTTTCTCCCTATTTCCTTTGATTCTCTCCATCTCTCCCTCTCTCTCCCTTTCTCTCTTTCTTTCTCACATCTGTTTTAGTCCCAGTCTGACTGTCACTGCCATTCATTATCACTGTAATAAGCTGGGCCCAAGCCCTTTCCTTGAGAAAAGAGGGAAGCAATGCTATTCCTAGATGTGTCTGTCTAATAAGATAGGCAGTAGTATTTTACCTTGCACCTTTATAGCATTCATTGATGCTTAAATGACTCCAGATGATCAGAGTTAACCAGGAGAGCTACAAAGCTCCAAGAGTCATATAAGAAAGCAACTTTTTGCTGCATGTATGTCTCACAAAACTTACAGACTTCTCTGTGCTCTGAGCTCTTCGGGAGAACTGCACATCAAGTGTAATGATGCCAGCAGGAGGTCCAGCATTAGAGCTCAGGAGTGATAGAGAAAGGCTTCAGCAGTGAATGAGAAAAGCCAGGATAGCTTCAGCTGAATTTTATGGAAATAGTTCCTGAGAGATCAGGGCTACCACAGTCACTGTTTCCACCTTCTACGGATATCTAGGGTTTCTTGTAAGCTTTCACTGAAACACAGAAATTATTTGCAAGGAAAATTAATAGGACAAAAGCATTATTTCCTCCAAATGTGTCTGGTACATTCAAGGCTCAGGTAGGAAACTGCTGACAGAATTCCACTGCCACGCAAACAATATAATCCCATACAGGAAAAGTGCTTATGAAAAATCCTGCTGAAAACTGCAGTTTAGCAAGAAGTTCAACAGCAATTCCTTGTTCAGCCTAATTAGAAAATGGGAAAATGGGAACACCATGGGGGCAAAGAATATTGCAATTTATATGAGAATATAGCAATATATTATCAATTATGGATGGGGTAGGAAGACCAGAATTAGCAAGCTTACTAACACATCCTGTCAGCTATTAACTTCTCTGGTAAATAGTGATCAGACTGCATAATCTAACAAATACAGGTCCTGATCCTAAAACCGAGATGCAGGCTTCCTTCACAGGCTCAGAGCTGAGGTACTTAGACTGATTAGAAGTACACAGACTTTTATAAGCATTCTGTGGGGAACTTGGCTTGGAGGTCCCTGGAAGTTAGAGCTATGATTTATAATGAACTACCCACAGACATTCAGACTCTATTATGGTAAGAGTTTGTTTTCTCCAGTGGATAACTGAGGAAGAGTCTTATGCTGGTAAGGGTTGCAGTGGAAGGAAGATGGGAGCAGACTCATCTACAACATAGTATTTGCAAGGAGAGAAGTATGGCAGGAAGGAAAGAGCAAGACTTTAATATATAAGCATAAAACCACATAGATTAGACCAAGAAATGCAAAACTGCTCCGGGGGAAAGAGCACAGTCTGTCAGTGTTATTCAGTGTAATAACACACAGAAGGAACACATTAATTGTAACCTTGACTTAATTGTCAATACTCGCAAGAGGTGGATGGGAAGAACAAAACCAGTTAATGTCCCCTAAAACTGCCAGAATAACTTATTTAAAACCCTGCAAACCCACAAACATCAAATCCCTGGTGACTTGGCATACTACACCGCCAGGCTGTCTGAGCACAGGCTGAGAATGATCAATTACAAGCCTTGTGACTCAAGTAATGAATCTTGTCACAAGCCTGTAAAGTAAACTTCAAAAGGAGAAGGGTTCTTTTGCTAATTTTTGGAGCCCTGAACGATTTTTCAACAAAACCCAGGCACTTTAAAATGACTTTCATTTGCAGTCCTCCCAGGTCTCAGTAAAAGGAAAACCAGATTTTGGGAGCATTTTGTGTGTTCCTGCTTAAAAGGTGAAAAAGTTGCTGCTCAGATGCTTCAGCAGAGGGGATCCAGCTGAAGGAGCCAACTGGGAGGAAATTTCTAGGCTTTTAGAAGTTGTTTCTGGAATTTAGGAGCAAAATGTTTCTAATTGTGGCTTCTGTGGGATGAAATGACTGATGAAACAGTGTATTTGGAAGATGTGGCCAAATCCAAAGCAACCACTTTCTGCAGCACGGCTGGATGACAACAGCTTTTGTTGTAGCCGAATAAAACAGTGGTTTAGAAATGCCCAGAGCTGTTTACAAAGGAGGAAAATCAGCTTCAGATAACTTTTAGAAATGGCTCCTTTTATAGTGTCATGGGCATGAAATGTAGATATCGCCCACAATCATGCCTGAAGACCCTTAAGCAAGAAGGGGCCAAGTACTGCAGTCATTTTTGGGACCTTTGGGACCTTTGGTGGAAGTTTCCAAGAGGGCCATCGGAATAGATTTAGCAAACATCTTAGTAATTTAAAATATTAATGGTGAACATGTGTTGTAACTGCAGTTAATTAAGCGTTGATAAAAGAATCTGAGCATAAACAATTACACACTCCCTGGAATATTTCCTAAGCAACACCAACAACAGCAGCTCTGCTGTGCACAGACTGAGGCAGCCTGCAGGAACGAGCCGTGGTGCCTGAATCTTCTTTGTGGGTTTGTGGAGATGATTCCTGCTCTTGTTTGCAGAGCCAGCTGCTGGGAGAGAGCTCTGCTGCAGTGACTGTGCTCTGAGTCCAGCTCTTGGAGCAGGGGATGCTCTTGACCCTTTTGTAAGGATTAGGGCTGGATTATGATAGCAAAAGTGGAATAAAGAGAGTGATGGCACATGAGGGAGTGTTTGATTCGTGCTTACCCAGCACAGGGTATGAATGGGCAGGGCTGTGACTCCACACTGGTCACTGTTATCTCAGATGACATCAGGTGTGATTACCACTTGCAAAGGGAAGGTTGTTAGTGACTCTCAGAGGCTTCCCAACAGCACAGCAGTGATTGTAGGACCCTGTTCAGGAGTGCTCCTGGGATGAAGTAGGAAGCTTGAGCAGGCAGATGCCTATATTTGCTCAGTATATTTTACCCTGAGCAAATTGGGGATTGATGATGGATAGTGTTTTTAAAATAAAAATAGTGAGTGCTTTTGAAAAAAACTCACTTCTAAGTCCGATCTGAGCCTGTTGTTCCTCAGTCAGCGACTGGTATTAAAGGAGTCACTGAAGCTTTGCTTCAGTGCTTACATAGTAGCTCCACTGCTCTCTCACACAGAGGGTCATGGTTTAAAAGATGGGCAAGGTGCCAACATTCCCAAGTGTTTGGGTGTCACAGAAGAAAGGTGAAAATCAGTAGTCCTTGAATGTCGTGTTCTTGCCCAGGGGCCTGTGTGGGACATAAAAATGCCACACTGAAAATTCTTTGAGTGGAAATGAAACTTTGGTTGGAAACAAGACTTGTGCTGGAGAGAGCTCAGTGTCATGGTGAACTGCTGCATCTCTGCAGATTGGGAGGGAAGGGGGATGAAGGTTCAGGGAACACACGGGAACATCTTCCCAGTGTTGCCTGTCTGAAGCCTTGGGGAGTGGAGCAAAGTACTTGGCCCTGGTTTGCTTGTGTTTCTTGGAAAGAGGGTGCTGGAGCAAGGGTGATGTTGGGATGATCTTACTACTGAGACTAACTATGGAAGAGAACTGGCATTCCCCAGGGAATAAAGAGAACCAGAACTGATGATAAAGCTAGTTATATTCTAGATTATGCCAAGAAAAATATTTTACACTTAGCTTAATATCATAATTGCAAGTCCAAAAACACTGCTAGCTTCTAAATACAGAATAGAATTTGGGAGGAGACAGTAAGAAAATATATGTTTTGGCTTCATGATTGCAGCAGAGAAATAGCCAGAATTCATCATCATGGGCTTGGACAAAACCAGGAGTTTTAAAAGAAATAATACTTCTAAGTGGTCTTCAGACATTCAAATGCCTAAAGAGCCTATAAACCACATAATGTTAGCTGTAACACAGATGGCCACTACACGTTGAGTAGTTTAAGCTGCTCTGTTTGCAGGCAGTGAAGCCCTGGTTTTACACTGTCTTTGGAACACAGTGTAAAAGCTTCAGTAATGGATATTCCCATGAATGCAAAAAGCAGATTTTTGGCCTGTGTCCCTGCCCCTGAACCTGTAATACTACTGGTGTCACTTCATGACTGGGGATTGTTCCATGCCTGTGCACTGTGACTCCAGTCTTGTGTGGGGCCAGGAGTACAGTGAGAACCTTTGGATAACATTCTCTCCATTCTGTGCCCTGATAAACAGAAGTCTGAAAGCATTGGGCTTTCAGTTCACCTTGATGTTTGGTCTTCAAATAGTGAACCATTCACTGATGATCCATTTAGGTAAGACCACATGATCTGTGTAAATCTGAATTTCATGGTTGATGTATCTTGCTCGCACAGAAATTCACCCCTGAAAAAGATCCCCGTGTAACTACGGCATTTCCAGCAGGCCTTGAGAGGGAAAGCAGTGTGGACTGTCTACAGAGAGGCACCTTTCCCTCACATCACTGCAGTAAAAGGCAAGAAGCTATAGTGAATACACTTCCCAAGACTGTTAAGGAACACAGAAACAATCCATTTTCATAGATTAAGAGAAATCTGGAAACTAAAGCAACTATTTTCTTCACTACCATAAAGATTTATCTGAAAAAACCCCTCAGCCTATGCTTATGCGGGAGAGACCTGATCAACTGCAATAGGAATCAAAGGCTGGGGGACAGTTGTTCTCTTCAGGCTCCTGTCTGGTTAGAGCTCAAATTGCAAGAATAGTCATGAAAGTGACCGTGACTCTTAATTTGACCTTAAAGCAGAGGTTAAAGTGAGCTCAGCAATAAGACCTCATCTCCTACTTGACACCTCTGTACCTAAGGCTCTGCAGGCAAAAGCCCTGACTCATGTAACTGAACAGTCCAGAATATCCCTACAGCTGGCTAAAGGAGAACAGACTGTAGGATTTTGTTGTGCAAGGAAATTACAGAAAAAATTCTGTGAATTTTCGGGAAGACAGATACTATCTTGAACACTATTTGCATTAATCTGAAGATCCACTTGAGATGGCCTGCCTGATCTTAATTGGAAACAGGTAATTAGTGTGGGTAGTCTGATCTACCTAGGATGCTTCAGAGGTAAATCTGTGTTTGGACTGAATTATCTGTCATACCCACTTAAATATTCAAAATCTGACTTAATATTTTTATCTATTCTGGTAGATTCTGGTGCTGTGGCAGGTGTGCAGACCTGTCCTGGCTGACCAAACTTGAATAATCAGCTACATTATTTGGGGACCACTGATGTGACTAAACCTATGACTTTCTTTTAATTTTTTTATCTTTTTTTTTTTTTTTTTTTTTTTTTTTTTTGCCTTAGCCTGTTTCCCTGATCTAACAAAGGAAATGTTCCTTTCCCTTCTATGGACAAAATCACCCTTGTTAGGAATGCCTGCATTAACTCAGAGACTTAAGAAAGGTACTTGAGGTAACAGCAGCAATCCCTGGTTTGTTGTTACACATTTTGTGAAATATTGAGGTCTAAAACCTCCCTTCCATAGGTAAGTGAATGATGTTGCCACTTGATGGTATCCCAGGTAACTTACTAGCACATACAGATGCAATACTGGCTTTACTTCAGCAAATAAGGCAGCTTTTGTTCCTTATGAAGTTTTTGATGGAATTGGACCCAGTAGTAAGACAGCAATCCTTTGTGTTTGCAGAAGCCATTACCATTCCCTAATTCCTGGAATGGGACACTGGATTATAGGCACCCATTGCTCAAGAAAGCAGAGCAGGGAATTATATATGGCTTAAACTCAGGAGTGTTGCCCCATCTTTTTTATGTTTCACAAGGAAAAGGGTTCGTAACAGGAAAAGAGCTTGATGACATGTTTTAAGAGTTCCTTTACTTTCCACATCACTGGAAGACACAGATGTCAACTTCACAGTGTATGATTTGTTAAAATGACACTCTTGTATCTTCTGTGTTTACAAGAAAAACCTAGATGATGCTACATATCATAGAATGGTTTGGGCTGGAAGGGAGGGAAAACACCCTGTAGTTTCAACCCCCTGCCCTAGGAAGGGATGTGGTCCCTTACAGCAGGTTTTTCAAAGCCTAGAACAGCCTGTTCAGCCTGGCCTCAAACAATTCCAGGGATGGGGCAGGCACAACTTTTGGGGGAAACCTCCTCCAGTGCCTCATCAGTCTCATAGGGAAGATTTAAAAAATAGTATCTAATCATAGTCACTGATGTTGCATTTTGACCTATTCAAGTTAATCCATACAACAGAAGAGGTGTTTCACAGCAGCTATTACTGAACACATAACAGTGCACATTCATAATGCCCATATAGGGGAAATTTTATATTTCATTAAGTTGCCATAGCTCTGATTGACATACTGGAGTACAAAACAAAGGACCATTTTTTAAAAAAGTCTCCTCCTTCCTGTCTCTTCTTCTAAGTTTCTCCTCCTTGGAAGTGGGGACACATTTCCAACCTGCTCCTATGTTATTATGCCCAGGAGTGTTTTCCAGTAGTCATCTCCTGCTTTCACAGAACTGGCTTCATAAAGGCAAACAGGAAAACACGTAAGATGGTGAAACATCTTCCCCCACAGGTAAAAGTGAATGTAAATGCTCTCAACACACGAGCATTTACAGGTGATGCTTGGGCATCCTGACACCACAGCTGCCTTTAACATGCTGCAATTAGCTTTGGCCAGGAAGAATACCCTCCTTCAAATGGAGAAAGTCTTGGCTGCAGGGAGAAAATTGAATGAGTTGTCTACTCGTGAATGTTCTTCCCATCTTTTTTCAGGTTTCTTGTAAGTTCTAAAGACTAGAATTTATTGTAGCTTGCTTTTAACCCACTCCATAATAATTGTTAAATCTTGCTTAGCTTCTACACTGAAACTACTTGTAAATACTTACTTAAAACCTGTTCACTTTCATACCAACAACCTTATTTTGAATGTGTGCACGATTAGTGTGGAGAATACTGAGAAATCCAGGCCAAGCCTTAAAAGCATTCTAAATGACTGAAGTCACTATTTAGTCTAACTTTCCTTTTTCAAAGCAGGAGTGCCAGTTGGCATCTTCTGTAGTGAGTGTTCTCTTCATACCTTTGTATGACTCAGTTACCAGTGACTAAAATAACCAGAAATGCTCCCCAGCACAATGCATGGACAGCATCCTAACTTTAAATATGTCCACACAAGCAGATAACCATGAGGGACTTTTCTCCTACGTGGAAACATACAAGAAAAGAGTGCCAGGAACTGGCAACAGTGTTTTCTAGGAAAAAAATAATAGGCAATTCTGCAGAAAAAAGCAGTATTGAACTCAAGTCTTTATACTGCTGTTCTTTTTCCAGAGGTATTTTCCCTGAAAAACAGCTCTGAAGCATTGCTGAGGGTATAAGAGGTACAGAATGGTAGCAAAGGTACCTTCCTCTATCTGTAACTTAAACACTTACATTATGCATATTCTTGAAACTGAGATGTGGAAAAGCCTGTCAGGGAGAATAGACTGGAATGATTCCCTGCTTCACTCCCATTCCTGTGAGAGCCAATTTGGGTGATTCAGTCAGACTCTCTGTATTAATGTCCAAGAGATGTTTGACACCTCAACAACTGCAGAATTTCCATGCCTTCCTCAGGCTGTATATTCTGATGCTTTCCTAACTGTACTGGTTTGCCAGCTTTCAACTAAAGCCTCATTTGTCTCTTTTGTGTCAGCTCTGCTGCTTCTGTTCCTCAGCATCTTTCTATTCTGTGTTTATCCACTGGTACTACATTCCCTTTTACTTTAGATAAAAAGCAAATATTTGTAAAAGCATGTCCTGTAACAGAACTGTAGAAAGCAACGGAAGTTTCATGATCCTTTTCTTGCCCTTGTCTGGACTCTCCACTTCATCAACTTCTTCCTCCAAGTACAATGCTCCAAAGAGAAAATAATTTTAGCAGTGGTGAGTGAAAAGGGATTGCTTCATGTATTTCACAGGATATATCATACACTAAAAATCCCATATCAATGGCTGTCTTTATTTTTGGAGTAGCATGATCCTGACTTAACAACTGTAACTCTCAGCATTTCTGCAGAGCTGCTCTGTAACTTACTCTTCTCTGGCCTCTACCTGTGGAACTCTTGCTCATGTGCAGCACCTTACAACAGTTCTTTGGGGAAGGAAAAAACCCACAAGTAAACGAGTACATTTAATTTTGCAAGTAAAGAGTATAAAATAAGTAATAATTTAAAAAGCCATTTCTGTTTTATATAAAAAGCCAGTTATTTCAAGTTGTACACATCAATGGGAACAGCACTACAGCCTAATGAGGAACAAATTCTATCCATAATTAAGACAGCTAGGACATACAAATATACATATCAGTACCATACTTAATATACTTCAGAAAAACTTCATTTATCCAAATAGCTGCAGCCTATTTTGCTTTCTCATACTCATTGTTTCCTAATGTTACTTTGCAGAGTCCTTTGTAACCTGGCTATGTTGGCATCCAAGGCTGCTAAGCTATTTTTAAAGTCCTCTTCATCTCGAGAAGTAAATGTTGAGAAAGAAGATGCGCTCCAGTCAGACCTCCCTGAGAAATCATCAAATGAAATGCAACTAAAATCAGCTGCTTTACTGCCTGATTTCTGAGAAACCCCTGCTGGAAATGGCACGGATGCACAAGGGTATGGACCAGGCTGAGGCTGGTCTGGTTTATCCATGAAATCCTTCGCAGCCCCACTTGGAATGCCTCTTGGTCTCACTTGGTCTTTGTCTCCTTCTGGCTTCGCTTTACCCCCTGTAACTTCAAGCGTGTTTTCCACAGTCTTTTTCACATTGTACCCAGCATTTAATTTATCCAGTAGAGTTGGATCCTCACATCCATACTGCTGCACAGAGCTTGGGAGCTCACAGTTGTAATCCAACCTCTGGCAAGCCCCTCTGCTCTGGGATAGCACACCATTTCTTCCAGAGACTGGCTGCTGTTTTTTAGAGGCACTGTTAGTCAGTGGAATATAAATTGTCTCATCCAACTTGGTTTGGTCATCTAGTAAAGTTCCAGAATCACTCCCTATTTCTGCATCTTGCTTCAATGGAGCTGGTGGTCCTCTGGGAGCTGATGTTTGTTCTTCTGTGAATGTACTGTTAATTTTACTTCTATCAGCAGCAAACTTTTCATAGGACAGATTTTGCATTTCTACTTCTCCAATTTTATTTGAGAACTGAAGATCCGTATCTGTCAAAATATGATCCATCTCTAATGTTTTAAGGTAAGTCATTACTGAAGTACTCCCAGGAAACAGCTCAGGTTGCATCTGCTTTTCATGGTCTTCCAAAAGAGACTTTGAGAGAGCTTTTTCAGGTTTGGATCTAACATTGTCCCCTGTGAGGTCAGACAGAAGCTTGGCCATGCTGCCCTGCAAGGTTCTGTTAGGGTAAAATCAACCAAGCAGATTCAAAATCAGTCACCAAAAATAAATAGTTAGAAGCTTTTCTACAGAAACAAACAACTAGATTTATCAGGCTGTGGCAAAGTTGCAATGCACTTTCTAGACATTGTTATAAAATGCAGTACAAATGTGAACCAATTCCAAATTTTTTGAATTCTTCTTCAGCTCACTGTGGCTAAAAAGTAACAAAAATAGCACAATCCAATGAAATTCTCCAGATTATTCTTGGTGTACCCACTTTGAGCAGGATGAAATAAATCGATGCCAAGAAACTGCTACAAAGTGGATAGAAGCAGTTACCAAAATCACTAAGAAAGGTTTTCTGAATTATTCTTCCCATTGCTTCTAAATAAAAAAATAATAAAATAAATAATTCTTCTAACTTACTGCTCTGCCCATCAAAAGAGATGAACGTTTCAATGTTCATGTCTTTAGCATATACACACACATGTGTAATGTGAATCATTCTACTACCACCTGGTGGTCAGCACAGCATAGAAGTATCTAAACTTCCACTGAAGAATTTCAAATGTTTATTCAAAATATTCTACTGTTCCAGTCAGTCCAACTAAAAACATAACTGAGAACAGTTTTGTTTCCTCTGCACAACATATCCAAAGCAATTGCAGATCCACAGCACTATGCAGCTGCAAAACGCTATTTATATCTCCCAGCTTGCCACTATCCTCAGCATAAAAGAACAAGCTAAAATAAATTCACACCAATAGTACTTCCTGGCTAATAGATCCTTACAGATGTAATAGATCTGCTATTAGGAGTTAAGACTTCACATAAGTTATGGCAGATAATATTTTACTTTACCACAGAATTCAAGTCACAGACTATGACAACTCCATTTTAAAACAAAATTATAGCAGCATTGTAACAAAATGAACTGCAAAGAGAAGGTTTGGCTTATGTGACCTCCCACCACCACGGTACAAAGACTACAATAATCCACAGGATGGAAAAAAACCCCTAAAACCCAAAGGAATAAGAAAGATTTTTAAAAAAGAAAAATAATGTCATGAGGCCAAATAGCCAGTAGTACCTGGTTAATTCCCTCAATCTCTTAACTTCTGCATCACGCTGACGTAATGTTATGCCCAAAATCTTGTTTTCTTTCTCTGAAGCTTCCAGCTTCAACTGAAGGCTCTTCACAGTTCCTAATGCCTCTTCCACTTCTGAAATGCCAACAAGAACTTACATAATTACTTATTTTAACTTTTAAAATACTAAACAAAGAATAACCAAATTGAAAACACGCACCAATCTTGAGCTTGGTGGACTGGATATCATAATGCTGTTTGTTTTCTAGCAATTCTTCTTCTTTATCTTGAATACCTTTTACAAGGTGTTTATTTTCTTCTTTCTGACTTTCTATTATTTTCAGTAGTTCTTCATTTTTAGACTGCAGTGAATCAAGGCCTTTCTGGGATTCTTTCAATTGACTCTGGAGCATCATATTCAAGGACTGCAAAGAAACCACTACCAAAAGTAAAACAAAAAGTTTTAGTGTTTTGTGTGGTAGCTTGAATTTCTAAACCAAACTCTTTAAATTAGCTTGGTAATATGAATTTTGGCTAAGACAGAAGGGTTGCTTTTTTTGCAACAAGACAAAGCTCAAGCTTTCTGCTTAATTATTTAATCAGTCATCTTCATTTTCCGAGGCACATAAGGAAAAATAACCTGCTTGGCTGCTGAAGAGCCAAATCCCACATCTCAGTATGTGTAACCTAAAAAGGCCCAACAGTCCATGCAAATGCAGTTCCAGCACTAAACCCATTTAGTTCAGCTACTACTAAAGGCCACAATATATACAGACATCTGAAACTACAGATCTATAAATAAAAAAAATAATATCTATGGTAATAAAGCTTTAATAAATATGGCTGTTATGGCTGTTATGGCTAATATGGCCCCTATCAAGAAACATTATTGGTACTTTACATTCATAGTTGCAGCTCTGTCCAGATGTCTTCTCACCGCTTTCTTGTTCCCTGAGTTGCTGGTTTAACATTCTTAGTCTCCTAAACATGAATTGTGAAAAAGAACAGATTCAGTAGTATTAGAATACAATCAAAAGCACTGCACTTTAAATTAGTTTGGTAAAAAGTTGTTTTTGAGATTTAAATGTCAGGGAATATTTCAGAAATATAAACAAGTCTTAATAACATATTTTTCTTACATTCTGGTACTTCTTCAATACAGAAGACCCTTTCCAAGTATCTGATAAATACCTGGTATATTTCCAAGTGTCTGATAAATACCTGGTATGTAACCCTCTTCTGAAGTAAATGCTACCCAGTTATGTGAGAACCCCCTGAAATGAGAGACACTTTTGCATTTGAAAATAAACTACAAAAAAGAATATGAGCAAGCTAACTATCTTGTTAGCGCAGTTTTCAGAGCGATGCATTCACCCCACCCAGTCAAAGGCCCTATCATGAGGTGACTAATACTACCAAAATACCAAAGTCATGCTATGTGTTATTGTTTTTTAGAGTGTATGGCCTTATCAGCACACTTTCTAACTCACAAATATCGCACAGACAAGAAGGGAAGAGCCTTAACAAAGGCAATTTAAACCAGAGCAGTTAGAGCTGCTTCAGGTGCAGCTGCAGTAAGCACAGGCTCACTGAGGAGCTCCCCACCTGCGCAGCTGGGCATTCTCACTGCGCAGAGGCTGCAAAGCCAGAGCTATTTCAGCTTGCATATTTGTGCTTCCCACCACAGCTGGGAGCAAGGATACAGAGTCTTCTACTTCACTCATCAACCTCAGCATTTCTGAGTCACCTGCAAGAAGTGAGGGAAAAAAGAGACTCCATAAACCGATAAATTTGTAATATAACTAAAGCTTTACATGTGATTAAGCAATCTGCAAAATTATTTAATAGTATCTGGGGGTTTTTCCCCTCAAGAAAACTTCATCTTTAACTACATTTATTTAAAATTGTTGAGCTTGAATAAGAAAACTATGCTTTACAGCCTCAATAAAACACAACCCACCATCTTTCCAACCAGCCTAGGTGGGACTGCTATTGCAATTTGTCCACACCAGGACCCTTCTCAGGGGAAAGCTCTTTATGTGGAATAACAACAATCTTTATCTTGCTGTCATAAGATTAACATATTTTAAAAATAATTTAATACTTATCCAGAGTGAATCCTGAAGGTTTTACAGTTGTGAAAAAACACAGTAAGATGTCACATATCTGACACATACAACTTCCAGAAACTGAAGTTATTCACTTCTTTAATCACGCTCTTGTGTTATTTCTATGTAACAACTCTACTGCAAAATGAAATTGTCCTCACCTTGATCTGTTACCAGTGCTCTGAGCTCACCCATAAGATATTTTACAGTCCTAACCTTATGGGCTGTTTCTTCTGGACTTTCTTTTCTAGATTTTAGAACTTTCTTCACATAACTTGTCTTACAGCTTGTATCTTTCACTGGATCCATGTCAAGTACATCCAATTCATCTTCTTCACTGACCATGTCCTCACTGTGCTCCTCAGGAGTATCCTCCTCTGTGTCACATAAGCCATCGTGTTTTGCTGGACAGTGATGATGGCCCCTCTGTTCAGTCCTGCCATTCAGCATTTCATGGGATTGTAACAGGGCTTGTATGCACCGCACCAAATCTGCTTCTTTCATCTGCTGCTCTTGGCTTGGGGCCACTTCTCTGGCACAAGATGTTGGGACCAATGCAGACACTGAAGGGGTTGATGCTCCCAGTGCTGTACAGGGGATCACACCAGGAAGAGCAGCTCCAGACTGTGTTTGTGCAGCAGGAGCAGCAGAAACCACAGGGCAAACCACAGGTCCTCCCATTTCTGGCACACATTCATTGGCACTGTCTACAGGAACACCCTGCATAAAAGATATTCTAATTCAATAAAAAATAAACATGATTTTTAAATCTATATGAGAAAAACCCCAAACAGCACTACCTTTGTCTGACTCAATGTAGCTTGTTCATTCTTTGCTAATTATAAGAACAACTACTCCTGTATAATAAGGAACACTTAAAATGTAAATCTGATTTCGATTACCTTTAATGTTATTGGCAACATTAAAGCACAGTTCTTTTACAGCAGTTCTGCAATGAAAACCCTCAGCAGTTTCTTGAAAGCAAGCAGAAAGGGAAGAAAAGAAATATAAAGGACAACACTGTTACCTTTCAGTATTTTAAATAGATGAATTTTTAAAAAGCCAAGTTCACCACTAGCTACACATGGACTGCCTGCAGATGGAAGATTAATCTACAGTCTTACAGATTCAAGGTAGACTCAAGCCCTTTGCCACATTTCCTGAGGTGGCAGCTGGTATTCTCCATCTATTCTATATCCTGAAATACACAGACATTTTAACATGTGGCTCTAAGATAATACAGCATGTCTGAAGAAATAATTGCCTTGATCATTGGCAGGGAAAGCTCCATATGATATATGAGTTCTTCTGCCAGGAGTTGCTTAATGATCCTAGTGTGCATTACTGAAAATGCAATTAACAGTAATCAATAATTTCCTGCACTTGCCATGTTTACTGTCCTTTACAGAATTCCCCAGACAGAAGCAAGCAGCCAGCTGAAATGCCTCTAATTTCATTTTTTGGTGTCTACATAAAATGTAGACACCAAATGTTTTGGTGTTTTGAATAGCAGTGTTTTGTCTGTGCATCACTACTGTTTTAAATACACAATTTTTTAAAAGGAAAATTATTAGGAAAACTTACCCAAGGAAATGTATGAATAAGTAGGCAGTGCTAATTCAATGTTTATTGATAGTGAGAAACAAACTTTTACTTACTGACTGAGTGGATAAGGGGTTAGCTGAATGCTGCAGGGACAGTGCTGATGTAGAGGTAGGTAACTGATAAGTCAAAGCTGTAACATTTTGACATCCTAAAATAAAACAACATTTATAGATCAGGGCAATGTGGGAAAAACTCATGCAGTTAAATAGTCAATTCTACATTAACAGGTCCACTAACCCTGATTTGAGGTAGGAGAAGAAGTTACAGCAGGATTTCCATTACTCTTCTGTGGGGATTGGCCAGTTATCAAAGACATCTGAGTTTGCACATGCTCATACAGCTTCTGATATGACCCTGGAACACTGCAAGGCACATTAATTGGTTGAACCATCTGGTTCTGTGCTGCACTGGAAAGTTCCTTCTCAGTAGAAGGTGTGGTAGATGAGGCAAATTTTCTATTTGATACTGGCACTGTAGAAAAAGAAAGAACAAAAAACTCCAGTTGAAGGTGCCCATCTTCCTGGTCTACACAAACCCACTGTCTGGCAGATTCTGGAAGGCTCCCTTGGAAACAGAAACAAAGATCCTATGGCCCAGGATGCCAGCCAGATTTTGATTAATCTGCAAATGAATCCATCCATTTTTTCCTTCCAGATAGAGCAACCTAAACCAGTTGGACAGGCAGCTGTCCTTGAAGGATGCACAGAGACTTAACCCTACAGAAGGCCAGTTCTAAAACAATTCCTGAAATCTCTGCTTAGGTAAAATTAAAACTCTGTAATTTTACAGTGCTGGGAAGATATCAGCTACATCCTCACTTCCTACAATTCCCAGTGGGCATTCTGCTACACACCTGTCTATAGGCAGGAATAATCTAATCTCACCTACTGGATTAGAAACTGCACAGAAAAAACAGGGTGTATAGAGGCAGAAATGATAATAAATTAAATATTTCCCCTGAGAGCAAGTCAGCTGACAGCACTCCATCTACCATTCCATTCAGTGCTTTAGCCACTAAACCATCTGAGGTCTTGTCATTTCTAGCCACACTTCCCCATTTCCACAAATCCTTCTTTGAGAAAAGCATGGCTGGACACTGAACTTCAGGCCACTTTCTAGCTGTGGATCCTAAACCGAGACCAGGGACTGCAACACTTCCCTGTCCAAGAGGAACAGGGAAAGGGTATTATCGTTCTCCACACTTCCTACCAGATAAACCTGATGAAGTTGATATTTGTAAACATACTCAACTTTCTTCCTTGTACCTGAAGTTTAAACACTTGTGAATTTCAGTAATTGTTTAGTACATTTAAGTTTAGTAAACTTATCTTTCTGTGGAAGATTTAGTAATCATAATCTTTCTGTGGAATCAACCCAGGATCAACCTGTAACAAATGGCAACAATCATGTGAAGCCTTGATGAATCTCACTAAGTTCAGGAGCCTTTCAAGGTTGCTTGAACAGAAGAAATAAATCAAGCCTAAGAAAGCCCACTTACCAATTTCTTTTTGGACAGGGGCAGGAGTAATGATTCTTTTCAACCCTTTCTTTTTGGAAGTATTTCCTTTGGTTAGCAAAGGCTTGGAAGTAAATTTAAAGGTAGTTGTTTTCCCAGGTTGTTTATGGACAGTCTCTCTTCCTAGTATTAATTGAAAGAAAAAGTGGTCAGCAAAACAAATCAAGAGTTTTAAAAAACTAAAAATGTAACTTGTGTTTTCAATAGGTACAACCTGTAGCTTCCTTTTGTAAAATATTCTTCAGTAAAGCTGCACAATGGTCAAGTCCATTTTGAATAGCATCAACCTGCACAAAGAGCACTGCAGTGAGTAAATGAGTAGTGCTGTTTTCTTTCAGTAAACCAAGATGCTGTTTTAGAGGTGAGTGTACTCTGACCTGCTACCTGACAAAGAACAACTCATAACAAAAAAAAAAAAAAAAAAATCATTTCCCATGCACTACTTTGCAATTACATGGAAGTTTGCAAACACACAGATTCTGCAAAATAACTAAGTTGTGCTGTTGCACTAGTATCCATTTGCTTAATTCTTATTTCCTGTCAGAACCAAACTCACTGGTCACAAAGCCCATTTGCTCCTATCTGCAAGATGCAGTACAGACACTCTTGCTTGCCTTGCAGAGCAATTTCAGGTTCAGATGCAAATTAATTAGAATCTAAATTAATCTGGCTTTCTTCTGTTACTCAAGGTATTCCAATTTCCCTTCTCTTTAGATAACAGGGATGACTGTGATAAAGAGCCATTTAATTACCTGATTGGCAGATGCAGTGGAATAGACTTTTACATCAGAATTACATCCTTTCCTTAAGCCAAACCTGAAAAAGTGAAATTCACTGTTTATGCCACCTCCTTAATGGGAAACAAAGTAAAAAAACACTTACTTTCATTCGATAATAGCAAGCAAAACAAACTTAATTTCATCACGAAACAAAATAACTTTCTATTTCTGAAAACTTTGCAAGGCTGCAACATGTTAAGCAGATAATAACAATTTCTGTCAAAGTAGAATTCAGTCTCTACTCGGTCTTCTCTACAGATAGTAATTATATAAATTCAGTCTTTTTATAAATAAAAGACGAAGAGTGAAATCTGTATTTTTATATGCAAAATTTCTATTCAGTTTGTGCCTGTCTGTCCAAGCTGCTTAGAACCTTTCAGTTTAAAATGTTTTATATATACACACAGAGATTTTTTTGTTCAAATTAGGTATGACAAGTATAAGGCTCCAAAATGCTCACATACACACTCAATTTAAAACAGTAATAATAAGGTCTTACTGATTTCTTCCATTTGTTAGTTTAGTTGCTCCTGACAGCCTTCCAGAAGACAGAGCCTGTTGATTACAGAAAAACACCTTGATTTTCTTAAAGTATTTTCACAACACTTGAAGACTACTATTGCCCACCAATCCCAAGAACTTTTGCCAAGGTGGAACAGTTCAAGGGACGTTACAGCTCTCAAGCCAAGGGTGCAACTGCTGCCAGTAGAGCCTCAGACTTGTGGGTTTCATTTCACGAAATATGCCTTGACAGCAGGATGCTTTGTTAATTTCCACAGCATTCTACAGACACAGCCACTCACTTAAGGACTCTCCAAGAGCTGATGTACAAATGTGTTTCAAATGGAAACCATGCTTGAGAAATACAGACCTGAACTACAGGGACTTTAAGAATCATCGTTGGCCAGAGCACACAGCACAGGAACACAGTCACAGAATCACAGCATGGGTGAGGCTGGAAGGGACAGAGCAGCTCAAGCAGGGCCATCCCAGAGCACATGGCACAGCTCTGCATGCTGACCTGCTCCTGAGCATCTCACATCCTCTCTGGACAACCTGATCTTCCTCGTGTTCACGTGGAACTCCCGGTGCATCGGTTCCTGCCCACTGCTTCGTGTCCTATTGCTCGGGCCCACCGAGCAGAGCCGGCTCCATCCGCCCACACCCCCCTTTAGCCATTCATACACATGGGTAAGATCCGCTCCCAGTCATCTCCTCTCCAGGCTGAACAGACACAGCCCCTTCAGCCTCTCCTCTTTAGGGAGATGCTCCAGACCCCACTCATCGGCGTTGAATTCCGCTGGAGCCACTCTGGAGCCCTCGGGCAGAGAGTCAGGCCTGGAACCGCACGCAGCGCCCCAGGACTACTGTCAGGTGGCTGCGGTGCACACCGGGCTCGGCCTCGGAAGGCCCGACCACGCGCAGGCATCGTTCCGCGGACCCGGGGGGGATCCCCCGACACCCCCCACGCCCTCCCCCCACCCGGGCTCTGGCGAGGAGGCCCCGATCGAGAACCGCACCGCGCCCCGCCCGTCCCCCCGGCCCTCACGCACCTTGCGGGGCCGCGCAGCGCCCGCCGCGGCCATGGCCCAGCCCCGCCCACACCGCGCCGGCCAATCACCACCCGGTCCGCACGGAGGGGCGGGGCCAATGCGGGGGCGGGGCTAACGACCCCGCCTCGCGGCGCGCCGGCGGCCGCGGGCGCGGGAACGGGAAGGAGGTGCGCTGGGCAGCGCGGCCCCGGATTGGCGGAGAGCGGGCAAGGAGCGGACCAATGGGAGGCGAGCGGGGAAAGGGCGGGGCTTAGCGGGCCGTGAGGGGCGGAGCGCGCTGGCCCCGCCCCGGCGCTCCCTGAGGGGACGGGCCGGCGGGGCTGCGGGCTCCGTGCGGTCAGATAATAAATGGGAACCCGAGCCCTGCAGGTGAGTTGTCACAGAGCCACCGAAGGGTTGGAAGAGACCTCCCCGCTCATGGAGTCCAGCCTGTGACCGAACACCACCATGTCAGCCAGACCCTGGCACTCAGTGCCACCTCCAGCCTTTCCTTGAACACCTCCAGGGTCCGCTGCTCTACCACATCCCTGCGTAGCCCGTTCCAATGTCTAAGAACCCTTTCAATTAAGAAATGCCTTCTGCTGTCCATCCTGAATCACCACTGGCGAGCTCTGGTCTATGTCTTGTAAAAAACACGTTCACACTCCTGTGAAAAAGTTTTAAGAAAGGACAATTGGAGACAAAGATAAGGCAAAGATTATTATGGCCAGGTGCATCTTGGCACTCAGGCAAGAGCACATTGTTATCTTCAGAGATACCCTTTAAATACTTTTTCCCTTACATCAACCTGTTGCATATTTATAGACCCTTATGCATACATGTTCCAAGAATTGTTTAGCATATCTTCTCCTTGGATCCACCTTTCTAGAGAATGTGTATTCCTTGGTTGCACTTTTAACAACCACATCACCTTTTTTAACAGCACCTTCAGTTTTGGCCCCAGCCAACACTTCAGACAGTGAGTGCTGATATTTGGCATATTTGTAGCTGGTGTCCTCATCCTGTGTTCATTGGATATTATCCATCCAAGCAGGCATCTTAACATATGCATACTTTTATCAGCTATTTCACTACTATGCCTAAGCCCAATTAACAACAAAAACAAAGTTACTTTAACACCACACATACAGAATCCGTTTTAATACTTGCAAAAAGCCAATATTATAATATGTATCCATAACAGTCCTCTTGTCCTGCCTGGCCCTTCTAGGCCTGCCTGTGCCACAGGGGCATAAAGGTGAAGCAGGCTGACCTGGGAAAGGAGCTGCTGGATCATGGTGTACAGGCTGTATCTGCCAGTTCTTGGTCCTGCACGCCGGCTCCCAGCTTGTTAAACCTTCTGTGGCATTCCCAGAGAACACCTGTGTGCACGGACCATCAGGGGTGGTGCCTCACGCTCCACACTCACAAACACGCACAATGTTTATCACTGGCATATCAGTATTCTGCATTTCCTTACTTTTATTAGCTGAAGAAATAGACCTTGTGAACACACAGAATTGGAAGCAATTACATTTACTCAGGCTTAAAATGTGGTTGCATTATTATGCTATTAAGGCTACTACAGCAGAAGCGTGTATAAATATTCAACATCTCTGTTCTCCCAATGTGTCAATTCTGTTGTTATTACTATGTTAACATTTACAGTGAAACTATGACAAAATTGAATTAAAAATATATTGTGAATATATTTATCATCCTGTCATGAAAAACCCCAAACAAAACAGTAAAAGAGAAGGATTTTCTGGCAGGAATTTAGGGACTTCTTCAATTCTTCTCATTGGAAAAATAATAATTATAAGATCACTGTAATAGAACAGCTGAAGGAATGAATATAAACTAACAAGATAAAAGAGAACAATGAAAAAAGCTCAAAAAGATGTGTGGCAACTACCAAATTAGAGCCAGAGCCATTGGTATACTTTCTTTTTAAGGTAGTTTCTGGAAGTTTATGGATTAATTCTTACTCAGCTGATAGATGTGGGTGCAGTATTTTAATAAGCAAGAATTATTCAAAGGTGTTTAAAAACAGGTAATGTAAAAATCCCAATCTGCCCTCAATCCCATCCTTTGGTTTGAAGACACACAGACCAGCCAGGACTTCATTTTTTCATGTGAATGAAAATGAATTCAGAATCAGGGCCCATTCTTGCCACCTGAACCGTTTTGAAACTACAGGCAAGATTGCCTTATAAATAATTTTGAAAAATGCAACCACAAGGATTAAACATTCAATAAATAATTAAAATTCTCATGGTTACAGAGCTCCAAGTTGTCACTCTTAAAAGACAAGGACAAGCTGTTATGAGACTCATGGTAGAACTGCAAGGGTTTGCAGCAGTGTATGCTGAGCACAGACTCACCCAGCAGAAGATGGATACCTTTTCTGACACTGGCTTTCTTTACTGAAACAGTGTGGGGAATCACTGAATATCTCTGGACCTGTCTGGTTGTTGTGGTAAAATGGAATTTATAAAAAAAGATTCCTCTTTGTCTAACACTGAAATGCTTCAAAGTCATGAGCTGCATTAATATATAATATTATAGTGTTACTTGTATTTATAATCAAGGTATCTTTCAGAGAGAAAAGTTAATTCCATTTAGTGAAACCATTTTTATCTTTTCCTCCTGTTTGACAGATAACTAACATTACTCAAACAATTCCAGGACATGGTTTTGGATATGACTGAAGCTTTTGTGAAAGAAAACTGACAATCTTCCAGGTTTCACCTGAAATAATATGCTAATGTCGATTAGAAAAGAAGAAAAAAAAAAAGCTGGCAAATGTGAGATAAATAAAAGCATAGTAAATGTGGAAGAAAAGACTCAAACATTAGCCAAGGAAGAGCTGCCTGAATGATGAATAATTAAAACATACATGTGGTTGTATTCGCAATCTTAATGCTTGATGTGCTGTCCATATCGCGTGAAGCATCACTGAAAATAACAAAAAGCTTGTTCTTACCCTAAATTATTTACAGAGTGAGTTAAAACACCAGGGTCTTACAAAAAACTCTGTACAAGACTGATGTGCTTAATAATGATGAACAAATACACACACAACACAAGCTTTTGAGGAGCAGAGGTCTTTGAGGGAGCAATTCTCAAATAAAGTAAAACAATGCTCCTTTGTTGTAAGAAGGAGAGAAAGTGAAGAAAATGAAGCTAATAAATGTGAGAGAAGACACTCATCAATCAATCAATCAGTTAATCAATCAATCAAAGTTTCATCAGAAAAGGGGTCTTTTCCAGTACCTACCTAGGAAAACCAAGGCAAGTTCACACTCAGTGTCAATCTGAAAGTCTTTTGCTACCACTACTAAAAAGATCTATTGATGTAATTAAATACTAACCTAAGCATGACTGAGCATCAGCACAAACTAATGTTAAACTTCCCTTTGAGCTTTCAAAAAAGTTGTGTGGTCTTAACAAGGGAGCATTTCACAAAATAAGGAACTTTTTATAAGACAAGTAGGGGAATACCAAGACAAGCAGGAATACCAGTCATTATTGTTTGATATTTTTTTGGTAGTTTTCCAAGTCCCTGTAAGTGTAGAATTAGGGAATAAAGCTACATCTTGGCTAACAGAAAGCAAATTAACAGATTTTTGTTTATCCACCTATCCTTCAATCTACATAGAGACAACAGAAAAGAGCAGGTGAATAGCAATGAATATGTAGCTAAGAAAGAAACCTATAGAAACTGATTTTTTTTCTTTGTAAAAGTCAGGCTTAAGGGGTGTCTTGACTACAGTACAATATGATTAGAGGAAGCAGAAGTTTAATAGAGAATGTTTCACTTGGATAGGTAGAGCTATAACGAGGAGGTTAAGTTTGGTATATTATGGACCCTAGAACTGAGGTGCAATTGTAAAAGAGACTTCCAAATTATCTACACTAGATTTTCAATGTCTCATTCCAATTTCAATTATGCATAGTGAAAGCTACAGCAGGACTTGCTGCATGGGAGACTTCTGGTCTCAGTGGTTCACAAAACCTGCCACCAAATTTTTATTTTCTGATGTCTTTGGAATTAATGTGTCTATAAATGATGGATTTCTTCTTCATATTATGTAAATATAGAGGGGGAAAAATAACTTGGCTTTGGGCTGTTGCCCATATTTAAGTGAGGGATCTTATATAAAACTCATTAAATGCTCTTCATCCTGGTGAGTTGATACCAGGACAAGATCAGAAGGCTGTTGAGTTATGACTTGTAGGAGACATCAGTAAGAGTCGAGCTGTTGTGGCCTCTCTGAGCTGATGAAGGTGCCACGCCCAGAGTGCTCAGACAGGTTCTGGCAGCAGGTGACACTGTGCTGCCACAGGACTGGTGCAAGAGGCTTGACTTCCACGAGATGGCGGCACGTTCACATGAAAATGCTCTGCGCTGGCCCTGAAAGAGATTGGCATTTCCATTCGATAAATCCAGGAACATCTTGAGTTAAGGAATAATAGAATTTCATAGTATTTCCATGGTATTTCCTAGAATCTTTGTCATTACTTGTCTTTTCAGGCAATCTTACTGGCAAGAGTAATGTTTTATTAGTAATGTGAAAAATAGGCATTTTTACCTGAAGCACTATTTATGTGTTGCTCTACTAAATATAAAATCTACTGTGACATCAAACTGATCTTTAAAATCACATAGACAACTTTCACGGTATGCTGGTTTAATTGGAGATCTAGAATCTGGTGAGTTTAGGGGAAAAACAAACTAACAAAAGATTATTATCTCAGATACTAATTTTCATTCTAAGTTATGAAACGAAATTAAGCACTAGAGGAACAGTAAATAAAATACCTGAACAGAATTGTCTCTAATTAGAGCATTTGTTCAAATTACCCATGAGGCAGGTTTTGGAACTAGTACTAGCAGTAAGAGTATTGAGTTCAAAGGTCAATGAAATTGGTTCCACCAAGTTTAAATCCTGTAACTTTTATTGTTTTAGGAGAAAATTTATAGATAAGAAAGTTGTAATATCTAGGAGAATTAAAAATAATATACTTGTGTTGCAAACAGCCAGCACAGCTTTAACCACAAATTTCTGCTTGAAGCTTTAACTTCCATTTGAGCTGCACCAGGCCATTCAGATGAACTCAGGGGCTCCTTACAAGCTGAATGACTCTGTGATTCTGATTCAAAACCTTTTCCTTCTACTTTTTTTTTCTTCACATCCACTTTTGATTATCTCAGTGTAATCTCTTGCCTTGCCATGTCAAGGCCGAACCTTATTTGAATTAAAGTTTTCGGCTGGAAATAAAACTGGCTATACTGATATAAAAACAGTGCTATAGCCAGTGATCTGTTAATCCTCCTCATGATCCCACACAGAAATTATGGGACTGTATATGTAAATGTGTACCTAACTGTGCTAAACTGGAAGAGTGAGAGGTCCTTTCCAATCAATACCTCTAACTAGACACATTAGCACTGCAACCTGGTTGTTTTCCACTGATAACAGAAATTCACAAATACATTTTCCTCTCTCTATTGAATAGTTAAGAGAATTGAAGAAGTCACACATTTAAGTGCTGTGAGATGGATGTAGGTACTTTTCTGAATCCATAGTGAAACCCATGACTGTATTTCCTGTGTTGTCAACATTAAGTGACAAGCTTTTAAATTCTGGTTTCTTGAGGATATGTGAGAAGACTGCAGTTTGCTTTCCATATGTATTGACTATCAATTGCCATTAGATCCAAACGCATTACCTGCCCTTTGGTTTTCTTAGTAACTGAAAACACATGTTGTGGTACTGACTTCCCCTCATGTTCTTGGGTTTCTTTGATAGAGGCTGCCTGAATATGAGGTAGTGTGGAAAGATGCTGATGTTTCCTTTGACACAAGAAGTTTGCTCCACTCTTCTGCATTAGCCATACAAAATCAGAGTGAGTGAGGTATAGAAAGACAGAACCAGGATATTGGTTCAGCAATCAGTCCTGGCTGCTGAGTGATGCTGGAAACAAGGGAAACCTTTTGTGATCACACTCACAGCACAGGCACAGCCCTGCAGAAACAGCTGTAGTAAACTGTTACATGAAGCCTACAGCTTTGTCCCTGTCTCTCCAGCTGTCTTGCCCAATGCCTAATTTGTTGTCAATTGTCTGGAAAGGAAAAAGCTATTACAAATATTCTTGCCTCATTGATCCTTTAAAGAAGATAGTCAAAGTAATTCCTAAAAAAATATTTCCTCCTGACTTTTAGCGGTTACCTGGTTAAAAACTTTGATCTCCTTTTTCAACATAAACATCAACACAAAATCACAATATAAAACATACTCACTCAGGACAACATGGAAGGATGAATAAACTTTCAAATCTGAGCAGGTTATATGACAGGGTTAAACACTTCAGCCACTCGGTTCTTTCACTAAAGTGTCCAATATTCCTTGCACTCTCTGATAAGTCTTCTGGGAGACTGAGTGCCTCCTACATGCAAGCCAGTCCAGCTACTGACAATATATCTCTCCCTTCCACCTGGAGATAAGCACAAATTAGAAATGCATCACAGGAAAAATGCATCCTATTTGCCTCCATTCAGAGGATGAAAAAATTTTCTGTAATCCAATATCGTCCCCTAAAATAATTGAATTTGTCTTGACCTAGGCTTTTCTTTTTGAGGTGTGCTGTGATATTTGGGGAGCATCAGTGACATCAGAGACTAATGTGATGCCCAAAGTACATATTTGTTGGGTACATTTAAGAAAGATTATAGCAAAAATACTCCACAGATAAAGTGGGAGGATAAAGTGGAAGCAGATAAATTATTATAAGTCATAAAAATACATTGTTAATTTTATAATGCATAAAATTAGCAGCGTGAGTGCAGAAAATAGCTAGTTCTGTAACGTCTGGAAGGATGTTAATTTTACAGAAGCGTGGCCTGGCTATAGTTTTATATTTGTTTCTGGACATTTAGCCATACATATTCTTTCTTCGGCAATGGGGATATGACTTGGGGGAGAAAGTGATCCGAGTATGAAAAACAGGAATCTTCAGGGCCAGAGAAAGCACAGCTGAAGAAATAATCTACCTTCCACTCTACAGAAACAGCTAATAGATCAGTATTCACCATCTCTTGTACTTATATTATCCATATAGAATATTTATAGACATATGGGTGGAAGCAAATAATCCAAACTAAAAATGTAGTCAGTGCTAACAGTATTACTGTAGAATAAGAAGCCTATGGATGTAAATTAGCAATGTTAAACATATTTGCCCCAGAAGTGGGGAAGATATCTCTTGCTTTTTGATTCAGGACCTTTAGAGCTCTGGTGTGATCTCTTTTCATTCTGTCCAAGGCATCCTTCCTGATGTCTGGGAAACATCACTGTGGGCCATGGCAGTTGTACAATAGAGAGATTCAGATCTCTGGCATCAAACTTGAGATGTCAAAACAAAGAAGGCAAGCCTAGAGGCCACCTGGTCTCTTTTGCCCCAAGGCTGGATCAGAGGTGTCTCTGCCCATCCTGCCAGGAACCTGCTTTTGAAGACCTCCAGCCTTTCTATGTGGCATTCCATGTCCTGCAATCCTGAGGGCATCAGTGGCCCTAGTGGTTCTGCCCAGCCATCCTTGGAAAAGCCCTCATGCCTGCCCTTGCCCAGGGACTTTTATTTCAGCCCAGCCTAGGGCCATCAGTCCCTGCCCCAGCAATGCCATAGGGTGCCAGGCTCAAGCCACAGCCACGCCTTTCTTGGCCATGTGCCTTCCTGATCCCAGTCTGCTGGCTGGCTCTTGACTTGGCCTTGGATCTGCTGCATCATCAGAACTTGCCAGATAATGCTGTCTTGAGCTGCCTTGAGCTGCCTCTCCTGGCCTCCCCTGATTCCTTGCTCAGGGCAGTGGGATGGGCCCTGGTGGGGGGGGGGTCTCTGCCCTGCCAGTTGTGGAACTGGCATCCCTGGCATCCCATGACTGAGGGAGCAGCTGGCCCTTGCGCACTCAGAGTTACCACCCTTCTGAGCAATCTATTGCAATGCTTCACTGTGAAAAAGTTTGTCCTGCTCCTTTCTTAAATCCTTCTGTATGGATTCAAACCTACTGTTTTATTTTATATTCTTCCTGAAATTGGAGAGCATAATTTCCCTTTCTTCTTTGCAGTAGTGTTTTAAAGATTTCAAGGCAATTACTATGTCATCATTGGTACTCCATTTTTTGTGCAAACACCCTGAAATTGCTCAATCCTGCCTATGTGTTGTGTTTCAAAAAACTTTAGTTACTCTTGTCTGAAGACTCCAGCTGATATGCATCTTTCTTGAAATATAATGCCCAAAATGGGATAAAACACTTCAGCTGAGACTTTACCAATGCTAAGAATAACAGGATTACATCATCTGTCTATAAATGTTACCCCTGTTTATATTTCTTAGTACAGTGTTTTTCTCTTTTGCAACAACAGTGTCATCATCTAATGCTGAACTTGAATTTCACGATAGTCCTCAAAGCTTTGTGCAACAGCATAAGAAATCCAGTCATTCTTTATGCTGTGTATATTGCTGCTGAATTCTGACTCACTTGGTTATATAATTTACGTGTATATATATATATATATATATATATATATATATATATATATATATACATGCCTTGGTTATGTAATTTATATATATATATATATATATATATATATATATATATACACATATATACATATATATATATATATATACACATATATACTATTCAATAGTATTTCTGTAGGTTTGATAAATTCCCTGATGTATTGCAAGAACAAAAAAAAGGTACCAGACTTCTCTGCCTGTGAAAATTATGAGTTTTGATTAACTTTTTAGGGAATTAGGTAGGACCTGGGCCAGATACTGCCGTCCATTTAAAATGGAATCTCAGCTAGGCCCTATACAATTGATGTAAATCCATACAAGTCCCCATTAATCAATACATTTACCTGAGCTAGGAATCTGACCTGTATTCTTGGTTTAGCCACTGGGAGCTTTCTGAATAGGAGTTTATTTGAACTCCAAATATTTTTAACTCCTTTTGGACCTTAAACTCAAACATTTGAAATTATTAGGGAACTTAATATTTATTTAATAGTAGGCATGTGATTATTTCCTGTATAAACCACATAATAGTGCTGAAAATGTATCATTATATGCTCCTTGAAACAATAAGAAAATGACTGAAAATAAGCATGTGTTAGATATGTCTCCTTAGCATTGGGACTCTATCAAAGGATGCAAATAATGGCTTGAAGGCAAAGTGTTGTCTTCACCTTAAATTATTCAGTAGAATTAAAGAGCATTAAGCCATAAATATCATCATAATCTTCACCTTAATTATCTTCTCTGAGAAAAGCAATTGTTGAAGTAAAATAGACCTTAGTCACAGAAAAGCATTTATCCTCTAAGCCCAGTTCTCCTAAGCTGTTTTATGGGATGGGAATTATCCTTAAATTTTTCTCATCCAGCTCCATCACAGTCTTTACCTGGAAAGTCTGGTTTTGATCTTCAGTATTTCAATATATCTCAGTTAAATCTCTCAAGCAATCATTTTTACTCCCACTTGTGGAACAGCCATGCAAATCCTTCAGTGATATCCTGATCATCATATTTCCCAAAATATTTGGGCAAATAATTAAAAAATATTTATCAGGATCTGTGTAATATCTCTTTTATGTAAACAAACAAAATTAAAAAGTGAAAACCACCGCCTAGTATTTTGCCCAGCCTGGTAATGAAAGTGACTGGAGATCTTTTCATAACTTATGACTCTTTTCTGTTTTATGAGAAATTAATTCAGTGGTCTCACTCTGCTTGCTAGTGAATATGTTAGCATAATTTGTGACTCCCACAGAAGAGAAGGCTGAAAATATAAAGACTTGAAAACAGTTTTTCCTTTTCTAATAGAAGTTATTGTGGATTACCCCTGAGGGATTACCCCTGGCTTAAGCCAGGGAAGCTTGAACTGTTGTGTCTGTGCTTCTCCATACAGTGAGACATAAAGGAGCCACATATGAGAACTTCTCTAAGGCTACATTCTCTGTCCTTGTCCAACAGCCTAAATTGCCAATATTTAAACTCTGATGTTTTGCAATGATGGCTATGGTTATTTCATGGGACTGGCTGCCTTGTGAGCTCTGTATGCCTTGCCTCAGGTAAACCAGGGCTCCTCAGGGCTGAATTAGGCTAAGGTGACCCAATATATTGGTCATACAGAGGATGATCTGATGTCCAGAGACTGTCTTGAATTTTGATAAAAAATCGGATTTTTCCCCTTCTTATTTGGCTTCTATCAAGATGTTGGATTTGCTCCCTTTCCTTCTCTTTGATTTGATTTCCAGGGCTTATAACTTATTCACAGCTTCATTTTCAGTTTTACTCTCAGAGATGAAACTGATGGCCTTGGTCTTGGTGTCTGTGTCAGAACACATAAAGAACATTCCTGACTTGCAGTAAGTTGTTTCTGTGCTCAGTGTCTCCCACTGGATTCCTCATTTTCACTTCTAACTCTAGTCCCCAGTTTGAGTCCAGTAGTTATCTCCCCTAGTTTATTTCCTATTTCTGTTGCCTTTTTCTTGCACCAAAATATCAGCTCTTGAGTTACAGTGGACCTGCCTTTACAAGGTTCCGTGCTGGTGTATTGCTTCCTGTCCCAAATGGTCTCTTGCAGAGAGGAGTGTGACCCATGTTCTCATATTGTGAGCTTAGTGGGCACTTCAGGAGACATGGGATATACAAAGATTTGATTTCTAGTTTGGATTCTGTTTCTGCACACGAAACAGAAGATAAAACTGAAAAAACTATTCACAGTCTTGAAATTTATTAATTGACTGTTCAACGTCATTAAAAGTGAAATGAATGGGGAAAAAAATGTTATAATAATCTCCCATGTGATTACTAATAGGCAAAATAGGACTTGGAAAGTGTTAGCTCAAAAACAGTAAAACCAAAAAACACTTCTGGAGGTGAATCTTACGTAACTTCCAGCAGAAGTTGGCAGTACTTGTTTATGTGACTTTAGTCTATAAATGACATAGAAATGGTTATTTTATTTCTACATAAAAAGTTGTTCTCTGTTCCTGATGCTTTTGTCTAAAAATGCATTTAGAGAAATCTTTGAAGGTCAGAAAATACTGGGGAGTTAGCCTGCTGCTTGTGAAGTGAAACTATCTTCCTTCAAGGAGTTCTTTTTCTTCCACAGATGCAAAAAGCTAAATAGTGTTGCTAAATTGTCGCTCACCAAAGCGTGAACTGGATCTTGGGGTCAGCCAGCTGAGGTCAGTGCTGAGCTGGTTCAGGCTCGCTGAGAATTCTTGATGAAGTTCTCATGCTCAGTTATGTGTTCCCCTGTGTAACTGTTTCAAGTTGTGAATAGGCTTCATATGTCCCAGAGAGATTCGTTACTAACCAATTAGCACTAATAATATTACTTTCTCTTTCTTGTTGATGTCAGAGCTGGCTTTTGTACTTAAAAATTGTGGGAAGAGGATGGGCATCTTAATTATTGAGGGCTGGATCATGCTGCCTTGTAGGAAACTCTGTGGGAGGACTAAAAAGAAAGCAAGATTCCTCCATAAAAAAAAAAAAAAAAAAAAAAAAAAAAAAAAAAAAAGGTAGTAGAAGGCCAGCTTCTTCTCCCTGCACAGAAGACACAGGGAACATTGTCTCTAACACTTGTAAACAATCTGCAAGAGACACTGGCATCAGCAGCCATTGGACTTCCTGCTTTTCAGGTTGGCAAAACACTGCTTAAAGAAAAGGCACAGGAGCTTGGTATAAATTAAAACCAGAACACTGCTTTTATCTCTTTTATTGACTCCCCATAGCACATGGGAAATAAACAGCTATCTCTGGGCTTCCTCACCTTCAGGATTCACAGAAACCATCTGAGTATCTTCTGATAATATTCACCCTGAGTGCACACACATAATTGTTTTAATTTAAATATACATATTTGTTTTTAAACTAACTGCTATCTAAATTGGCTTTAACAGGCAGGTAAATTTAAATAATATTTTGTGTGTTGTACTAGGTCAGAATATAATGAAAAAGCCATCATGTTTAAATGATCATGTTCTGTTCCTCCTCTGAAGATATTTTGTGCAAATGCAATAGAACATGGGCATATTAAATTTCTCTTGTGGATTGCTAAGAGCAGAAGTAAAGCTTGTGCAGAATGAATTTAATCAGTTGGAGAAACTGCAAAACTCAGTCCTTGAGAGAATTAAACAAAACAATTTTTATTGGGGTTTGATTAAATAATAATTGTGTGATTCATATATAATAATGTTGTGATTCATATTTATATGCTATTCATAATAATGTTGTGATTCATATTTATATGCTATTACTCTTTGCCATGACTTCTTACTATATACAATAGTTCATAAACCTTGTTTAATAGGAATGTATTTAATTAATATCAAAAGAGAGAAGAATTCTTGGCTTAGCATAGCCTGGGCAATGTCATGATAAAAACAAAAGATAATAATGTTATCTTTAAACTTAATGATGGATCCAGAGAGAGCTGTGTGGTGACCACATCACCAGTGATGGAAGCAAGTCACAGGAGGTCACTATGCATGTACACACTGTGACTGCACTCCTTCCTCCTCCAGTTTGCTCCTAGTGGTTTATCCTTCTTTAATCCTTTGATAAGAAGGTGAGCAGAGAAGAGAGGCTGATCAGTCCATCATGAGTTGGAGCACCAGGATTATTTGACAAACACAAAAATAAAAGCCAAAAGCCCACTCAGCTGGCAGGCTGTGTTTGCATCCAGGCTTTCAGAAAAAATGGAGTCTGTGAGAGTTGTGGAAGAGCGACAATGAAGAGGAGCTTGCTGGTTTTGTATCATCATATCCTTAAGTAGGGAGGGAGACATGAATGTTTATAATTTCCCTATTTTTAGCCATAGCCAAGGGAAACAATAGCCTTGCACACTAACCATGCATATATTGCCTGCTCTTGGACCTTAGCAGGGTGCAGCACCTATGCAGGTGGAGGTGTTTGAATTCTGAATACATTTGGAAATTCACGTATTCATGTTCTCATGTCAAGGATACATCTTTCATCAAGCCTGGGAGGTCAAAATCAATTATTTACTGTAAGTTCCTTGTTTGATCTTGGTTTTTCAACATCCAATCTGACAATCCAAGGACAAAATTAAGTAGGGTATGTCTTTCAGGCAGCAAGTTTTTCATTCTGTAATTCTCTGGTGCAGGTGGGACAACACAGGAATGGCATGTGGCCATGGCTGAAGCAAAGTGTGCTGTCACTCATCGTAAATGACCCCTGAGCCTTTCCAGCCACCTGCTGCTCTGACACTTGGCAGGAAAAGAAAAAGGACAGTTATAACCTGGTTGCTGGATTTTCTTACTTCATGACCCCTAGGTTTACATGAGCGGCAGAAGGAAGCCTGTTCATCACAGTTCATTTGGATCCCATCAATCATTCCTCCACTCTGGTTCTCCTGTAAACTCCATGCTTCAAAGAGAAACAGAAAATAAGGCAGCCAGGGCAGTTTTCTCTCTTCTCTCCATGACCCAGCCAGCATCCAGCAGAGAAGTTGCTCTACAGCTGCAGCAGCAGGGAAGGAACACTGGTTTATCCAGCCTTGGATGTACCATGCAGCTACTTCCATGCTTGCTGGAGAAGAGGAAGAAGAGGTACTGTGGGATGGGTTTCCAGCTACAGCAATAGCAACTGAGCCCATCAAAAGCCTCCATGTTTTCAACTCTTCATCAAATACACATTTTCTTAGGTCAAATTGGCACCATAGGAGCTACAGGCCATTAGCAGGTAAAGGCACCTCTGACATGCTGGTGTATAAATGTGTTTGCTTTCTGGCTTTAGTTTGGAATTAAAGAATGAAGGTCACTGGGACATGGAAGAAGGAAATTCATTGAACAAGCTGTGAGTAAAAGGTGACATTCACACCAGTTCTGTGAACCCACCTCACACTTGCTACCTCTCCCTGCCCTTCAGTCTCTCCTTTCTTTTGCCATCTATGAATTTCTCACTCCCCACATCTGCATCCCTCTACATCAGGAAGGAAACTGCAGCATACTACTGCATTGGTCCAGATGTTTCCAGGAACAGAAAAGACCCATGTTCATGCTGTGTGGCAAAGCAAATGTTACATTCCTGACTCCTTTTCTCTTATTGTGCATCTTGGTCAATCCCCTGCCCACCACCAAAAACCTGCCAGTCTGGATAAACATCTCCTGTTTTGGTATATTTTAACCAGTCTATTTTGGCATTGCTAATGTAAAGAGACCAGAGAGTTGCAAAGAGCAGTACATAATTAAAGATGGAGGTGCAGTGTACATCTGTTCATAATTTTAGCAAATATCTAAATTAGCAAAATATTTAAAGCATCTGAATTTTGCTTGGACTTTTAATTCCTTTGGTCCTTTACCGCATAACTGGAACGCTCCTAATACTGATACTAATCAGTATACTGTAAAGTGGAAAGCCCAACTCCATTTTATAGACTCCATACTGAAATTAAGAAAATAAGATTAAAGACAATGTTTTTGACTTCTGGGCTTTATCAGTCTCTGGGAAAAAAATTTACATTTTCAGCTGCCCAGAGGAACTGGGCAGCCAGAGCACATAGATGAAGTAAGATGAAAGCAACTGAGAAAGGAGGAGGTGAACAAGGCAAAAAAGCATGGAGGAGGTATGAAAGGGTCAGATGGCTTACTCAGAAAGCAAAAAAAAAAAAAATTATCAAAGGGTAGAAAGCCAAGCAGCAGAAGAAAGAATTATAATTTTCAACAAAATAGAATAGAGGAGTCTTCATGGTGCACAGTTAGAAAAGGAGACTGAAATGTACTAAACCAAAAAATTATACTAAGATAGAACTTGTTGGGGAAACAGCAGAGAAGAGCAAATAAAAGTGGCTGCTAAATGGAGAAGCATTCTGTCATTTGCATCAAGGGATGGTGGCATAAGAACAGTAATAGCTTCAGCTGTTCAGGGAGAGGTGTTGGAAATCCTTTTGCAGTGGTGCAAAGAGAAATGTATTTTCCATATTGCATTCAGCTGAGGCACTTCAGCAAGCTGGTAGAAGCAATTAGCACAGCTGATTGGTGCAGCACTCTTTGGATACTGGTCTGCTGGGCCTCGTTTTGGCTAACACATGATACTTATAAACATTTCTTTTAAAGCATTAAGTTACAAATCAAGAAACAAATGAGAGACTCATGATAAATATGATCCTGCTTTTAAGGACAAGTCTGGTGGCAGAGGCTGAATAATGATCTTCATGGGGGAATGGACTGACCTTCAGGAAGGTTATCAGGTGGGAATCGGAGAAAATAAGAGGGACTTTTCTCATTTTCTGGCTCTAGTTTTTTTCTGTGTCAGCTTTTGTTGCAGTCTGTGTAGGTGGTGGAGAGATTTGAGCTCTTTATCATTAGAGCCTCCAGAGGAATCCCCAATTTCCTTAGATTCTCTATGGATTTATGCTGAAAATGATACAGCAAAACCACTTGCTATGAGTATGTTTTATTTTGCTTACAACTTTTTTTCCTACTGTATTTTTTAGAGTTATTTCTCTATTTCCATTTCTCCAATGTGACAATCTTTTATGAGTGTTTTATCCTCGCATTATCTTAAGAAATGATCAAGATTTTTAGCACCTCTTCTAGATTTGACTAGAGCCAAAAACACTAAAAAACAACATAGCGTTGTCCTCCCTCAAATTTCTATGATGGAAAAAAGATAGACAGAAAAGACAGGCATAGACACAGTATTTTCCCTGGAGATGGAGAAAAAAAGAGGGTGTCAAGAGAGAAAATATATTGTTTTAAAACCCTCTTTTCACTAAATCATAATTACTGGTGAGATTTCAGCCTGTTTTCAGTGAGCTGAATAACAGTATTAATATTTGCAGTTTTAGTGACATTAATGTAAATGGCAGAACAACACCTCCAGTTCACCCTCTCTCCTCACAGTGTTTTGTCCACTAACAAGGAAAATATATATGGGATGTTACATGAGCAGCAAATATACTGAAATCAAATAGCAATAAAATGGAAGGAATTGATGTGCATATGCAGGAGGGGTTATCCCCTTCCAGTGATAATTCTAATGATTTTTACCTGATGGGCATTTTAACAAATTGTCTTCTAATCTATAGAAGACCTGTACAAGAAGCCTGTGCGAGTGTATCACAAAGGAAGTTGAAGACAACAATATCACAAACCCCAAGAGCTGAACTGGTTATTCAGTCTCACAAAAATAATAAGCAGACAAAATATTTAATATATATACATTAGACTTTTAAAAAAATGTCCATTGCCTTGCAAAGAACCTGTTAACTTTCTCCTTTTGACCCTTTTTTGTGCTCACCTCCAGTAGTCATGGACCTCTCTCAAAACATAAGGTCACCTATGCAGATGCAATAATGAACAAGAGTGCTGAAATGGGTCCTGCTTAAACAGCATTAGGGGTAAAAAAGGTACATGGAAACTTATCTCATTCTGTAGAGAGCTATTGCTGCTGTAGCAACTTTCTCTTGCATGTTGATGTAGGTGTGTGGCAAGTGAGTCTGAGCATGAAAAAGCCAAGGCTTCTTGTCACTGTCTGCGTGGGAGGGAGCAGTAGCTGGTGAGTTTTAGTGAGGGCCCAAATGGAAGCGCTCTGCTGGAGTAATCTGGGGCTCAATCCTACTGCATCAATGACACCTTTGGTGCTGGCATCTTGCAACCAGGGCTTAAGCCTGTGACTGTACCCCACAGGTTTTGTGTACTGTGCATGACAGTTTGCAAATAGGATATGGTGTTTTCAACTCCCTGCTTTACAGTTTATTTTTCTGAAGCTCGGGTGTCTCTACTGCCCCACATTTTGCCCAGTATGATTCTTTCTTGCTCAGTTTCAGGACTACAGTTCTGCAGCCAAGACAGAGTTTTCTTGCCCTTCTATGCTGAGGGAGGAAAGAATTTCTGGGACAGTGGAGAGGACAAGTGGGGTTAAAGTGCCACTTTGTCTATTTCCCAAGTTAGCCACGGGGCCCAGTTCAGTAAATGTCATCATAAATGAACAAATTAGACTGACATAATTCCTACTACACTATTTTAATGTAGGTAAGGTTCAGAAAGACTCTGGAGCTTTTCTTTGATAAATAAGGAGAAATGCAATATGACTACAAACTTGTCAGTGAAAATAAAATAAAGCCTTGCCTTTTATGATCTTGGAGAGTATTGTAATGAAAGTGCTGATTTGGGTGCCTATCATAAATCCTTTAAGTTCAGAAAGCCTCCTTTCTTTGCCTAAACAAGACTAAATAAAGTAAGGTTCTTTTTTAAAGTATTGTATTATAACTAAATTACAATTCCCTGGAACAAAGATCAGGGCTTGGAATGAGGCACAGGGAAGAAGTAGACCAAGGTGGTGCCCTGTAGCACTGAGGTGGAGGCAGTGCTGGGAGAGGAGCCCTGGGGTGCCCTGGTACAGAGCAGCAGAGAGAAAAACCACCTGAGTGGCCTTCAGTGCTAGCAGGGGAGGAGGATGCAGTCTATTACTGACTTCATTATCAGACAGCTCTTGCTGTATAGCAGTTGGCTAATGGGGAAGGCTGTTAAATCACAGCTTTACTGTAGAGAAAGAACTGATGTGTTTGAACACACAGTGAAACTAGAGAATCGTGTAATTATGTTTTTACAAAGCAGTATTTCTTTTGTCTGCCCTGTATTATTTATCACTCTTCTGTTTTTGATTATTGGAAAATGAGAGCCTGATTCCTCTTCTGGCCCTGGAAACATTCCTGCCCAAAGACCCCTTGTGTGAGTCCCTCCCCAAGGGTTTGAGATGGGCTCCTCCCATCACCTACTGACCCTGGCAAAAGAAGCAGTGTCTTCTGCTTCTCCTGTGAAGCAGCTTTTGCTGTACAAATAACAACATAATGACCATGGGAGGAAATGACTTGGCAGTGAAAGTTGTAAGGAAACTACTGTTGATTAGTTTAGCAGCCAGAGCCTGCTTTTTTCACCTTTTGCTTTGATAAAAGTGGTTGGATTCCTTACACCAAATAGAAGCATTATAAAGACAAGTTGTCAGTAGCATAACTCTGCCCACACCATGCACGCACCATTTATTATGTATATGGGGGAAAGCTGTGAAAACATATCTGCATATCCACAAGTTATGTACTGTAAGCTGAGTCTTCATCAAGCCTTTAAAGGAGCATCTCCTAGGGGAAAAGCAAGGGAAGAAAGTATATTATGCCAGTGAGGGATAAGTTCATCATCGATTGAATAGGATTAGTTAATTTAGTTTTACCCAGAGTCCATGAAAAGATAGTGAAAAGATAAGCTTTGAATCAGGTTTAGTGAAGGGTAACAAAACCATGAAAAGACACAGCCTTGATACACCATAGCACATATTAATTAAACCAGTCATAATGACCAAATCAGTCCTGAACTTTACTCATATATCTGACCTGGAGATTTCTTCTTTTTTTGCACCAGAATCTTCTTTGTGCCTGGAAATGCATTAAATTATTGTTGGAGAACTATTTCTGGGTGATGAAAGGCTGCTGGTACCTCCCCAGCAGGATACAAAACAAACAAATTCAATCTTGCCACAGCATTGCAGTGTTGCAGCTGGGATGATCCAACATTAAAGTATAAGTAAAGCAAATAATAGAGCAAAACATTCTACATTTTAGATGAGATGGCATTACTAGTAAAAAACAGATATATTTTGGGGAATGTATACCTCTTTTTAGGGAAATGTATTTCAAAAGTCTAAAGGAAGAATTCTGCACCCAAAATCATATCTGGCGTTTCCCACTTATACCTGGTAAACTAATAAAATCTATTCTTTGCCTTTGCACACCATATGTCTTTTTGTGATAGCAGTGTGATTTAAGATGCAGGATCTTTGTAATTTATCCTTTTTAGTTCCGCTCATCTTTGGTGATGTGGAGCAGCTGGAGTAGCCTGTTGCTCCTCACCTCTAATTTACCATGGAAGAAATGTCAGGTGAATTAATAAATTACAGTTGGAGAGGAGTTTTAGTAAAAGCTCACTGTTTTCTATCTGTTTTGTCCTTTGTGCCCCAACACAGAGTAAGAAACAGCTGTATGATTTTGGTAAAAGCTTGAAGTGGGAGGTGCATTAAGGTAGTGAAAAGCCACTTTGGCATTATATCTCACTTTTATTTTTCTTGTCTTTAGATAAGGAATCAAAGTGGAAAGGAGGTACATGTAAAGAAGGAATTTCCTTCTTGTATTGTAATGTGTGTTTTCTCTTTACTTGAAATAAATGGCTTTTGTTAATTCAGTTGGTAGCTAAACACCTGGAGCTTTCAAGTTTAATTTAAGACAATAAACCTTGTGTCTGAAAACAAACACACCTGAATACCAAATCTTTCTAGCCAGGTCATGAAAATAGTTTAGAAGTAAAAGTTTTGTAAATAGTTCTGGATTTGGCTAAGTCTATCTTTCATACAAAACCCCCCTTTATTCTCTGTGGATGCTTTTCACTGTAGCATATTCTGAACTTTTATTTTGTGACTTTTTTCTTTCCTTCTCTAAAATGAAAAATCTTGGTGGAGGGAAAAAAAATACATCACAATTGTACATGCTCATTAATCCCTGTGATTCCAATTATACACAGGCCAGGATAATTGTATTTTGATCTCAAGGCTGGATATACAGGTCTCATTGAATTTTAAAATACATTTCTGTCAAAGGGTTTTAATTAGATTCAAGTGATGATGCTGCTATTTTAGGTATGTAGTCTTCACAAGGTATTTGTCCATGAAGATTCAAAAGAAAAAAAAGGTCCTTTTGTACTTGAAAAGAAGTTTTTCTCACTGTAAAATCTGTCCTAAGAGTGGTCAGTGACACAATAATGTCAAATTCAGAAACACTTAGAAGTGATGTTGACTTCGTGTTCTCTTTTATTAGCTCTGAAATCATAGGCTAATGTCTCACATTCATATATTTGAAATGAATGCAGATTTACAGGGCTTTGAGCACAAAGAGACATATGCTTCCCCAAACAGGGAGCCCAGAGTGAACAAGACACTCCCCAGTGTGCCTGACACTGTCTTCTGCCACAAAATAAAAAATCTTTTATGTTTAAATACAGTCACGATTTCAGATCCTTGAAGGCTGCAGAGCACAAGGAGCTGATCCATCACTCAGTGAAATCAGTGAGGATTTTGCTATTGATTTTAATCAGTGTTAAATCAAGAAGAGGTGCTTTGTCCAAGCTGAAGAGTGGAGGTTGTGTTAAAACTAATCAGTTAAGGAACCTTATCCTACATACTTGATAAGATCAGCAGAAAATGGAAGTTCTTATTCCTTCCTGTAAAGTATTTTAGAGAAAGGATAGAAGGCAAATATTTAGATGGGAAGTTTGGAGGTGTAGGAATATTTTCTGTCCTGTGGTCTTAGAAGTCTATATCAAAGATTCTGCTGCCTATGCAAGCACCAGCCAAGGCCAGGGATTATGTTCTGGTATTACCCTGCCATCAGCCCCTCCTTAGCTGGACTCCCTTTGCTGCTGATTACTTTGAGCCATAGTAGAGACTGAGAAAGAGAGGAGGCAATTTCATATTGCCTCCCAGCAGGAATCTTGCACTAAAAATCTAGTGGCTATACTCTCATTCTCCATTACTGTAATATTACAGAAAAGATCGAAGAAGCTTTTTTTTTTTTAAAATTTCAAATCTCTGGTTGCAAAGGAGTAAAGCCTCTGAAAGAGCAATTTGGTGCTAAGACAACTCCTCTCTGTCCTCTGCTCAATAGAAATCTGATTTTAGATGGTTTGGGCAAAATTACGTTCGGTCTCTTTGGCCTTTGACAGAAATCAGAGTTTGTTTGAAGACTTTTTGGGTGAGCCCAGCACCTCGGCACTGATCCTGTTCCAACGCTGAGCTGAGAAATGAGGCAGTTCTGGTAACGGAAAGCTCTGTGATTCAATAATCTGCTTTCCCATACATGTATAATTCAGCCCCGTAAATCTCCTCATGAATCACCTTCTTGTTTATTTTCCACTCTCCCTGATTAATTTGCTGATTTCCTCAGTACTGATGCTTATAATGGGAGGCTGTTCAGAAGGTCAAAATGCCTCTCACTGGGCACTTATTTCTTTTTTTTTTCATTTGCCATTAGGAAATAAGATTGTGATCAGCGGCAGAAAGATTTCCTCCTGTGTTTGTTTTTCAAGTTAAAACCTACAAATGCCTTGTTGTTTTCTTATATAGTGACAAAAGAAACAAAAAGCACCGTATTTATTTGGATATTATTTCCACTGCATTGCTAGGAAACATAATAATTTGGTTAAGTCATTCTGAAAGTTATGACTTTTGTTGCTGTTTTTTTGATTAGTTGAAGTATTTTTAATGACTTGGACTGTATTGTATTGTATCACCTGTAATAAGAAATCATGAATATTTACAGTAGAGGGAGCAATAGCCCCATTACTGCACTATTTCTCTTTGGCTGTAGATTTTGTTATAGCTTTATATAGCAGATGTATAGAAAAACAACAATTACTGAGATGTGTTCTTTTCTGTAGTAAAGTTTCCCTTGTGATTCATATTAACTATTGAACTAAAACTTTCCTTTTAAAAAGCAGAAAATTATGCTTATGGAGTTGTCTCACCATAAGCTGGATGAGCATAACCGCAATACTTTCAACCTGAAAGAGATTTCCTTTTTCAATTGCTACCTTAAAATTATGCTCTTATCAGAAAATTTTAAATTCTAATCAGCATATTTAGCACTTTTTTTTTTTTTCGAAACTTGCTGAATGGTTGAAAACCTCTGAGTGTTTTGTACTACCTGTGGTTAACAAGACCCTTCTGTGTTGCTATGGAAATGGTGAGGTTACAGTATGCACACACTTGATCCTCTTCATGCTCAAATGGGAGTGGAAGAGGTGATGGTGGTTCAATCTCTTTGTTCCACCACACTTCCCTGAAGCAGGAGACAGTCAGAAAAACTAGAAAATTATTTGGGTAAAGTCATCTTAATGCAGGATGTGTCTTTAAGACCTCTATTCAGTGCAATGAGACGTACAGGCTATTTCCAGTACCAGCCTTCCCAGACTGGACTTCAACTGCAGGTCAAATAAAAATCAGTGCCATTACTGGGCAGCCTATTTTTCCTAATCCTTTGGGTGGTCACTTGAGAAAGATTTCTCTATTGTACAATGTATTCCTTCAGCTGAAGAGGTTCTTTAAAAGGAGGAGGATGATGAGCTTGGCGCTGATGTGTCAACTGAAGATTTTGTGTGAGGCTGCAATGGCTGCACATCAGTGTAGTGTTTGAGTTCGTGCATCTGCAGATGCACAGGTCTGTATAATGTAGCCAAGAACTGAAATGTGCCTAAATCCTGGTCTGGATTCCAGCTTCTGTCCCATCTTTACTTCAGTGCAATTACAGGAAGGATATTTCTCCAATATGGTTGGGATTTTTTAAGGGATTGGCTCCTGCAAAATGTGGAGTTTTATGAAGGACAGAGATGTGACTTGTCATGGAAAGTGGTTCAGGCTGGGACTAATCTTAGGTGAGAATGGAAGGGTAAAGAATTTGAGCTGAAAGAAAACTTGATTTTTCTATCATAAAATGAAAGAAGAAAAGAAAGTCAGCAAATCAGGAATATTCCTATTGGGAAATTCTGAAATTTGGAAGACTGTTTTTCTTAAAATGTTTGAAAACATTTAAAAAACTTTGGTTGAAACTTCCTAGTGAGTTCTAGTGTTCAGGCTACAAACTCTTCTAAACAAGGGACTGTCTGCAAATACCGTCTAGATAGTATGAGGCAAGATAAGATGTGGTCTTAGCATGTTCTCTAGACATTATAGTAAAAATGAGATGTTTCAAGGAAAAAAAAAAGTAGGAATAGAACTTTTTCTTGTGGTCACTGACAATGAGTAAACATAGATTTCAAGAGTGTTGTCTTAATTAAACTATTCCTCTTACCAAAAACGTTCTTACAGTCTCTTTGCAAGGTGATCAGAGGAAGGGGGGAAAATGAAGGCTTGTGGCTCAGATGATGCTCTTGCCATAGAAGATGAACTGTCAAAACATTGTCATTTATTGTCACTGACTCATTGAAAAAGCTGAATCACTAATGCATAAATGGCTCTTGTTCATAACATGATTTAAATGGAATGCCTCTGATTTAATTCAGTTTAATTTGGACATCATGCCATCATTGCAGAATTGTGCTAGTGTCACTTCCATTTTCTTCTTAAAGGTTGCTCATCAACAATTCACAGCATCACCCTTTCATTTCACTTGGGCAGCCCAATGTTTCCTCCATGTGTGCACACTGAGAGTTTAGTTCTGATACAGACCCACAGAATGGCGTGGGTGTTGTGACAGAACCATGGAAACATTGTTTTGTCTCCATAACGGTGTTATAATTACATCACAATATCTTGAAGCAATTAGTATTATAATAATATGTTACAAAGTGTATGTGATGTGTGCGTAGCAGTCTGTGCTGTAGCCTTTGTTTGGTTTGTACTGAAGTTTGTTTTGGAGGCCTCCAAAGAGTGATAGGTTGTTATAAATATTTACACAATAATTAGCATTTGGGTACATTTCAGCAAAAAAACCCCAATCTTCCTACCATGTCATAAGTAATTGCCTATTTCTGTGTTAACTCAGAAAGAATTGACGTGTTAAAGCTATTTTTAACCACAAGGTTGACAATTTATGAACCAATTAACTCTCCACTTTTCAATAGCACTCCTTGAGCATGTCAGAACACTGTAAACTAGAACAAGGATTCCTTGCCACTCTTGTGAATAAAATAGTATCACTACCCATTTTACAGAAGTATAAAAGATAGGCACAGAAATGTGAATTGCTTGAGGTTGCTTTGCAGACCCATAGCAGAATTGTTAGTAGATCCAGAGATTCTTGTGTGTGTATTGAGAATGTGTGTGCATACACACACGTGTGTACAAACCACCCAGAGCCATCAAGTCCTTCTACATACTGCTGACAGCTCTGTCACACAATTGTTGAGTTGTACTGATCAAGTTCCATTTTTTATTCAGATACTTTTTCATTAAAATTATACTGCAAAAGATGGGAAAATGAGATTTCTAAAACCA
This sequence comes from Taeniopygia guttata, assembly GCF_048771995.1. Classification (NCBI taxonomy): domain Eukaryota; kingdom Metazoa; phylum Chordata; class Aves; order Passeriformes; family Estrildidae; genus Taeniopygia; species Taeniopygia guttata. Next base: position 5,813,429 of record NC_133032.1, on the reverse strand, counting down.
TGCATAGAAAATTGCCAATTGCAAGGAAATAGAAAGCACTGCCCTAAACAACCAGAAACTACAAATAAGAGTCAAACTCTGCTGTTGTTGCCTGTTTGAAATCTTGAAATAAGGCTAATGACAATTTTGCTTCATCTGAGAGTATTCCCAAAATGAATAAGGAAGTGACAGCCCTGGAAATTGAACTGTCTTTCCTCTGACTTATAGGACAATTATACTGGACTCTAAAGAAATGGATGTCTTTGCTTGTGGGATGAACTAAAAGCAACATCTGTTGGGTAGGCTCAGAGGGAGGTTTCTGTGACCTTTTCATGGATTGGTTTCTTCAGGACTGACAAAGTTTTGCAGAGGGAGATTCCTGTTAGGTTGAAAGTTCAGAGCAGATTCTGAGTCAGTAGTTCCTGATGTTAGTGTCTAAAAATGTCCACCTACACTTTTATGGACAAAACCATAGCACAGCAGGGAGGCAGCTCCGTGTCTTGGAAAAGTGTGGTAGATATAGTAATTTCTTTAGGGATTTTTGAAATTATTTTCATGGTATTTGGCACTAAACAGCTACAGAGAACTGCAGTGGGAATGGAGTGCCTAAGTCTACCAGGCTCTCAGCACAATCCCAGCATGCTGATGCTTTCCTTCTCTTCTCTTTTCCATTTCACTAATCTCCCTCTCCCCACCTGGGTTTGCAGGAGATGGAAGAGCTCCTAGAAGTGAGGTGCATGTGTCAGCAAGCAGTAGCAGGTTTGTGGTGCTCTTCCTGGGCCCAAGGAGGACTAAAGCAAACACAGCCTTTGCTGGTGCAGTGGGGATGTTCAGCTCCCTTGCACTGGAAGGGTTGAAAGCTTTAGACTCTCTTTTAAGTGCCTGCTGTTTTGTTAGCACACCATAAACCACTGAAAGTGTTACTGGGCCAGGAACAAAAAAGTATCATGTGCCTGGTGAACATTGGAAGCCCATCAAGCTTTTGTTTTCTTTCTATGTTGGAGTATTTTTCCTTGTCTAATGCTTTCATGGTTGTGTTTCTCGTACCACTGAATATATCACAGCAAAATCCAATTCAATCTTAAGAATAATCACTTTGTAGTTTGGAGAGTATACCTTTCAGTACACACCATAAAGATCTAGAAGATTAATTGAATAATGAGGTGGTGAAACCAAGCAAGAAAGTATGGAGGACTGGGAGAATGTCTCAAAGGTTTTAATAAATTGGATGATTGGGCAATATGATGGCAAATGAAATTCACAGAAGATAAACACACAACAATGCATTGGGGGAAATAATTGAAGCTGCTCCTGTGCACCGATGCATTCAGAATTAACTGCAGCATCTCAAGTGTAAGAACTTGGTTATTGAGGGTAGTGCAAGGTCCAAGAACTGATGCAGAAGGAGTACCAAGGGACATTCTGGGCCACATTAATACAAGGTGGAAGAATAATTTTCTGAACAACCCACTTTACTGAAAGCATGTAGAATGCAAGCATGTTGATTTTTAATTCAAGTAAGAAATTGCTCCCAATTACACTTCCTAGGATTCGTTCTGGTTACGCAATCTACATGTATGATGAGTTGTGCTGATAGTAGTATTTGAAGCTGAGATTTTCAGCAATAAAAATATCTTATACTGATTAAACTGAAAGTAATTTGGATGAAACATGGTCTTTTTGATGCTTAGCTTTTAATTTCATCAGACCAGGGACATTACTCCAGTCCCACAGTTAGCCAATAGTAGGCATAGGACACTTATGTACACTACTGACGAAAACTAAATGCTGCTGTTGGGCCAATGTTACAGATACAAGACATAGAAAAACTATTTAGTCTAATAAGTCAGACAAGATGATAGTCATTGGCAAATAAAGAAAAGTATTTAGTAGAGAACATTAATCTTCATTCCAAAACCAGTTTTGTTTTCCCATATTTTAGAAAAAAATATATATAAAAAAAAGACATGTGTGTGAAACTTTCCATTGACTGTGGGACAATCAGTGCAAGTATGCATGTGTACCCATATACGAAAGGAACAGGAGGGATGGCCTTGGCAAGAGATTAAAATAAAAGGATTGACATGCCATTACATATAAACAAATACAAATTCATGGATTCCAAATTATATTTGACTGTGTGAATGATAACAATGACTATAGTGTTTATTTCTGTTGCCTAGGAAAACCACACATGTTTGCAATATTGACATTTGAATCTTAAATTCATGTTGTGTTGCTCCATTTTATAACTGATGAAGAAATGTGTCTTTGAAATAAAAGTTTCTCCTGGCAGAGCTTACAATCAGTTATCCTTTTGCACTTGCAGAACATCAGACTTTGAGCTAGGGTGGCTGGGTTTTGGCTGTCACTCCTGTGAGCAAAGGGACCAATGTGGCTGTTGCTCAGTGTGCCGGAATGGAGGAGAGACAGAAGCTGCAAGGGGAATGTGTGTTCTTGGGCACCAAAGTGTCCTACTAAGGCTCTCTACCATAAACCATAAATGGGAATATGGAAATCACCTCTATGCATAAGATCCACTAGGGTTTCTTGTAGGAGTAAAATTCACCCTGAAGTTCTGTGTTGTTCTGCTGTAAATCTAAGAGTATTTCACTGAACCATAATGAATTTAACCTTTACCTGAAAGGAGGAATATACTACAGCCCTGTTGCAGACAGGCTAATTATTATTTAAAGAGAGAATTACTCTCTGGAAAATCACAGTTCACAGCATAAAGAAATGTTGCAATTGAATCAAAGAATCATTACTCCTAATCTTTGTTTCTAAGATATATTTTTTGTTGGATCTTGGTAGTCAGATGGCCTGTGGCCTACAGCTCAGACTTCTGGCAGCTTTGGAGCATGAGCTGTCTCATGCTGCCTATGCAATAAGGCATGCTAGCATAGCATGGAATTGGTCTCTTCCAGATGTTCACCAGAGCACAGGGAAGAGCTGACATGACACAATCAAAGAAAGGAAGATGGTTGGTTCTTGTGTATAATTTCTAGATTCATTATATCAGCCAGTGATACAGAGCACTTCTTTTTAGCAGATACCAGTGTTTCTAAACAGATCCAGATGACCACAGAGGATTTACCCTTTGAAGGAAGGCAGTACTTCAGCTCCAGCAGCTGTGAGGCATTATGTTTTCAAAGATAGTCAGAATCATGTGTGGTCCTAAAGAATTTATAGCATAGCTTTCCTGGAGGTCAATTTTGATACCAGCCTCTATCAGATTGACAGATGGAGCTGTAGAAATACCTACCTTGAAGGCAGCTCCTCTGCAGAAAGTATGTCAGTCTTACCTGCTGTTATATAAATGACCTCCCTCTCAGAGCAAATGTCACAGTGGTTTGGAACATATTGTTCTGAAAATAGTATCTGCAGATACTGTCTTGCCCCTTCTGCAGAACAGTATCATCTGTGACTTCCCATCTGGTTCCTAATTATGTCTCCTTCTAAGCTGTCAGCACAGCAGATCCTCACACTTCTGTATGAATCTTGGCCCCATCAGCACTGGAATTAAAAATACAGACATCAAAGTGGCAATATGTATTGAAAACTCAAATTATACAGAGGTTTTTTTCTTGAATGTTCTGCCACTGTTTTTCCAGGGTGAAAAACATTAATACTTGAAATTGTTGGAATGGGCACAAACCTCATCAGGAATCTTCAGTATACCATATGTATATTATCATCCCTGACTAGGGGATGATAGGTCTCCTTGGAAGCCATAGGCATCTGTCCCTCACCTTTTAATGCATGAGAAATGTAAGATACTCTGAGCTAGATATGGTGGCAGTAGAGACCTACTTTTAAAGTTCAGAGCTAAGCTGGGGTTTGAACTGAGATCTGAAGTACCACTATAAGTAGGTAAGTGCCAGGTCTGGAGTCACGAGGAGAGGGGTGGAAGGCTAATCCTCAGCCCCTCACCCCCCAGGGGCTCTGGGAAGCACAAGGATGGGGCTGTGGAGGCACATCTTCCTCCTTGTCTACTTACAAGTTTCTGGTTGCAGTCACATGTGGTTTTCTGTATGCCCAGTATCCCAGCACCTCCCCTCCATCACACTTGCCTGCAGCAAGCAATACTGGGAGGAAGCTGGAGCTACTCTCCATCATTGTGAATCTCCGTTTATAGCAGCAGGGAAAGGAGACCTGCTATTAGTGGTAAAGAAAAAGCCAAAAAGGTAATAAATGAAGGAGAACATCTAGAACCTTTCCAGCTGAAGCTGCAAATGAAGCTTAAAATATACCTGGGAGAAGTGACAGAAGTGGAAATGCCCTCAGCAAGGCTCTTAAAGCCCTCTGGAGAGAAGTGGTGACTTGAAAGCAAGGAGACACTGAGTAACAGAGCCCTACTGCTGGTGTCAGGAGGAGTGATGACTGCCTCTGAGATGTAGTTTTAAGAACTGCTGGATGTGCCTGGAGGAGTGTGGGGGAAAAGTCAAAGTCACTGAATGACTCCAGTGCATCAGATTTGGTCTCAGAAATTTACTTATTGCTGCTTTCAAAAGCACATTTTTTTTAAACCACACCCTCCACCCGATAAAAAAAAAAAAAAAAAAAACAAACCAAAAATCCACCAAAGCAACAAACCAAATCTAAACTGCCTCTGACAGTACACTTGTTACATGATCAATACTGGGATGTTTGCTTAATAGCAAAACAAAATTTATTTGATTAACTTCACTAACTTGGATAATTAATGGAAAAAACATTCCCCTTTGTGGGTGGAGTCAGGTATAACAGCACAATGTACATTTTCAGTGTTACATCTATTGCAAAGCATGGATCTGGATAAACAGCTGCCAGTTACAGGGGATGCTGGCAGGATTTTCAGGACTGTACTTTGTAGTACAGAGTTCTAGGGGATTTTTGAAAGGTTGTCACCTGATTCAATAGGAATGCATGACTCATTTGATGTGTTAGCTGATTAATTTCAAGTTTACTAGGGCTTTTGAGGAGAATCCAAAGATTAAACATTATGGCACATTTACAGAGCCAAACTTCAGTTTTCTCACTTTGTGTGAAAAAAAAACCAAACAAACCAGGCTCACATTGTTTTTGTTTTTGCATATACCACTACTAGTTTTATCACACAAGAAACTTCTTTCTCACACTAATTTATACTGGTGAAATGGAAAACAGGTTAGTATTTATGTCCAACCATGTGTGAAATTAGTATCCTACAAGTGCATTGAAATGAATGCTTGTGGTAATAAAGTAGTAGTCACTGATTAATTTTAAGGCATGCTTCACTTTAAAATTGGTTTTCTGAATAGCTACTATGCACACTTACATTCTTCCCAAAAACACTTCAATATTTAATACCTCCTTTTTCTGGTCTGGTTCTGTAACTCTTTCTGCACTGGTCAAAACTTGCCTGGGAGACTGGTTGGAATTTAGGAGCTACTGGTAAATAAGTGCTGCTCAGTATCACTAAGAATCTGGCAAAACTTCAGAATCAGGATTAAAAGTTTGCAGGAAACTCAGAATAAAATGTTCCAGCTTAATAGTGCTTAAGACTGATGTTCTTTATGTACATAAAAGTACAGTGTAGGCTTGGCTGGCACAAGCTTCTCTTTTCAAGCTTCTGTAGCAAATGGAGCCTGGCTGAGGAATACCACTTTTGAGTTTAGATTTATTTATTTTATTAGTTAACAGAATCTGTGATCCACTAGTACTTTATCACCTTATTTAACAAATTAATCCAAATAAGTTACCGAGGAGAAAATAATTTTCAGTAATTGTTGGCTCTTGCAGACTTGTATCTGTAAACTTAGCTAAGACTTGTGTCTTCTTCTTGGATGCATCAGCTGTTCTGCTTGCTGTTAATTCAGTCTAAGCTTCTGTAGCCAGAGTGGCAAGTGCAGTTCTGGAGCTTATGGAGGAGACACATTTGTATGACTGATGATACTAGTAAACCTTTGCACTGCCACCCTGATAAAAATATTCTACATTTTGTTAATTGTTTTGCTAATTGCTATTGCTTTCTTCTGAGTGATGTGTCTGTAGAGAAGTGATTATTGCTCAGCTTTCTGTCCAAGTTTGGGGAAATTGGAATTTATGTCAGCTCTGAAAGCAGGAGACTAGATGGCAACTGAGCAGACATTTCCACTTCAGCTGTGATCCAGGGGGGAATATAAAAAGAGTAGGGATGATACTGGGACAGGGACTTTGGCATGGTATTAGAGCTTGGTCTATGCCTGGCCATACAGCTGTTCCACATCTGAGTAAACAGTAGAGCTAAGCCACATGTGTGAGTATGAATGTGGGTGCTGCAAAGCCAACCTTCATGTGTGTGTGCTGTCTGTTGAGCTAGAAATAATCTTTGGCATATATATGGGCATTCGAGTTTAAGTATATGAAGCATATCTTCTGCCTCCTCCATTCTGCCCTGGAGGCTTCTCTGAACACCCTGTTTCCAGGGACTTTCAGATTTTCCCTTGCAGGATCCCTGATAGTCTAGAATACAGATTGAAATTTCCACCCAACTGTGCCTGGTGTCATATAAGAGCATAGTAATTTCAAGTCTAATACCTAGACATAGGCCTAAACAGGTGTGAGAAATTCTTCTCACATACCCAGAATGCAGCTGTAAATAACTTACTAACAAGGCAGCCTTAAGTGCTTTTAAGACTTAGTTTTTCTTGCTCTACTATTCAGGTTTTGTCTCGATCCCATCTCCTAAAAACACTCTCTGTTTAAACATTGCTGTGTCATTGAATAGGAGGGACTCTGCACAAGCAACAGTCTCTGCAGCCCCTTACAAACTGCAGCTCACCTGCTAAGTCTGTCAGATTGGTTTTTCTCCCTGTCCTTTTTGAATGACAACTCTTGGCCCATGTACTGTGTTTTGTAGCACTGGATTCTTGAGCCTTTGTGCAGGACACACCTTTGCACACGCATTCTCAGAGTTCTGTTCTGATTCCAGCAGTGCAGCTGGCCTGGAGCCATCAAATATATTTCTCCAGTCTGGATCTGCTGTCTTGGAAAAATGAATTTTATTTATTTCTTGTTCACATTCTTCTCCCTCCTCCCATCCTGTAGCATGAAAGCTCATGAGATTTAGCTAAAAAGTGTTTAATCTCAGATACCACCTATTGCCATCCCATTGGAAAACCTGAGTGTAGCAGAGACCTTAAATCAAAAGCCTGTGTGACAGTTTCTGATCTTTGAGCAGCTTTAGGGGCTGTCAAAAAGAAAAACAGTAGTACCTAGTTAAATGAAGTTGTTTGGTATGGATTGAGGTATTTGTCAAGTAGAGCCATGCAAAAGATTAAAGCAACGTCTGTCAGTGAAACTACTGTATTTTGGCTTATGTAATTCTACAGGTTTTTTTTCCATGTTTTGCTTTTCAAGGAAACTGTAGGTGCCTTCAGCGTTATATCTAAAAAGGGAATTATACATTGCAGATAGTATTTCATTCTATATTTAAAAGCTCTTCTTTGAATAACAAAAACTGTAAACTCATTGCTGTGACTTTAACTGAAGTCATGGTGGTTCCTAGTTGTTAATGATATTTAACAGTGACAGCCCTGTTCTGCTTGCAGTTAAGAAAAACAGTAGCTCACTCAGTGTCTGGGTTTTCACTAAAGTTTACTGATATTGGACTGTAATACTGCCCGTCCTGCATTGACATGGTGCGTGCATATGAGAGGTATGTGCAAAATGTGGCAGCAGGACTGCTGCTTCAATGATAAAGCCATGAAAACAGTGAATAAATTGGGCAGGGCTTCTCTGGCCAGTGGAGATGCAAGCAGAGAAGAACAAACTTGCTGTGTCTTACACAGCAAAGATGAGCAAGAAAAAGGCATGGCTAAGTCTTGATAGACTTTAACATAAAATGCCTCCAAACATTTTTTACTCTTTAAAATGTGGAAATTCCCATTTGTTTTAAATTATGAGAGATTTGGTACAATTCATGTTGCAATGAAGGTTTTCTATGAAGAAAAAAATAATTTTCAGAAGACATTGGTATTTTATATTGTTAAATATTAGTATTTTCACAGGTTTAATCATTAAGCAGGAATCTGTGTAGGTATTGGGATAGCAGGTAAGCTAGATGAACTGCTCTCCTTCCCCTCAGCATTTTCTAACACCTTCAATTAGAGGTTATACAGACAAATATGCTTTTTGTAGACTATATAATTCCTACAACTGATGCTGTAGAACCTATCTGTAGGGTTCCTAAGAAAAGTGGAATAAAAATTTTTCTGTCATTGACAAAAATAATTCCCTTTGAATGATACTAAACCTTCTTTGCTTATGCATAACTCCCTTCTCGCTTCTAAGGATGCTCCAGAATGCTTTAACTCTAAAATCAACCAGGTTGTACCAAATCCTGAGTGGATTAGAAGCTTCATGAGGAAACCACATTCTTCCCAGCTGCCAAGCTCACACTCCTGAATGTGCCCATATGTAAGATGTATGTAAAAACTTTCCTTATGTTCTATTGAGAAGAGATTAGGTGTAGGAAACCCGTGCTCCTCTGACATCTAAAATGATCTGGGCTGAAACAGAAAATGTTCTGCTAACCTCAATTGCTAAACTACCTGCAGATTGAGAGCTGATCCAAACAATGTCACTTACAACCAGTTAACTCTGACACTTCTGCTAGACAAAGTATTTTCTTCCTTCAGATGCACTAGACTGATACCTCTTTTGAAGGGCTCCAGTGTGTCCCTCCATGCTGGAGGTTTGGAGAGGTTTTGTCCTCAAGTCCCTTAAACATCATATATTTTCAATGGCAAATGAGTGATGATTGGGCATTACCCCTAAAGGATAAAGACAGTGAGACCATGGGGATGTTCTGGCTAAAAGACTGCTGTTCTTGAGAATGATGGATGGGATTTTGCAGCAAGGGTGGGTTTTCCAAGGGTAATACAGCCAGAGGGGTCGTCACACCCACAGTTGCTTTTTCTTTCTAAGGGTAGAGGAAGCAAAGATTAACAACTGTAAGATGTGAGAGTAACATTCCTGTTTTACAGTGGTGGTTAGGTGAAAAAGCAACATTTTTCCTTAAGCTCATTTTAGAGCTGTTATGCGATCGTAGAAGAATGAGGAGCTGGGGAAACTTCAAATAGGTGAACAGGAAAAGAAGGTGCCCAAATGCCAAACATCTGTCTTCATCCATATCTGCCTGTCTGTGCTTGAAATCTTGATAGCTGGGCTCAGGGAAGAGCACTTAACTCAGCGGCTAACAAAGTACAAACAAGTATTCCTCACAGCACTCCTTTTGAGACAATTATTGTCCCAAATCACAAATATTGGAGCTACAGTAGAGAATTCAAAATCATTTAGCGAGCAGGATCAATGTCTGAGCTGGGACCAGGATCTTGGCTTTCCAAACTCCTTTTTGGCTCTCTAGTCACTGAAGACTGTAAAGAATAAAATACGAAGGCATACCTGCAACAACGTGCATTTTCACTGATCGTTTCCAAAGCAGTCGTGCCCAACAGCTCTTGAACATAAAAAAATATCCTAACCCCTCCACCCAACCCCAAAACAACAATTTTTTGTGTCCGTATAAGCACATCAGCGTTCACTTTCGCCCCTCGAGTACCTGCCCGTCTAATAGGCGAGCGCCGTGCCGTGACCCCGCGGCTGTTCACCGGAGGGGAGACATGGCAGCGGTGCAGCCCGGGGATGCACAGCGATAGGGCTGCGGAGCTTACAGGGGTAGGGAATACAACAAAAATTCCCTCCGGACCCCCGCCGGGCGTCCGTGCCCGCACCTGTGCCCGGCGCGCCCCGCCCGGCGCGCCCCGCCCGCAGAGGGGCTGCCCCGGCGGCGGGGGGCGCCGCAGCCTGCCCGGCCGGCGCCCGGCCTGCCTCAGGAAGTGCCGGCAGGGAAGCGGCGGGGGCGGCCGCCGGGGGCCGGGCCGGGCTGTCAGCGCGGCGAGGGGCAGCGGCGGCGGCGGGGGGAGCGGAGCGGAGCAGGTCGGAACAATAGCGGGTGGAGGGGAGGGGGCCGGCGGCGGCGGGGCTCGGCACCGGCACCCCGCCCCGGCCGCACCGCCCAGCGCAGCCCGCGGGCAGCGCAGCCCAGCCCCGGGGCAGCCGCCCCGCAGGCACCGCGGAAGGGATGATCCGAACGGCGCTCGGTTGGGCTCGCAGCTGAACGCGCCTCCATCCCTCCCTCCCTCCTCTTCTCCCTCCCTCTTTTTTTCTCTCTCTCTCTCGGCTCTCCTCCTCCCTAACTCACTGGATATTACCAGCCGCCGGGCTCGCCGCCGCCTCTCCCCCAGCCATGAATCCCACCGAAGGGGCGGCGGAGGAAGGCGCTGTCCCTGACTCCGAGGTGGATGCTTTCTTCCGAACAGGTAGGGGAGCCGCGGGGAAGGGGCCAGGGCAGCGCCGGGCCCTGCCTCCGCTGCGGGATGCGGGGCTGGCGGCTCCGGTGCGGGCACCGCCAGCAGCGGAGCCGCGGGGAGGGGAGAAGAGGGGATGGAGGGGGTCCCCGCCTGCCTCCTCTCTTTGTCCGCCGCAGCCCCTCGGTGCGCCCGTGGCCCCGTCGCCCCTCCCGCCCCAGGGAGGATGCTACCGCAGGGCTGCGCTCCCACCGCCTCGGGAGAGGACCGGCCAGGCCCCCGCCCCAAGCAGGCACAAAAGCCCCACGGGGATGCTCGGAGAGAACTGTCGCGTTGTCACCCCCGCGGGAAACAGCGCCGGCTGGGCCCCGCCGGGCCCCTGCCCCGGGCGGCGGCGGCCACCCGGGTACCGGCTGGTATTTGGAAGCGGAGCTGGCTGGCTGCCCCGCTCCAGCCGGGCGAAGCGCCGGGCGCTACCCCTGCCGCGCTCGGGTGGGCGCTGAGTGAGCGCAGAGGCGCTCCGGGCAGTGCTCTCCCGCAGCCCCGCTGCATCCCCCCGGCCGGGGATGCTGACCTCGCGGAGACCGGCTCGCTAAGTAGCTCAGGGCTGGGTGAGAGCCCTGTGTTTCCCGATACAGAGGATGCTGAAATGTAGCCAAAGTGTACAACAGAACGTAGGGAGCCTTTGCTAATGAAGCAGTGGTTAATTAAATTTTGTGGGCAATAGGTACGTGCTGGGGTCCCCACTGCAGCACTCTTTTGTGAGGTGGTGTTTGTGTGGGAGCCCCCAGCTCTGAAACATGGTTTTGCACAGGATGAGCATCTCAACTGAAGCAACTTGTGGTCTGCATGACACACCCCCTTTCTTCTCCCTCACTCCCTCCCCCATCAAAATCTTAAGAAAGTTTTATAGTCTTGGTAGATTTTAAATTAAAAATTATAAAGGATTAAGTACTTGTTTCATAAGGGGATTGACCCTTTTGGGCTAGGACTGACACTGCCACAGCTGTTTGTCAAGACTGCTTTTCAGCTGTTTTCCTTCTTCTACCTGCTCATTAGCTACACACAATGCTTTGAGCTCCAGTTACAAAAAAAGTCATTATGTAATCACCAAAACTTTAAAGAAGTAAAATCCTGAAGGCCTGCAGCAGCTCCCTGCTATGGTAGACTGCACCCCATTTATGTGAAAACCCTTTGATCTAGAGGATAAGTATAATAAGGTCTGGCTGTGTGTATCTTATGATCCACAAGTCATTAAGCCATAGGATTTTTGCCTGTTGATAACCTACCTAGTTACAAGATAATTTCCTAAGTCTCAACAATGAAAGATTTGTTAGAAAAAAGAAAAGAAAAACAACCCATCAATTTTCCTTTTAAAAGGAACGTGTTAATTAAGGTTCCTCCCTACCTTTTCACTCTCTCCCCTCCTTCACCCAAAGCTGAATCATTTCTCTGTGACACTGCCTTCTCAATGTAAGCACGTTAGCAGAATTGAATTTGAAGAGAGTCAAATCTGTCTAGTTTATAAAAAAAAGTATTCTTAAATGAGGGGAAAGCACACGGAGCCATGTGGCTAGACATTTCTCCCAAGCTGCCTTCTGCACCTTAAATTTCACCAGTAGATCTGTGAATACACTTGTAACCTGCATTATACATTTAGCCTCGAGATTTCAGAGAATCTCTTAACACTTCTGTTTCTTGAGGAAACAACATCACAGGAACCTGGGCTTAAGGAGAGGTGCCTAGGTCCTCTCCTTGCCCCGAAGCATGTATGCATAGGCCATCCTTGATGGTTGTCTCCTTCACCTTAAGTTTCATCAAAGAAGTTGGCAAAATAATTGTTTCTGCATCGTTACAGAAATTCAGCATCATTTTGTCCAAAATGATGATGTGGGGAAAAAAAACCTAGACTATTAGTAATTAATTTTGGCTGTCTGCTGGAAACATCCCTCAGAAATGGGGAAAGCACGAGCAGAGGTATGACTTGTGTGAATGTCAGTGTTGGTTCTCTGTGTTGTTTGGGGTCCCCTTTACTTGTGGGTTTGTGCACTGCTGTTGTGCTGTGTGAAGTTGGGTTCCATAGATGGTGGAGAGAACAGCTGATGTGCAGCTTGGGAGAACAATCATAGCCAGGACACAACTGACTCCCACACCTCTCAGGATGACAATAGCAATCCTGCGAGTAAGGACTGTGAGATGGGGTCTGATGTGTAATAACTACAGAGACCTGAATTGACTTAGCATTCTTTTTCCCTTGAGACCAGATTTTTTTGTTTCTATACCTTATCCTGATTTGTGTTCTGGATTTGTAAAGCATAACCATTGTCTTACATGCTCACATCAAATAAAAAAATTACTGTATATGATTTAAAGATTAACTGCTATGATAACCCAAGCTTACATTGAACAGCCTAAACTCTACCCAAATTCACAATTACCACATGGAAAAGCATGAACTCATCATTTGTTAAAAAAAAAAAAACAAAACAGAATCGAAACAACTAAAGCTCTCTCTGAGGCTTTTAGCAGCCAGCTGGGCTTTGCACTGAGCCGGGAGGATCGATAGGCTGCTCCCTGCTACCGGCAGAGGAGGCTGATGCTGGGAAAGGCGCCGCGCACAGAGCAGCTCCCCCAGCAGCACCCGAACACTCGAGGTACCCATCCCTTAGCAGCGGGACACCAGAGCTAGCAGCTGTCTGAGCTGTACCTGGAAAGGCAAACTGAAGAAATTAACATGAAGTAATAAAGGAAGGTCTGTTCTGGTGCTTACACTGATGAGAACTAGGTATAACTTTTAAGCAAAGGGTGGATTTAACAACTGTGTAGTTGATGCGGCAGTCAGTTAAAACGTCCCTGAAGTTAGGCAGGAAAGGGACTATTATAATTTTCACCATCTGATATATGCAGTAAGAAATTCGGGAATACTCTTCTAGAGAATCAATCCCAGGTAATTGGGATGAAAATAGAGGGCAGAGGGACATGAAGGGCAGAAATTATTATTGCCGTCTCCAGCTCTGATTTCTAGGATAACACCATCTGCTGAATTGTAGCAGCAATTTCTGCAAGACGTCTATCACTTCTGTTTGAGTGAAAACCCGAATCTCTGCCTAGGTAATCCTTACTAAGTTTCTTAAGTCTGGTTTTTTGACAGGTAAAATATGACCAGGTTCTCTGGAATTCTTAGTAGTCTGTAATAACTGTGTACCTAAACTTTTTTATTGTGTGGAACGAAATCCAAATACTTACAGTTTAAAAATAAACTAAGTCATTTTTAAAGTGTACAAATAAGAGGTATCCCTTGACACACAGAGAAATTTGTAGCTTCCTGCTTAAGCTGCAGTAATTTCTGCAGTGTGTTTTGGATACAGGGTTGAAACACATAAGGAAATTCTTTACCAAATTTTAAATATTTATTGTGGTCAGTGACAGAACAATTTAGCAAACTACCAATTACTAGAAGTAGTCATCAATATTTCTCATGTGCTACCAGTTACTGTTTTATTTTATAAGTTATTTTTTTGGCACTTAAGTATAACATTGATTATATCTGATATGAAGACACCAACTTTCTCATTGATACTTCCTATGAGTGAGTTGAAAATTGATGTTATTCCATCTCCTTTGGATGCGATGAATTATTCTGTTTGCTCTCTGCTTTTCAGCCAGCTATACTTCTAGTGTTGTTCATTGTGCTCAAGTGACTGGCAGTTCTGCTATTAAATAACTTCAAAATTATTGGCATTGGCCAGGCTGTTTGATCAAAAGATATGCTTGAAATGATGTCAGCAGAGAAGTGCTCCTTGAGGTTGATGGACTCAAGTGTCTCCTTGTAGAGCAGGTAAATTGATTCAATTGTGTTGTCATTGGGGTGAGATGTTTATGTGATTCCTGGCTTCCTTACCTTGAGACTTTATAATTCATAAGGCCTGGTCTGGTAATGTGTGCTGTTAAAGAGGCTCTGTTGCAAAAAGCCTGTCAGGTCTGTCTTACCATTCAGAAAGCTCCTGTGTTCTTTGAGGTGCTGCTTTTGATCAAAATCTGTACCATGCTCTGGAGACTTTGACCTCTGACCCTGTCAGGAATATGAGTTTTGTTGTTTTCTTTCTTTATTGTCTGGTGTAGGTGGTTTTTATTTTTTCATGTGATTGACATAGGGGAGAAGTTGCTGTTTTACTACAGGTGGGGACCCAGGTCCCCCCAAACCTCCCCAGTACATGGGGAAGGCTGTGTGGCTCTGCCCTGTGATTGTCCCATCTCCTCCATGTCAGGACTCGGGCAGATCTGCTAGTTCAGGAGCTTTCATGTAGACATGGGAAAGGACACATAGGTGACTCAAGAGGTCTTGGTGGGAATAACTGTCCTCTTCCCTCTCTTGCCATGCAGATGCTGCTAAGAAATGGGGCAGAAACTGCTGGATTGTGGGGTCTTGTGTCAAAAAAGGAGGACCTTTTTTTGTCTGATGCCGGAAGGGGGCAATTTAAATGAATAATTTATGTTCAGAGGAGCATTTCTTTCCCATACTGCTTCCTTCCTTCTCACGCAGAACTATGTACAGGGCAACAGGGATGATATCTGATAACTATTTACAATGTGTTTATTCTGGATGAGATTGCATCGTGTTATAGGCCAGTAGGAAGATACTTATTCTATTTGATATTAATTCAATTAATGTTGAACATCTTTACTTCCAGAGGAAGGGGCCTTTCACACCCAGGAGCTCATCTGTACTGAAGTTCCCAATCCTTGAATTTCGGGTCAAGGTGCAATAGGAATATAAGTTTTAAACACAGACATCAGTAAAGTTCACAGGCACTGTAATAAGGCATGATGTGGCACCTACAGAAGTTACGGGGGAGAACCTGTTGCCTACACTGTGTTTTTGGGTTGGAACTCTGAAAGAAGAAAAGTATAATCCTGTAGTCATCACAAAAGAGGAACCCTCCTGGTGGGTGTGTAGACCATTTCACATGTGGACTTAGATGGCCATGTGAGTTTTGGAATGATGAGTGGCTTGGATACAAGTGAGCATCCAACCTGGCCAGGCAAATATAACTATCACTCTTTCCTACCACCTGCTTCCTATACTGTATTTTATCAAGTCTCGTAATAATAACCTGCTGGGGAAACATGAGGTTTGAAAAATGGGAATGGCTTTGATGGGTTTGGTGGGTTTCCTTTGCTGTAATTTCCAGGCACACCCCCACATTAAGAGCCTTTTAGGGAGTCCTTTGGCTGCACAGGTGCTCTGGGCCTCTTGAAGGTTGGGAATGAAGTATTCTGTTGTTTCAGCTGCTGTGACCTTATGGTCTCTGGAAAGGCTGATTATGGATGTAGAGCAGCTTTATTGCTCCATGGTGACATGTACCATACAGTACCCAGTGGCATTTTAAGTACTTCATAGTTACATCAAAGAAAATACTTACGGAGTATTAGGCCTTATAAACCCATAGTGCTGTGCCTTTTACAGCTGGAACTTAAAGTCATGAAACGACTTAGAGGTATTTGTGCTTTTGTTTGATTTGGACTGGTGTCCTGCTTTTAATATTTCTTTGGATAAACAACTCCTGTTTTACAGCCTTGCATGGCTCACACACCCCGTGTTTAACTGAAGGGACACTGCCACTTGGGGAATTTTGCCTAGAGGATCTGGCAAGAATAACACGGAATATTCCAATACATGTTTTACAAAAGAGAGCTGGATATGAAAAGAGAAGTCAAATATGATTGTCTGAATGGAGAGCCTTAAAGTGTAAAGGACTGTAAAAAAAGAAGTCATAATATTTTGAATTATTTCTTTCCCACTTGCTTCTAGGATGGATTGTATTACTGCTGTACAGATCCAGAGAACTTCAGAGGAATTGCTTGGGAGTTTTCACAGATGTAACTGAGAACAGAACTTGGCCCAGGCACTGCAGTGGCAATCATAAATCTAGGTTTAAGTCAGTCACCTGTGTGATATGTGGCCGGCAGTGTGTTGAAATGGGATTTAGAGCACTTTGTGCTAGGAATTGAGTAGCATTTCAGCAAAATATCTTAAGTTTTCATGTTGATTTTATATTTTGATCAGTATGATCCATGTGTTTGAATCTAGGGCAAAGACTTTATTTATAAGTCATTGTGAAAGTCATTAACCTATGTGATTACTGTAGATTCACATTAGTTTCAGCTGTTGTTAATTTATTTTATTTTGAACTATTCAGTGAACATTCAAAGTGATATACTGAAACTATGTATGTTCACTGTTGAAGTGTTAAATATAATTTAAAAAATTTGCTGAAGTTTAAGCAATTTCTGTTGCTTAATCAAGGGCTTAGAAGATAATTCTGTTTCTACTTTTAAATATAAATATTCATTTTGTTTGCTCATTTTCATTAATGAGTGCCTGGAATAAATTGTGGTTTATTGGGATTCTTTGTCTCTTATCAACGTGTAGCTTTCTTACTAAAATCTAGGAGTGTTTTTTTGTTTCTTTCAAATTGCAAAAAATGAAAATGTTCAGGTACATAGGTCTAATTTGTTGCACTTTTATTTCAAAGCAACAAATCACCTTTAAAACTAAAAATGAAATTCCTTTTTAAATTACCCTAATTATATGAACCAGCATTTCAGCTTCACTGATGGAACAAAACTACCATAATTAGGCAGACTGTAGTTTTTAGTGTAAGGTCACATCATGCTTTGCTGAGAATAATAAGAGGAAATGATCTTCAATTTAACATCTTGGTGACTGGCACACCAGCTGCTCTGGTCATTTCTTTTAGTGGAGTGGCCTTGAGAAAAATGGTGAATGTATGTTGTTTGTGAGAGAAATCAAATTAACCTTGTTACATAATTAGTACCCATGTAGACACAGTAGAGTTTTCACGTTTTTAAAATACATTTTTTGGGTGGGGGGAAGGTAGCTTTGGTGTGTGGAATTAGCTGTGCTGAAGTGCTAGAAGACATGCCTTATCTTTAAAATGGTAATAATAAAACCAAAGCAAGGGAAGATTTGACTCCAAGATGTTGCTCTCTTCTGGGGATTGTGACCCTTTCTTTGCCAGGTGACTGCCTGGTGAAGCAGTAAAGGCAGCAGGTCAGGCATGCTCCAGTGCAACTGCCATAGAAAGGGCAGCAGATGGCCCAGGTTGTTTGTTACCTGAAATCAGAAAATATCTATGTCTCTCTCTATATGTATATATCTCAAAAAATGCTTTGTATAGGTTCCTGGTAATATCGGTGCTGCTGGCACGGTTCCTGGCTCCTGGAGCATATCCTGGTGCTCCCGCTGTTTTAGTGGCAACTGGCAGCCTACTTTGGGAGCAGTATGGTCAGCTGGAAACAATAGTGTCTGATTCTTGTTTGTCAGCAGGGACAATAGCCCCGCTGATGGGCTGTGCGCAGGAGAGGGGCTCCCTTTGTGTGGCAGTGCGGGCATGGCAGATGGCTAATTGGACATGATAAACCACGGGGGCAATGGGGGAGAAAAAGGAGATTGCAGAGATTAGCGGCTTGTATCGCCCACACTACGGAAAAAATATATTTTAAAGATGTCATCAACTATAGTGCTTTGCCATGAATATATCATTCAGTAATGAAGAAGGAGGACATCCTAACTAAAGTATTTCCTCGGTTGATGTGAAGCCTGCTTTATTAGCAGGGAACAAATCCTGTTACTGTATGGGAAGGTAGGTGAATGCATGGCCCCCAAAGGTGCTGGCATGGCACTTAGGAAAATTAGCAGTGCATATTTTTCATTGGTCTTGTAAGTCAATGTCAGCCTGTTGTGCCAAACGGCATCCAAGCTGAACACAAAGAGCTTTACCAACTGTGGGTGTCTGGAGTGGAAAGTTATGATCTGCCATATCTTGATGTGATAAGAAGAGATGCTCCTCAGTATTGGAGCACTGAAAAGCTAAACTGATTATCAAAGATGGAATTTATTTATTTAAATATATTTTCTTGGTCTTATTAGAGTATGCACTTTAAAGCCAAAGAGACCCTTGCGCAAACAAACTTTTGCTTATTTAAAACAGTTTAGTGAAAATCGGAACTAAAGCCTTGAGGTTAGCTCTGTAAAAATGATCAAAGCTGGACATCTGTCGTATGAGGAAGGGCTGAAAGAGCTGGAGAAGAGAAGGTTCAGAAAAGGATCACTTGCAATAAGACAGGAAGCATCATTTTTAAAGTAAAAGAGAGTAAGTTCAGAGTAGAGATAAGGAAGAATTTTTTATGATGAGGATGATAAAACTCTCAAATTGTTTGCCCAGAGAAGTTGTGGATGCTCTATCCCTGGATGCCTAGATGGAACTCTGAGTAACTTGAGGCAGTGGAAGATGTCCCTGCTTGTGGCAGAGGTGTTGGACTAGATGACCTTTAAAGGGCCCTTTCAATCCAAACTCTGTTCTAAAGTTCCCAGGTAGTTTTTGGTATGAGATGTGTAGGCTTAGCCTATGGCTTCAGTGGCTTCAGGCTGTGGGCTGTGAGCCCAAAGCTGTGTCCACAGCCTGGCCGCAGAAATCAGAAGTTCATCCTAATAATTGGATTAATTTTAGTTATTTTTTTTCTTCTTGCTGTCCCCTCCCTCTCTCCAACCAGTTAAACCACTTTGGGAGTAAATCCACAGAGGGGCTGTAGGAAGTAAGGCTGAAAGGGGGGGGTCACAAGTGTTTGGTGGCTGCTGCAGTGAGCAGCAGTCAAGTCATTGCTGGCTGTAATTCCCTCTTCTGTAAAATGGTATCAAGTCCCTAGAATACTTTGCTATTTTAGTGTCTCTCATAATAATAATGTTATGGCATATAACAGATACATTTAAATTGTAGTAAAAATAAATCTGCAAGAGGTTAAAAATAATAGCTAGCAAGAACTATGCAATTCTCTGTGGAAGCAGATTTACTTTCTGTGGAAATATCTGGACTGTGTTTCTCTTTGACTGTTTACTACCGTCTTTTCCCACGGGACAAGTTTAGTGGAGACTCCAGATGAAAACTTTCAGTGAGTTGTCTTTGGTTTTCTGCAGGCCATTCAAGTGCTGTACCTGTCAGTCTGCACAGCTTTTGAAGCTGTAGGTGCTTGAAAATATTCAAAAGATTGTGAGTGAATGCAATAAAACTTCCAGCTGGGTTGTCCTCCTGTAGGACCTATGATATTGTCATAATATATGATGGTCCTCTACCATGGTTTGTTATTTGTATTGCTGTCTCAGTCACTGATTAGTTCCTTCTGAAGCAGATCCTGCATGAACACTGAACAAAAAGATGATCCTTGCCATTGTGTGCTTATGACAAAAGCGGTCAAGTAGACTGTGATTTCATTTAACCAAAGATTCATGTTTTGCTTTTGCTTTTAAACATGTCTGAAGGACAAGTGTGAGGAGTTACAGAGTCAAGCACTGGGTGTAGAGCAGAAAAAATGGATAAGAAAAAGATACAAGCAGAAACACAGGGAAGAAATGAGAAAACTTTAGGGAAAGCATGGAAAAATGCCATAAAGTTACCTAACAGAGCACTTCAGAGCTGGAGGGCACTTGGCTGAGAAAGAGATCACAGCCTGCATCCTCTGTGGAAAGGAAGCAGATGTCAGTGTGGGGAAGGTCAGAAGCCAGAGGAAATCGCAGGAATGAGACTGTAAGAGGTTTGATTGGAGTTGTAGCTTTTGGGATATAGAAAGCCAAAGGTAGGTTTTCTGACACAGTGGAGAAAAAACAGCAAGATTGCATGGGTACACAGTGAAAGGAAGGAACACTCAAAGCCTGTGCATGTTCCATGCTCAGATGGGGTAAGGCAGCCATAAGAACTATGACAAAGCACAGGAAAAGTAGCAAGGTTTTCTCTTCTAGGTGTCCCTTACCATTGAAGACTGTTATTATCACACTGCAGTCTTTTAATAGCGGTGCACCAGATGCCTGCCTTGCTTTGATGCTGTGAAGAGAAGGCATTTCTATATGAAGACACAGAACCAAAATCCTTGAATGTTCTGCTTCATGTTTAATGCCTCTTGTTCACAGAAACATGTCATGGAGAGCCGACCTCCTTGGATCTGACTGCCACTCTGTTGGCAGCAATTTAACTTTCCTGCTCTGCTTTTCTGTGCCGAGGTCGAGAGTTTAGGAGTGATGCTAATTGAGTCAGTCTGAAGCATTCAGATAAATTTAGTCTGAAGGAGAAACTCAGGCCTACCGGGTAAAATAGAAATGATCTTGTGAGCTTGAAGGACGTAGATCTAAGGTGTGTGAATCTCCTGTTAACAGCTTGCTCCGATTCAACTCAGTCCTGCTCAGAAGTGTGCTGGACTGTTAAATAGGCCAGCTACCTCTTACATATTCCTGCTAGTCTGTAATCTGTCTGCTGCTCCAGGTTATTTGTCAAATCCCTAATGAGACTGTCTTGAACTATTTGAGCCAGGAGAAAGTTTTTAAGAGTGTCTTGGTTTAGAACACCTCTGATGCTAAAACTAGAGGGGAAATCCTGTTGATTGGATGAGTTTAAATCAACTGAAACTGATCCATGTGGTAATGGGAGTTTGTAAAAATAACACTTCCTAGCATATAAGTCCTTATAACAGGAAAAGATTTTTTTTTTTTTTTTTTTTTTTTAAAGCTGAGTGTCTTCATCATTGAGCTGTGCAGTAAGGTGTTACTGGAAACTTAGACCTGGTTGCTGTAATTGGGATTGATTTCAGTGTTTGTTCCAGCTTCAGCTCCATCATGTTTCAGCCTGGGGATATTATGATGCTCAACTGCAATAGTTCAAACCCAATGACTGGTAGGTTCTTTCTCAGGTAGACAGAGGGCAAGTTTCTACAGCATCCACCTCCAAAATCAAGAAGTGCTTGACATACAGCAGGGTGAACAATAATTTCTTTGCTTGGCTCAGTCATCCTCAGCTCTTCTTGGTATGCAGTGGTAATGGATATAACAGTAATTAGAAATAGTACACATTATTAGTACAGCATTTCAGACCACTCTTTTGAATTTTGCAGTCTTTGTGTAAAATCGTGAGTCTCATCTATCAAAAGGGGAAAGTCAGGCACAAAGCTGCAGTAAGTGGTTTTCTTGATATTGTATGGACTTGGTGTCTCTGTTCTTGGGAAACTCATGTTGTGGTGGTGGAGCAAACCCTGACAAAGCACTGAATGGCTTCACCTTCTGTTGGCAGGGCATAGGCCAGGAAAAGCACACCAATTCCTTTTTACTGTAGGATTTTCAAAAGTTCATGCTGAAGTGACAGGTGAAATTAGAGGGATATGCAAACTCTCATCTCTTGAACCATTTGGTATGGGCTCCTGTATATGGATGCAGGTGGCCTACTTCAGACAGATTGTACTTCCTGCCTTAGTCCTGGAAATGAGATTAACATACCTTGCCTATGTCCACACCAAGAAGTCAAATGGTCTTAAGATTTTTATGACACTTGGCCCTGTTTTTAAATATATGTAGGTCAGAGCCACAGCTGGTATAAGAGATGGCCCAACGCCAGTGACAGCAGAGGAGCTAAAGTAATTGACACAGGCAGAAATTCTGGCCTGTGTTCAACTAACAGACTTGTGTAGGGATAGACCAAAGAAGACTGGTAGCAGAGTAAGGATATTTCCAGTTTAATGTGTTAAGACATCCACATGATTTTGCTCATCACCATGGTATCCAAGTGCTGACAGACGGCGGCACTTGGGCTCTGGGTCCATTCTGCTCACTGTTTGGTAAGGTCCCTGTGCCTTTTTGGTAATGAGCATGCTGCTGTGAAAGTTACATCTATTAAATACTAAATGTAAGGGAAATGTAATGACATGTTATTAAAAAGTTCCACCTACCTACAAATGCTTTGCTTTCTAGCCCAGGTTTGCTAATACATTCCATATTTCCCAGAGATCTCTCCATGAAGAGAGTGCTTTCAGGAGCCATTTACAGCTCTCATCCTGCTTTGTAGTTGTTACAAGTGCCAGGTTCCTTTTTGCTGCAGTTACCCACTCTACAATAGAGTTTGGTACTGGGGATGTCTCCTAGGAGCATGTTAGTTACTTGGGACACAGAAGGTACCTCCTGACTAGTTCTGCACAGACGAGTTTAATAGAGCTATAACCACAGTATATGATTTCCTTTTCTTGGGCTCGTTTTTCCTTGTACATTTTCTTTTTGGACTATATCTAGCAAATGTAGGAGGTGCATGTTGCTATTCCAAATGTTTGCTTAATGTGGCATTGTCCAGGGCAGAATAAATACCTGTGGCCTTCTGAAGAGCACTGACTGATTGCACACCCCACCTATGTTTGCCCAGTAGTATTCTCTATGTAACACGTGAATGAGACAACTGCAGAGACTTCTAATTAGGTGCTACTCTAAAGAGTAGTTTTCACACTGACCAACAGAAAGTCACATTGCCTCTTCCTTTGGGAATATAGACAAAGGAAAGTTTCCTCTTTGGAAGTTATCTGTAGGGACAGAAGCTGTGTGAGATATAGCACAGGCAGTGAACATTAGTCTGAGGCCTGTATAGATTGATGTGGGAGTTCTATTCCCCCTGTAAATGCCTCTAGTGGGTTGACCTTGGCTGGAGTCCATCAAGCCACTCTGTCACTCTCCTCTTCAGGCTAGAGGGAAGAAGATAAGATGGAAAAACCCCCTCACAGATCAAGATAAAGTCAGCTTGATAAAGAAAAAGCAAAGTTTGGACGTAGAAGCAAAGGAAAACCAAATGTTTTAATGTCTTCTTCCCATAAGCAGGCAACATACACCAATTCCCAGGAAGCAGGGCTTCAGTGTGCCTAATGGTTGCTCTAGAAGACAAGAGCTGTAAATAACAAACTACATCCTCTCCTCCTTTCTCTTAGCTTTTATTGCTGAGCAGACATGATACAGTATAGAATATCCCTTTGGTTTGTTTGGATCTGCTGTCCTGGCTATGTCCCTTCTCAAGCCTGCTGGTGAGGGAGGGAATGTGAAAGAGTGTTGGTGCTGGGAGCTCTGCTCAGCAGTAGCCAAAACACTTATGTATTATCAACACCTTTCCAGCTACCAGTGCAAAGCACAGCACTGTGAGGGCTGGCAGTGTGCCCAGGTAGCCAAGGAAGCCAGTGGTATATCCTGGCTTGTGTTAGAAATAGCATGGCCAGTGTAGGTGCACAGTTTGTGGCAATTTGGAGTGGGGCTGTGGCCCAGCCTCATCCCCAGTGGGCACAGCTGTGAGAAGCAGGTGAGCAGCACTGACAGCAATGAGCCATGGAGTGCCCAGGGGCACTGACCAACCACCAAAGGGAACAGAGGGCACACAGGTGCCATGCATGAACATGAGGGTGTAAAAGGCTGGACTAAGAACTAGAAGGGCAGATGCTTGAAGCATTCTGAAGTGGTCTGGTGTTACTCTGTGTGGGTTGAAGCTCTCTGAAATTGTATGATGATACTCTGTGTATTGTGGCCATCTCAACTCCGATGTGTGCTGTGACAGCCAGCAGGGCCAGGGAAGAGATTAATGTCCTGTACGTCACACTGGTGAGGCACCTTGAATCTTGTGTTTAGTTTTGTGCTGCTCAAGACAAGAAATAGCAAATCCATGCCCTGGCTCTGTTTTCTAGATGTCTCCAATTAGTTGTACTGAATGAGAGAGTGCTGTGGGGGGAGTCTGTTACTCCTTTTCCTGTTGTGCTCTGAGGATGTGCAGTGACCTCTGTTTGCACATGCAGTAGGTGACGGTCAAATGGTCAAGGCAGAGACTTTATACAGTTTCAACTGAAAATCTTGAAACAAGTTGGATGGCATGGAGGGCAGACTAAATGTGCAAGCAGGACTAAAGTTGTGTGGTTTTTTTTTTTTTTTGTTGTTGTTCTCTTTTTTAAATCTGACATGCAACTTATGTTAGCAGCTGCAGCTAATGACTTCTGGAGAGATCTCTCTTGGCTCCCATTTTGCTCTTCCAATCTCTGTCTGTATGTTCCCTGAGAAGTGTTCCAGGAACTGCATTTAAACCTCCCTAGACATTACTTTTCCTTTTGGTGTGAGGACACCTTGCAAACAGTGGCTCAGGCAGGAGCCTGAAGCAGTTAGATTCTAGAGGAAACCAATTGTAGCAATCTATTTTTAAAAGGTTATTCTGATGAATTGGATTTTTTGACCTGATCTGAACTGGTGTAAAGCACCCACGTGTTATGTTGTTGCAGCCTGAACCCACAGGAGGGGCCATGTATGCTGTTCTGCCACTGCAATCCTATTTGCTTGCTGTGTAAGACAGTACCAAATTATTCTCTCCATTCTCTGTCCCTCTCATCCTGTGTGTCAGTAGTGGAAAGTTGCAGATCTTTTGCTGAGGAAAATAAAACTTGTTACATTGCAGTTTCTTGGCTGTCCTGTTTCCCTTCAAGCACTGAGTCATATTTTATGAAACATTATTATGCCTATTTTAACTATTTTTAAAACATTATTTTAAAATCCTCTATGACCAAAGATTTTATGCAAGAATTTACATAAGATTCATCCTTAATTTTGTTATAGAGTTACAGATACAGGTACTAAATTAAGATCTTAAAACTCCAAATATACAGACCTCTCAACTACAGTGAATGAAACTTGAACAACCTTGATCCAGAAAGCCAGGGGCTCTTGCAGCATCAGTCCCTGATGCCTTGTCTGGACAGGTCCTTGCAAAGCACCTCTTAACATCCATGGCACAGGAGCTTTACAGTGGGATTTTGGCGGGCACCAGCCTGGGCTTGTACTTCCTTGTAGGAGGCATTCAGCATGTAGGAGTGAATATAAACTTTGTATTCAGTCTCTTGAAACTGTCTCAGTATTTCTGTTGTATAATTCTACACAATATTTCAATTGTGCTGAAGTAACTTGAGTTGATTCTCAATCCAGGAACAAGTGGAAAGTTGTAATGGACGGCTTTGGATTAGGCATGGATGCTCAAGAAAGCTAAGTGACACACTTCTACACATGGATAAGTAAATGAATATGTTAATTTATAAGTTTAGAACTTGTCATGGAGGTTTTTATCATACTGAAGTTCTGCTGAGACTCTGCTGACAAATGAGATTTTTAGACAGAAAGCTTCCATGGATGAGTAGGTGCTAATGGCTCTGTTGTTGGCACCCATCCATTTGAGCCCCTAAGTGGCACTTAGATATTGAGAAGTGCACTTTTTTTGAAATTAAGGCTTGAGGTTCATGGTTTTGAAGCTGCTGGTGAAATAAGGCATTCCCTGAGCAATTTCTGGAAAGGAAGGCTGCATTTCTGTGTCTTGCCCAAATTCCTTTTGGGGCAGCTATATTCTGCTCTTTCTTTTCTACATTTCTACTCTGATTATGCTTTGCAATGCTGGTGTGCATGAGTAGTTGCTGAATTTGACTGCATGACTTGCTGCATTGTCATTTTGAGAGGTGATTTGTATATTTGACTCTTCCATATAGGGCATCAGTGTGAAGATCATATTTTTAGCACCTCTGCTTGTCTTTGCACAATGTCCCTTGCTTGAGTCAAGGTAAAATAAACACAGTCTCTGGCAGCTGTGTCAGGAACAGTACATGCAGACACCATGTCCAGGCACCCCATCCTTCCCGGCTGCTACCAGAGCCGTCCGGGAACACACGGGCTTCCCCTGCGTCACGCCCCAGCCTCTGTGCCTAAAGGAAACCTCCTTGGATCTTCAGCTCTTCCTGTCCAGCTGCACATGGGCCCAGCATGTCACAGCTCATTGTTTCAGGTCTCAAAGTACACTGCGCTCTGCAGCACGAGAGGAGCTGGGAAATGTTATTTTACTATGATGTTATTGTTATTAGAGAACTCAATGAATGGTTAAGCACCATGTGTTGGTCAGACAGAGCTTCGTTACTTACACTGATTGATAGAGGCTTGTGAGAGAACACCTGCTATGAAAAGAAGGGGAAAGTCAGATACTGATTGTCTCCAGCATCCCAAATCAACGGGTGCTCTTTCTGGTGCTAACTGGAATTGAGTTTCCTATATCTCAGCTCTCACCTGTGTTTTGTGTATCATGTTGTTATAGGGTTAAATTAGGATGCAGCAGCCAATTTGCAAGCTCTTCTGACAAGAGCTCTGGAGCTTCTGCATCTGTAACGTTCCTGAGGCTCCCGAAGGAAAAGTCTGGCATGCTTTATCTGACAGATAGCTCAATTGATAGTTCTAAAGGTTAACTTTCCTGGTGTCAGTGCATCTAGGTACAGCCAGAAATGCTCATCCTAGAGTTGTGGGTATCCCCAAGTTCCATTTACAAGAATTCTATCACTTTTGCCATAGGAATGTCTCAGCAGTAAGGCAGTAAGTGGGCATAAACTGGTAAGGAGTGCAGCATCCCTGTAAGGTGAAACAGTTGTACCTTTTTTGAGTGAGAGCTATAATATGGAGAGGGGAATCCAGGCTTCTAAATTTATGCATCTTACCTCTTCTGATCTATGCCAGACCAGAAGGTTCCTCAGTTATTCTTGTTCATCTTAAATTGCTGTGAAAACAGATCCATTGCAGAACAAGGATTTTTTTTTTTTTTTTTTTTTTGCCTTAGAGTAATCCTAAGAGAAAAGATTGCTGCTGTGAAAAGTAAAGCTCTTGGTGTTCTTGTTCTGTGTTCCTCTTGTCATCATTAAAGCTTCTTGTGTTAGACTGTGAGCAGCCCACATCATCACTGGCTTTCCCTGCTGCTGGGGCCTGCAGTGAGACAGTAATCCTGCATTTACCATCACAGTGTCTGCACATACAGTGTGATTTTACAAATGTAATATTATGTTTCTCTGCGGGAACAAAAGCAACAACAAGCCAGCTAAACAGCAGTGTTAGCAGAAGTAAGCAAGTTTTGTGCCATCTGACAGTGCTGGACGAACAGCAAGCTAACTGTTGCTGTGTAATACCAAGGCTGTAGATAAGTTTAGAGGATAATGTAAAATTCTGTAGATGAAGAGCCTACTTCTGCTCTTGCCTACTGGATGACACTAGGCAATTAGTGTTGCTTTGTGCCTCAGTTTCCCTCTGAGAGTTGGGTAATTGGCTGTGAATAAAAAGCTCTGTAAAATAATAACAATTAAAGCAGTGCATACAACAGTTACAAACACAGAACACTGTTATCATCCCGACTCCCTAAATGTGAGGAACTGAGGCAGAAAATGGTTTGCCGAAAGCTATGGATGCAGTGGGGCAGGAGTCCTCATTAGACCTCTGGAGGTGGGGACTGCCTGCCCAGCCTGCAGGCTTGGTGCTGCTCATGGCCCTCCTGCCACTGAGCACTGCAGCCTTGGGGGAATGCACAGCACTTCAGTGGGGGCAACAGATTAGGCTCATTCCTTTCACTGCTTCTGCTGAGTGAATTAGAAAAGTAATGAAGTGGGTTTTTATCTAGGAAAAAGGTTTGAGAGCCCTCTGTTTTTAACAGTCATCTGCTAAATAGTGCAAAGTATATGGGACAGTATTGTCCTAATTAGTTTTCTGTTAAAAATTAACAGCCTTTGAGTTCAGTAGGAATAGATTTAGGCCAATATAATGTCTTTGAAAAATTCACAGGACTTTTTGAATATGAGTTTGAAGCTTCAGCATCATGGAACCTCCTCTGAGCAGAGCTTTACTCTTCATATAAAACATACTCCCGCTTTAAAAGCCTGCATCTTAGTGTAATTTGAATCCATCTCATTTTAGGGTATATATTTAGTATCCAGCTGATTTTTTCCCTCTAAAGTTCTTGGATAGCATGTCCACTAGGAAATCTCAGCATTGCCAAACCATTTAAAGACATTTGGAACTTCAATTACCTGCTGAACTCTTAAAAAGTAATTTGGTAATGAAAGCAGTGAATGCATTCTGCAGTGTTTGAGGATTGCTTACAGAGATAAAATGGTTTTGGCTGTAGGTCAGATAAATACTTTTATGATGAAGCATATGTACAACCAGTTTTTCTCCTTTTTTTTTTGAATCATTCTGAAGAGTCCAATCCTTCAGAATATCCCCCCAAAAATGTTTGGATTACTAGACCCTTTGTTCTTAAATGAAAAGAAACATTTAGTATTTTGCACCTAAGGAACATCTTTCATCTTGATGTATTTTACAAAGCCAAATATTGTCAGTTTAACCAAACTTGTGTGAAACAAGAAAATGTAATTTCCCATTTTAGAGCTATGTTAGCCAGCAGCAGGACATGCTCTGACTCTCAAGTCAGGCTAGTAGCAGAGATTGCTGGAAGATGATACGGAATGGCATGCCTAGGTGAGAAATTTAGGTAACAAATTCTTGGAGTCTTGCTATGTTTGACATTGGCTCAAATGTGATCATGGTCACAAATCTGGTACCTCTTGTGGGTGGACAAAAAAAGGCTCCAAAATTGTTTGTCTCCCATTCTGGTTTGCAGATTATGTTTGCATATGAATCCTTTATGAGTTCTGCCCATGCCTGGGAAACCAGACAAGGGCTCTGGTGTGTGTAACCACAGCCAGCACAGAGGAAGAGAAAGATCTGAACTGCCTTGCTATCATACAGGTAACACACAAGGTTTTTCTTATGGGAGAGAAACTTCTCAGCTCTTCTAGTGTGCTTCCATTTTAAAATTCATATTTTTGGAGTTAGGTGGCTGAAATAAATACCCACATAGTTCTAGTTTGAGAGGTCATTGAATTACTGTGGGATGCCTGTCTTGGTCTGTGGCTGTGTAGTGTTAAGAAGTTTATCCAAAAATGAAGACTTTAGTTGAAAAATGAAGACCATTAGTACCAGAATTGTTTTGGGGGGAGAAGGAGGGGGAGGTTAAGTTGTGATAATGGAATCTGAAGCTGTGTTTGAGTTTCCTGTGAATCATATCCTAACTTTTTACACTCCATAGTTTATCTGGGACACTGAATGTAGCCTCATTTACCTTTTTTTTTTTTTTTCCCCTGAACTACAGCATCTACAGCTGTGGCCAGATGTGCTACTTGGCTTGCAGCTGAGCTGGTTCAGAGGCTTTGAACCCAAGCCAGGCTTAAAGTGCCTGGGCACTGTCCCCACTTCTGGGGGTTGGTGTCTGCAAGTGTAGCTGCAAATGCAGTCCTTCTCTAACCTAAATAAGTCAAAATGATCTGGGTTAAAGAGAACCCTCCATGCTTTTAAATAGAAAGCCAACCTGGATCATTTTGACACAACCGGGTTAGGGAGTGACTGTGTACAGATATAGTGACAGGTTGGAGGGGCAGAACCCAGCTCTGCTGCAGCTGAACCCTGACTGGGACCACAGGCCAAGTAACACTGGTCTGTGAGAATTCAGGAAGTTGCCCTGACTTGTGTCCTGTACAATTGTCTTGTTTGTAGGAAATCATGAAATAGGTTAAGGGAGAGAAATGCAGCTGGTGTTTCCCAGTTTTAGCCTCTGATGGCCAGATTGCTGCCTGATGCCATCTATTGTAGATGCATGTTCCTACCCAAGGGCCTGGTAGTGGCTGAGTTTTCCCTATAGGCAGTTTAGAGCAACTTTAAGGTTCTGCTAAATGTGCTCTCCTGGGCTGTAAGGAAGCTGCTACCCAGGCAGTATTTTCTGGATAACATCAGTAATTTTCAGATATTTATGTACATGAGTGACACATACTTAATCTTGACATGAGAGATGCTCTGTGGGATATCACAGCATTCTAAGTATGCTGATAAAAGGCAGATACAGCAAGACTTTTTGCAGAAACTGAATGAAAACATTTGAGATTTTAGTTCACAGAGGATAGTATGAAAATCTCTTGGGCAAGTTTGTAAGTGTGTGTGTGTTTGACATTGGACTTGACAGTGATCTCATTGATTTCTGCTGGGCTCAGACTCAATTACTTTGGTTGAACACCAGTGTATTTGAGAGTAGAGTTCGGCCTGCTGAAAGTATGGATGGTCTTCCTTTCCTCTTGGGGAATCTTTTGGCAGTAGTTATGCAGGTCATGTCCACGTGCTATGACCTGTCTGCACAAGCCACCACTCTATCACTTGACTTTAGATATTTCAGATACCTTCACCTATGAAAAAGCATTTTCTCACCTTGTCTTCCCTCCCAAGAAGATACAATCCCCTTGTTCCCATAGCACACACACTGGATGCTGTAGTCCAGCTCCTCACCAGGGCACTGTGCTTTTGCCATCATGTGACTTGTTCTCTTTCAGTTTCTGGTGGAGGCAACAATAGGAGACTCCTGGCTTTGTGCATAGACTCGTTCAGGAGAGTCGAGCATCCATATAAACAAATGGAGGGAGCTCTGGTGCAGTGAGGGGTGTGCTGCGTGGTGGTGGAGAGAGATGGCTGGGCCATCAGATGGGGTGCTCCCCAAACACCAAGGCCCATGGAAGTGACTTCACTAGTCCCATCTGGTGTGCGTTGCAGGTGTGTTGATGATGACTTGGGACAGCTTCATGGCCTGTAGCCCTCAGGCTCACAACAACCAGAAAGAAAAGACCTTCTCTTGCTGGTGATAATTTCCAAATGCATTCACAGCATAATGCGGTACTTCCTCCAGCTGTCTGAGGCGAAGACTTGACCTCTCCTTGCTTCACCTCCTGTGACATTTACTCATAACAAACAGGCCTAGATGTTGCAGAGTGTTTTTCTGGGTCATTGAAAGCATTGTCCTTCAAAGAACAAACACAACATCTTTCATCTCAGCCCATTAGCTTGTTTCAGTCTTTTAAACCCAGTAATTTTGGGGCCTCAAGGGGAAGTCATATGAGGTGTTTGGACAATACTCTCAGCACATGGTGTGACTCTTGGGGATGGTGCTCAGAGCCAGGGCATGGCCCTGATGATCCTTATGGGTCCATCTCATCTCAGCTTATTCTGTGGTTCTGTCAATAGGCTTTATTCATATGGGGGAAATGAATTGATTCATACTGGAAGCACACTTCCTCATGCACACACTCCCACAGGGCTCTAGCATGAGGCAACAGCCATGAGTCCAACCCATGACTGACCCACAGAGGGTCAGCTCCTGTGCTGTGCAATCTCTGAGTGGGTGGGGTACAAAATCCCACAGCAGTACTTGGACATCAGTAGGGCTGAGCTGTCCCAAAACAGTCTGACCTCAGGTGGTTGAATCTAGGAAATCTACAATTTCTCCTGTGTTATGAACATGTGCTCCCAGCTCTCCGTCTCCTGTTTGCTGTGTATATGCAGAAACAAGTCTACATGCAGCTTACAGGCTGTCTCCAGCATTTTGGAAACCTCTTTGCATGATTGGTTTATCTGCACATCTGGAAATGAGCTTGATTGACACAAAAACACAGGAAAAGCTGCATCCCAGATGCTTTTGCTGAGATTTGGTCGTGTTTTCTGTGAATACTTGGCAATTATAGCACTGTCTGGTCTCCTTCAAATCATGTACCTGCCTGGAGGCTAGGACCCTGTAAGCTCATGGCTTGAGCTGGAATTGGCTACCTTCAGCCTTAAACACTACTATTCTGCAACAACTGTCTTTTATTTGTAGAATTTCAGTCCAATTTCATGGTATGCAGGCTGTTTCACTTACCATTTCCCATGCTTTTTCCATGCCATCTCTGCCTTTCAGTGCAATGATCTCCACATAATCTCATCCTGAAAATTTTGGTGGTAACGATAAAAATATCCATGTATGTTGATGACTTGAGAAGAAATCTCTTCAGCTTTTCATGAAAAAACAAAAAAAGAAAATCAGATAATTTGACGTGTTTGGACAAAAACACTAGTAACTGAAAAATTTTGTTTGGAAACTCCCTGGAATATTAAAATAGAAATTGTTAGCTAGTAAGTACTGTACATTTTCCAACAAAAATATTACATTATCTTTGAGAGCATGGGGCACTTTGGGTTTTTTTTGCGTCAAAGACATATTTCATAGTGAAAAGAAAGTTTTTCTGAAAACTTGTTCAGCCCTGCTCCTTCGACTATTTCCTTAAGCACCTCCTAAAAAGACATTGTTTGCATGCCCAGTAAACTACCATGTTTTAATTCTTTTGTTCAAAATGAGGTCTGATAACATATTAACAAACAAACAAGCAGGCAAGCCCATGGCGTGCATGTGCCAGAGTTAATGGAGCTGTCAGTTGTGTTCTTGCCATGGTGATTGATGGGTGCTCTGATGGAGTGGCCTCTTCCCTTTCTTTCTGTCTTGTCTGCATGTTAATGTCTCCACACACTGAATAATGATCTACTTTAATACAGATTTTTCTTATTTTTGTTTCTGAGTGCTGGCAGGGCTGGGGTTATGTCAATGTTTCTCTGAAGCACCTGTCATGCTTCTGGTCAGGAGGAATTTTACCTGGAGATGGGAATATCCTTGCTTTATGGGAGCACCAAACAGTGAAATAGTGGCATGTCATATTTCAGTAAATCTGCAGATTTGGTACCAGGGTAGATGAGGTCCTTGTCTTAGAATCCATGGGATTGCATGGATGTGCATGGGTATGCTTGGCATTTTGGAGTAGTTTCACTGTGACAGAGGTGTGTGTTTGAG
The DNA here is from genome assembly GCF_048771995.1 of Taeniopygia guttata. NCBI lineage: Eukaryota > Metazoa > Chordata > Aves > Passeriformes > Estrildidae > Taeniopygia > Taeniopygia guttata. Next base: position 5,780,752 of record NC_133032.1, on the reverse strand, counting down.
GGCAGGAGGGGCACACAACGGGATATTGGTGAGCTTTTTGCAGGACTTTCACTAGGCAGCTTGTGGGGACACTCCTGAAAGTAGAATGCAGATAGACAGGTCTGTGCCCATCTTATTCTTGTGTCTGCTCCTGAGCCAGCTCGTGTTGACCAGTGTGGACACAACCAGTGCAGTTGTATGTGGTTCCCTTGTGGATGTGCTGGCCTGAGTTATACCTTATATGATGGATTCACTTGACTTTACACTTTATATACAGACATCTGAAACTCAAGTTAACCATCAGAAGCAATGTTTCACTCTGTGGACATGATTCCTTGTGGCAAGTTATACATAAGGGTGATTTATTTTTACCCACGAACTACGTATCTCAAATATATGGATTGCCAGTATTTTTTAGAAAGCTTTAAATCCTATAGGTCTCAATGAATTTTAAATTTTTGAGTGTTTCTGTTGATAGTTTGGAAAACAGTTAACAAAACTTAAACAATCAATTCCTCCCCACCCCTCCCCACCTTTCCCCCAGAGCAAGTCTAATTCTCTACAACTTCCTGCAAGAAGGTTGTAGCAACATGGGGATCAGTCTCTTCTCGTGATTGTACAAGAAAGGAATGGTCTGAAGTTGTACCAGGGGACATTTAGATTGGATATAGCAGGAAATTTAGTCACTGAAAGGGTTGTCAAGCATTGGGACAGGCCACCCAGGAAAGTTGTGGAGTTATCCTTAGAAGCGTTTAGTATGTGTGGATGTGGCACTTAGGGACATGGTTTTGTAGTGGCCTTGGTAGTGCTGGGTTAATGGTTGGACTCTATCTTTGGTCTCTTTTTCAACCTAAATGACTCTATGATTTTAGAATTTCAAAAGCTCAGATCTCTTTCTTGTCATAAAGATGGTCCAGATCATCCTTTATTCACTTCACTGTGGGACGAGGCAGACAGGCCCCCTGCTGCAGTGCACCTCCTGTTTGTCCTGTTTGATATTCCTGTCTCTAATATAGGCATTTATGATAGGGCCAGCTCAGCATGTTATTAAATTTACAAGCCCTTGGTTACATTGTTAGTAAGATTAAATATTTTAAAAGACAATGGCAATTTAGAGATCCTGGGTTAGGTGTAGCAATTTAAGCAGGAAAAGTCAATTGATACTGGAGATCTAACAGTGTGGAAGGAAGGGGGCTTCAGGGACATCTGCTACCATTGTATATGGGATTGATTCAAACACTGCAAAAGACCTTAAGATACTTGCATCAACTACTGCTGTGTGATTCCAGTGTGTGAGGAGGGTATATGAGAAGTAGGAAAGGCAAGATTCTCACTACCACAACATAGTTCCCCCCATACTTTTATACTTCTAAAAAAATTATTTTTGGAGTCTGGTGGGTCAAAGTGGTCCCAGGGCTGCTGTCCTGTGTAGGAAGTTTGGAAACCAGTAGAACTTTAGGATAAGTAATTCTTTCAAGATTGCAAATACCCTCTCACTCCCATTTGCTTCAAAGATAAGTCTTGGAATAAAAGAAAATTCCCTGTTTCTGTTGACAAATATTGCAAAATACAGCATGAATATATAGGGTATATGAGGGAAAGCAGCAATTTGCAGAAATATTGCAGACAAATATTGCAGAATACAGCATGAATATATAGGATATATGAAGGAAAGCAGCAATTTGCATTGTAGCTTCAGTCAATTTTCATGCTATTTGGAAGACAAAAAGTATCACAGTTCCAGAAGGACAACAGAGGCTGCAGTTTGCAAGCTCTGCTTCTGCCTGTTCGCGTGCAGTGTTTATCCACCAAACTGTGCAGAGGGCTGTTAGCCACCAAGGCACTTGGGGATTTATCTCCCAGGCTGGCTTTGTTTCACTAAGGGGTATGGAGCTTTCATCCCTTCATCAAGCTACTCTGGAGAGGTTTAGTGTTGTGAATATGCCAGTGCATGATACAGCTGTCATAGTCCTGCTGCTCGAGCAGAAATTTATGGCAAGAAGAGACAGATACATGTGGTGTTGGGTTATGAGACTGACAGATTTGCTGTCATGTCTCATAGCAGTTTAGGTGAGATAAAGCTGTTTTTTATTTATTTTGTAATAGAGTGCAAAACTTGTACAGAAATAAGATATTTAACAGTAAAGGGAACCTAATTTTCTTATTGGTGTAAATGTGGAATTTCTCTACTGATTAGAGATGATTAAAAAAACCATCTTAGCTAAGTGATTCAGAGGGAGAAGATGAGGTACAAGCAGGGACAAGCACAAGCTCCAGCATTTTGGGGATAGTCTCAACCCTCACTTGTGGCAATGTCAGTGGTGCTCACCTGCATTGGGTTATCACAACTTTATTGAAATTGTTTTCATGTGTGAATTGTTGTCTTCCCTCCAGCAGCTGTCAAAACTCTCCCCTGGGTAACTTCTCAGAGCAGTCTGATCCTGACGCAGGAGGCCACTGGAGCCTGGGCCCCCTGAGAGGTTGTTGCACACGGCTGCTCACATGGGATGATGTGCTACACCACATGAAAATGAAGCAATTAGGGAAAAACCTGGAAACTAGGTTTTAAGCCAAGATTTTGAGTAGTTATTACCAACTTCTTAAATTTTCTGGCCCCTGCTGGTAGTTCCTAAAAAGGAGTTTAGGAACTGGGGCTAGCCCACATTGTAGTGCCTTTTCTAGCAGTTTTTTTTGTTAGTATTTATGTTTTGAGACTATATATGTGACTATTTGTGTCAGAAGCTGTTGCCTTAAGCAAGGCCAGTAGTGAAAAAATGGTCAGGGAGTTTCCTTCTCTGTGCCTTCACAGTAGGTCTGCATGCCCATAACCTGTCCACTGAATATGATTTAGGATGCCTAAGAGGAAAAGAATATTTTCCTGTATATATGAGTGTATGTCTGTCTCTGAAGTAAAATGTGAAGAATTGAGAGGAAAAAATTCATTCATTATGTAATTTCCTCCCCGACTTACTGTATTTCCTTTGAAAAATGTAATCCCTGTGACACTTGGATGTTCCAATGAATTTGTTTTAAAAATTTTACAGGTGATTCCAAATACTTACTACTTCCTTAGTGGAAAATCAGTTTCTAGAGACTTCTTGGCAAATGTCTTTTTTTTTTCCTTCCTACATCATGGTCACACTCTTGTCTGATTTATTGTCCAGTTCTTTAGAAAAATAAATGAATCTAGGAAAACTGGGTTTATTTGCTCTGTGCCTGGTTTTGACTTGTCACCTGGCCATGACCAGAACTATAGAGAGAACATTGACCTGGTTGTGACTTAAAGTACCAGAAAATGTGTATCCTTCAGGCTGGGGTGATTTCTTTGGGACTGCTTAGAAGAGCTGGCAATAGATACAGCCAGGTCTACCCTTGAAATGACTGGAACACCTTGGCATTAGTGCAGGTCCTGCATTTACCACATTGCCAGGGTGGCACCATGTATTGCCGTGCGATGAATTTTGAAACACTAAACTTCATTCTGGAGAACTGCTGCCAGATGTTTGGGGTTTTTTTCCCTTTACATGTCTCTCTGTATCCCAACAACGAAGCTGCTTTATGTACAGATATAAAATAATACTGCTTTTCTGATAGTCATCTGAAAAATAAATCCATTATCATGGTCCAAGATAGATGTCCTAAAAAGGAAAAATATAACCTTCATGAAAATCCTGACATTCACTCAGTTTTTTAGTGAATGGATTTCTTAATTGCTTTGCCCACAGAGAAACCAGATTGAACGACTGCAATACTTGCTTCTTTTCATTATTTGTATATTTTTAGTACTTTACAAAGAAATATTGGTATTGGGAAAATAAACTTGAGATTTTTTTTTCCTTTTCATCTCCGTATTTATCAAGCTCTTTTCTTTAAAATGTGGTATTAAAATGTGTTGAATATCTTCTGGTGCATTTGGTTCAATCCAGCATCAGCTTATATCGTGCCTTGGGTAAAGTATTTTGTTCTTAGTTTCCTGAAAATTAATATGGAAAAATGCATATGGAGTATGCAATTTATGGTTATCTATCTTTTATCCTTTAGACCAGCCGGAGTTGTTAGCATCTGAACACCTTTAAGTAACACCTTTATAAAACCTTGTTGCCTCATTCACTAAGCTGCTGAAATGTACAGATGCTGAAAAAAAAAAATAATTCTGTATTGCTGAGCCTTTAGTAACTAATATTCTAAGTATCATTAGGTCATTAAACAAAACCACAAACAAGCAAGCAAAAATCCCCACCAGCCCTATTGGGTACCCAAAGCAGCCCAGTTGTTGTATGTATCAAATGTGCAATTTGTAATCAACACAAAAAGGGCTTGTCTTCTCCGTCACTGTGAAAATGTGTTTTGATACAAGAACTTTATGGGATGCTTATGCTAAAAGTTCCAACTGCAGTTCACCTGGTATTAGATTATTAGTACATTTTGGACTTGGATATGAATTGAGACTGCATTTTGGAAAAGAGCAAAACACAGCTCTTGAGCATCTGCAGATTAAGTCACTTGTTCAAGACTGTGTCCAAGGTGTTGGCTGTAGCTTTCAGAGTCTCTGAGTTGCAGCACAACTCGTACTGGTGTTTACCTGGAGCATCCTTACACACATGGTGGGGGCTGGACCTATGAAGAGCAGTCTGTGGTGGTGCTCATGCAGCACAAACAACAAGGTAGTTTTCTCTGTTCTAAACAAGCCAAGAGATAGAAATACTTCTGTTCTGATTCATTAAGCATGGCTTGTTGGAGCTTCCACACCAAATAAGGCTGTGGCAGCAACAAAAGGTCAATTTTTCTGTGACTTACTGTCCATGGTTGTTTTTATTTTTTATTTTGGTGATCAGGTGCTGTGATAGAGCAGTTCACTTAGTGTCTCAGACATGCAGCCTAGAGCAGAGAAAATCTGAGAAGGAAAAATATGTTTTCTCTAAACAGTGTAATTAGGAACTTAGAATGCTAAATGCAGCTCTGGCAGTGATGTGTCCCAGACCCTTTCTTTCCCCCTCACTTTGCTCTTCTTGCAGTGAATTCACAAACAGTAAATTGTCAATGGTGTAAGCAGTTTTCACACTTTAAAGAACCAAGAAGCAATACCTTTGTAGGTTTTTAAAGTGTTAGTTAGAATTCAGGTTCCTGACACCTCTAGTTAGCTATTTTCAGTAATCCTCCTTTCAGTAAAGTCAATGAGAGCTTTGCCACTGCCTTTGGGTAAGCTTAGGTGATTCTGCAGCAGAGAGAAACAGAGATTCAGTGATTTATTGAAAAAGCAGGTCTGTTCCAACCACCAAAAATTCCCCTTTTCTCTAGTCCCTGATCCTTTCTTTCATTGCTTTTCTAGCAGACATTAAAAGCAGTAGTGTAGCAGCAGTATTGAGGCTTGCTTAAATTCACATCTGTCTGCTGAGGTAGCAAAGCTCTGTGCCCTGCTATCTGCAAGTTTTCCCCAAATTATAAAGTGTGCACACAGAGATAGGCTTCCCTCTGCCTCTCCCCAGTGCCATCTGGGCTTTGTGTATCTGTGTGTGAAGTGGGGGGTTTTATGTGGCCTCCCTGTTGCTGCCTGGTCCTACTACACATGGCCTGAGCTTGGTCACACGTGGTGTGGGTTGGGTGCTGTGAGCCACGGCCCCTCTGCTCTGTTGCTTTGCCAGCAAAGGGAAAGCTCAGAGTGGCTCTGCTCCATCCCAGATCAACACCAGCCTCAGCTGGTGCTGGACTGTTCTCCAGACCTGGATACTCCCAAAGAATGTGGCTGCTGTTGGGAAGGCAGCTGAAATGTTTGAGCTCTTACTTTGTGTTTTGTGCTTCAGTACATCTACTCTGTTGTGCTCCTACATCTACTCTGCCCTTCATCCAGTTCCATCCACTGCAGTTTATTCACAGTTGTGCCCCTACAAAACAGCCTATGACAGTTTACTTGGGCTAGCTAATTGCTCCTGTCTCAAATTTTATCTTTATACCAAGTCACACAGTGCTTTTTAAACCAATTGAGAACCAAAAAATAAAGCAGAATCTTAAGAGAGGCCATTCTCTTTGTATGAAACAAGGGTTGCTGGTCTGTCCCTCTCATCAGATCTGCTGTGTTGCTCATCCTCCAGAGTGCCAGGGCTGAAAAAGTCTGTTCTTGCTCTGCAGTGCTTTCTCTCTCTGCTGTTCTGTGCTGGACTGGGAAGCTGCATAAGGAAAGCTAGAATTAAAATTTTAAATCACATTCCTACAAAGTGATGATATGGAAATATGGAAATTATAGTTATTTGGTGGTTGTTCTTTGTTGACTATGGCCTTTTAATGTTTTTTTGTGGGTTGTTTCTGTTGGGTTTGGTTGGGGTTTTTTGGTTGTTGTTTTTGTTTTTTCTTCTTACCAATAAAACCCAGCTCTGTTTTTTCCAAATTCTTTAATCTCCAGTCATGATTTCTTTGAAGCAGAGTGTGACCCAAACTGGACTGCAAAGGCTATTCTTGCACAAGCTGCAAGGAGACCACATGTGGTCCCAAACCTCATCTTACTTGAGATCATGAGATCTCACTTTACCCCACACCATCCTGAACTGCAATATTTACATTAAAGCTGATAAAAGCAATTTATTTCACTGGATTTCCTGCTTTGAAAGAAACTGCATGTTTTGCTTGCATGGTTTGCCATTGCTGAAACTGTGAGAGAAGTTGGACCTTTCCCAGTCCCGTTGTGGAGCCTGCCAGCTCTGCCTGCCACCATGAGGTTGGCAGTGCCCTCTTGGGAGGGATGTGGTGCCAGGGCATGCAAACCGCTGTGGGGCCAAGGATCCTGGCATCACAGGATCTGTGGCTCAGGAGCAGGCTGCCAAGCCACTAGGGCCCCATTTTTCTTTTGGAAGAAAACCAGGTTTTTAAATACTAAAATGCTGCATTAGGCAACATCCTTTTTCTTCCCAACTCTAGTTGTTCTGACCCAGAAGGAAGAGAACCATCACAAATCCCCTTCTCTCAACAGTTAACTATTCCTTGGATGTTTCCCATTTAAGTATTCTTTAATGTGGTCCTCAGATCCTGACAGAAGGAGATGCAGACCAGACAGCATTAGAGAAGTTCATTTAGTCTGAAATAAACTCAATGAAAACTTCCTTGGTTATTCCATGAAATATTTGTGCAAAAACTACCAAGACTGCTTTTTCAATTTTTAGGATCTGCTATGGTTATTAAAGTGTTGCTGTCTCCCATTTAGGAAACTGAGTGGAATATGTAATATAAACATGCACTTTATGTGTGCAGACTTATCAGGTGCAGCTGAAAGAGGAAGGCTTTGGGCTGCCATTGCCTGCCATTGCAGAAGTGTTTAATAGCAGCCCAACAGGAGACAGAACTGCAATCAGCAGTAGGTAGGATACAGGAACACTCATTAAAACAGGGTGAAAATTATATATTGATTAAAAGTTTTGTCATACCCAGGAATGCAACAGGTGGTTAATTTGTAGTCAGAAAGAAGTTATTGCCTCTCAATTATTTATTTATTTCAGCAATTCAAAGATACTCAGTTGCAAGACCTGGAAAACACATGCAGTAATTAATAAGTTGACAAAGAAAAGAGGTGATGCTGTGCAGCTCCTGCGAGTGCCCATCAGCAGGATGGAAACACCAAAGAGCCCTGGCGAGTTAATTCACAGAACAGCTGTGAGATGTGGGGGATTATTAACATCTCTGTTTTACAGATGGCACCAAAGTATGGAGAGTTGGATGTAATGATAGTATTTGACAGTGGCTGAGAAAACAGAAATGGATCCGATTTTCTCCTTCATTTGGAGGGTATGATTGAGGTTCTGAAATTCAATTTAAAGCCATTGTTTTCATCCTTCCCTCAGCTATCTGGGATAATTGATTATTGTGATCCCTCAATCCCCACTGGACTCCCCTAACTTTCTTTATTTTTATTTGTTGTCATGTAGTGAGCTTCTCCAAATCCTGGGCATCCTTTCTAACACTGACAGTTTCAGAGGGTGATTTTTTAACAGTTTAAGATTACCTACGTGTCTAAACAGCTTGTGGATTAAGAACTCTTCAAAAATTTTTAAAAGGGCTGAAATTCTCCAAGTTGTAGTTCCAGCTTTCTCTTTTAGGCCGTGCTTGTTCACCATTGCACTGGTGCATAATTTGAAAAGCAAGGTAAGAGAGGTACACAGTTTGTTGTTTTTCTAAGTGTGTGATAAACTTAATACCCCTGTTTGTCAGCTCCCAGCTTCAATTTTATAATTTGGAGTTAGTCAAAGCAGAGTTTGTTCAGCATCCTCATTAGATTTTTATGTTTATAACTGCTGATTTAAACAGATTCAGCTTACCAAGGACCTCAGAAATCTTCAAAGACAATTTAGCAAAGGTCTAAGACAACACAGTTCTTCTAATTGTATCATAAATTCAGTAGGGATATTGCACTGCTTGTTTCATGCTAAAAATATTATTTGTATGCAACAAAAGAGACACTTCTACTTGCACATCTGTCAGTTCTTGTACAGCACAGTTGTTTTCTCAGGATATTTCCTACCTGCAAACTAATAATTAAGCCAACAAACAACTTGTAAAATGGGCTGAGAAATTGAATTTCTCTAAAAATGCAGTGAATGCCAGGCCAGCTTGTGTGTTTACTAGATGGTGATACCAGGTAATGCAGAGGTGTAAATGGTAATGTAAAAGATCATAAAAATGACATAAAACAAAGCCACTCTTCTGATGATAATTTTGGAGAGACTGTGTTGCCCAGAGAATAAGTTTCACAGCACTTTCTTGGTACTCGGAAGCTGTAGCTAAAAGTAAGAGATGAAGACTGGAAGTGAAATTCCAGTATTTTGGTCTAATTTTAGGTGTGGAGACACATTTTGGTGAATTTAGAAAATGGAGATTTCTTGCTGAGTAAACCCAGGCTCTTTAGCACCACACGTATTTTCTGTTTCAGCATTGCTCATCTACAGTGAATCCAGTTTTATCAGTAAAGTAGTGAGTGGTATTAGAGCCACATTTTCTGCTTTGGGGATTAAAATGCCACAACAGCACAAAGCTGAAAGCAGTGTGCTTTCAATGAGTATGTGTATCTAAGTAGGGAAAAGAAGCTTTCTGTCATCCTAGAATTGATACAAACCAGCTTAGTCACATTGAGGCATCACTAAAAGTACAAACCCTATTTTAAATGCACGTCTTTGCTATGCTGGGAGGTACTAAGGTCAAGTTAACCAAAGGAGGTCATGAGGTGGTACAGAAAAGATACAGTAGGAGAAAATAATTGAAAACAGGTAGCTTTTTGCCATACACTTCATAAGTGGTGAGAGAGGGATGGAGAAATGTCATTAATACACAGTCAAAGTTGCTGTGGCCGAGATCTGTTCATACAGTATTGTGTTGAAGCACATGGGTTAAAAAACAAACTAAAACATTACAACCCCCTCTCTCACCAACTTTTTAACCAGTTCAATCAGATTAATTTGTATCATGTTTGGAAATTACAGGCTTTAGGAACAGAAAGTCCATTTTGTGCTGACTTTTACTTATTTTGTTGTTATAATTGAAAACAGAGATGTAGCCCAGGAATGATGTGTCAGAGTCCTCTGGCTGATTTGTGAATGTGGAGCTGTTTATCAGATCTTGCATCTTCTGAGTAGGAAAGTCTTTGTCATGTGCCAGTGAACATCACAAAGATGTGGTGTTCACCCAGGCATGATTTAAACCAGACAGTGGATCCTACAAGGAATTCTCTCAAACCTGAGAATTTCCCTGTTTAACTGGGAAAGCTCAACAAGCTCTTATTGAGTCTTAGTGACATTCGAAGGCAACCATCAGAGTGCTGCCTGCACTGGAAGAAAGCAAGGAATTTTACAGGGGGTGGCATCTCAGGGAAGGCAGAACAGCATCAAGCAGCATTGCTTGATGATGACTTTGGCACACTGCATAATTGACAGGTCCCAATAGGCATCTTTTGAAAATTGGTCCTTTCAGTAGTTATTTTGTATAAAGGTATAAACAGGGTTTGCTTGTCAGGATTTTACATGTGTTTCTCATAAACTCCATGTGCAGGTATCTAAGGAACAGTTTACAACTTAGCAATATGTGAGAATGGAAAATATTATTTTTGTTGTAAGTATTATTGGCTGGATGACTGAATTTTCTCATAAAAGATCCAGTGCTTCTGAGGTGTCTCTGTCCCTGAGGAGCCTCCATGCTTGGATGTGGATATATCTTGTGGTTCAGAACTGACTGCATCCCATACTCTGCAGGAATTTCAGATTTCCATAGCAACTTAAATGCAGTATGTCATTCAAGCTAGACAACTTTTGGCCTTCTGAAAGTTTTCAGTGTACACCGCCTGGGTCTTACCTTGCTCTTACTAAGGCTAATGGGAGCTTTGCCATCAGCTTAAAGGAGTAGGAAAGAATCAGTCACAAGCTGTGCCTATCTGAGCTGTGGATTATTTTGCACAAATCAAGGTCTTTGCTTTATTTTTGTTGTTGTTGTTTTGTTGTGTTTTTGTTTTGGCTTTTTTTTCCTCATTGCTATGGTTTCAATTATTATTTATATAATATTTTTTTTCATTATTATTTGACTGAGTATGCTGTGCACTGTACAAACAGGTACCTGGAGAGGAAGCTTGCCCCAAAGAGCTTGTAATGTAAATAGGAAGATAAGGGAAAGCTGGCAGGCAAAGAAAGAGAACTGTGCAGAGGGGACACAGCTTGCTTGGAGTGTCAGAAAAGGATGAGGAGTGCAGCCAAGCCTCTTTGGTCCAGGTTCAGTGCTCCCAAGCACACTATTCTGTTCTGTGCTGGACTAATTTTGGATCTATTCTGATGGGATTGGAGGAATTTTCAAACTGATTTCAGTTGGAGCACTATCTGCCCCTTGCTGTTGAAGGGCAGAAGGAGAAGGGACAGACTTTGATGTATTTACATAAAAGTAAAGGGGAATTACAGTGCCTGTTATCAGGGGGAATAGAAGCCACACACAGCATTTCTCTTTGGCTTATCTGTTCCCATGAATAACTGTTTGCCTTCTCAGGAAACTTGTCCTGATGCTGAGTGATTAAGTCTGCTGTGTGGTGGAGTGCTAATAAGGGAAACACAATTAATTGATGTTTTTCCTATTGGTGTTTCAGAAATGGCCAAGATCCTTGTTAAACAGGAGTGAAGTAGGTCTCATGGAATGAAAATGCACATTTATAGTCAGTCTTAGGTGTATTCATTTGCACGTCTTTATTTATCAGCTTCTGTTAGAGAGAAGGAAATTTATATTTTCATTTGGTTCATTGTTAGTGAGGGTTCCTTAATTTTATCAACTGCTGTGACATTATTAATTATATTCCTGTAGTCTCCCTACAGCTCTATGGTTTTCATATCATAGAATCGTAGGATGGTTTGGGTTGGAAGGGACCTTTAAAAACCATCTCATTCCAATCCCCTGCTGTGGGCAGGGACACCTTCCACCACAAAGCCCCATCCAGCCCAGCCTTGAACACTTTCAGGGATGGAGCATTCACAACTTCTCTGAGCAACCTATTTCCATGCGTCACCACCCCTACAGTGAAGAATTTCTTCCTAATATCTAATATAAACCTACTCTTCCTTTAAAGCCATTCATATTCAGGAAAGGAGATGCTGTTGTTTCACAGGGGCTGGTTTATTCCTTGGAACAGTCCTTCACAAGTTCTGGATTTCTCCCAACTAATTCATCTAGTCTCTTCTGGGCAATATGCCATTATTTTTTTGACTACAAGGCAAACATGGTATCTGTTTAGCACAGAAGAACATTAATTTACCTGAGAACAAAGACTACTTTGCCCACACAGGCATATTTATTTTAAATATGTTAGTATCAAACTTTATGCCAGGACAAAAATCCTCTTCTGTGTTCCAAGGTACATTTTTGTGCCAAATTTTGAGTGAAATTAATTCACTCAAATAAGAAATACTACAACCTAATATGCTCCCTCCCTGTAGGAAAAGCCACCAACATGTACAACATGACAAACTGGCATTTGTTATTACGAGCTTTCTTCTGTATGTGATACTATTTGAGAAATGGAATGCTATGGTGTATTGAAGGGCTGTGTTGTAAAAATGCATATGCACAGGGGGTAAAATTAAGGTTGCCTGGGTAACCTTAATTCTGGAATTTCCTGATTTTTGAATGCTATTTTGTGCAACATTCTCATTGCCTCAGAGTGGTGTTTGCACTGTGTTCTATTTATATGTACATGGTATAAACAAAAATAAATGTTTTGTAATGTTAGTTGTGGATTTCGTCTGGCTAATTGTTCTTAATTTCATGCAGGAGTTATTTTGTCTTTTGAGTTTGTTTTTGAACATTTTAAACAGTTATTATTCAAAGTAAAAGGTTATGGAATTTGTCTTTTCTGTACTGAAGTCAGCTCTTTCCAACTGAGTCTGGCCATGTCAGGGTGAATCAGAAAAGAATTTTGCTCAAGTGATTTCTATTTCCTTTGGTACTTTTCTCCCTGTTTTGCAGTAGTTCTGGATGCAGCTTTTCAGTGAGCAATATGTTTCTCCTACGGTTTCACTTTACTAGAGAGATCAGGATGGAAAACATAACATCCAATCAAAGTAATGTAATCTCCAAGGGAAAAGTTTATTCAGCTTGCTATAAGTAGAAATTACGTTTCTTTTTAGCAGGTCTCCTGGATCAAGCTGTTTAGGGCTTCTAGAAGGGAGTGACTGCATCCAAATGGATTCTCTCCAAAGTGAATTTTTCTTTTTTTTTTTTTTTTGGCTGTGCTTTTAATAGCAAAAGTTGTTTTAGCTCTCATCAATTTCTAAAAAGAGAGAGAAGTGAAGTTCACTGAATCATCTGAAAATATAGCTGATAAGTAATCATAAAAATCAAACCAAGGAAACAAGAACTGGAATGTAACCTATGATATATGGGGACCTCGAGGAAACAAAAATGAATGAAGTGTTTTATTGAAGCTGGGAGCAGGAAGGAAGCAGGTGGGTAGAGCTAGCTCTAAATGAGATAGCAGCAAATATGGTCCTGGTTATTTTTAATATTACGTGTCTGATTCTTCTAATGTTGGGGAAAGTATTTTGGTTTCCTGAGGTTTGGTGATTGAACAGTGAGTTTGTGTTTGCAGTCAAGACTGATGCTGAGATCAAAGCTGCAAGATAACTAAGGGAAGAACCTGGTCAGTAATTAATTCCTTTTGACCATTAAACTCAGTAAATCTCATTGCCTTTTGGTACATGAGGAATGGGAGCAGGTAAACACCTTATCAAAGGGGTGCTGGGGTGCAGTGCTGAGGTAACACCTCCATCACTGAATTAATGGCTTTCAGCAGCCCTGTGTCCAACCCACTAGAACTGATCTCCTTCTAAAAATGTTTGCTTGTACTGTGATTTAAAATTCACGTTCCTCCCCAGCACATCATATGATTTTCTAGCAGGCTAGAGTGAGTAAAAGTGCTCAGGACACTCCCAATATCAGCTGTTTTAATCTAAGTACAAGTAAGGAGTGGTTCGATGTCCTTCAGACCTGCTTTCCAGGCTGGAACATGCTGTTCCTTTTTCCCATCCTGAGCTTTACTATATACTTTGGGCCAAATTACTGAAGTAAACACCCAGAGCACCATTTGAGTTTATAGAATCCCAGACAGGTCTTCCTCCCACTGGGGGCTGGGGGAGGGCAGGGAGTATTTTATCATTACTTCCCCAAATCTGCACACTGCAATTACAGTGAGGTTGAAGTTTAAGAGACACTTAAAATAAATCACTATGATATTATATGAAATGCAAAATTAATCAATTTTCATACTAATGTCCTGCAATAATGTTAAATGTGTGGTTAAGAAATTTTAGTGGTTGTGATTCTAGAATACATGCAAATGATTATGAGGCATATTTGAGTTATTTCTTCTTCATCTTCTGATATCTTGTAAGGCAAGGACAATTCCTGCAAGACAGAGTAATTGAATCCTTGATTCAATTTGCAAAATGAAATTCAACCTAAATATTGATTTGTTCAGAGTACTGACACAGTGAGATCATGCAATGACTTGCAGCGTTTTGTGCCAGCTTCTGTTTCCATCAGGATCACTGGGAACTTTGTCACTGACTTCCTGGGGAGCAACTCTGGGCTGTTCACGTGTACTTGTCGTGCCAGCACTCCCACTTGGCAGGGCCTGAGGATAAACTGGTCTTGGAGGTGATGGTTCATCACACAGAAAGCCAGCAGAGAGAGATGTGAATTTTTTGATATAAGGTTTTCAGTCACTTCCTGGACTATTTGGAGCCTCAATGCCATGTGGATGTCACTACTGAGCTCCTGTATTCATCACAGCTCTTTTGACCAGAGGCCCTTGCACAGATGCACCTCTACCAGAGCAGCTGTGTTCACCCTGCCCTGGAAAAGACTAGCATAAACCTGTCAAGCAATTTTACCTTTTTTACTTAAAAATGCTGCATCCACAGCCTCATCAGCACAGTTGTCCTGGTTTAATTGCATTGATGTGAAACCCTTGAAACTGGCACAGCTCTGTGAGCTGGATGAAAGACCTTAGCACATCCCTTGCAGACACAGTGGCAAAATTATGTGGGTATTTCAACACTTCCTTCGAGCTGCTGTAAGCCTTCCTTGTTTCCTTTTCTTCAGGCCATGACATTCCCAGTGATCAAGATATAGTTCTTTGTAAAGAAATTACATCGACTGGTCTTGCCCTTGGAGATCAGCTCACTGCACATAGTGAAAGTCAGGTTTTGGGAGTTTGTTACTCTGCTCTACTAGTCCAGCCAAAAATCCTGAAAGTTACCCTTGTTTCTGCACTATTGGAACTGTTACCTGCATTTATCTTGCAAAGCCACCTGTATAAACTTATTGTCTTTAAATTATGCTCCCAGTGACACACGTTATAACCCCAGAAAGGAAATGGTGTTGGCCAGATGACACGGGAGACATGAGTAATGGATTTACACAGCATTGGACCTGAAAAGGTTTGTATTGTTACTGATGTTACATGAGCCAGAAAACAAAAAGAATGTGATTTTCAACTTGAGGTGAAGTTTGCAGTGGTGCTGTTTTGCTTTTAACCTCAGTGTGATTTGGTAATGGTTCTTAGCAGCTGTACAAGCCGTGTAGTCCTGTTGTACAGTCACAGTGCAAGGCTGACTGACACTGCAAGGGAAGGTGGCAATCCTGAACAACAGCAAAGCTCTCTCTGGAAACAACAGTCCTCTGATGAGGAGAACAAAGCGTTTTTCTTTTTCACCCCACCATGAAAATATGTGATGGAATCTGAAAGTCAGGAATTCTTTCCATCTCCTAATTAACAACTTTTAGATCAACATCACAGTATGTCATGTTGGAAAATTAATAGCTTCAAGCTGAGTTTTGTCACAACATCCACAAGTTGGTCTTTACAGACCAGCAAAGGGACAGAGAGTGCTGGTTAAGTTGTTCTCCTAGGCAAGTCTTCTGGTTTATTTGCTTCAGCAGTGTTTAGTTGCTAAATATAATTTTAGGGCCTAAATCTTCATTGTTAACTCTTGGTTTTACTCTGTTGTAGTTCATTTGAAGCCAGCAATGCCACATTGTCATAAGAATGAAATAAAAGGGAAATCTCTCACTTCAATCTAAAGAGTTGTTGGGTGCTAACAGTTACAAGGAGAAAGGGCCAATATTTTCAGCTCAGCATTCTAAAAGACTGAGACATTTAAATCCATATATGGACGTGTCTTTAACACATGCCTACTTTCAGGCATGCTGAATCTCTGCAGTCCTTGTTGGCATAAATGGAAATTGAGATGTTTGTTACTAATGCTCATGGAAGGCTTTGGGTCTGCTTTGCACATGTGCATGCCCAGTACTGGAGCATCCAGGACTTAGAGCCAGATGTTGAGCTCCCAGCTCTCTGGGATGGGTGGGCTTGCCATTCCCTCTCTTTTTGATGGATTTCCTGTACCAGCTCTCAAAATTTTTGAGCAAATAAACCAGCATGAAAGCACAGAAGACTATGACAAGACTTTCTTCAAGTCTCCTTGGTGCTTTCCCTTATCATCTAAGTTCTGTCTTCCAGATCCCAAGATCAGGGCCAACGTGAGCTATTCCTGAACAAGATGAGATGCACCTTTTTCTGAAATAAGTAGCTTCTCTTGCCTCTTGAGTGTTCTCAGCCTCAGGAACAGCAGAGAAGAACCATTATTCAAACATGGCTTGGCACAGAGATGCAGTCACTAAGCTTCTAGGCTGGTTACAAGTTGGTTCAGTTGAGCAATTTTATAGAAGGATGATGCAATTCTTTCTTATTTTTCCTTGTAAGGGAAGAAAAAATTCATATTCTTTGGATTTGGTTGGAAGTTAAATAATCCTCACTACAATATTTCCCAAACTACCATGTAATCCAAATAAGTCTGGATTTGACAGAACTCCTGTAAGAGGCTTAGCGATATCTGAGCTATTGTTTTAACTTAATGCTGTCTGGTGGGTTGATTACACCTAGTGTTGTAATGCTTAGAGGTTTGTTTTGCATGTTAAATTGTGGATAAAGAAGATGAGATTCCTTTAATCTCTTTTAGAAATTAACAAGTCCAGCAATTACACATTTAACGAATAACAGTTTGTGGCGTGTCTCACTGCACAAGCATTCCAGGTTGCATTCCAAATTTGCACTTCTGATCAAGGATCTGTATGATTTTGGTGGAGCTGTGTGCACAAGGCATGATGATATTTTGGATGTTTCACCTTTTTTTTTTTTTGAGAGCCTCTCTCAATGGGGGTCAAATTTCTCACTTTCACTGCTGGAAATTTACTGCAAAAACTCTGTAGTATAACACATCCATGCTTTCTCTTGTAATGGATGAGATTTACTGGCATAATATTCCTTGTTTGTTCCTGGCTAGCAGTATGATTTGCTGAATGATTACCTGTAGCTGCCAGACCTGTATTACATGACTGCTTACACCTTGTGAAGATAAAAACATGACAAAGGATCAGTCAAAATGTTGACTCTGAAGCTCTTGTTAGTAAACCATAACTGTCAAAGGTCCAATATTAATGGCAGAAGAATAACTCTATCATATAGTAAAAAAGCCTTTCCCCTAGACTTTACCATCACCTATCAACATCAGGAGATTGTTACAAATTGGCATCATTATAACTGCAATGCCCAAGTCATGCTCCCACTCAGATGTAAACTACCGAATTCACAGCATAATGATGGATTTATTAAACACTGAGCCATATTGTGCCTTAGTCGCTACCTTTGAGAACGTGTTTTGATGAAGAGGTGATTTTGGGGGGAGCCAAGCACCCCTCTGGTGACATGGCAGCAGAAGCACATGCCTAGTGCCTGTGCAGGGCTCCCAGCATCAGCTGTGTGTCCTGCTCTATGCCAGCTCTGTCATTGAGATGCTGGATGGAAAGGAGAGACAGTTTGGCATTGTGAGGACTTGAGAATCACAGGGTGTTTAATTATAACATCATCTGGCCAGGAGAGGGTTGATACCAGTTTGACAATTTAAACTGAAAACCAAAGACGCTCTGGGGAAAGAGGTGAAATTGATTCCCTTTTGTCATACAGGTATCTTGTCTGATATTTCAGTGACATTTACAGTGATTAAATAGAGAGGATCTGTAAATCTATGATTTAAGGTTTTTATAAATTTTTAGTTAATAAAAAAGTCGTTAGGAATTGGAAAGAAAGCTTTTATCATCTCTTTAATCAGTTGGGAAATTCTTGGTACTATACCAGCTCATGACAGTCTGGCCTCCTGGCATTTATTTTCCTGGAATTATAACTGTTACCTATATAATCTATGATTTGAAATAACAGAAAAAAGTATTGCACATTGGGGAATTGCTCTCTCCAGCCTCACTTCTTTCTGTCATTTGTATGAATAATGCTGTGTCACGTGTTAGCATAATATACTTCCCAGGTCCCTGCCTTATTTTGAAGCCTCAACTTGAGCTTTCTTTTTCCCTTCCTTTATAATTTCAGTGCTATTGCTTTCCTGATGTTTCAGATCAATCCTAGATGATCTAATGACAATAGGCAAAGTAACAATTCTGGTAATTTTATTTATTCATCATTTGGTGACACCAAAAGCCTTGAAGAGGGTCTGAGGTCTTTCCCAGATGTTGTACAGGTGCTTGCTGCCTCACATCCAGATCTGAGAATGTATTTAAGGGCCAAATTTTTTTTTTTATGCTCTTAGCTCCCTACAGAAATGAGTAAGAATTAAGGGTCTATATGCCTCAGAAAATTAGACTTTTATTTTCCACTAATTTCAGTAGCCAGAATCTCATAAATAAAGGCTTACTAAGCCAGGCAGTGAACATGAAGTAGATTGTCTTGATGCAGATTATGGAGTGAGTGCTGTAGCTTTGTAAGTATTTTGATAACTGTCCATGAGTAAACCCTTAAATTAATGAGTCACGTGTTAAAATGCCATCTGAAATCTGTGCTTTTCTGCATTAATTGCTGCAGCTGAGGTGTACAGTGGCCTGGCATAAGGGGGAGAGCACATCAAGTTTTGCTTATGTTTATCAGATACTTCCAGAAGTTCTAGGGCTTTTCTTGCCAAAATCATAACCCCTACACCTGGACACTAGTGCTGTTACAGCTCCAATAAACACATATGGAGCTACTTTTCCAATTGGCAACAGCAGCCCATTTTTATTTGATGGTACTTGAATCATAAGTGGGGAACATGCTATTAATAATAATTTACTAAAAATATTTTGTAGTGAATTTATTATTAATGCAAAATGTATTTTTCTATTTTTGGAATAACTTCTTTGATTGCTCATTGCACACTGGTGGATATGGGGGCAATGGCCTACATAGAAACTTGGAACCCGTGATAACAATTTTTTCTGTGATGACTTTGAAGCTGTTACATTAGAAACTTAATGCTGATTTACCTTCCCCTGGCTTTCATGGAAACTTCAGCCTGACTCCATCCTGAGCTGGGAACAGAAATGTGGCCTGCGCACAAAACTGATTTTTCATATTGATGAGCAGGCCTGAGCTGCAAATGGAAATAAGAAACCGTACCAAATCTCTATTGATGTTTTTTAGTCCTAATAAACACTTGAATACAATTTTTCAGAGTGCTGATGGGAGGCACTGAGATGGAGCCAGCATACAGCCTGACGCCTTTGAAGGGAAATAATAACTAAGTGTGCTCAGTGAAGTATGCTGATACCCAAATGCAGTTAGTTCAGTGGTTAAGGAGGACAGTTTAGTTACATACTGAATCTCTTCTGTGTCTGAAGTGTAAATTCACCCACAGTAGCTCTCAGATAGGATCCTGTGCTTTCAGGTGCCTCTCAAAGCCTGGTGGTAGTTTTGGTGTCATCACAGCAGGGCAGTGGTAGCCACACCAGTCAGGGACACCTGGGGCAGCCTCTTCAAGCACAGCCTCTGACGTGCAGCCCGGTTGTGCTGGCAGGAGAAACAGACTTGTAAGGTCCTGCATCACTCCTGTGTGCATTAAATGTAGAGGGTCCCTGTGTCATTATGAATAGATTTGTTATTTGTAGGCAAAGGACATAATTTTGGAGACCTCTTCTTTCCACAGATGGTGTTTTTTCATTAATATCTAAGATTATTTGTGCTTCTCAACCTGAACATGGGGCTAAAGTAATAACTGCTCTTATACTTACAAAATACTTCAACCATAAAGAGGAAATGTCTGAATTTGTATAGTCCAGTTTTGAAAAAACATTGGCTTTCCCTTTATAAGAAGAAAGATTTTGTGTTGAAGGAGAAATGAAAAACATTCCCAGACATGGGTAAGTCTCTTACATAAGCCGTCCTTTCTTTTCAGATGCCCAGCAGTAAATGATGCAAATGAAAAAGATACAGTGTGGGGAGTACTATTTCAGTGTAATCTTCCACCTCACAACTGATGCCTGAATGATTTTATTATAAGAACAACATGGTTTGGGGCACAATGTCAGAAAGTCAGTTTTTGCCTGGAGCACACATTAGAACGTCAGTAACCTCTCCATTGCCAATTGTCCAGAGAAATCCCTCTCCCTCATATTTTAAAACTTTTTCTGTGCTGAATACTACCACTGAATTTCAAACACAAACCCACTGAAAAATCAAAGGCTCTCATGTGGACTGGCTTTTCAGTGGCATTACTAAATAAGCTGTAACATGTGGATTTCTTCCTGTTGTTTAAATCAGTGTTAGGATGCAGTGTTTATAGTGTGCCTAGATCTTACCAGCTTGTCACCAAAAGGCTGTGCCACTGTCACTTGCTTCAGGAAAAGCCTCCAGATGCTTTGGGAGGCTGTTGTGATAAGGAAGAGCATGAAGGGTGGGCTATAGCAGTGGTTTATAGCATTGCAGGTGTGAGGAGGTGGAAAGGTACTGCCCAAGTGACTTGGATTCCAGCTTTCCCTCAGGAAGAGATTTTACTTCGTAGAAGAGTGAGCTGTGTTGGCACTGTAGGAACAATTTTCCTGCATCGGGGAGAAAATACAATCCCAGAGAGCATGTCGAGAGATAAATGAGCATCAGTGAGATTTTCTTTATGTTGACACACGCCAGGCAAACTGTCATTGCTTTGTAATATGTGCTCTCCTACAGGGTCTGCACCAAGCCTATTTTGGGAGAAGGATTTCCCATCTTGACCCATAAGTGCTAGGGATATAATTAATGTTTACTGTGTGGTCAGGCCATGACATATCTTCCAGGCTAGTGCAGAAGGGCTGTGCTGGATTACAGCCTTTTCCAGGGAGTGCCAAATGGGTATAACTTGTGGAAATAACAACCTTCCTAGGACATCACAGGGTCTACTCACCTGCAGCAGCTTGGGCAGCATGTACTGCTGCCTGCCTGGGACATGGAGATTTTGTCTTGAATTCTCTCAGCCATTGCTCATCATTTTGTTTCTGATGTTGTGCTGTGTGGAGTGGATGTTGTAGTTACTGTGTGTATGGTGGCCAGCTCCAGTTTGGTTGAAAGCTCTAGTAGCTGCAAACAATGTTACAAACAATAGTAAAAAGGTAAAGAGCTGCTACTGGGAGAAGTGCAGCCTGTGCCACTGGCCTGGAGCAGCAGGAATGGGGAAGCTGCTCTTCCATCTCTGTGAATTGTGTGGACCCTCAAGAGGAGAGCAGCCTTCCTCACCCAATACCTTTGCACTGGTCCTTGTTTTCTGAGAATCAAATAGGCCCCAGGGTGCCTGGGATGAGAGAAGCAGCAGGAGCATGACCAGGAGCAGGAAGGTTTGGCTGGAATATGAGGAAGGGAGACAGGGTGTACCTTGCCACCAACAGCTTGTGAGTTCAGCTCCAGGGGAGCAGCTGCTGCAAAGCCGAGGGCTTTGGGTGCTCAGGAGCTGGGGAGTTCAATAACCATTTAGTACCTGTGGGTGTAAGCATGTTTCCTCCAAAACCATGTTTTCTTTCCCTTTCCACCCTCCATCTCTCTCTAGTGCCCAGCCCCAGGCAGCAATTGATTCCCTGAGCCTCGGTGATGAACCTGCCAGCACTTTTCAGCCTCTGCACTTTTGAACCTCACATTAAAACCTTTGCTCTTGGCTGACTATGTAGGGTGCAGCACATTTCCCAAGTCTGAGGGCATGTTGCATGACAAGGAAGCATTGAAGTGAAGGAAATTGTTTTCCTGCCCAACACATCATTAAACTAGAGAATTCATTGTCACAGGAGGTTGTAGGGCTCAAAATTTTAAATGGATTCACAGGGGAATTAAAAGAACTCCAGCAAAATATTTTGCAAAACAATTACATTTTTTCAGAGAAGGCTGAAAACTTTGCTGGAAGTGCATCCGGGAGAATCATCACTTGTCGTGTGCCTGGGTCTTACACCCCCCTTCTGTGAGGTTCCTCTGGTTATATCAGTCTTTCCTACGGTCAGGCCTAGGGCTGAACAAGTACAGCACTCCAGCATGGATGTTCTCCAGAATGATGCTTCCTCCATGACTTAATTATTTCTTTTCTCGTGGTAAGTATGTGGCTAAAAATCAAAGAGTTATTAGGATAAAAAAAGGTGAGATGTGCATGTATATTCTTACTGGTCCCTAGAAATCAGCACAGCAGGTTCTTGCTCGAAAAACAGGTAACTTCTTGGGACCCATAAGCACAAATGCTGGGGATGTGGATGCTGTATTCCTGCTTATGGCTCTTGGTGTGTCTGGTGCAAACTGAGCTTTAAAAATGGTAAAGAAGAAATTTTTTTATGCCTTGACTCACTGTATGAGTATTTCTTGGCAAATTATTCTAAGCAGCAACACATTTGAGAAAATCTGCAAAGTTTTGTTTGAGTTATCTGTGAACAAAATTGGACACTTAATTTGGCAGGTGAATTTATTGCTCTGAAACTTTTGCTGGTGTCTGATTTTGGGTTAGGTAGGTTTTTTTTTGTAGTTGATATCGCTTGTGTACCTATTTAAGTGTCATCATGCCTTATTGAAGTCTAAATGTGTCACCTATAGTAATGTGTACAGACTTCATGTGTTCTATTTTTTTATCAAACATGGGAAAATACTGATGCACAAACATATTGCAATCTTGATTTCTTTTACAACTTTAAGCACTTAACAACTGAAAACCCCCAACTTCAAACACTTCCTGCAACTATTTAGGTATTCATTTGAATGAAGATAATTCAAATGTAGGCATGTAACTATGAGTTGGGCTTTAAAAAAAATCCTTGCAAAATGAAAGGATTTATTTTTTTTCCTCATAAAAACAAACAGCTGGGTCTCCCATATGGTATTCTCTTGTAAAATATTTACATTTGAAAGGCGCCTAGACTCCTTGCACTAGAATATAATTTAAACAATGAGCCCAAGTGAAAAAAATTCTATTGTTGTTGGTTCTGATCGCAAAGGTTTTTAGCGTGCACCTTCCTTCTTCTGAACCTTCTGTGCTCAGCATAAGGCTGAGTCTTAGTGTTGGAAGATTCGCCTTATTGAGTAACTCAGTGTTTCCTTTTCTGAAGAAATAATAGTAATTTTCATCAAAACTCAACCTGATACATGTCAAAGGGTGTGTGAGAAGCAGGATATTGTGAAGGAATTGGGGGGAAAATGATATAAGGAATGACCTATTAGTACATGAAGGTCTTTACAGTTCACTACTCTGAACTGCAGAAAAGTTGGCGGTAGGAGAGTGTCCCTGGAAGCAGCATCTCCCCCTGGTTAGTGGAAGCAGTTTCCTTGGCTGCATGGCTGCCAGAGTCTGTCTTTTTTACCCTACCACAAGGATAAATGTTAGCTTTCCAGCTGGAATTGCTCTGTTTGCTTTCACAGTGAAAACAGAACTAACTATTCTGGTAATGTTATTAAAAAATATTTGTCATGTCAAAAAGTCTTGCTGCCTGTAATTATGTTTAAACATCCCAAACTGAATAGCAACATTCAAACTCAGCTGAAGTATTTGATTAGACTCGGTTAATAGTTACTAATGGCTGTGCATCTTGTATGTAGGACTCCAGGGAGAGAATGGGGGAATTAATGGCAAGCTTATTTGGAAAGCAGTGAATGACTGAAGAGCTGTGAAGTCTTGAACCTTGTTTTGTCTATGGAACAGGGCAGGGATGCCTGTGCCAGGCGTGTTTCATGAAGCAAGAGACCTGATTTTACCAGATTAAGGCTAGATCTTGACAGAAAACCAAACAATTTTTATGTCTGAATGCAAGGTTGATGGGAGTTGCTTTTTTAATGCCTTTTTTTTAATATATATAATTTTAAAGAAGTTTCTGTTTTATCTCAAGCCCACGGCAATCTTTAGTGGCTGTGTTTGTTGCTGAAATTATGCTCTGCAGAGCAGCAGTAACCTCAGTCTGGGCGTTTCAGCAGCAAACTCTGATTATGGCTGATTCCTGGTGCAGGACACATCACCTGATTTCACCTGACACCCAAGATAGTTTTCTAAGGCCTTCTCTCTTGGGGAGCTGTATCACTTGTAACACCACCAGTGCTACTAAAGCAATCCATCACTCCCTAATATAGCTGCAGATTGGATAGTTAAAGGTGCTTTTTCCTAAAAACGTTGATGCTCAGGGGAAGTTTTGTCTGCATGGACTGGGGTGAGCACTGTAATCATCCTGTGATGCCATAGCAGGGCTTACTCTGGGAGGCTGCATTTATAGCTGTACAGGTATAAAATTCCACCCCTGACCAGCAGTTGCTCATGGAGGAAAACTGGGTATAGATCTGGCTTTGGTAATTAGAGAAATCCATGCAGTTTTACTTTTCATTTCATGTCACTCCAGTTTTCCATGGCCCCTTGGTGAAAGCTTCCCCACAGTCCATGAAGATGTAGAATTGTGTTATGAAGGAAAGTGTTTTACACTTTCAATGCCATCATGACATCCTGAAGAATTAGTTTCCAGCACAACTTTGTCCTTTCTCCTGTGTTTTTCCCTGTATGTCCCATTCAGAGTGCGTGCTCTCCTAGTTGTAGGAAAAGAGTATTTCCCTATTGAATTATTTATCAGCTCTGTGCAGTGCATGTTGTTTCTCAGAATAAATATCATCTCCTAACAGGAAGATAGTTTTATGCTTTTTGGCAGTAGCCACAAGATGGTCCAGAAAAAGCTGCATCTTTTTTATTATATGCAATGCTTGGACTTCAGAAATATATTCTATTCACAAATAATGTACTACCAGCACCTTGAGAAAAGCCATGAGACTAAAGAATGCTTGTTAAAAAAAGGTTGTAAAGATAATATCTGTGATACATCGGATGTTTGAGATAAACTTGTTATTGGAGTGTGAAGCAGCATGCTGGTCTGTTTGCTGTTTTGAATGGAGAAATTCAAAGGTTTGGGTTAATAAATGCATTTTTTTTTTCTTAATTTGAAGAAGAGAATCTCAGTAAATCAGAATACAAGATCAGATAATCTCAGTGCAAAACTGATGATTTCCTTGGATAAGTTTGGATTATTCATTTCTGACACAAATGCTAGAAACTAGTGGCCATTTTAAAAGCAACACAGGAAAGGAAAATCTTTTTTTTACTGGAAAGGAAAGCACCTGGCACGGTTACATTGAATTCAGAGACCTACATCATCCGCCCATGTTTTTGGACAGGTCTGGAGGAGCTGGCAGGAAGATAATAGCAAGTTCAAGGGGTGCTGCTTACAGCAAAAAAACCCCAAAGCAAGGTTTTAACCCTTTGCATGCTGCTGCTGTCTCTTTGGCCATGTGTTGCCCTGGAACAGCTGTTGGCAGCTCCGGGCGCAGCAGGCTCAGCGCACACAAAGGCTCAGCGACACGGAGGTTATGACCTAATGTTAATGGTGCTGCCATTTATTGTGTGCCTGCCAAGGGACTTCCCCTGCTTTGTCTAGGGTCCTGCCTCATATTCTCTTTAAAAGGCTTCCTTGCACAAGGAAGGATTATGAAATCAAACTTTCTCTTTTATTGTAGCAGTTTGTGTTTACGTGCTTGCTCAGAAAAGCTATTTTTGTCACTGCTGGGGAGAAGAGAGTAGGTTCTTGTGTGTCCTGTTTAATCAGAGTTTCAAATGTTTGTTTTCTAGGGGACAAAAAAAAATCAGGTCAACAGTCAAGGGATCTTTTTATGTTGATGGTGACAGTTTTTATTCTGCAGGAGTTATTATCTAGATGGGAGAGGCAAAAATACTCGAGGACAGATATCTGGCTCAGAGTAAAAATGTTAAGTGTTGCTGCAAGGCTGAATGTAAGTCTTTTTTTCACTCGAGTGCTTTACTGTAGCAGTGCAATTTTGCACCATAGATTCTCCCTTGTAAATTCTGTGCACATCTGCTTTAAAACTTGGTGTAGTTTGTTGCTCCCTACTAATTGGATGGTGGAAGGCATTTATTTATTATATGCTTGGGGGATGTCTGTGGTATTCCCCCAACAGTAATGTGAATAAATACAGCAGATCAACTATGATTAATGATGATAATAGTAATAATTTTAAAAATCAGTCCTTAGATATCTATCATTCTATCTTTTCACCTTTCAATCTGTCTAAATAGAAGATCTCTTATCTGCAATAAGAGATAAGTCAAATTCCAAAAGGGCAGCAAGGATGGAACATTGATCTTCAGTTTGAAGAGCACAAGCCCTCTGCTTGCAGCATCTGTTCACATTTGTCTGGGGTTATTAGCTTATAGCTGACCCGTAGTATATGTTTGGGCAGCCCTTTTTGGGACAGTGAAGGGCAGCAGTGCTCACACGTGCTGGCCAATTCATTATAATTAATTTTGCAGACTGGGAAATCTAGAGGAGCAAAGGTTGATAAAGCACAGGATAATCAGAGCTGCAAAATTCAGTAAAATACTATTTAGTTCTAACTGTGCCCAGGGGATACCTAGGGGAAAAGCAGATTATAGATACATCATGGCAGAGACAGGGCTGTACAGTCCTGTCCAGAATTATTTCCAATGTTTTTATTCAAGTAGGCAGTTAAACTTGCCCTTTGGTTAGTCAGATTTAATTTGAGATTCAAGTGCCAGAATGAGTAATGTATATTTCAGATTCTTGTATCTTTTGTTTCTAGCTGGTGCCTAAAACCAAGATACCTGAAATAACTATGTGCTTGTTAAAATCTTTGATAGGTTTTCATTGAGAAAAATGATACATGGATGGGCAGGAACAGGAAATATTTAAATGCTTTGAACATAAATGCCTCATGTGGCAGTAGAAACAGAATAGAGGCTTTTTGCCAAATGCCTGGGACAGACGCAGGGCCCTGAGCACCCGCACGTACTTGTGATGCCAGCGCTCAGCCACATGGTGAAATTCTAGCTCGCCAACTTTGTTTCATTACTTGGAGAATCTGTTTCAAATTTACTTACATAAAAACCCCACAACCTATTAAATATGGCTCATTATCAAGTTTAAAGGATATCTGTAATAGATATTTCTCAAACTTGCAGGTAATGGAGGGTACACATTACCTAAAATGACCCTTTGCATGTTTAAACCATTTGCTCCCACCACTGTAAAATGAATTATAAGGATATTTTAAAGGAAATTTAAAGGAAACACATATTGATGAAGAGACTCCTGGGATCCTTTAGTTGTGGTTCAGAATTGTCACAAGAATGATGCTCTCAAGTGTCTGATGTTTCACAGCTGGATATTGCATAGGAGGACCCCCACGTTTTATCTCACCAGAGGCACATGGGAGCCCAGTGCTTCAGACAGGGGACACTGGTGTGGCCTATTGTTCATCATGGACAGATCACCTTTTGAAATGCTGATTGCCAAAGTGGGAGCATGTTGTGTGTGAAACAAATCATAGAAAATATGGACCTCAAGAGGTTGCCCTTGTTCAGTTTATCCTCTACTTCATGATGGAGACAGTGACTCTTGTATTTTACCTGGCAGCTTGGCACCCTTGCAGTGACATCTGTTCCAGCACTTCATTAATGCACTGTTTGTAAATGTTTTTTCGTAAAACTTTATGTCATTTGCAGAAATTTAAACAGGAATCTGCAAATTTGAAGCTACCCTTTCATTAATTTGTTTGAAAACTGTTTGTGTGCCTGTCCATAGTCCTCACTGATGAAATAACCCCAGCTCTTTCAGTCTAGCCCAGAAGTTTGTGTGCTCTGGACCTCTGCACATTTGTAACTCTGGGGAGGGGTTTTTTTTAAGAATTAACATTTCATTGTTCAACTAATTCAGCTTCCAATGTAAATTTAATGAATTTCTTGTAATTTTGGTACGAGTGATTGGGATAGTTTCATTTCCCAAATATTGTAATTCATGTATTTTCTCTTTCTTCTCTTCTGCTTCCTTCTATAGTGTTTGCTTGCTGCTAGATTTTAGGTGGAATTTTTGGGTAACTGAGAATGAGACTAAGAGATCCAGCACAAGACAGTGGAAATTTACTGACTGCTCTGTTCCATCCCCGCCACACGCTGATTTATCTCTCTCTTCATCTGCAAGCCAGCTAGCCTCTCTAATTTCTAACTCTGATTCAGGCCTCTTTGCTGTTGTTGCACTAGTCTGGGATAAATAAAACTTCTCTTGAGTTTGCTTGTTATCCTAAGACTCTTGAAATAGTATCTTAGCTTTTTCTTTGTGTTAAAAATCAAGAAATTCAGCCACAGAAATAACCTGTGCTTAATTTATTTTGTGTTTTGTGAATGTAAATATTAACTGGTTGTTTGCTGACACCATCCATCCTCTTGGCTGTAAATGAGAACAGAATATGCTCCTGATTCTTTATAGAAAAAAAAAAAAAAAAGTAAACCCACATAGTTTGGACTTTCAGTGATATTGTCTTTTGGTTGCTGATCTGTCCAATGATTTTAAAATTATGATTTCTAAAAAGTTCCTCATAAGGCATCTGCTGAAGGATTTTTGGCCTAAGAAGTTTGGCAAAGTGCTGGTTTTATGGGATCTGTATCAGGGTTCTTGACTGTTAGTGCTTCTACTGACTTATTGTTCCTATGCTGATTTGCAGCTCTGAGTTGTGGTTACCTGCAGTAATAACTTTGGCCGTTTCCACTGAACAAATAGCCCAGATTCAGCACTGGAGTTGCAGAGAGGTTGCAAATCAAGGCCACATGTATAGACTTAATATTTGCAGGAATATGGATTGAAGGCACTTTTCTGTCAGGGGAAGCAGCCAAACAGGATGGAGTACCGTGGAAGCCAAAAGTTGGGGTTGTGCAGTTAAAATGCTTGAGTTACAGTCAGGCTGAGATGGCTTGGAGGAACAGCTCTTACCTAAACTGGCAACTAGATTATGAATAAAACCATCTCAAAAAGCACAGCCCTTTAGGAGGGAGGCAGCAACCATAGCAGTTGCTCAAGCCTCTGAGTGAAACAACCTCCTGTGTTGGCTGCATGCTTTTTTCAAGTATTTTTGGTTTTGTAGAAAAACGTGAGAGAAATTTTCATTAATTTAATATAGTAAAATAAATTTCTTTCATATTTGTGTGCAGAAAAAAAATGAAAGAATAGAAAGCACTGAACTTTCCCAAACTCAGAGCAGGGTGTCTTGGGATGATGAAATGGATAATGGAGACCTGTGCATGACTGTCCCCTATTTTACAAGATTAGTAACCACACAGTGCAATGTGGTGACAACAGGCATTTCCTGGCTGGACCTATAATTCTTAGAGCAGAATATTTTTGCATGCCTCAAATACGTTAAGATCTGAATGATCTCTTTTTATAGCTGAAGCAAACCATCTCTCTGACCAATCTTTTTGCTCACTTACTCACTGTGCTCAGCACTTTCTAATCCACAGTCATCTAAGTGACAGAGAATAGTTAGCTTCGACTTTCAGTCTTGAAAAATACATCTTGTGGAGGGGATCAAATGCTGTTCCTGCATTTGGAGTTCAGGACACTCAGAAATGCTGTGGAATCCGCAGCTGGTACATGCTGTTACATATACAGCAAATAATATGTAAGAAGGAATGAATCTGCCCCTGAGAGATGGTTGATGTGAAGGACCTGATGTTTGCACATTGTGTATTTGAACTGTTGCACTTTGGACCAGCCCTGTGGATGGCCAGAGCATCCATTTGTGGGGTGTGTGTGTGTCAGTCATTTGAGCATCATCCAAAAAGATGCTCTTTGTCTATCCATAATGTGCCTTGGCAGCAGAAATCAAAGCAGCTGGGAGATTTCTTCAGAAGTGTGTTCTGGACCTGCTGTGGTGCTGAGGTCGCTGCACCCGCTCTCAGCCTTGTGAGGTGAGAGGCCAGCTTACCATTCCTTTTCCTCTAATCAGTGATAATTACTGCTGTGGCTCTGCAGGATGAATGCACATCCAAAAATCTCCATCTTTACGTTCTCCTTCCCCCATGTGGCACATTTGTCTCTGACAGCATCTGGAAACTCCTGTAAAGCAGGGGGAGTAAAGCTCCTCCCGCTGTCCCTGAGGGCTGTGCTGTGCCCCTCAGCCAGGCAAAGAGCAGGCACCCAGCTTCCCTGCCTGGCCCCTCCACCTCCCTTTCTTCCAGGGAGCTGTGTACACACATCAGCACTGCTCCCACTCAAGTGGTTGCTATTTTGGAAAAGAGCAGAGAGGATATCGGCCCCTGTATGGAGCACTTACTGGAAGTGCCTCACTGACTCACAGCAATTACTGGGGTATCTGAGGTTAAGGGAGTGATGAGTAATTGAGGTCTTTTTCACTTCAGGGATGCCAAATCCTGTCTCCTTGTGCACCCAATGGAGAGAAGTAATTTGCAAGCCTTCAGTAAAAATATATAATAGATGGAGTATTTTTTTTTTTACCTCAGCAATACTAGCAGTGTCTCTAAAATGTCCCTTTGCATTGATTGCAGGTGTCAGCAAGGGCAGAGAGTGTTGCACACTGCATCCTCTATGAGAAGAGTGCAGGGCTTTACTCTCTACCAGACCTGCAGAAATTGTTCAGAGACCTGACCTTTTCCTGCATAACCCCTCTGAAATTTGTTGTATCACACAGAACACAGGATTGTGCCTAAATAAGATTCACACTGATAATTTTCCAAGAGTGCTCTGTGCCTCTTCTTTATCAACCGGTGAGCCACATCCCTGGCAGACTAATGATTGAAGCCTGATAGCAGACATTCCTGGGAATACAAATCCCCTCGCTGCTGTGTTATGCATTCATAAGGCAATTATCAAAATGGAGGTGATCTTGCTGAGCATATAATTTGGATGCTGAATAATCTGTACTCAAAGTAGCATCAGTGCTGAGTGAAGGAAGTGGTTTTTTTGTACCTGAACATGTAAATCTTCGAGCAGAGAATACAGCCCAGCAACTCTGGTAGCTAAAACTTGTCAGGACTGTGCAGCCACAGTCCAAATCCATTTAGTGCAGTTGTGGAAATGCTTAGCAATTATCTGACACGATATATTCCTATGGATCATTGCAATTCCATCAGATGTACCAGATGGTTGCTCCTCCTTTTCTTTTTAGACTCAGCATAGTTTTCCATGGGCTTTTCCATGTGCCTGTAAAATTCAGAGAAGTTTGGCTGTTGTTAGTCTCTTGCCTGCCTTCCATCACCAACTTTGCTCTCCTTTGTCATGATGCTTGCTGTGCCAGCTCCTCCTGGAGGATGCCTGCCACAAGGGACTGGAGCTGCAGCCTATACACATTTGATTATTGAACTAAAAATACAGAGATGTCATTCCAGTCATTTCTACCCTGAGGCCAGACAGGCTTGTGGGGTTTTTTATCATGTAATGAAATGCTGCCAGTGACACCATATAAATGAAGAATAATAACTTATGCATCTTGTGGAAATGAATTCAGTAATGAAATATAATTAAAATTGCTTTTAAAGAAGAAAAAAATCATACTGCATTAAAAATATGGAAAATTCCTTTTTAAACACTCACTTTTCTGAACAATGTTGGTTTTAGTCTGATTCATTGAAGTAATGAGAGCTTCCAAAGTTCAATGATTATCTAAAAAATATTAGCTTCCAGTTATGTAGACCATATGCAACCAGAATGGATGAGACCTTTCAGGGGAGAACAAGTTTTGGTATCACTGTTTAAAAGCTAGACAAGAAAAGAAAATTTTATTTGAAAAAAAATCCTTCATCCTAAGCTCTGGACAGAGTAGATGTGGGACGGAAGAATGGCTTGTGGGGGTCACAGCTTCATTCTCTCTTCTCCTTGGGATCAAGGCAAAGTGACCCATGACAGCTCCTTTTGTTGCTTTACAGGGCTGTGTAAAGTGGGATTCACAAGGCCATCTTCCTTGGTATTACACTTCCCAAAACTTCCAAAACCCGGAGTGACTTCTATCACACTCATAAGGCTTCAGATCTAAACCCAGAAATGAACCAAATCAAAGTATCTTTTCTTTGGTGGTTCCTGGCTATGCAGGGTGGATTTCTGACCCTATGTTTTTGAGATTAAACCAGGAACTCATCATGGCCCTTGGGTTTTCCTCAACCCAAGCAGGGCATTGGGGCACTGACCCTGGGCAGACCCAGTTTTCTGCACCAGCGCCCATTCAGTCAAAGCCTGGTAATTGTGCAGCCAATTAGTCTTTGTTGCAAGCATCTGTGACAAAATACACTTTGTTTTAATAACAATCATTATTTGAAAAGCCACTGAAAATTAAAACAGATGCAGCCATTATGTAGCTGCTTGCATTTGTGAGGCTCTACCAGCTTTCTTCAGTCATGAGTGAAATTGTAGCTTGTTCAGGGAATATGACAGTCCCCTAAATATGGAGATCAGGCAAAATATTTTCACCCGGCTGCCTTCACACAGAGGAGCTCACACACGCCTGTGCTCCCAGTGGCTCAGGGTGAGACAGCAAGCTGACAGATTTCTGAATTCAAAATAAATTCAAGTCAGCCTCAAAGGCAGGGATGGGAGGGAACCTTGTCTCACTCTTTCTGTCCCTCTTCACCTGTGTAAGTGTTAGGTCTTGGTAAAGCTCCAAATTAAAACATAATTTGCAGGTTGCAGTTTTGTGAGCATTTTTGTGCTTTTGAAAAATACTATCCCAGGAACTCAATTAAGAAAATATTTTGCCTGCACCTTAAGTGGTGGGGATGCATTTTCTGGTAATTATAGTACCAGCAGTTACTGTTCTTACACTGTTCAGAGACCCTGTAATATTTGTCAAGGTAAAATCCATAAGAAAAAAAAAATCATCAGCTGAATAGTACAGGAAATGCTGTTTGAAAATGCCTAAGTCATGTACATACAGCATTGTCTTGACACAAAGCCTGGGATGATATTCTTCCATTTTCTTAACATGTTTATTACCTGGAAACAGTGCAGTGGTCAGGTATCATTCAATTTGCTGTGAGAAGTAACAGGGACTTGTTGGAAGTTTTCAGTGTATCATTGCCCAAAGAATATGAGAGACCAGGAAAGGGGTTAAGGGAGAGATAGTTTAGTACATACCACACTTGCTTTTTCCCCATTGGCCCCTGCTTTTCCAAAGTCCCCTTCCTTTTGCTGCACAATTCAAGCCATGACCTCATAAAAACAGCAAGGTCTCTGTTCTGCATTTGCTAAAGGGAAAACCAATGGGATTCTCTTATTTTTTTCTAAACTTCATCCCTCACATCAGAGCCTCCTTCAGAAACTGCTCTTCCTCCTCTGTTCCCACTGCCTCCCTTTTTCTGACAGTTCCATAAAGTTATAGCTCTCAGTTAACAGCTGCTAGTTATGGACATTGTGCATCACAGGGAGCAGCAGGATAGGTGAAACCAGAGAAACCCCCATTGTGATGTTTAGCTTCCCTCATTTTCCTTTCTTGGTATTTCCAGCTGTGCCATGAATCCACTAGTGGCCAGTCAATGCCTGAGATTTTCCATTAAAATCAGAGGGATGAGCAGTGTCGGTAAGAACTACTCACCTGAGGAAAAACTGAAGTATGACACCGGAGTGGCAAGTCAGATCTCTTTCGATGCCTATTAGCTTTATTTCCACTTTCTTATTTTTGTAAGGCTTAATGAAAGTTGGTGATATCAGGGAGATTAAGTGAGGCAGTGACACTCCTAGGCAAATGTGAGTGCTGAATTGGTGGTGTTTAGCAGCAGAACAAGGAGCTGATATGATGGGGTTAGTGCCGAGGTCTGCCTGACAGGGCTCCTGGCCAGGCTGCCCAGTTCAGGGACTCATCAACCTTTTGTGCTGGATTTTTGCAGTGGGATTTTTGCAGCTTCTCAGTTGCTGTTCCTCTGGATGTCAGTGCTTAAATAATGACATTTATTAATTAAAAACTCCAAAATCCAATAGATGAAGAGATACACAGGATGCACAACTTTGGAAAGTTGATTAGAGACAGTAGAAATGTGTTATATTAGAAGATCTTAGAAGTGAATCACACAGACCTTTAAATAATTGATCCTAACCATAATTTTGTAGAGGAAGTTGCTGAGTAGCAACTTTTTCCCCATTTTTCAAGTGATAGTCTGGGATACAGTCATGTTAGTGGACTCATCCAAAACGCAGATGGTTTCAGAAAGAGATTAAGAGAGCAGGAATTCCTGGCTCTTGGCCCTGTGTTCAGACCATTTGCCCTAACAGAGAAGAGGAAACCACAACACACCAGGCACTTGGTTGGAGTATACTCCATTAAAGAGAATACGAGACTTTTAAATTCGGCTCTGTTTCAACAAGGTGCTTTCAGCTTGCACTTAATGGTATGTGATTTATGCAATGACTTCACATGTTTTCCATGGGGTTACTCATGCTTAATGTTATTTGTTTGCTGAATCAGGGCCTAAATCAGATCTTCTTTTAAAACTTCCTAGTTAATTAGTGATCTTATATTATCTTGTGCCCAGAGCAGTTTCCAAACTGGCATTTTAGAACCTGTGGGTACAGTTAGCTTAAAGTAATCAAGATAAATGTTAGATTTGGAATGCTAGTCCTATCCAAATTGCATGTTAACTAAAAATACTGTTTGCATAAGCAGTATTGAATGCAGATAATATTAAAGAACTGAACCAGCCCATGTGTGCAACTTAGGAGATGTTGGAGATCTGGAAGAAGAGGGAGTAAACGAGAAAGCTATTGGCATATTAAAGAACAACTCACTGATTCTGAGAGATTTGTAACACAAGGCTCTGTAGTAACTAGGGACCAGTATATTTCTCCAACTGTTGTAACTTGGCTTAAACTTACAGTCATTTTTTCAGCTGAAGTAGAGGCATAAGATGATGGAGGAAGAGCGGTAACGTGTTTATAGTATGTGAAAGAAAATCTGTGTTCAGTTCTTGTCCTTGCTATAAATGTCCTGTTGGACTGTGGGCAGATCTCTATAAAGTTTTGTGGGCCTCAGGTCTCTGTTTTCTGCTTCATGTTTCATTTACCCATTGGTTGCATATCCAGAGTTTGGGCTTTCCAGAACAGAGTCCAATGTCAAAAAGCTGAAAAAGTTTAAATACTGCTTCTGGTATTTCAATATCCCAAAATCTAAACACATATTTTCCATCTAAACAAGCTTATTTTAGAAATAAAGAACCATGGCAATGGATAGCCATGAGACCTACAAACAAATCTTCCCTAAGGTAGAAAGGTAAAGATGTCCAATGCATACACAAGAGAAAAATCATCTGTTTTACAACTCCAAACATGATACTAAATACTTTTACCATGTAATATTCACTTCAAATAATAACGACATTTCATGCTTAAAAGCATTTTGAACAAGACCAAAGAGTGTATTGATTACACTTAAATCCTGTGAAGGAACATTCACAGTTTGAGCTGTGATCTCGATGAGGCCTTGGTGAGGTAAAGCCATGGAGCACCATGTCCAGCCCAGCAGCCCTGAGCAGTGCAGGTCATCAGAGTGGTGCCAGCTGAACCTGGGAGAACTTCAGCATCTCTTAGGGAAACAGCATCACTTCTTGTAGGACCACATTTTCGCAAAAGGAATGGGAATGAAGCCAGCAGAGTAATTTTTTTTTACCCAAACAAATAAAAATTACAGAACACTGCACTTCATATAATTTTATGATTTGATTATTGTAAATTGCAGGATGATTTTTGTTACCATATGTAGGACCCAGTATGCTAAAACGGTATAGTTCTATAGGACATCTGACTTGCTTATCTTCTTCCCTGGTCCCTCTGTAGCGGGATTGAACCAATGTACTGTTGTTTTTGTTTCAATATACTGATGTTACCTTGAAATGTAAGGAAAAATGGGCCCTTGGCATTTGTTAGATTGCCCATCTCCATTTTCTTTAATTTTGTTTGAAAAAGACCTAGCCTATGAAAATAATCCCAAACAAAGCTTAGAAGCACCACAGAGTAAGTTCAAAGGAAATGGTTAAAGAATGAAGGCCATCTTGTCATAATTTTAATATTTTTATATAATTACAAAATTATATTTGCTTGCTTGATGTTGGTGCTGTCATAATACTGTTATGCATTAACAGAAAAAGCATGAGGTTGTGCTTAAAGTTCATCTTTACCACTCAGCACTTCATCTTCAGTGTAATGTAGCTTCCAAATCAATCAGGAAGTATGGAAAAAAATTACTCACTGGGTAGAATTAATCAATTATTGAACTGCAGTAGGAATCTGTGTTTTAATCTCCATACTATCAGTAGTTCTTTGTGGTGCAGTAAGATGACATTTTATGATCTGCCAAAGGTGTTTGCATTTTTGACACAGATTCTTGGCATTACTAAGGCTAAGTGAAAAGAACCAGAAGGAATTAAATATTAAAGATTATTCAAGGTGGAGAAAAAATGTTCTTAATATATGTAAAATGACAGCCACCCATCACTCATAGTCAGAAGCTGCAAGAGATGGACATTTTTGTTTGAGCCCTTGCAAATTATCCTGGAACTGTCCCAGAAGTCTCTTTACCAAAAGAAACAAAATGTGTTGTAAATCTTGCACTACTTTTCAGCCTTAGACACTGCTAAGGTATAGAGAAGGAATTTCCAATTTTCCTTATTGTCAGCCTACCTCAGTCTTTTTGGTTGTTGAAGCTTTGCAAGTGATACCTGAGGAAAGCCTGACCAACAAAGAGCTCTGAATGGTTCCTTTTCTTCTTATCCAGCCAATCTGTAGATGATCTCAGTACTACCAGGTCATGAATATATATTCAGCCCTGGGAATAAACACCAAAAAAACATTGCATAATTCATAAGGCACCACTAAAACTCTTGAATGCCAGTGAATCACAAGTTGGGTTTTTTTTGTTTTACTAATACATGAGTAGTCATTTCCAGGGGTTGCAGTACTGAGGCTATAGGTTTTTGGCCATCAGTTCTCACTGATGCAGAACCTAAAGTGTGATTTGTGGCTAGAACTGGAAAAAATAGTCTCTGGCTTTTATATCTGCATATTAATCTGGACATACAGATACCTAGTTTGAATATTCATTCAAATACACAACCGGCTAAATGATATCTCCAGGAGAAGCTGAGGATGTAAAAAGGTGCCTAATAATATTTGCAAGAAATACAGAAAAAAACCAGATGCCTGGCAAATACAACTTGAACTTGTAGGTCTTCAGGCTTTGCCTGGAAGTCTATTGAAGCTGATGGAGTGATTCTCCTTGCATTACCTAGGGCTTGCTTTTGACTGCAAGTGTATGCCAATATTTCAGAAGCATAAAATGTGAATAATTGTCAAAGCAGCACATGAAAATACAGCAAACAGTCTGA
The DNA here is from genome assembly GCF_048771995.1 of Taeniopygia guttata. Classification (NCBI taxonomy): domain Eukaryota; kingdom Metazoa; phylum Chordata; class Aves; order Passeriformes; family Estrildidae; genus Taeniopygia; species Taeniopygia guttata. The sequence continues at coordinate 5,743,742 of NC_133032.1, read as the reverse complement.
AAAGGTGATGAACAGGTTAATTAAGGGGATCCTCCACAGATTCTCTATGTTGTGTTACAGTGCTGGGAGTTTGGAGATAATAGTAGGTGAGGTGTAATTAAAGGGCTTTTCAATTTAATGCACCAGAGTTTGAGGTCTGCATGGTATATTATCAATCATTTAGCCTGGATTTTATTACATGCTCTGTGCAGCTCAACAGCTTCTGAAGAATACTAATTTAAATGCTCTGCAAATGAAGAGTACAGTGTTCATTTGATGTATCTCGTGTTTGATTTGAAAACAGAGCAACATTAGCCTTTGGTCTTTCTCCTGGATTCCTGTAGCCAATGCATTGCCCCAGCTATGAAGCAGTCATTGAAATCAACAGTGTCATGGGCAGAACAAGTATGGGGTCCATGGTGCTGCATCCCAAAGGTCTTCCTGACTTTCAGGAGATCAGTATTTCATTCTGCTGGCATTACCAATTGGGGGGGAAATCCCATTCCCAGTTAAATACATGTAAACTAGTTGACATCAGTCAGGCTAAAGGGGATTTAACTGCAGGCAGAACTTAGCAAAAATGTGAGAATTATATAAGAAATAACATGTTTTGTTTGATGGATAATTTGCATTTATCGGTCCTCTTTTTCTCTTTTTCTTCCTTACAAAGATTGCTTATGATGACTTGACAATACTTTGCTGAACTGTTTGTACCAGGAATGCTCCCTCACACAGGTGATGTTCAGATGCCAGTGCATTTGAACAGTAAAAAAATGTATCTGTGTTACAGGAGTGGCTCCAACCAGATAGTCATTATAACCCATGTACAGATCCCTCTCTTGTATTTAAATGCTCTCAGGTATCACTAAGGAGATGCAAAAGGTTTTTGCCTGTAGTTACAAAAGGTCATCTTCTGTTCCATCATGAGCTGTTCTGACCAATAGAGTGGGATTTTCAGTATTTCCATTAATGAATAAGAGGTTTGGAAATCTGTAGGTCTTTACAGGCAATGTTTGCTGCTGCCTTGCAGTGTGCATAGAAGCACTTAAAGCAGACTACAGCAAGTAAAAAAAAGGCTTAGTGTAGAATTTTGTGTGATTTACATGCAGTAAGATACAGGAGGTCTTGAGCAAAGAGTCAGTGTTTAATAACTTAACAGTCTGTGGGAAATGCAGCCAAACAGCTTTAAGGTGCTTTAGGAAAAGTAGCGAGGTTGTCAGCAATTGAAAGGGTTGGAGGTTTTAATCACTGAGAGATGTGGGTGGGACTGTCTTCACCAGTCACTGCTGGCCATAAAAGCTCCTTCCTGCAGCCCTTAGGCAAGGCTTTGCTTGCCTGAAGAAGCTGTATAATCACGCCTAAAACATCCCACCGGTGTTAATGTTTGGCAGGTCATTTCACAAAACAGCTGTTGGTTATAACTGTGTAAGCATATTTGCACTCCCAAAAACTCAGCGTTGTTATTGGCTGGTGGTTAGGAGCTTGTATCTTGTGTTGCCCAGAAAAGACAAAATGTATTTACATTTCAGCACAGAGAAAAAATATATGGGGATGGTTTGGTCAGCATTTATAGACAGGCTAACAGCTCCAATCACAAGTCATATAAAAAGCCTATTTCTTGGCATGGGCCACACAGTTATGTTTGATGAACCTGAAAATGTTTTGTACAGAGAGACCTTGCAATGTTTTGTCTAATTGTCACAAAATACTAATGATATATCCAAGTTGCTGTTGTTTTCCAGAATACAGTGGTAATAATGAACAAGAAATAAAATCTTCCCAGCAGAATGATGTAATATGTTTAAATATGTAAACTTTATAAGTGGCTTTCCAAATGACTTGAAGGAAGCCTATAAAAAGCAACCGAACATTGCCTTTGCTTTCCATGGAGCAAAGGTCCTTCAGTGTGCCCATGGGATGGCCCTGGCTGGTGCATAGGTGCAGAGCTGGTGCATAATCTCCTTTTCTCTGAGAGACCATGGCAGCTGATGGCTCTGGAGTGTCTGTCAAGTCCCAGCCTGGCTGAGTGGGTGATGGATATTCCTGAGCAGCAGTTTAGTGCTGGAGAGAGCCCCAAGGCTGAAGTCATTTATTTATGCACGCAGTGTCCTGCACACAGCAGTACAGCCTGGCCCTGCGTGGGGAAGCACCCAAGGCTGCCTGCATGGGACCAGCTGTCCTGGGCATCCCAGTGACTTCTGACACGGATGTGTGCCTGGAGAAATTGCCCAAAGGGCACTAAGGCTCCTTCCACCCACCCGTGGTGCCTGGGTCAAACTGGGAGGACTCTTGCTGGTGGTTCCTCCGATGGGTGACTGAGCCACAGCCTCCAACTTCCAGCTGCCCAAGCATCTGAAAGGGTGGCTTCCAAAATGCAGGAATTTTCTGTATCAGTAATGGCTGGAATGGGCATGTAAGTGAATGGCATGGAAGGTGTCTTCCAAATGAGAGCAAAAAGTAAGACTTGAGAAAGTCTGGGAAACACAGATGCTATAGTACAACCTTATGGCAGCACAGGGATTTTTCTTCCAGGAGACATTGGATGGACTTGAACTGTGACATGGAAGTGACTGGGTTCCTATGCCCGGATTTGTCCACTCCACCTCAGGAATTTGCTGTAATATATATTACATTTGTCATAGCTGTTCCAGTTTCCTCAGCAAAGAAGTTCCTAAGGCAGGGGCAGCTTGACAGAACAGTTAATATATGGATTGCTTTTTTTCTTTGTCCAGTCCATATTCTGGTTCTCTGTAAAGATGTTTACAATTGGGCTGGATTACCAAACTGCCACTGATGCTATCAGGAGTGATGATTTAGGATTTATTTATACTCACCCAATAGGAAGTGATGGACAATGCTGTTTTTGGCAATCCTCACCCACCAGCTCTTAAAGGAGCCAGTCACAATTTCATGTGATCAGGATTTCATGTTGTTGTGTCAGAAAGCAATTAAAACTTTAATTAAAATCAGAACTGTCTTTATTGGCAACAACTGCATATATCCTAAAATGATCCGACATGAGTCTGCAGCCTTTGGAATTGTGAATAGTGAACAGTTGCCAAAGGTTGAAATGAAGGAAAGTGTTGGCATGCATTTAAAACCCATATAAATGCTAAATTAAATCTTTTAGATTGGATAATAATCTCCATATTTATTTAAAACTATTTTAAGTATATCTGTCTCAAAATAAAGCAGGGAGGCAAAGGGAATGACATATACTTTAGACAGAACAACATTACTCATCAGACTTTTAACTTCAATGATCACAAGACTTTTAAAAGACTGTGCAGTACTGTAATGTAGAACATATTTTCAGCCGACTCTTTAGGACAAATAGAATCAGTTGCTACAAGTCAGGATTAAGCCTCCAAGAATGAGCTTTTTGGAGGCACTGGCATGACACCATGGTGGGAAAAAGCTGATGACTTCTTGTATAATTCTCTTCTCCTCCCCATTGCTGGAATCCTGACTTAAAACTCAGTGAATGACAAAGTTTGTTCAGTTTTTAAGACTGTAATAGATTTTTGTTGAATTAATATTTCTTCTATTTTAATTTATATCCTTAATTTAAGAAGGTTTTGGCATACATTATGGGCAAAGAGTCTTATTCAGGAGAAACACTGGTTTGAGGAGGGAACTCTACCATGCACTCACTGAGTGCAGTTGCACAGATTTAAATGAATGTGAATATGTCAGAAAACTTCCCCTATTTTGCTCATTAAAGGTTAAAGCACAGGCTCAGTAGCTAACTTCTTGAAGGTGTAGAGTCAAGGGATGTCTGCATTCATGAAGTGTCAGACTGTCAGTAAAATGGGGGAAAGAATCATAATATAAAAAAAGGGATTTTATTTTAATGTTCCTTCTGTTTTACATCCTTGAGTTTGACAGTCTTACCATGCCTGCAGAAGAGGAGTGTCCTTCACTTTCTAACAGAATCTCAGTGTTAACACAATGGATCTCACCCAGGATGTTGTAAAAGCCCTTACAGTCCATGTCCTGGTATTTTAAGCTGCAGGATCCTAAGTGTTTGCCTTGTGTGTTATGGGTTGGTTTTTTTTCATGCAAAAAGGAAACCTCAAAATTTTGCATAATTAACAATACTAAAAAGCCAGCGTGCATTAAAAATAACATTAGATCTTGGTGTAGCTGTAGCTGCAGAGCTGCTCTTGCTGGTAACAGCCTCATGTGTGGCTGTTCCACCAGCTAATGTCTGCCAAGAGTCCAACTGACTATTCTGCAGTCCTTATGTACATAGAGACTGTTGCTGTGGACAGAGGTGTTATTAAAAAGGCACAGAAATTACATTTTCTGGTTTTTCCATCCCACCTGGAAAATGCCCTTCCAGTGCCCATTGCAGAAGTTGGGTGAGAAGTCAGAGATTCAGTGAGGAAAGAGTTTCCATTTTCTTTTCTATACATGAGTGCCCTGCTTGAGGCTTGTGGTTGCTTACAGCACAAGAGTTCTGTTTTCTTTATGTTAGAGGGTAGAGGGTAATTTTTTGCATAAATATGTGCCTTGATAACATGGAACTAAGACCAGATATCCTGTCACTGAGACAGGCATTCTTCAAGAGTAGCCATCCTTCTGGCCAGCTTTTGTTAATCATTGTTTTAAATAATCCTAAACAGGCAAAAAACCTAATCTCTCAGAAATGGGAAAACAGCAGTGGTTCCTTTGGTCAGTGATATGTAGGAAGAAACAACACATCAGGAAGTTTATTCCCAGAGAAGTGTTGCAAGTGGGCTTCAGGCAGAAAGTTTAGTTAAGCATAAACTTGATAAGAATCAATAGTGTCCTGGTAGTAACAGAATAAGATACCCAATAATAGAAAATTTTAAAATAATCTTAAGTGCTCTGTACTTGTAGTTGTGAATATATCTGAACTGAACCTCTGTTTCTCATCTTCCTGTCAGCAAAATGTATCGCCACCAGCACCAGGCACAAGGTTGTTTAGGGGTGCAAGGTTTCTCCTTCCTTTCTGGCATATGATAGGGATCATTTGATCAACTTAGTCAGCTGGGAGCCTTAGGCAACGTTGTCAACTTCAGGCTTTGAAAAACTGTGGATTCAAAATGAGATTTGCAAGAAGTATATCTTTGCTAATGTTTTGTATATGTATCCTGGACTTCAGACTTTGAGAATATTTTCTTTTTAAAGTTTTCATTGATAACCAAGTTTCAAGGGAAGCTTCAGAAAGTTTGTGGTAAAATCAGGAGCAATCCAATCTCTTTTTACAGTATGTTAAGTCTAGTAGGAATAGTCGTGGAGAACTGAAGTTTTATATCATATTCTCTAATGTGTAATATATGTACTTCCAGATGTGACACAAATGGGACTTGTTGATATTCATCCAACACAATGCACTGATCATATGTAGTAACATTTCACAGATTTTACAGAGATAAAATTTTGGAGTTTGGAAACAAATTAGTCTGGCTTATTTGAACACATCTAAATAAACACTGGGAACCTGAAGATCTGTGGGCGTTTTCAATTTCTTGTAAGATTTCCAAAGCTAAATTAGAGCAAAAGGCATCATTAAAAGGCCACACAACTGCCACAATTGTATCTCATCAACCTGTAATTACAAATAGTTCCCACTGATTTGCCTCACTGACCTCCAATGGAGGCAAATGTGTATTTATTTGGCACTGTGTTGCAAATTGTCCTGTGTGTTTCTTGATGTACATTGACTTTTTTATTCTTTCCGCTTTGTGTCTTTGTTTTTGGGGAAACGCCAGTTGGTAGTATTTTCCTAAAAGTTATAAAAATAAGAGAGACAAAACTTTGAAAGTGAAGAGGGAATGTGTTGGCAGAAAAAATCCATTTGAAGCCACGGAGAATTCTTATTGTCACTTGAAATGGCTGTTGTGGGGGGAGATAATATAAAGGCCTGGATTTTTAAATGTGATTAAGATAAACAAGCAGTGTTTCTTATCCTTGAGCTGGTTACAATCTAATCCAAGCAGCTCAGTGTAAAAGTGCATTTTTGGCCTTAATTGATATTTTTAATAATGTCAGTGCACAGTCTGGAACGATCACATTTTGCTTTGACAGCATAAAGCATTGTGTAAGTTTTCATCCGTACCACTGAACTATAAACATTGCCTGAGCCAGCCCAGCAGAGCTTGAACGTTTGAACTGGAGCCGGCTTGCCTCGAGCACGGGAAGGAGCCACTTCTCTTGCCGAGAGCACGGTTGTCAGTGGTGGTTTGGAGACACCAGCAGGGGCCACTTGCAAGAATTTTAGATTTTATGGGTCTGATTCCATAAACTGCCTGGCCCTGAATTCTCATGGAGAAGAAGTTGTGTATGTGTGTGTGTGCAAGCCAGGTAGGACTTGACCCTGAGATAGCTTTAGGTTAACTGCCTGTTTGTGGTGCAATTTCAGTATTAACAGTGAAGAGAGAAATTCCTTAAGCACTGTGGGATGCTAAAGCCCCTGCACAATGGCCATCATGATATGTCCTCCCTGGTTATTTGTGGTAAGGGTGTTAAGTCCATCTTAGTCCTTTGTAACCCTGAGACTGAAGTTTGGTTGAAATTCCTATCTGTGGGCAAGGTCTCCACGAGTGTTGGCTTATCCCTTCTGGCCCTGCAGAGTGCTTACCTTCAGGACTTTTGCCAGAAGATGCTTCTCTCTTAGTCAGTGCCACATTGCCCTGTGCTTGGAGGGGCAGCAACAAAAGAAAGGATCTTAAAGAAAACATGAATCCTTATTTATTATGTCCATGGTGCAAATCAAGGTTTTGTCTGCCTGTTGCTGGCCCCAGGATGTGGGGAGCAGGTGTGGCTAGGGAAGCTGTGTTGGGTTCTGGGAGCCATCCAGACTCCTCTGTATTTAGATGGTCTTGAAAAGCTTTGGGTAGCAGAGCATTGCCTCCAAAGAGTGAGACTCTCTGCTCTGGACCTGGCTAAAATGATGCTGCTATAGGTTATAATATAGCATATTACAGAGAGATTTTTAGGCCTTCTGCAATAATTTCCCTCACTTGAATTCAACTCTTCCATTAGTAATCTCAGCTTCTGCCCTGTCTCCAAACCCAGGAGCAGAGAGGGTAAAAACTACAGCTTTTCCAAGTAGCACTTACTGTTTGATTTAGGGATGAATGGAAAAAAAACTCACTATAAAGCAATAACAAAAGCAACAAACAAAACAGGAAGGGAAGATAAAGTAATTTTCTGTTTGCTTTTGAATTTAGAAAAAAATCCCAATTCATAATGCTATAAACCCATATCAGTTTTCTCTTACTCAACTAATTTTTTTTTTATTTGGAGTAGGAAAAGTTTGTCTTTGCATTCACTCAAACTAACTCATTTTTTATTTTGATGTACATAGTGTTGAAGGGGTATGGGATAATGTTGGTGAGAGCCAACACCACATGGAAACACTGCAGGGTCCCCAGACCAGCACTGAGTGAGGGCCAGGCTCTGAGCCACTTAGGACATTCACAGCTTCCACTAAAGTAATTTAAAGTTCTGCGGTCCAGTACCTTCCACCTCTATTGCTTTTCCCTTTGAATCTGTTTGCAGCCTGTCTCTCTTCATCCTTTTAAAATAAATGTCTCAAAACTCCTCTTTGTTTTCAGAAGCATTAGATCATTGTTTTTGATGGTTAAGGGTTTCAAAAGAGAAAGAACACACTCATTTGCTTCATGTAGTTTGTTTACAGAAATAAGCAATGACATTCTTTTTGTTGTTTCTACTTCATCCAAAAGCTGTATATCTTCTTTACTGTCTTTAATGGCCTAAAATTATAAATAGAATTTTAAAGTTTGTTTGCTTGTGGGAAGATAACATTTGGGAGAAGTTGGCCGTGCAGTCTTCAGACCAAATCTACAGCATTGAATGACAGAGCTAAGAGCAAGTGTTGGTGAGCAGAAGGAATGCAAATAAGGCACTGCAGAGGATGGAAAACCAAAATGGGCTACGTGTCAAAGCTGCTCCTCATGAGAGTAAATGGGAAATAAGTTGCGGAAATGCTGAACCTGTTTTCATCTTGATCCAAAGAGGTGACACTGATACGACAGAACACATCCATTCGTGTCCAAGGCTGGTCTGTGCAGGAGACAGCATTTGGCTGTTACTAGTCCCCTTGCAACCTTTTCTGACTCTGTGAGAGGAGAAGAGCTGGGTCATGGTTGGCCTCACCATGAGAAGACTCATAGCTCTGATGCTGAGTGAACTGGGATTTTAAGAAAATGAAGAGTTTATATGTGTTTGCACCCAGGAACTGTTGATGTCCTCTTTTACCTCTTTCCAAGGCTGTAAAGCCAAGGGATGCTCTGAGTTTTGTCTTGGTTCATCACTCTCAGTGTTAAAGTGCTTTGCTTAATTCAAAATGTAAAGTCAAGAATCTCTCTGGACCAATTCCTCCTTGCTCAGCTGTGTACAGAGTAAGACAAAGAAAAATTGGTACTAACTATCACAGTGTCTGTGCTGACTGTGCATCACCAGCCAGCTGGCTCCTCAGGAAGGATTTTAGTCCCCTCTGAAACCTGTGAAACACTTCACAAGTTCACACAACCTCAGTAGCCAGATCTTGCCAAGGTTGGCTGGGATCCACAGCACCCTGCATGTGGGTAGTTCAACATGCCAAACTACTGAACAGTGTATTTGGAGCTGGTTGATGATTTTGTATTTATCAAATAAACCTCGTCTGATGGTATTAATTCATATCCTCTTTATGTATCACTGTCAAATAACAGATTTACCTCTCCTTGGTGCCCATGACACACATCTGCTCTGGGATGAGAAGCACAGACACCTGTACACAAACATACAGTGTGGTGTCCAGCTAAAATCTGTCTCTTCATGTGATATTCTTATGTCCATCTTGTTATCTTCCATGCTAATGAAAAACTCATTAGGGTAAAGTTGGTTTTGATGCAGAGATGAGTGGCAATGTGACTAAGATGTTGACTGCACAAGACTTAATCCATTGCACCAGATGCTGGTTTATTTCTTGCCTTTTCCTTCCTTCCATTCCTTGCAATTTCTCTCCATCCTTTTATGCACCCTCCATCTCACCAAATACATGTTGAGTGGCTGTTTTGGAAGAAGGAGCACACATAAATATTCACAGCATTCTCACCAGCAGCAAAAAGGACTCAGTTATGAGCACTTACCTGGCAAGGTAGGAAAGGATTTCAGTTTGGCTGTTTGGCTCGCTGACATCTTGTGTCTCTATCCAAAGCACCGAGCCAAGGTGTTTTGAGCCTGCCAGTGGAGAAGTCAGGCCTCCCAACAAGATCACCAGAAGTTCTGTTTTAGAAATGGTTTGGTTTTACTTCCTGCAAAGATAAGAGTTTAAAATATTCAATAAAGAAATGTGCATCTTCCAAGGCCCATAAACTCAATTTTGACAGGACTTCTGGGACAAATTTCACAACTGTCGTCATTCTTTCCATTCCTCTTCGAGGTGAATGGAAGAGCTACAAAGCTTAAAAAAGCAGGGCTCCTTTCCAGTGTTTTGTATGCATATATCACACAGAGACCTCACAGCTCTGTATCAAAAGTGATCTCAGAATTCTATCCAAACTGGCCAATATATCAATCAATATTCTTTTGAGAACATAAACATGGAAAAGCTGAATTTACAGGACATTTGAGTACAGTGGATTTTATACAGACATGCATTTTATATCCACTCCTTGGCTTTTTTCACCTGCTACAACAATAATAATTAAGAAAAGCATATCTATGTCAGCATGAGGTAATGGTAGCCCAGCTCAGCTTGCATTTTGGAGACATCCTTTTCACCAGACAGCTTGTGGCACATGTAGAGCTCTGCATGGGCTGTTCAGAGGAGCAGCACCTCCCAGGATGAGTGCCTGATCCTCCCAGGGTGCTCCTGACTGCAAAGTCCATGTCTGCAGTGGCTTTTTCATTCCTCAGTGTCCTCCTTTGGTGACAGCTGCAAAGAAATGATGATAAGAACTGTTAAAAGTTAAATACGTTTTTCTGATGTATCAAATTAACAGTTGGTTATGAATTTTGGGAGTTGGAGTGTTCTGGTTCTGGTTTTTCTTTTTTTTTTTTTTTTTTTTTTTTTAACCTCAAGAAATCTCTCAGAGGAATATTCTTGTTTAATACCTTTCAACTATAATATGTGATAAATATGAAGATTGTGTTCTTGGCTCAGAACCAGCTATGGTAAACTTCAACAATGTGTGTGTATGTGCATGAGAAAAAAAAGGAAATTTTAAGAGAATGACTTAGAGTAGATAACTAGAAGCTGTTTTGGTCACAGCACAGTAACCCTTCTGCTTCAGACAGTTGATTGCAGACAGTGACACTGAAGTTACTGAAAACATCCAGCGAGTGGATAACTTCTTTGTTCATAGTGATGCACTCCCCTAAATCAGTTTGCTTGGAGCAAGTTGTCTGATAAGAGCTCTGTTCACTGTTTGAATGAGAAGTGGGTGTATTTAATTTGTGTCATCAGAGGTTAGATAATGCTAAGTCAAGGCAACTGTGCTGACAGATGGGAATGCTTAGTCACAACCAGCTCCTGGAGCCTGTAAAATCTAAGATTTATAAGGACCAGTAAATTTGTTTTCTTACAAGTGATAAGGGAACAAGAGGCCCTCTACACAAACATTGATTATATCTTATTTTCTCTCCTAATGCCCTAAAGTTATCTGATCCTTCATGAGAACTTGTGCATACTTATCCTATTTAATTTATTGAAATATTTTAAGCCTTTCACATTATCCACAGGTAGTACAGAAAAATTGATAGAAGTGTATGGTTCAGCAACAAAACTTTATTTTACTGATGTTTGGAGGAGAAGTAGATGCTGACACCAATAGAAAACCCTGCTGGTATGGCAGATGCATTCATGGCAATTAGTCAAGGAGCTATCAGTAGGAATCCTTACATTTCTGTTGTCTGTGACATCTTGAGATTATCCTTTCCCTAAGTACAATAAACTTCAGGAGGCAAAGAATGCTACAAAGAAATTCCAGTTATGAAGCAGTGTTTCTTCAGTGTTATAGTGAGAAGAACATAGGTTTTTTTAAGAGCATGGAGGCTAATAAAGATCAGACCAATAATCTCTAAATGTGCAAATTTCTGTACTAAAAAAAATTGTTTTTTAATATTCATTTGCTTTTTTAGGCATCTTTTGTTTTATTTCCTCTCTGCTTATTGAGATAGAAGTGCATATGAAATATGTTACAACGGCAGTGGTGCTATTTTATTTCAAGATGTTACATTTGTCCCCTTGTTTTCAGTTGTTGGGTGGAACAGTTTCTTAGCACGCTTTGTTTGCAGCAGATATTGAGAAATGGATGTTTCCGTTAGCTTTTATATCTACTTCTTTTCCTTAATGATTGCAATGCTCTCCATTGAAATTCATTGTAAAATGAACTTGATCGTAGTGGAAATAGAATTTCACCTAATGTGTTGTAGAAAGGTCTAATCATGTAGCCTGGTAAGACACATAATCAATGAATACATTGACACAAGGATAGGATTCATAAGGACAGTCTCATAGAGTCATTGTCAATTTGGGTCAAAATTTGAACAATTTGAACTTTTTTGAACTTACATCTTCCCTCCCAAAAGCCACAGGAAAATTTCAAGGCCAAATGATTTGTCATGAAAAACTGTGTCTGGCTCAGGGATGGGAGTCTGGGCTTCACTGAGTCAGGGTTGCTTAGAGGTCATGAGAGCAAAGTGAAAATTGTCCATTGGTGGACATTTTCAGGGGAGCAGGAGTGGAAGGGAATTTGTCTATGAGGAGGGGGAATTTGCTGGAGAAGAGAGAAGCAAGTGACAGAATTGCAGGAGGAAAAAAGGGTTTATCTATGGGTTTTTTGGTCTCTTTTGATGATGCATTTAGGAGTTAGCACTGTAAAAGCTGTAAAGGGCTGGTGGGTACCTGTGTGTCGCTTGGCATGTGCACAGGCTGGGGTGGAGCACTGTACCCAAACGGTCCCAGAGCAAGGAACTTGTCCTTTGCTACTGTTCTCTGAATTCTCTGCTGCCAACAGGACCAGTATTTGTGTAATTCCTCAGCTTACTCTTTTGCAACCTCAATTAAGAAAAAGTTCAAGGAAAGAGCTGTGTACTCAACTCCATGCAAAAGCCACTGTGACCTTGGATCTTTCCTCTCTCTTCAGATGTTGCTGGGGATGCATTCTTTCAAATACTGATATTGTGTTGATTCCAAACTGAGCCATTTTAGGATTGTGGTTAAATATCATATTGTTGAAATTACTGCTGTTGATATTAAATTGGCTGAATGGTGACTCTTGCTTGGGGTTACCACAAAAATAAATTCTTTCTCTGATGACTGCTTTCAGGTTCAGTGCCACTAACATTGTGCAGCAAATCTATTCTGAATGTGCTTAACTAAACTTCTTGGCAATAACAGATGTGTTGCTTCCACTGGTGTACACAAAACAGATCTTGCAGAATTTCTTTGTTTCGTGAAATCTGGATTCTTGAAATCAAAGAGGTGAACTGAATTTTTAGAATAGATTTATATATTTTTTAATTCTTGCCCTGTGAAAATATTGTACCGTCTCTTAGATGAGATACCTTTAGATTTATATCCAGTACTGTTGACAAGATGTCTCTTAGAATATGACATCTGAGTACAGTGCCACATACTATTTCAATGTAGAGTATTTTTCCTTCATTTCGTATTCATTTAAAACCTGCTAGTACCAGCAAAGAGCCCCTAAAAAGTATAATTCTCTGCCAAAGTAAGCTTGGAGACACACAGCAGATAGAGCATGAGAAATGCAATGCTCTGCTGTATTATATCTCATTTCCTTGCTAGAAGCAACATTTCCTTCTTGGTTCTTTTGTTTGTGTTCCCTCATGTATGTGGATGTGCTGTATATTTGTTAAGCATTCATAATATTCCTAATGCTGTATGAAATGCAAATATTACAGGGGTCTCTTCCTCAGGTTTTTCACAACTTAGAAAATGCAAAAATAAAATATGCACCTGAGTTGGGACACTGAGAAGTCACCCATCCTAACCCAAGGGGACAGAGCAGCCCTATAAAAAAATGCTGAAGTGAAATATGTGTTCTTATTTTGGAAAGAAAAAGCTTTTGGAGAGGTCAGTGTAAGTAGGGAACATGTCTGTGCCAGTGTCTGGGTGAGGAGGGGACTGTTGGATTTTTCTTTGACACCAGCTGCAGAGTATGAGGCAGTCTGGGACAGGAGAGATGGCTCCTGTAAATGCAGTTTCTCATGCACATGAACTGAAAGCCAAGGTGGGCAACTCACAGTGGGCTGGTGGAAACCCTCTGGAGATGCCCAAACTTGGGTTTCCTGGAGATGGTGGGTGGTGGGGAGACCACATCTGAGCCCCAGGACAAGGTGGCTGTGGCCAGCACTGGGTGTCTGCCTTGGACAGTTCTTTGTGTGTAGCACAGGGTTCTCTGAGGGGATTTGCAGCCTTGCACCTTCCAGAGAGAGGCCCTCTTACAAACAGAGAAAGGCTGGGTTGGAGAGATTACGAAGCTGAAAGTGGTTTATTTTTATCATGACTTTGTGACTATTGTTTACATGGCTGATACATAAACTCTCTCCTATCTCTCTCCTCGCTTTCGTGCCATCTCCTGCAATCTGCAGTGTCTAAGTAGCACTAGTTATGTTTATTTAAAGAAACTTTTATGTTCTGTCCCTCATACAGCTTACTTCAAATTTCTCCTTTCTTACTTGAACCATTACTCCTGGTGCCTAAAGAGACAATGTGGGAGTCTCTGTCTTAAATCCTTCTGGAGACCAACAAAGAGCAGTTGCCTAACCAGGGGGGACTCAATGTACTCTGTGCATATAGTACAATTTTAGGTGTTGTCTTAGTAGGGAAGATTTCTTCATGACAAAAGCACTTCCAGAAGGATCCACTGTGCATTTAAAAATGTCAGATTTTTATTTATAATGTGAAACTGGGTATATTTCTCCCTTCATTAACCTGTAAAAGTGCAATTGCCAGAGGTCTAACAAAATCAACAAAGCTGAGGCCTCTCTGATAATGATGATCAGTTCCTAACTTTAACTTATGAAAAAGAAACACAATAGTATTATGAGCAAAGCCATTATTAACTGTGTAAGTCTTTGTAATTATTTTCTGCCTTCTCTAAACAGTCTTTTTTCCTTGGTCATTTGCATTATAAATCTCTTCTGCAATGCCATGGGTTTAAATTTTTAAAATTCAATGTAATTAATGTATAAATAAGTTCATTTGTATTGTAAACAATGCTTGGAATTCTGACTGGATAACCAAACAGATCTGTTCATTCTTCTGTTCTTACTAGACTACCAAATACTGTCAAGAAACATCATCCCTAGTGATGGATCTGGTATCAATTGCTAGACAGAGGTCTTCTGCAAGTTTAAGTTTTCAGGTGTTTATATAATCTGAGTAAGCTAATCACAAAGCATAATTAGCTCAGCTAAACCTCTGGCATGTTTAGAAATACCTGGGATGATATGTGCAAACTGGGATATCTATACAGAGCAGAAGATGTAGAAAAGGCTTTGCAAAACATTTTGATAAGCAGCTGAACAAATTCAGTTTGTTCCTTAGCCCAGTTTCTGAAAGACCACCACCACTGTGGAGATTGAGATATATTGACAGTTCTCTGGGTAATTTTTGAGCCCAGTGGGAAAAGACTGAGTATAAATTGAGTTATATCATTATTAGACTGTAAAGAAGTCCTATTGTAAAGGGTGTTCTGAAAGTTGTGCTGTAGAAAAGGCTTTGGATCAAAATGCATCTTACACCCCAGGGAACTCCTCCACAAGACAAACCCATAAGAAATGGGCATTGTTAATGCCAGTGTTGATTGTGTTTCATTAGAGCATGAGGCTGGGAAGCAGTAAATCTGCCAGTAGATTGGGGATTTTTTTTTCCTGACTCTGACCTTGACTTGCTTTAACTGTTTGGGTAATTTTTTTTTTTACCATCTTGGATAATCTTTAAAAAGATTAAAATGTTTTGCTCTCTTGTACTACTCTGACTGGTAACACTGTGCTTTACCTAGAGAAATGGCATTTGGCCCCTGTGTCACGCAGACTAATTTTCATTACACTGAGATATTCTCATTAGTGGGGCTATTTCTGGAAACTCTTACTCAACCATAGGAGCAGGGCAGTGTTACTGAACTTGGATACCTACACATTATTTCACCCTTCAAGAAGCATGATCTAGCATCAGCATAAAGCTGTTTCAGAGATTGGAGGGGCAAAAAAAAAGCTCTTTTGTGACACCATATTATTTCTAGGGAAGCACAAACAGTGTTAAGTTTAGGATGAAATAATTCCAAGTCAAATCAGTGGATGCTTTGCCAATTGCTTTGGAAAACCCAAGCCTTTAACAAAATTATTAATTAATGAGAAAGAATCCTCACCAGGAAACTCCAGAAGCACACTTTTTACCTTGAAAGTTCAAACTCAGTTTACACTTTGATGAAAACAAGAGAATGTTGAAGAGTTCAACTGGAAATCAACAAAGCATAAGCCTCTCCCTGGCTATGCTTCTCATCCCCACGTCAGGCTGTTAACCTGATAGGAACTCATTGATAAGAGCATTAAGAACTTATTGATAAATTGTTGAGAGAAGCCATGCAAACAGATGGGTCTGGGAAGACTTCTTTCCCAGCTGCATATCAGTTTGCAGATACTTTCCAGCTTTCTGAGCAACCAATCTGAAAAGCTATTTACTTTCAGACATATCAGGTTGGAGTTCTAGCAGCTGGAGCTGAGTGAATAATTACTTCAATTAAAATACATTCAGCAAGAGGTCAGTGAATATTTTGTGTAACAACATACCCAGTACTTAGCAGCTTAAATGTGTGCAGATTTTTCAGCTGTGCATATATACAGAGTGTCACTTTGGGCCAGTTGTAAGAAGCTCAGGAGAGCAGCCCAGAGGTCTGGTTTTTACTGCTCTGCTGTCTGGTGGTTGTGCTGGGCTGTGGGGCTGGAGGTGTGGTGGGGGGGCAGCAGCCACAGGGGACGTGCTGCCCTGCCTGGGTCAGGACTCAGAGAAAACCTCTGCTGGGCTTGGGCTTGTAGTGCAGCCTGACTGACACTCAAGACATTATATATGAGCACTAAACATGCAGATGGGCTGTCCTCTGTTGTTATTATGCAATAACTGCACAAAAATGCTATTAAGTTAAACATGAAATTAATTGAACATAATATGGAACAGACCCATGAACTGACTCCATGGTCTGTCTGAGATGCTGTGGTCTGGTATCCACAAATACAGATTTATTTCTAAGTCTTGTAACCCATTTTAGTTGTGACAGGTAGTTAAGGCACGTGACAGGGTGTTCAGAAAATAGCATGTCCTAACTCCTTGATGACCTGCTTGTCCTATTTGTGAAGTGGAGATGTTAATTTTACCCATCAAAAGACCATGGAAAATATTCTTAATTTAGAAGCATTTTCCTTTCCTCTTTTTTTAGCCTTTCCATATGTATATCTGTATATGAAAAATCTTCACTCTTTTTGTCTTTAATTTGAATGGTTCAAATTCATTGAGCCTTTACGAGCTGAAGGGCAGGTGGGTGCTGCCCAGGTGAGGGATCCAGACCTGAACTGCAGAAGTGCACTGAGTTCCCAATAGGACATTGGGGCATCTGCTGTGTGACCAAGAGGGGATCACACCACTGAGCTTTGCTGCTGTGTGCTGGGTTAAGTAGGAAACTGTGGGTCAGTGTTGACTCTCATGTTGCATGCACAACTTTTTAAAGGAAAATATTTTATTTAGCCATCTGAGGCTTATCAGTTGAGTTAATTGGGCCTTTCCCCCCCTGTTTCTTTCTTGTTTTGGTGGGTTTTTTTTGGTTTTTTTTTTTTTTTTTTTTTTTTTTTTTAAATTCTGGACCAAAATCCTCTTTGATACAAAGATAGTGACAAATGAAGTACTGACATAGGTCTTCCTAGAATCAAACATATGGTTTGTCATGCTCTTTATATAGGCTTTCTCATCTGATTTTTTTTTTCTAAAATTGGCAGTAGTTAGACCCTGTGATGCAGTCAGATGCCTTATTGCTGGTAAACTATGTAAATTGAGTTTTTTTAAAATCTTATTTTAGATTTTGTTTGCTGCACTTGGATTTTTTTATGGCAGTTCCCACATCACTTTCACAATTTCAATTTCACTGTAGCAATAGTGATTATGATTTACAGTAGTTTTCCAGTTCTTCTTCAGCAGTCTTCTGTTTGCAGATCCTTTTTGTAACATCACTGAATGAAGAACTTGGGGTCAGCTACTGTAGCTCATTAACCTAAATTCCTTCAGACTTGCTGCCTTCCAGAGACAAGTCCCACTTTCCTGTGCCCTTTGTTTCTTGTATAATTTTTCACCTTGCTTTACAAAAATATACAGTTTTGGAATGGATTCCCAAACAACCCAGATTGCTGCTGTCCTGCCTTCATCACTCTTTGCTGCTTTACCAGGCCTTGTACCAATCAGGCATTACAGTAGTACTGAAGTTACTTTTACCCCCTGAACACTGGTGAAAATGTTCAGTGGCTTCAAGCATAATAATAATAATAATAATAATAATTCCTGAAAGAAACCTCTGCAAACATCCATACTTCCTGTGCCATTTGCGATCTCAGCCATGTCTGAGTTAGTTTAATGCATACTTCATTGGTAAACTATCATGCTAATTTTTAATATGGGTGTTGTACTATGCTGATTTTAAAATTTTATAAATAGACAAGTGCACTGTGCCAATAAAACCAGACTTAAGCAGCCACATTTTGCCTGGCTCATTAAAGTATCAAGTCAGATGTGTTTGACAAGATTTTTCAGTGATTGAAGTATGCACTGAGGTATTGACCATATTCATCTTTATCAATTGCATTTTGTATTAACTTGTATATTCATCTCCCTGCGGTTGATGTCAGACTTTGTAGTTTATAGTTGTCTGTGCTTGTACTTTTTCAATGTTGGCACAGCATTATTTGTCTGCTAAAGATTTTTCCCTGGCTTAATTTGCAAGCCAAACTTCTTAGCTGGATTTAAGACCTTTGGGGTTTGCTGCTTTTTGGTTCTGCTTTTCTTTTCCATAGATTCTGCCTGAAAATGTTTTCAGGTTTTGATTACCTGGAGAGGAGTTAATCATATTTGCATAATGGGAATTCTTTGCCATATTTCTCTGAGGGCAAAGTGGTTTTTTCCCTGGTAACAATTCAACTTCTGGCATCTAGCAAAAAGGGTCCACATAATTGCTAGGATTATAATTGATTATAATAATCTTTTTCTACAGAAGTTTATATAAAAGTCTAAAGTGTACAGAAATATAGCTGAGGAAGAATAATTTACTGTAGAAGTAGATGGGCACTCTGCTTTTACAGAATGCTCGGATCTAAAATGAAAGTTCAACTTGGTTCTGGAGCAGCGTGCTGTGTAGTTTCCCCTTTAAAGATTTTACTCCTTTTTCTGTGAAACCTTTTCATATAGGGCCTTTCTTCCTTGAGAAGATCTCCTGCTGGGTAATGTCAGTAGCTACACCCACGGCTGCTCAGGAGGGAGATGTCAGAAAGGCGTCCTGCCGGCTTTGGATTCCCGAGGCAGGCCGGGCGCCCTGCTCGGGGAAGGGAAAGAAGCTGAATGCTGCCTCATGCAGCAGTCATTCATTTTCCCTGGTTAAAATGAACCTTTAAATCCAAAGCTCTTTACTCCCTCCCCCACAAGCCTAATCAAAATACTTATTTCTTTTGTTTAAAAAGCACAAATCACTATCATTTCATGTACTTGTGCATGGCATAAACTGAAACTACTTACTTTTTCATTATAAAGACCTCTGTTATTGTAACCTGCATTATATTTTCTTCTTGCTATTTGAAGTTTTAGTTTTTGATGTTACTGTGGTCTGTAGCAGCACAGCTGGTAACTTGTGTTTCCTCCTGTCCTATTCTATCCTGTCCTATCCAACATACGTGTACTGTGCTCACCATATCCACAGCTGACTGTCCTCCAGTGGTGCACTAGGCAAACCGAAGAGCTGAAACACATGACAGCATTACCACAGCTGAAATAATTACTGTGCTTTAATGGCTGACAACTACCAACACACAGTACTTGTAAGCTCAGTGTAAAGTGATATTAACAAAATATGTACAGAAGACTGGATGTCTGTATTAAACAAAGGTGCCTATAAGGGCTACTGGGATCATCAATAAAATAGAAAATACGTATATAAGTACTTGTTGAAAAAAAATACTCATATGTGGTTGTTTATTTCTCTAGAATAATGAAGACTGAGGGGACGTAAGGGTTTTTTTCCTGCAGATAAAGGATGAAATAATCTATTATACCACCATTAAAAGAGATTGAACTCCGTGTCGTTGTTTAACACAGAATGTCTCAGAATTTCAAGTCAAGTTAGATTGGGTTAGTAGCTGGAAATTTTCTGTGAGTTTTCTAGGAAATAGAAGTTTATACTGGCTCATCATTTGTGAGATTGTTGTGAACTTCTTCTAAGGTCCAGATAGAGCCTTTCAAATCATGACCATTGTCTGGTGGACTGGATCAGATGTCTTGGGGTAACTTAGTTTCCTGTGACTTGCAAGCGTTGTGTGGATACTTGCACCGAAAGTCAGAAGGAGAAGATGGAGGGTCCCGTGACCAACTGAGGTCACATATGCATCAGGTATGGCACTGCATGGCTGGAATGGTGTTCACACCATTGTTGCAATCAGCCTGTACAGAAAAGTGGGAGACTCTGGAAACCATGGCTAGCTGTTACCTCAGGGAAAGGCAAATCCTTGATTTTGGCCAGTCCTCATGGACTGGTCCTCCCATTCCTATGCTACTGGACCCTGCATCCAGAAATTCGAACTTCAGTGTGTGTGACTGATGTGGCTCAGCAAAGGCTGCAGTTGTGGCAAGTCCTCTTGTACTCCTTCAATCCCTACAGCTCCCACACCAAATAAATACATACCCGCTTTACAACTTCACAAGTTGTAGAGTCTTTCTGCGTATCACTATTGCCACTGTGAAGACAGAAAAAACAGGCATGAAGATTCCAGTGAGAGCAGCTTTACAGTGCATTTAATTGTCATACAGTTGATAATCTCCCTTCCACTCAGTGTTTTCTGACTGATCAGTAATTTGATAGATTCAGAATGATCCTGAAAATATGTGTGGAAGACTTTTTGGCTTTTATTTTGTTTTGTTCAAAGAGAAATAATTAATTCCCTTCCCGCTGAACTCAATTCTGTTGCAACTTTGTTTTTATGCCTCATCTTACCACTTGAGAGGCAAAATATGTTTGTGTAAGAACTGGCTTATTAAAGTAGGATAGCCCAATAAACTAGAAGTAAACCCATTGAATCCCACTAATATCCTTGCCTAACAAAAAACCAAATCCCATGCAAGTGTCCTTGTTTAATTGTTCCAGAATACATAAAAGTTGTGCCAGCCAGTGATGGGAAACAAACACTTATTTTTCTTTTTATATTTAACTTTTAGTTTGCGGGTAAAAGAAAAGAGGAAAACTTCAGCTCTTTGGAAAGAAATGCCATCTAACCTCAACCCATGAGGAGGCACAGGCCAGATGTCTGAATACTGTCTGTGTACCTATCTTGGAGGTCTGTGGGAGGGTAATTTCAGGCCAGAGATGATCCAAATTGTTGGGTGCCTAATCGCTGGATACTGACCACAAATATTCAGTCACATTTGAATGGCTGATGTTTGTGTTATTCTGAGTGTAGGTGTTTCTTTTTGTTTTTTTCTACTGCCAGGACGTTGCTTTTTTTTATGAACATCTCAGGTGAGGGGGAGGAAGGGTTGTTGAGTGCAGCAGGTTGGCAGCAATTCCATTGCTTGGAGTAGTCTCAAGCTGTTCAAAGAGAATAATTTTCCTTTCTCCTTATTAAATGCTAATAGCACAATGGCTTTTGAAAACCTTTCTTTGCTCAGGTACTTGGCTGGTGTCTGTGGTATTTTATGGAGG